>NC_134357.1:127625672-128353172 GCF_048569485.1 Anomaloglossus baeobatrachus
AGAGAGAGAAGAGGGAGAGAGAAGAGGGAGAGGAGGAGTGAGAGAGGGAGAGGGAGAGAGAAGAGGGAGAGGGAGAGAGAAGAGGAGAGGGGAGAGAGAAGAGGGAGAGGGAGAGAGAAGAGGGAGAGGGAGAGAGAAGAGGGAGAGGGAGAGAGAAGAGGGAGAGGGAGAGAGAAGAGGTAGAGAGGAGAGAGATAGCGGGAGAGGGAGAGGGAGAAGAGGGAGAGGGAGAAGAGGGAGAGGGAGAGAGAAGAGGGAGGGAGAGAGAGAGAGAAGAGGGAGAGAGAGAGGGAGAGAGAAGAGGGAGAGGGAGAGAGGAAGAGGGAGAGGGAGAGAGAAGAGGGAGAGGAGAGAGAAGAGGGAGAGGGAGAGAGAAGAGGGAGAGGGAGAGAGAAGAAGGAGAGGGAGAGAGAAGAGGTAGAGGGAGAGAGAAGAGGGAGAGGGAGAGAGACAGGAAGAGAGGGAGAGAGAGACAGGAAGAGAGGGAGAGAGAGACAGGAAGAGAGGAGGGAGAGACAGGAAGAGAGGGAGAGAGAGACAGGAAGAGAGGGAGAGAGAGACAGGAAGAGAGGGAGAGAGAGACAGGAAGAGAGGGAGAGAGAGACAGGAAGAGAGGGTGAGAGAGACAGGAAGAGAGGGTGAGAGAGACAGGAAGAGAGGGTGAGAGAGACAGGAAGAGAGGGTGAGAGAGACAGGAAGAGAGGGTGTGAGACAGGAAGAGAGGGAGGGAGAGAGAAGGAAGAGAGGGAGAGAGACAGGAAGAGAGGGAGGAGAGAGAGAGACAGGAAGAGAGGGAGGGAGAGAGACAGGAAGAGAGGGAGGGAGAGAGACAGGGAGTGATAGCTGAATGGATGGATAGATACCTGTTTGCACAGTGAACAGGGGAGGAGGCCATTCCTGTTGAGAGGATATAGGACTATGAAAAATAATCCATCCTCCTGAGACATGAGGTGAGTCAGATCTCCTCACATCCTATTGCCTTCCCAAAAGCATCCAGTCAGTATTAGCAAAATGGCTTTTTAATGCTCCTCAAAGTGGTCTGTTATGTTCCCTTTTACTCTGCTCTGCCTCTGGCTTAACAGGCACTTAGAGCTGTCCTAAATAATTAATATTTCACCGCTTCTGACCAGGCAAGTTGTGTGGGTCTATTAGTATTTGCAGCCTGTGAATTTTTTGTTTCACACATAAAAACATGAAATTAAATGCATCTCTATTACAGCGGTATCCCTGCCTTACCAGTGTTCTTATATAATAAATCCATTGATTAATTAGTCAGAGAGCAGGCGGTATACAAAGGTTCGCTGCATGGTCCATTACTAAAACCCCTAATGGAGAGCAATGACACAAACAGCTCAGCAGGTTGAGAGTAGAAAATGTCAGATACAGGATAAATGAGGAGATCCACTGAAGAAGGAAGAGATAAAGAGGAAACGTCGGAATAATATTTCTCTAATCTGGTTTATTTATGATCACAAAATAGCCATTTTAATATACATTATGTTATTTGGAGCGATACTAGCGGATTCCTACAGAACTCTTCTGCTTTACTGTAAAAATGATTGCATATTTATAGGTTTCTACACCGGGTTTTGCCATCTAGGAGGGTGGCGTGTGGCAAAGGAAAAGGGACTAATCCGTTTTCAAGTCACTGACTCAGATTAAGGCCTGTTTCACACGTCAGTGAAAAACACAGACGTTTTTCACTGGCATGTAAAACACGCACATGTCCCTGCGTGTGCCGTGAATCACGGCACACGTGGGTTGTCTAGGTGCAATCCGGGCTCCGTTCTCCGTGGTCCGTGATTGCACTTAGAAATCAACTCACCTGTGCCCGCTCCCACTCTCCGTGGTGCTGAATCCTCCCGCGGTGCAGCATCCGGCCGGCGCTGACCCCTGCAGCAGCTGCTTCCGGGTCGGCTGTGTCGTGCATCATGAATATGCGCGACAGTAATGAGCCGGCTCTGAAGCAGCAAGCTGCACGGGCTGCAGAGAGCGCGGCTAAAGCCGGGTGAGTTAAAATGTTTATTATTTTAAATGCACGTTTTTTTTTCTGGCACGTGTTTCACGGACCACACCACTGCGTGGTCCGTGAGACATCAGTGATGCCAGAAAAAAAATGGACATGTCTCCGTGCGGCAATCACGCACACGCGGGTATGCCGAACGGAGACACGTGCAGTGAAAAATCACTGATGTGTGAGCAGACCCAATCATTATAATGGGTCTGCGTATGTCAGTGATTCTGGTATGTTTCAAAAAAAGCACAAACGTCCCAGAATCACTGACGTGTGAAAGGGGCCTAGAGCTTTCTCCAGCATGATGCAAATTGAAAAGTAAAATGGAACATTTTAAATGGTGGAATGGAATTGTAATGTGCCTTCAGAGAACTAGACAGTGGAAACCCGTCGAGGATCCTATTTGGCCATCACTTTACCATAGAACGTTAGAGTTAGAAGGGAGCTCCGGGGTCATCATGTCCAACCCCTGCTCAATGCAGGATTCACTAAAACCTCTCAAACCTGTTTGAAGACTTAAATTGAAGGAGAAATGGCCTCTTGTGGCAGCCTGCACAACTCATTGATCACCCTCACTGTCAAAATGTTTTTTTTTCTAATATCTAATCTGCATCTTCTTCCTTTCAGTTTTATTTTATTGGTTCCGTACCATGTGCAAATGAGAATAAGGATGATTATTCTACACTGACAGCCCTTCAGATAGATATTTGTAGACAGCTACTAAAGGCCCAGTCACACACAACAACTTACCAGCTATCCCGAAAACGATGCGACCTGATAGGGATCGCTGGTGAGTCGCTGGGAGGTCGCTGGTGAGATGTCACACAGTCAGATCTTACCAGCGATGCAGGAACAATACAGGTCACAGTAGCGACCTGTATAACGATCTCAGCAGTCACTGTGACCTTGTCACACAGTGTCAAACACAGCGATGTGTCCTGCCCAGCAGGATGTCGCCTTTGAAGAAAATGGCCTGGACCATTCTGCAACGACTAGCGATCTCACAGCAGGGGCCTGATCGCTGGTAGATGTCACACATAACGAGATCGCTACTGTGTCACAGAAACCGTGACTCAGCAGCGATCTCGCTAGCGATCTCGTTATGTGTGACGGTACCTTTAGTCTCCTCTTCGCAAGATAAACATTCCCAGATCCTTTAACTGTTCCTCGTAGGACAGTTTCCAGTCCGCTCACCATCCTGGTAGCTCTTCTCTGAACTTGCTCCAGTTTTTCGATGTCCTTTTTTAACATGTGGTGCCCAGAATTGGACACTATTCCACATGAGGATTGACCAAAGAGGAGTAGAGGGGGATAATTACGTCTCTTGATCTAGTCTCTATGCTCCTCTTAATACATCCCAGAATGGTGTTTGCCTCTTTTGCTGCTGCATCATACCGTTGACTCATGTGAAGTCTGTGATCTATTAGTACACCAAAGTCTTTTGCTGTTGCTTAGTTTTATTCCTCCCATTCTGTAGATGTTATTTTCAGTTTTCTTGCCCAAGTGTAGAATTTTGCATTTCTACACGTTAAATAACATCCTATTAGTCTCTGCCCATTGTTCCAGCTTATCTAGATCCTTCTGAACCCTGTCTCTGTCTTCTCTAGTGTTAGCTATCCCTACTAGCTTTGCATCGTCTGCAAATTTGATTACTTTACCTACAGTTCACATATTTAGATCATTTCTAAAAATGTTGAACAACACTGGGTCCAAGACAGAGCCTTGTGGTACCCCACTTGAAACACTGTTCCAGTTTATCACTTTACTGAACAGTTGTTTATAACATAGCCAACTTAAAAAAAAAAAATGTTCTCATGATAACTAGGCTTGAATACATAATACTGTTTACTTCAATTATACCCTGCAAAGAGCTCTGTAAACAAGCTGGCATTAGTAGGAAAGCCTCCCCACATAAGTGCCTCACTATTCTTCTACCACGCAAAACTTGGCTGCTTCTTAGTAACTGGCAAGGTCGCATGAAAAAGAATTATTGTGGGAAAAGTCATAAAGGTCCGTTAGGAGTGGACACAAAAGAGTAGAAGAACGGAATACTAATTTAGAAAGGGAAGGAGTAATCAAGTTAGCAAGAGAATACATTCAGGAGAGTAAGGCTATGTGCGCACGTTGCGTACTAGCCCTGCAGAAATTTCTGCAGCGATCTGAAGAGCACATGTGCGCTTTAGATCGCTGCAGAAATGTCCGTAGTGAACGCCGATTCCATGCGCTCTGCCTGCAGCTCCTGCCATAGACAGAGCAGGAGCTGCCGGCAAAGCGCAGGAAAGAAGTGACATGTCACTTCTTTTTGCGCAGCGCTTCGGCGGTAGCCGAAGCGCTGCGCTCTTAAACGCCACGTGCGCACGGCCCCTGCACAATCTCCATAGACTGTGCAGGGGACGCAGGACGCATGCAGTTACGCTGCGCTACAAAGCGCAGCGTAACTGCATGTATTTACGCAACGTGCGCACATAGCCTAAGAGGTTGAAGGTAAATGTTGAGAAGATTTTAATCCATAAGGACATCCCTTGTCCATATGCCTTAGTACAGAACATGGACATCAAATAGAGGAACCCAAACAGATACCACTGAAAACAGGCTGCGGAGGCTCTCCTGGCTGAGCAGTTTGACCAGTCGATGCAGGAGAAATATACCGTCAAAGATGACTTCTGCTGGCAAAATCAGCTCTTTGCCAAGTTTCCGCAGCTTGACCTGCTGTGTTTAGCCGACGGCTCTGGCAGGTCTGGTTTTCCAGGGGTCGCCTGTACTGAGACGACCCCTTTAAAAGAGACACCCAAGTATATTGATTCGGTAAAGGAAACAATATTGTAAACTTAAGCAGCAATTATTCTTCAAAAGGCAGCTGTCCCGCGAAAAATGTTTGCCCTATGATAAAAAATTATATCAACTATAAGGACATACACATGTTGGAATGCTTTTAGTCACTTTTTATAGGTAAAAAAAAAACAAAACCCATGGCTGAAATTTATGGCTTTTTTTTTAACAAGACTAATAAAAGCTGTAAAAACAAAAAATGATGCGTTACAAGAGCCTCGAACAGCTCCAGTGAAGCAGAAAGCATCAGTAAAGGGTTAACCACTCGGTGTCTAAATAGTTGGTCTAGTACTTCAGAGTGAAATACGACAAGGCCAGTTGGCTGTCAATATATTTACTAAGTGTCATTAAAAAAGGAAGTTAAATTGTCATCTGTCAGCAAAAATATGACAGTTGCCAACCATGGTTAATCATCTGACAGGTGAGGCACCATGAGCGCACATAGGTGGTGGTGGAGCGCACATTCCGCCACCATGTTAAACATGGGGGATGGACCCAGAGCCTCTGAGTCATGTTTATGTTGTGTTTGATATTTTAAGCCTGTTGTAGGGTGCACAACTCCACGGCCCGTTACACCTCCCAGCAGTAACATATACACTTGACCCACACTCTCCTGTAAACTTCCACTGAAATCGATGTGCAGGAAATATGAAGCATAACCTCTTAACTGCACCCTAAGGCCACCCAACATAGTCTAATCAACTAAACAGGTTGTCCAGGAATTATTTTTTATTTTTATTTATTTTTTTTTAACTATGTGCCCAAAACGAACGGGCAATTAGTTCATAACAAAAGGCAACTACCTGCCTGTTGTCCCCGATGCAGAGCAGTCACTAGCCACTACTGCCAGTGTTTCAGCTTCTCCACATCAACAGAACTGCTCCCTCTTCCGGGCTACTATGTCGACAGGGTATGACTGCTGATTGACAGCCGGCTTCCAGAAGGTAGGCAGCAGGGAGTCGGCTGTCAATCAGCAGTCATACCCTGTCGACAGTAGCCCGGAAGAAGAGCTGCTCTGTTGATGATTCGCTCTGTTGGAGAAGCTGAATCACCAGCAGTAGTGGCCGGTGACCACTCTGATGAGAACCTACCGCTCTGTCGATGTGGTCAGCAGAAACCGCTGAATCACCGGCAGGAGCAGCGTGTGACCACTCTGTGCTGGTAGAGATTGATGTCTGGTACAAAAGGCAGGTAGTTCACAACTACCTGCCTGTGGAAACACTTTAACATCTGTATTTAGGACCCACTCCTGGCTCTGGCTAAAAGCATTTTGGTGTGAAATTACTGCTGCGTGTAAGAGGGGTCAGCTGCACTCAACAAAAGCAAAGAATGGTGAAGTAATTTTTAGTTAATTCAGATGTTTAAGGTATTCTATCAACGCTGGTGAGAACTCAAGGAAGTTTATCAGTGAAAATGTCCAATCGTCGAAGGATGGACTTTATTATATACTACATACAAATCATGCATAAATGTAGGTGTTTCCAGAACAGTAACAAATTGCAAAATACAGAACAGCATAATAATTTTGGACACTCCCAGCATCCACCCAGCTTAGCCAAACCCCCTCAACAGTTCTTTGTTTTAAAAAGTGGAATCTCACCCTGTTATAGACTATCTTTTGACAGGCCTGAAAATTTTAACTCCTTCCTTACTTTAACAATGGTCATTTACCTAAAAATGCCAGAAGGCTTTCCATAAAAAGTAGATTTTAGTTCAAGATGTTTTACACAAAAATTAGTTCTAGTCCCAAAGGATTCTATAAGAACAAGGAAAAATGGTGGATAGAATATGTACCAATTATAGTCTATGGAGCTGTTCACATGTACCAACAAAAAATACAATACAATAAATCCGTTTTTTTTTATTTGTGTCCCCATTAAAAACTTGTAGATTCAGATCTCTGTCGTCCAATTTTTAATGTGTAATTGTGGCACCCCAGTAGGCTGGTTGTCACAGTAGTGTTGCCCCCCATAGAGGGGTTAATACTAAGCCTGGAAGCAAGCGAGGGGTCCCTTGCTTAGTAAGTACCTACATTTAACACAGTTCCTACTCCGGGCCAGCAAAGGGCGCTCTAAACCTGGTGTTCTGCGGAGCTTCCCAGAAGCTCTGACCTGGGGAAGGAGTTAGAGGAGTGACAGTTGGGAGTTGACCATTGGAGAGAGGAGTTGGAGCCACTAGTGTGAGGAGAGCAGACCGTTTTTTTCTGAGGCCGGGGAGCTGAGAGAAGCTCAGCCTAGGGAACAGAGTCTGACAAAGAGGCTAAAAGGAGGAAGACTCTGGGGAGTGGAGCTAAGCTGGCTCACTCCAGAAGGGCACGCTAGAAACCGGAGTTCGTGGCTGCTTTGGTACTCGAGCCCCGGTAGCTAAATCCGGAGGGCAGGAGGATTCCAAGTCTCCTGGCCCCCACAGACCACCTGAAGGCAAAGCCGCAGATTAGGGACCAGGCGCCGCTGTCAGCAAAGCGGTACCTGTGACGGCCCGCACAGCCTGCCATATGGGTAAGAGAATTACCACAAGTGACAGAGGAGAGGGCCTCAGCCTAGCTAACACAGCATGGGCCCTGAAAACTAGGAAAGAGCGTAGCGGGTAGGCCTCAAACCCACCTGGCCAGGGAGGCTTCCCCGACTGCTTCCAGGCTATTCGCACCACCATCATCACCACCTGTACCAGTCTCCCAGGACTTCCTCACCAGTTACCAAGTAAAGTGAAATTAACGAAACTGCAGTCCTAGTCCGTTATTGTCCAGATTCCAGGACATGCACCCTGAAGCCCACCAGTTGCCCAAAAATAGACTTCAACGGTTGCCCCGGGGTCCTGCTCCACCTGGTAATACACGGCGCAGCGGCGGCTCACATAGCCGCAGTACCACAGGTGGCGTCACGAACCTTTGCTTTTAACTACAACTCCCATCATAATAATCATCATCCCTTTATTATTGAAAGACACCGCCAGGGTCACGGAACCGGGCCATGCCGCCGCAACATCACCAGAGTAGTCCGGCCCGGCAACGAGTACCCCCCGGCCCTGGGCGTGTCATAATTACTAGGAGAAGCTTAGAAAACAATTTTTTGCATATCAGTAAAGAGATGCCACACTAATGCTAAAATGGATATACTGACAAAAACTGGATTAAAATTAGATCCAGTATACGGAGGGGGATTAAAAAAAAAACAACATTTCTCTTTATACACACAAAAAGAAACTGAATGAGGCCTAAGAGGAAGTTCACAGTGGATTTCTATAGAGATGAAATACAAGGAGTGTTGACGCTTCCCGCCCCAACAAAGGCCAGAAGGGAAGCTACGTGAAGCACAAACCTGACATTCCCCGCAGGGCTCCATGGTAATTACATCTGAGTGATCTCCACCACATTGCATCTCATAGGTCTTATTCCAATCTATCCAAGGATAACATATGCAGAGTGTTTTTAAGTTTTTGTGGGTTTCATCAGGGTGCAAATTTTTTCCAAAATATACTTGTAGGTTAATTATCTTCCTACAAAAGTGCCCCTGATGTGCGAGTCCAAAAATATAAATATGTGCCCTATTGAATGATGTGATTGATCTGTGGACGGAGCTGCAGAATATTCGAGCTACGTAAACACCAAGAAACCTTGACGTTTCATGTCCTATAATCAGCCAGTATTGGCCATTTGTGTGTTTCTACCTTATTTTTAGGATTATTATTCTCATGACATCAGTTTCCATTCTCACTTCAATCAGTGAAATCAATCTCTTATTAATATCGCTGTTTCTTCCAGTGTGTGATGATTATTTCCACTCTCTTAGAAAGCCTGAAACCTATAGCATGCTCTACTAAACCGACAACGGCCAAGATCTGTCATTCAGCATGAAATACAGCGATACCCGTGCCTTGTTGCTCTGCTCATCTATTTCGGTTTTCAGGCCGTATGCCGCTCGGAGGGAACGGATAAATCTCAGGACTACAGGACTTATTAATTAAATGGCAAGGAAAGATGACTGCAGCTTTAAGACCTTAGCACAGCAGAAACTGACGAATGAACTGAGAATCCAGGATTTACCACCTCCTTGGACAACCACCAAAAACATGTCTTAATCCCTTCTAGAAATCAATCTGCTCTCCATGCCAACGCTCCCTGTGCCCAGCCAATTTCCTCCGCAGCACAAGGGGTGGGTCAGACAGCAGGAGAAGAGAGAAAGGCTTGGATGTGCCCTCCGCAGCAGCTGCAGGGAGCACCATTGCAGAGGAGCATTTGTTGGGGACTTGTCATAACAATGAACTTGAGTCTACTCTGCTCCAAGTCCTTGTAGGGTGCTGAAGGCCAGCGGCTCCCACACAGGGGCCAGGCATATCGCCAGTCAAATATGGGAAAGCCGGCTGAAAACACGCACTGACGAATATTTCTGCCTTTCTCCCTCTCCCCATTCACACCCATAAATACCAGCAGCACAAATGCTAGCACTGAAGCATACTCCGAGCAGAGACCTCTATCCAGACAGGACCCGGTGCCTGGAGGTGCATCTAGCAGATACGCCCCACCTGCTGAGGAATAAAGGGACGCCCGAGCTCCAACATAGCTGCAGCTAAAAAAACGAAGGCAAAATAAATGGCCATCACACGTGGGCTACCACCCTCCTCACAGTCCACAATCATACAATTCATGCCATCATATCAAATGTGAAACTCTACTCAATGGTATAATTATATAAAATGCTAATAGTTGACTACAAGTAAAACAAAACAAAAACAAAAAAAAAAAAAAAAAAACACCTAAAATAAAGGGAATCTGTCACCAGGTGTTTGCTCCCCCATCTGAGAACATACAGACCCTGATTCCAGCGATGTGTCACTTACTGAGCTGTTTGCTGTCATTTTCATAAGATCGATACTTTCTCTGCTGCAGATCTAGTAGTTATACAAAGCTCATGAATAAACTGGACTACCTGGCAGCACAGCAAGTAGTCCTCTAATGATAATCTCCTGCTGATTAAACAGATTTTATCAAAGCTACACTAAACAGCTCAGTAAGTGACAGATCGCTGCAATCAGGATCTCTCCATTATGCTGCTCTCAGGTTAGGGTGGCAAAAACCTGGGGACAGATTCCCTTTAAAAAGAGACCACCACCATTAGAGGTATTATTCCATATTAAGAATTGTAACTTATTCATAGGATAGGTCACACCTGGGCAAACTGGGTGCCACATCAGTCTCCTTTGCCATTCCTGTCCAGCCCACCAACCGGATAGCTAAGAGTTCAGCCAAGGGATTGGAGACTGGAGTACCATGTATTAGTATGACGACCACAGTGCCAAATGGCATGGTGATTTCCACCCCCCACACACACACACACACACACACACACACACACACACACACACACACACACACACACACACACACACACACACACACACACACACACACACACACACCTGGTATAACAATTTAAACTGTATCAAAATGCTCAGGTGAATTTAATAGTGGAAAAAGGAGCCTTCAGCTCCCTCTTCCATCATCCGCCTGTGCGTCTCACTGCAGCAGGCGCGATACTGTCACTAGATTGCACCTGCTTGGCAGAGCCTCAGTCCACTCACAAACACTGGAGCAGTGTGTCACAGAAACAGGGGAGAAGTGAATAGTTTTTGTTTTCTCAGTCACTTGGGCAGGTAATAATTGTGGACATCATACTCCGTGGGGGCCATCACACTGTTTGGTACCTGTAGGAGCCATCATACTGTATGGGAGCTGTTGATCACGATACAAGAGATGAATTACTGGAGCAGTATGATTTTCTGACTTTCATAAGTAGCAGTCAATTATAGGATTTAGATTAGCTGCTACAAGAATACAAGTAACAATAAACCCTTTTGTAGCATGTATTATCAGTAAAAGCAAGTCAGCATACATCATTCTACTATAATAACAATTTTATGTTAAATGCAATCTGTCAGCAGGTTTTTGCCATGTAATCTAAGAGGACCAGTTTGTAGGAGAAAAGATCCAGATTACAGTGATGTGTCCCTTACTGGGTAGTTTTTTTGTTTCAATACAACCAGTGATTTATCATCAGCAGGAGATTACCACTAAAGGCCAACTGGCCTTGTGCCTCCTAGTCCAACCTAGTCCACTATAAAATGTACACAGAATGCTGCCAATCAGTGGTGTGGGCAACGTTACAACATTCAGAGCTCTACTAAATCTGCTGCAGAGAAAACTAAAGGTCACTTTACACACAGCAACATCTCAGTGACGTACCCGCCCCCCGTCGGTTGTGCATCACGGGAAAATCGCTGCCCGTGGCACATCGCTTACACTCATCACACATACTTACCTTCCCTGCAACGTCGCTGTCGCCGGCGATCCGCCTCCTTTCTAAGGGGGCGGTTCGTGCAGCGTCACTAAGCGGCCGCCCAATAGAAGCAGAGGGGCGGAGATGAGCGGGCCCGAACATCCCGCCCACCTCCTTCCTTCCTCATTGCTGACGGCCGCAGGTACGGTGAGGTTCTTCGTTCCTGCGGTGTCACACATAGCGATGTGTGCTGCCGCATGAATGACGAACATTGTACCTGCAACAGCAACGATAATTGGGATTAGAACGACCAGACAACGATCAACGATATGGTGAGGAATTTTGATAGTTAGTGGTTGCTCGTACGTGTCACATACAACGTCGTTGCTAATGAGGCCGGCTGTGTGTCACGAATTCCGTGACCCCCAACGACATCTCGCTAGTGATGTCGTTGCGTGTAAAGTGGCCTTTATTCTGTTGCAACTTTTGCACCCAATTAACTAAATGATACATCCCTGGAATCAGAGTCTCTGTCCCTAGCTTATGCCGCTGTCAGTTTACATAGAAAAAAAAACAACTTGATGCCAGGTTCCCTTTAATATTGAGCAGAATTAATTTCAGCCTATTGGTTCAGCCCTCCACAAAAGTCAGTGTCTCTCATGTGCCCCTCAGGAAAATTAATTACCCACCGCTGCGATAGGGGACAAATCTTTGACTGCTGGGGCCCATTAGAACAGGTGCCCTGAGCCGCCCACTAGAACAGGTGCCCTGAGCCGCCCCCACACATCTTTTGCTTATCACTGCACCCCTGGAGAAGGAAAACACTATCTGTAGACGTAGTGATAATCTGCAGGTAAATAGTGTTTTAAACATATTCAGCTGTCTAATTGGAAGAACAGCTACAGGGAGAAAGTGAAGTCATATTCTCCCTGCAGCCATTGACTTAATCATGGGGGCTGTGATATTTTCCAGGAAAATGCTCATTGAGGATAAGCTCCCACAATGAGTATTTGATGGTGTTGATATTGAAGACTGTCTGCAGCATTTCTGCACCTATTGCTGAATAGGTTACCTGCATAAATAATATGCACCACCAAAAACTCATTGGGGGAACGTAACCCAAAGAACATTATCTCTGCCATTCATAGCACAGATGAGAATTACTGCTTTTAGGGCCCAGACACCAGAGGTGACAATACAAAACAGCCGAGCACAGCTGTACTGTACAGTTTGCACTTCTTCTATAGAAATGAATGGGAATTTTAGAAACCGCGTGTAGCACATGAAGCTACACTGAGAACTCTGAGAAGAACTCTACATGTTAAAAAAAATACTAAATGATAAAGGGAAGCCATCATCAGAATATATCCTATTTTTACATCAAACTTTTGTATTTTTTTATCGTGGCAATGTTTTTTTCAGATATATTTTGTATTAAAATAAATAAAAACAGAAATCTTGCAATTTACACACTAGCCTTTGGGACTTTTTTTTTTTTTTAGACTCTAGCTTCCTGTTTAAGGAAACAATACATGTACATAGTCACAGTGAACAGACTGAGCCCAGGTTTTGTATTGAAGTGTTAGGTGGATCCTGCCTCTGCTAATAAATTGACCTAGGGCTTGCTCACATAAGCATATAACATAAACAAGTGCTATCCATTGTTTTATCTGATAGTTTTCATACCAATACTATACTAGGGGGCAGTGCCAATGTGTTTTTTTTCTTATTCCAATTTGGCATGAGAAAAAAAAATTGCAGCCTACTGTAAATGGCAGTGCACATTGGATAGTGCACACCCTTTCAAGTCTATGGTGTGTGCAAAATATCGGGCTGTGCTCTGATGTCATGAGAGTGCAGTCAGAGTTACCCCAACACAGACAATAGACAAAAAGGAGAAATCAAGTTCTCCGTCCTCTCCGCAACTGTGACACATTTCTCATGTAAGAGAATCAGAGCACAGAGAATGACACTCGGCTCACACTCTGATCAGACTGAGCTGAGTGTCAGCATAATCCATCCGATTTTCTAGGAACAGAGAATCATCACTCGAGTGAGTGCAGACTTACTGAAAAACTAGGAGTCTACAACAAAGCCCTAATGGCCAGTGTAAAAATTGTGAGATTGCCAATTTACTTTTTTTTGTACTAAAGATCAAGATATGAAAAAAAAAAAACAAAACCCTTTAATCAATTTAAGGAAAAACACATGTAAAACAAAAACCTGATCTAAACAGGTCATTTTTTGATGATCCATTCCCTATAAGTACAGAAAACATCAGGGTAGATAACAAGCTCACGACAGGCCTGCTCGGAGCACCGGAGAGCCGTCTTAGGTTCTTCCCAGTGATCAATCTATATATAACTGCCTCCAAGCGCTGTGGTCTCATGATGGGCATGAATAGCTCTGCTTGTGTATTTGGGCTACAGGATGAACTATTCCTGGGACAAAATATTCACATATTTTACAATAAGGATGTGTGGGCTAATTAAGCAAGCCATCTCCTGCTCTAAGTGGGAGAGAGTCTTCTTAATAAGCCTAGGTTACACGTCCAAGCCATAGAAAGGTCCTGCCAGGACTGGAGAAGGTCAGCTCCTACCACCAACAGCAATACAAACAAGCAAGGAAACAACCCACAGAACCAGATCATCCGTACAGCAGCAGATCGGGCCAGAGGACAAGCTACTCCCTTATGGGGTCCACTGTCGTAAGCAAGTATGCCTTGGCCAGTAGAAAAAAAATAGTAATATGTTCTTTGTAAGCACATTATGCTACAGTCCAAAGAAAAATCACATCACAAATTACAGTCACTGATGTTTACACAGCTACATTAGGCTAGGTTCACGTTTCCGTTGTTTTAAATCCGTCAGGTCCATCAGCAGCGGATCAGTCGTTTTTTAGATGTCAACTAACGCAACGGATGTGTTTTTCACAGGATTCCTTTCACAGGAATCCTGTAAAAAAAAAAACTGATCCGTCGCGTCCGTTACATCCGCTATGCGTCCGTTTTTTGACAGATCAGTCATGAGCAGTTTGTGTTTGGGACAGCCCAGTGGGCGTGCCAAACATGCTGGGCATGCTCAGTAGAGCATGACGGAATCCAGCGCTGGATTCCGCGGTAAGACGGATTACGACGGAATCCAGCACCATAGACATCCACTACAAGCGTGACGGATGGCGACGGATTCCTGCGCGGTGCGTTAATTTTGACGGCCAGAAAAACGTTAAATTCTGCGTTGCTCCTGCCTGGCAGTCAGTCAAGAAACGACTGACCGCGACGCAGCGGATGCAACGCAAGGTCATCAGTCTCAATCCGCCACTAATACAAGTCTACGGCATCAGTTTACCATAGCCGCGGATTGTAACAGATACATTTTAACGGAAATGTGAACCTAGCCTTAAAGAGTTACTCACAGCAAGTTGGGCTGTAGTGTGTACATCGCCCAGGCCAAAAGCTAATGCTCTACCAGGATACAGCTAAACCCCCACTAATGTGGAAGCTTCACAGGTGCAGGAGGACATTGTCCTCTTTTTGTTGCTATTTTTATATTTAGTGTAGGGACCTACAGACATGAGGTCCCGTGACGAGGGTGTAGGCTTACGTTTTATGGCCATAAATACCAACAAAAACCTCATATTTTTTTGTTTGTACAGGATACAGCCAGGCCCCTTTCTGTTGGGCATTGTAGAGTGTCTGTCCGTGCATGATACACAGTGGGGTACGGCTTGGCAGCCCGCCTGATCTAATAGAAGGGCGTCACCTAATAGGCTGCGGGTTTGTGACTGTACCATCTGCATATGAACAGTGCTCTATGCAAGCCACTTGTGTGCAGTTTTATCATCCAGCAATCGCCACCTCCATTCCATGGAGGTGTTTGTGTGATCTGCTTCTCCTGCACCTGTGACGCTTCCACATTAGTGGGGGTTTAGCTGTATCCTGGTAGAGCATTAGCTTTTGGCCTGGGCGATGTACACACTACAGCCCAACTTGCTGTGAGGAATACTTAATTTTTGGAGGACATTGTCCTCTTTTTGTTGCTATTTTTATATCTAGCCTTAAAGAGGTAGTTGACTACTCAGCAATAATGGCCACCTCTCTGTAAAACTGATAGGGAAGGCTTTTTCTAAATACCTTGATCAGCCAAGTGTGCCTCTGAGCGACGCTATTGCGGTCCGCTCATCCCCATGAAGTGACCCCTGGGCTCCGTGACCTCTGGGATCCGGTGATTTTAGTCAACTTACAGTTCACCTGGCATCAAGGAGATGGGCCCAGGCTCCCTGAGTGACTGGGCTGTGGGTGGCGTTTCTCCCTTAATAACAGCCCAGCATCACTCCTGCTTGCGGTGCTCTGCAGTGAGAGTGTGCATGACATGCTGGGCTGTGATGAGCGGTGAAACTCCACCCACAGCCTAGTCTCTCAGGAAGACTGCGGCCCAGCCTCGGTATCAGGTCAACTAGATAATGATGTGACATCACTGGATCTCACAGGTCAGGGAGCCCGGGGGTCATGCGATAGGGATGAGCAGACTACAAAAGCACCACTCAGAGGCAGAATTGGCTGATCAATGTAGTTAGAAAAAGCCTTCCCTATCAGTTTTACAGGAATGTGGTCACTATTGCAAAGTAGTGAACCACCCCTTTAAGATTCCAGTGGAGATCATGGGGGATCCTGGTTGGTCCATAATTCTACACAAAATATAAAGTTGTGTGGCTCCCTGAAAACCTGTCCATCTATAGTAGACTGGTAAAGACAGATCTGAAAATATGAACAAGTGACAGCACTAAGCGGGGTTGGTTGTACAACTAGCAAAAAAAAACAAAGAAAAAAAAAAAAATCTGAAAAAGTGACCGCTTGTTTTTTCTACGTGAACTTCTTGCTATTTTCACTTTGAAGCTTATCTTCTTATCACGTTAAGCTCACACAAATGTGTGAAACACTGTCAGATTTTCATAAAAAAAAAAAAAAAAGAACAATTTTTCCTACTTTCCACTGAAAAAGATGCAGGCCCTTTTTACACTGCAGCAGAGGAGCGGCCATACCATAGAACAAAAGATGTGATCGATAAAAGAAGAGGCTTCAGATAATCAATCAGAGCCGCAATATTAGGGTGAGGATAGACAAAACGCCAGCTCTGGCTTTCAATGTCGATTGTCAATAATTATAGTTACATCAACAGCTTGATGGGAATTTGCTCCTGGAGTCGGAACAAGTGGAGGACGTGAATAGATCCAAGCAATCATCCAGCGAGTGGCTGAAAAAATACATGTCCCATCATGTCATATAGTGGGACCGGCATACTGAAAGAATTGGGTCATGGCAAATTACTCCATCCATCACCAACTCGGGGCTTATTCACAAAGAAAAGATTTATTTATATGTCTGCAATAAAATGGCCCATGTTTCATCAATGTGCTGCACCGTTTTTTCCTCTGGATGTCAGTTTTCATTATCCGTATTTCAACCAGTTCTCGGACGTGGAAAAAAAAAAACAAAAAACAAACCTTAAATGAACGAGTTCTAGCCACAAATGGACCATATCTCTTTTTTTGTATGGAGCATTGATCAGCAAAAATACTAAAATACGCAAGCAATAGCCCAATAGAATACAACGTGTCAGCGTGCAGTCATTGAAAGCAATTGACAATACGTAGACGACACGCACTGTAGTGTGAATAGAGCCTAGTGGGTCAGCTAAAAATTATTAGATCTGTATAATGTGCTATTTTGTTATTCTTTATTCGATTTGTTTATTCTTGGATGCACCTGATACATAGTCTAGGTAGTGGAACAAAAATATTTGCTAATGACAAGGTACATTTGTTTTAGGGGCACTATGTCCTGTTCAATGGAAGCATTAATGACAATAATGCAGCCAGATCAGCAAAGAACAGATGGTTTTCCTCCTTGTAGGTGGAACAATTTCTCCGTTTATGGTTTGGTTGTAAATCCTAACCTAATACAACAATGACGTGGACCCGGATATATTTCTGTTGCCTTCATATATGAACATTTCTAAACACCATAGGCCTTGAGCAGCATATGGTATATGGAAGTCAACGGGAAACTCAAGCATTTTCAAACTTCTGTTCGAAACTCAATATAGAGTAATGAGCAATGCCGAGCACAGTTGCTCATCACAAGTTATGTTCTCATCTGTCCATAAAACAAGACTGTCTGTGATTTCCAGAAAATAAACTTGTGGTTGTAGAGCAGGGTTGCCAACCTCAAACAGTGAGCGTGGCATCAGAGTCTGTAAACGAGCAGAAAACCCACCCAGGCTGAATCACCGATCTGAATGTAAGTGCTGTAATCTAAGAAATGCTTTTCTTGGGAATGCTTTTGTATGTAGGAGAGTTATGTATACAGAAATTCTAGATTGGAATAGAAGCCATCATGGAAAACACATCTGTGCTGTCAGCAACATGACATTTTACTTGTCCGCCTGCTCCCCGATGTTTTAGGTTTGGCGTGTGCACACATTACGTTTCTAATAATTGTGCTCGTATTGACGGACTTATGGGAGGTATATAAACAGTTTCTCTGCAGTGTCATAGGAAGTAAAAACATAAGAAACTGCTCATATATTTTCCAGAGGAATGTGGAATCACTACACGGGGAGAAGATCACCCTAGTGATGGACAGCTCCTGGTGTGTGGCGCTGACAGACAGCGTGTACCTGCAGGTCTAGTCAACAGCAGATTCCTCTTCGCTCTGACACGGCATTGGAGCTCAAACATCATATGTGAGGTAATTTGCTCTTCAAAACCTGGGTTAGTATCTGCACAGCATACTTTATCACTATCCTTTCCAACAGGGATCTGGATATTGACCATTTTTCCCCACAGGGAAATATCAGCAGATTGAGTTCCCAGTGTTGAGGTCTGTTACAGAAGATGCACTACTTAAGACCCCGTCACACACAACGAGATCATTGTTGAGTCACGGTTTCCGTGATGCAGTAGCGATCCAGTTAGCGATCTCGTTATGTGTGACATCTACCAGCGATCAGGCCCCTGCTGTGAGATCGCTAGTCGTTGCCAAATAGTCCAGACCATATTTTTCAAAGGCGATGTCCTGCTGGGCAGGACACATCGCTATGTTTGACACTGTGTGACAGGATCACAGTGACTGCAGAGATCATTATACAAGTCGCTACTGCCACCTGTATCGTTACTGAGTCGTTGGTAAGGTCTGACTGTGTGACATCTCACCAGCGACATCCCAGCGATCCTCATCACGTGGAATCGTTGTCGGGATCGCTGGTAAGTCGGTGTGTGAGACTGGGCCTTTAGTCGCCATTTTTTCAGATAAAGGCATGCACACTGCATATCATTTCCCATGAACCCACTATACTTCTATTGGGAATTCCAGACTTTATAAATAGTGAGTGATGAGTCACTACGATTTGGGTTTGAATTATTCTTAATGAATCTCAAAGTACTATTCCGGTATTTGTCACGAATTACGAACCTAATGCAAGTCAATGGGGAACCTGAGCATTTTCTGGGAAATCTTTAAGAAAAATGCTAGGGGTTCCCCATTGACTTCCTCTAGGTTCATCATTTGTGACGAAGACCGGAAAAATACTTTAGGCTATGTTCACACTAGAAAAATGATTTTTCTTAAGAAATTTCTTAAGAGTGAAGGATTAGTGCACCTGCGTTTTTGCCGCTTTTTCGGTGCGTTTTTACCGCTGGTTGCTCCCTGCGTTATTGTGCCAATTATCTATGGCAAATAACGCAGTTAGCTGCAGAAAAGAAGTGACATGCTCATTCTTTTTCTTAAGAAAATCTACTGAAAGAATTTTCTTAAGAAAAAAACGCAGTGTGCGCACAGCTAATTTTTTTTGCCATAGGTTTTGCTGGGGAATGTCTGCAGAAAGGTTACAAGAATTTCTCAAGAAATTTCTGCAGCAAAAACGGACCAAAAACGCAGGTAAAAAACGCAGCCTTAGAATTCGAAACGAATAATCTTAACCCGGTTAGTATTCGCTCATGACTATTTATAAAAAAAAAATGGCATATCTGCAGCTTGTGTAACATGTTGTGATGGCATCTACACTTTCCTACCAAATATAACAGACAATTGTAGGTGAATGACATTTTTTCTTAAATCCATAGTATGCCCTATAAATCACATTTTTGGCCATTTTAATCCCCAAGCATTACTGGCAATGATTTAGGCCACCATCATTAGAAAACTCTCTTAACATATTAATTTTCAAATCAGTGAGTTAATGATTGGGACTCTAACACGCTCCTCTTAATGGTCATCTTGGCAGTGCTATATAGTCCCACTAGTCACAGTCTCAGAGTGTGAAGTGACCGCTATCTGGACCAAGCAAGACCATAAGAAAACCAGAGTGGATATGTTAACAGAAAAGAGGTCAGTGTGAAAACTGCAAGATATCGGGATTTGTTTTTATATAACTGCATAGAAAACTTAATGGATAAAAAAAATAATGGAGAAGTGCAGACATCATGGTACCAAAATGACATTTTTACATTTCACATGAACATGCTAATACATTAGGAAGTCAACTGAACGAAATGGTGACACTGTCCTTAGGTGAGGCTCCAATTTGGATTGCGCTGGTTCTTCATGGTAGGTTTAGGTTAGGAAGTAGCCAGACAGACATCCCACACTGCGTTTCGCTTCTGGGTGGCAACAAATGAGGAACCACACACGTGTGACACCACTGTGGGTCACAAGGAGCTTGACTGGGAAGCCCCATCAATACCCGATCTGCATCATTATCAGTTCCTATTCTGAGCATTTGGTACTGCAGGTCAGGAATATCATCAAAAGTCTTAATATATTCAAGTTTACTACACTGGCGGACACAGATAGAAGAGGGCCCCTGTGTAAGAACTGAATATAGGCCCCAATAGCTCACCCTAATGTAAAGTTCCACCTGCTCTGGAGATTGAAAAGGTCCTTCCTTACCTCTCGGGCCCCCGTGCAGCTGCACTGGTTGCACCTATGATAAGTCATTGCGGCATGATGCGCACATGATGTTGTGCCATCCTGTCATATCAAAAGAGGAGCCTGGTATGCCAGGAGGGAAGGAGATTCACAGGGCTTCTGTACAGAGGTCACCGATTACTGATCGGACTAATGGACCGGAGTCCTGCAAATCAATTGTCCCATCTCAAATGGTCACTTTAATTGATGTTACACATTTCAGCTACAGGCTACACATGTCACTAAATGGGTACCTTTAGCAAGTCTGATGAGGACACCCATGGGCTGCTGAAATGCACATACTCCACCATAAAGTGATGGTACTTCTATAAATGACCTATCATTTGGTTTCCAAACAATGTAACAATAAAATGTATTATTCCTATAAGGGTTATGCCTACTTTTGTATAAAGGTTCTCGAAATCTAGCACACGAAACAAAAAAAAGAAAACTAACTCACAATCCTAATAGTAATGTGTGGAACGTGTTCCATATAATGACTTCATTTAGCTCAATGCAAAGGGAAGAGATTTAGAAGCCATATAAATTTTCTAGCAGAATGATAACAGCTTAAGTACAGCGTTCACGTGACGGCGGGAGATTTTCCATATAGAGTCTATACCAAATACGGTTAGCAATGCTGTATGGCATATGGACCTCTGCTTTACACCAATGTCACGCAGCGTTTATTTTATAGACTTGCACTCCATTAATACAGCAGGAATATCTCCTTTATAAATGAGCGGCATTAACGTGAAATGTGCGCATTGTAGCACGGTCCCAGGACGGAGAGATCGATCTGACTTATTTACAACAGGGGTTAGAGACTGGGCCTTCATACTTGGCGAGTTGTTGCACGTTTCTTGGCAGCACAACATCTTCTGTTTCCACAGTTTAGTAATTTCTGCGTTTATTGCTCTCATTGCTACCAATAGTCCAGCCAATACAGAAACACATTGTATCATTTCCCGGCAGACTGGTGAACCTCCCAGTATGTGTACTTGACACTAACGTATCAACGAAGGTGCACTGATGTTACAGTACATTAACATTTATAGCATAATTTGAGTCTCCACCAATGCATACACATATTCCTTAAAGGTTGATCAGTAAAAAAAAAAGTAACTCCTGTTTTGGGGGTGAGGTATTACTTGCCCATTTTTTAGCCCTCTTAGGTGTTTATTATATGGTACTATTATGTAAACCTTGTATATGACTAATATGGGTGGCACAGTGGCTCCATAGTTAACCTTGAAGTCTTGAAGCTGGGGTCCTGGGTTCAAATCTCACCCAGGACAACATCTGCGAGGAGTTTGTATGTTCTCCCTGTATTTCCGTAGGTTTCCTCCGGGTTCCCCGGTTCCCTCCAACACTCCAAAGACATACTGATAGGGACCCAATGGGGACAGTGTTGCCAATGTATGTAAAGCTCTGTGGAGTTAATGACTATATAAGTAACTAAATATTATAATGTGCAGCTTCTATGGGGCAGTATTATTAAGGTAAATGAGTGACTGGCTACAGCTTTTACCTGAGTCCCTCACCACGCGCATGTTGATGGCAGGAGACCAGTGGGGACCACAGTGCTGAGTATAAAGAGGAAGCAATAGGATTTTCTTTTTCACCACCTTGGTGTCATTCAAAAGTGGATGACAGAAAAGAGCTGTGGATACGTGCAGAGCTCATGCCTCACCTGTACCACAAACAATAATATGTTTAAAAAAATCTAAACTAACGGGGCTTTCCAGTTTTTATAAGGAACCGGTCATGAGACTTATGCCGCGCCAACCACAGGCAGCATGAAACAGGAAAGAGCTCCTCGTGAAAAACAGCTGTTTTACTGAAAGACAACCTTTCAGAACAATCTTGTAATATAAAGTATAAAAATACCTGTAATGACGCTGTAATACTGACTCAATTGATACCTTTGGTGAAGAAATCACATATGTGGCTTTTTAATCAGCATTTGAAGTTTTCTGCTAATTAAATTTCAGTGCACAGAAGCCTGCCTGTACACTGGGTCTTCTCCTCCCGATCTGTGATTCCCCGGCCTCTCCACCTGCCAACATTCTGTGAATAACAGGTCACTGCTGAGATTTCAAAGAGAGGAGGCAGAACATTCACGAAGGCAGGCAGATGAGCCAAGCATCACAGACAGGGAGGAGAAAACCCAGTGTACAGTCGGGCCCCTGTGCACAGACATCTAATTAGCAGAAAACGTCAAGTGTACGTTCCCATGATCAGTGTTATTCACACTCTCGAAAGCTGAGCTACAGCACAACGGCAGCAAGGATGCACAGTGCCTGTAGGGCATTCTGTGCACTTGAAAAAAAGCTACGAGGATCAAGAATGGTCAATATATGGTGATCCAAAAGTTCTCTCTTTGCTCCTTGGGCAGCAAGAAGGAAACATGAAGTACCCATGCTTTGTTTCGTGAATGGGACAGTCAGAATTGGACTCATGACTGGAGCCAAAAAAGTTGGCCAACGAGAACATCTTTGCAACCTGGACTCCAGGACATAGTTGCAGAAAGTTTAGATAATCCTACTAGAGGTCTCCTGCCACAACTGTATTAAGCTTGCACTGATGAAGCAGTTTATGAAAGCTGTATTAAGAGGAGAGACTTCTTAGTACCTGTGTAAGGTACTTTTGGCATTTTGGGGGGTCCAGATATACGGGTACTCATGAATGAAGATGTGTTGAAACCAAAAATGAAAGCTGTTGAGAAAAGGGCCTGGGATTCTTTTAAGGAAGTCATAAAGAAATTTCAAGGTAACAACCCAAGACCATTGTGGAGAACATGCCGAAACGTTTCAAAGCCTTGGGCTCTCTGATTAATTTGAAGTTGCAGAATGAATGTTCAATAAATTTACAGTATATATATATTATTGTGTATATTGTTGGCTAAAGACTTTAGTTGTTCATCTCGCTTGTACATAATTTCACATGCATGTTGTGCAAACTCCATGTGTGATGGATGGTTAAAAATTGTGTTTTTATTTTTAAATCAGGGCATAAGAATCAGTCATTGTATTTGAAACAATTTTCATTAAACCAAATTTTGCATACCTATGTAATTTAACAATTTACAAAAATAAAAAAAATAAGAAAAAAAAAAAAGCACTTTATAAAAAAAATAAATAAATAAATAAATAAATATCCAAAAAAGGAAAAAAGTCAACTCTTCTTTGTGTACCAGTAGCAGATTTCTCACTTGCATGTGCTGGTTTTAGCCGCAGGAAACTGGTCTAATGTATACGCCTGATGTGGTAGACAATAGGAAGCAAAGTCTAAAGTGCACCAAAGTATACACTATTCACCTTTAAAAGGAAACTATCCGCGGGTCTCTGGATTTAACTATTTCTTTGCGTTCTTCAGGCCTTTTCACCGTGAAGCTAGCATGTAACAGACAGTAAGGAGTCTTGTGCAGCCAGGACTTTGTGGCTGCGTTTTGCAGTGTGTTGGTGGGAACATATGTCGGGAAAACCTCAAAGTAAAGCAGCGCAGACTAAAGTACGCCCTCATTAGCAGCTGTTACACCGAGCCAACTTGTTCTGTCAGCAAACTATAGCGCTATAAGTAAATATCAAAGAATATTTTTCCGTGACTTCTGCTCGGCACAGAAAACAGGGAAATAGGCAAAAAATATATATATTCTGGTAAGCATTACAATTTATAGAATTGTCTTAATATATAAAAAACGTAATTGACAGCTAAGGAAAAGTTGAATAATTTTTATTACCTTAATCCAATGGTCACATCAATGCCCACAGCTTTGCCTCTGCACCCAACTTTTTGGTTGTTTCCTACTGATGAAGCTCTAAAGGCCACTTTACACACAGCTGGTGAAAGCACCCACCCCCGTCGGTTGTCACGGGCAAAATCGCTGCCCGTGGTGCACAACATCGCTAGGACCCGTCACACATACTTACCTGCCTAGCGACGTCGCTGTGGCCGGCGAACCGCCTCCTTTCTAAGGGGGCGGTTCGTGCAGCATCACACAGCAGCCGTCCAATAGAAGCGGAAGGGCGGAGAGCAGCCGAAAGGAAGTGACGCCCACCTCGCTGCCGGAGGACGCAAGTACGGTGTTGTTCCTCGTTCCCGGGGTGTCACACGTAGCGATGTGTGCTGCCGCAGGAACGACGAACAACCTGCGTCCTGCAACAGCAACGATATTTGGGATTAGAACGACGTGTCAACGATCAACGATTAGGTGAGTAATTTTGATAGTTAGCGGTCGTTCATGCGTTTCACACGCAACGACGTCGCTAACTAGGCTGGATTTGCGTCACAAATTCCGTGACTCCAACGACATCTCGTTAGCGATGTCATTGCGTGTAAAGCCCCCTTTATTCTCTGGTTGACAAATAAAATATCAAGTGGTCTGTCTACAACAGTTAGGCCGCTTCACCAGTTTGCTCACGGTCCGTTTTTGTCCATCCATGGTTTTCCAGTATGGTTAAAAGAAGAATTAAAGTGCAAAGCTTCTCCTACATTTTGCTATATTAGATACAGCACATGGACAGATGTCATTAGTGTGCTGTATGTGTTTTTCAAGGACCCATTGACTTATAAGGGTCTGTGTGTCTGTGCAGCCGGTTAAAAACAGACAGACAGTCTCCTTGTGGATCACACAGGCACATGGTTCATGTGAAAAGACGGATGCGTAAGGATTACCATAAATGTTTATTAGTAAGCATAGAAATGTTTCTCCAGTAAGTGTTAAAACGGACGCCTCACGTACTGAAAACCTGGACGTGTGAAGGGGGTTTTATAGAGGGAATGGAGGACCTGACTTTAGCCATCAGCAGTTTCACGGACTATAAGCATTGTTTCTAGGGGGCTATTGATTATTGTCATTCAATTTTGATCATGGGTGAGTGGTCCCGAACAGTAAAATTTGGTGTTTGTACCGAACACAGACTTTAAAATAAAAATCTGTTTTCTAGTTCGGAGTTCAGAGGCTTTACGTATACAAGCCATTCAATGAAGCATCACTGTGCTTGGGTACACTCGGTGCTCGGCTCAGTGTAATACACGAGCAGTCTTTGAATGGCTTTCACTAGGGGTTAAAAACAGTCATCGGATGCAGTGTGCGGCAAAAAAAAAAAAAAAACCTTCCTCCCCTGGAAGTGATCTGTTTATGGCTGGCTGTATATGGACAGAGCCTCAAACTGCCCAATCAAAGACTTCCAATGGGGTTCAGGTCAATCCCGGGTCCAGAACTGAACTTTATCTAAAGTTTGGATGAACTCGGCGAACCAAAATTTCAACAGGTCAGCTAATCTTGATCAAATCATGTTGCTATTGCCGCCGCGTCTTATTTTGGCTTACTGATTACCATATAGCTCATGATTAAAGATGAGCGGACCCGTGTAAGTTCGGTTTGGCAGGTTCAGCTGGACTTTATCTAAAGTTCGGTTTGGGACCCGGACTTGACCGGAACCCAGTTGGGCAGTTTGGGTCTCTGACCACATGTAGCCAGCCATAAACAAAACACGTCCGGGGCCAGGTAGGCAGGGCTTTTCCAGTTTTGGGTTTTTTTTGTACACACTACATGCAATCACGCTGTTGTTCACTACATGCAATCACGCTGTTGTTACCCCTATTGTGAGCCGTTCAAACACTGCAAGCACCTCGTACCAGGCTGAGCACTGAGTGTACCCGAGCACAGTGATACATGCACAAGTGGTTTCCATACATGAAGCACCCGAACTCTAATGTTTTTTGCTAAAGTCTGTGTTTAGTACTAACAACAAACCTTGGATTTGCTCATTTCTACCCATGAATGCCATTTTATTCAGCCTGTGGCAGCAAGTACAGTCCTAGATCCCAATAAAGCTAAATTCACACATTTGTGTTTCCCAGGCAGAGTACCGACCACAATGAATGGACTGGCAATGGGAATCCTGACCCGAACTCGATGGGTCAAACACACATGAAGCTGTAAAGTTTGGTTCCGAATCGCTGCCAATCCATACATTGCCGAAGGTGAAACACAGATGTGGAATCCAGTTTAAATCTGCATTCTTTTGTCTTTTAAAGGCAATGTCCTATCAGAAAAACTCTTGTCCATGTGTCTTATTAAGGCTGGTTTCACACATCCGGCCTTTCGCCGGTTTGCCGGATTTGGCACACACTAGTAGAGTGTATACAGTACAATGGCAGTGCCGCAACCTCTGGGTCACATGCTCCAGTCACATGACAGCATGTGACCGGCACTTGTCGCGCTGCCATTGTACTGCATACACTGTACTGGCGTGCGCCGAATCCGGAAATCCGGCAAAAATACGGATGTGTGAAACTAGCCTTAGGCATATGGACTTCACAGAGGATAGGCCATGAGCCATAGTGGCCAACAAGTACCTGTCTTAGGCCCGTTTCACACATCCAGCACTTCGCCGGATTCAGCACACTCAAGTACAGTGCAATACAGTACAATGGCATTTCGGAAACCTCCGGTCACATGCTGTCATGTGACCGGCGCTTGCCACGATGCCATTGTACAGTGTGAAACGGTCCTTATAAGCAAAGGCTCTACTAGCTCTTGGAAACCTAGGACATTGAAGTATTCATGACGCCCATTTATTTCCATTGCTGTGGAGCTCACCTCCCGTGGCAGCCTGTTCCCCTCAGTGAGGGCAGTCAGAGTGTGGATCAGACTGCCTCGAGAGATAGTGAGCTCTCCATCAATGGAAATCTTCAAGTGGAAGCTGGATACACATATAGCTGGGAGGATTTAGGAAAACCTGTACACTCAGGGGATTGGACCCGATGGCTCTTGAGGTCCCTTCCAACTCTACGATTCTAGGATTCTTTTATCTAAATGGCCACCAAAATAGTACATACAGTAAGACACAGAATGGGTAAGTCTGACACAGCCCCATCAATACAAAAATCCAGAATAGAAGCAGCGGTTCTGACATTTTATATAAAGGGGGCTACTATAACCGAGCCATAAATGTGCCCCAAGCTTCTGGTAGACAATCTCAAAATCTTATTGTGGCTATCAAATATTGTACGCCAAGTACAAACCCTCTACATCAAATCAATGGGACAGTTTCACTTGCCATATTGCAGTCCAGTCTGGAAAGGGTTATATATTGATTACTATGCAGCAAAGAGCAATCGGCTTTTATCTGACATTACGCCTTACAATCAAATCCTTAGTGCCTGGAGCAAAGGGAAATACAGTTACCTTTGCCAAGTTGGAAATTGCATTTGTTGTGACCCCACACATGGCAGCTATTTTATTACTGTACTGCTCCAGCCTCCCGGCCACACACAAAGCCAGGTAAGTGGTAATGCTCAATTTAAGATCGATACCTCGCAAATGACAAGACGGAGCGCACAAGATCATCATACGCCTGTGTGACATCTCCGCTCCTCAAGCCACACAGGGTAATAGAAAAGGCACAGTCTTCTGTATTACGGCAGACGTTTGGCTATCCTCGGCTTGGAACATCAGAAAAAAGCCAGGGAAAAAACCCACAAACACATTGTTGTCGAAAAATAGCCAGCCTTCCAAATTCAAAGCCGCTCTATAGTGTCTTTCCCGCCTAAGTCATCGGTGTCCATCAGACACTGGGCTGTGATATGTCCATACGCTGTACCAGGACCCTTTTAGGGTAAATGCACTTTGAGCTTTTTTAATTGGATTTTTTTTTTTTTTTTTTTTTTTAAATAGAATAGTTTGCAAGAGGCAAAGAATAAAGCAAAACGTGTTTTTGGGACCTGTTTTTTTATTTGGCTTTTACGTATGGGACATTTTATTTTTTTCTACATATAATTCATTCAATAGGTAAATACGGACCCTTTACTGTGGCAGAAACTATACACGTGTTTTCACTTTGAAATCAACAGGATGCTTATATTTTTATTCACATAAAATTCTGAGCGGATTTGATGCCAAAATCCACGTTAAAAAAAAACAAAACAAACCGAAGCATTTTTTCGATTTTCCAGCATATTTTTTTTTATAGTAGTATAAAATAAGCCATGACTTTTTTACAAATATTTTTTCGACTTGCAATGAGTAACATCATTTTTTACTGTCATACAAGTATTTATTATTAGAGATGATCGAGCCTGTGGAAGTTCAGTTCGGCGCATGCAGCAAAGCCATACCTCCAGGAGTTCAGACTTGGCCCGAACCACAATGAAGGTCACTGATTGGCAGATCAGGCCTCTGCCCACACACAGCCAGCCGTAAAGCAGATCACTTCCATGGTAATGGTTTTTCCATCTTTTTTTCCTTTTTTAGGGGGGAAAGGGGTGTGGGAGACTGCACACTGTAAAGGGAACTCGTCATACACAAATACACACACACATATATATAATATATATATATATATATATATATATATATATATATATATATATATATATATATCTATATATAATATATATACACACATATATAATATATATACACTAAAATATACATATATAATAAATATATATATACATATATAATATATACACACATATATAATATATATACACAAATAAATATACATATATAATAAATATACAAAATATACACAAATAAATATATATATAAACAAAAAACAAAACAAAAAACGATTTATTTATGTGTTCCCTATGTAAATAAGCAGAGGGTCTAGTCCCCTGGGACCCGTGGGCTTTAGCATATTTTCCGTGGTATCCCGCCTCTGAGGGCATGATACTATGGATTTACATGAGTGATGTCACCATTAGCTCCTGGAGATCCTGCGCGCTTCTCATACGCACAGCCTTATCCGGGTGTTTACTTGCTGGCTTCACAAGCGCACTGCACGTGATCAGAAGCCTCCAGCGGTTACGGTCTTGCGCAGGGTGCGTCTGAAGCCGACAAGTAAACACCTGGATAAGAAGGCTGCGCGAATGAGAAGTGCGCACGCACGGGATCTCCAGAAGCTGATGGTGACGTCACTCATGTAAATCCTTGGTATCATGCCCACAGAGGCATGATACATGGAAAACATGTAAACGTCCACAGGGTAAAGCAACGGCCAGGGGACTAGACCCTCTGCTCATTTACATGGGGAATACGTAAGTAATAGAATGTTTTTTTATACATTCATATTACACAATATTACAACACAGGGATGGGTAGGAAGGGGTTTCTAGGCCACACAACACCCTGCTTGTAGGTTTGGGCACATAGGGGACCTGACAGGTTCCCTTTAACCCTATTGTGAGCCATTCAAACACTACAGGCGGCTCGCACTGGGCTGAGAAAAGCGCTGCTCGCGCGAGTGACGTTCATACATAAAAGCGCCGAAAACAGAACCTCAGGTTCCCTCATCTCTGAACAGAAAAAAACCTTGAACACATGAAATCAAAGAAGTCTGCTTATGTAATGAATCGCAGGTAACTAAGTTTATAAATCTCGATAAACCATAGAAATCCATAAGATATCACCTATGCCACCGTTTATTGACCTGCGCACACGGGCATTCTCCAGCTGACAACAGAGTACAAAGGCATCAACATAATTGTAAAAATATATGAATTCAGCACTCCAGAATGTGAATTACGTGATAAAAGTGCCGATGTGTCGCCATCTTTCACTCCCCGGGTTATTCTCGTCTTGCAATAGACAATCCTATCCATTTTACTGATCACTTGTGCTGTGTAACAGAGCCAAGCACAGAGCATGCTGCATTGCAGGTTGTACGGTAACTGCAGGCTGGAGCGTGCTGCTATCTCACCATTAACCGGCCATACTATGCAGATTGGGTTTTGCATCCATATTTATGAAGAGACTATCCGTTTTAATGGGTGCAACAAATGATGTGTTGGTGAAACATTTTTACGCCAAAATATTTTGTCTAAAGTAATTTATTATTTTTTATTTTTTTTTACATCACGCGCCTTGTAAGACTATGCAGATTTAACCCTTTAAATATGGGATAAAATGAACACAGCTCATCCAGCTCTAAAAACCAAAATCAATTGTTTGCCTCCCTCCAGCATCACCAGATCTATTCATCCCATATGATGTCCATATGCATTAAAAAGCAAACTATCAGCAGATTTCTGCTATGTAAGCTAAGACAGCATGCTGCAAGGGTTAAAACATAGAATTCATGACTGCCTGTCTTGTCCAGGTCTGATCTGTTGTTTATTTGCCATGTTTGTTTAAGCAGCAGGACTTCTCATTGCTCAGAGTACAATGTCCCAGTCATGGCAGTCCCCCTCTTCTGATAGACTCCTCACTCTCAATGTACAATCTCTATAGAGCGCCTGGTGTGCACAGCTCTCCGCTCTGCTACAGGGCTACATCTAAAAATTCTGATTTGTCAGAATGGTGCACGCAGTAATTAAGTGATACATGGTTGCAATCAGGGTCTCTTTTGCACACCTCATACTGCTCTCAGATGAGGTGGCAAAAATCTGCTGACAGATTCCCTTTTATAGTATGTGCACACATCTTCTTCGGTCAGGTACAACGATCCGTAACCTGCCTGAAAAAGAGCACTCAAACGTAAAAAATCTTTAACAAATGCACAGCAATGTCAATGTCTTGTGCACATATTCAATTTTCTTTTAGCTTCTTTTAGTTGCTTTGTGTTTCCAAAGACATTAAAAGGGAACCTGTCACCAGTGTTGGGGCCTATAGGTGTATGACTTAGGATGCCTCATAGACACATGCTTCAGATGGAGGACGAAGATGGCCGAAAGAGGATGTGACAGCCCTGGAGGCGCCCATTTGGCCCAACTCTACCGCAGCCACCGGTGGGGTATTTTTTTTAAAATGATTTTTAATTCTACACAGCGGCCTGGACTCTTATATACAGCATGTTAGAATACTGTATATATAAACCCGGTGGTGGTGGCCGCAGCTTATAGGCCCCTAATCTGGTGACAGGTTCCCTTTAAGCGGTTAAAAGAAGAAATTGGTCCATTATCCTGGCCGCTTCTACTCACTTGTTTAGATGTGCAAATTAAAAAAAATAAAAAACACAGACGGAAAGCTGTGGCAAAAAAATCAGAAAAGACAACAAAAAAACATTGCTTTACATCTCTTGTAGCAAAACTTAGCAGGTACGCTGGCGATTAAAGGGGTTGTCCACTATTTGGACAACCCTTTCTTATTTCCCGTGTGCGTCCCCATAAAAATAAATAATGTGACTAGGGCCCGGAGAACGTGTGTGCCAACATCGCTGGAACTGCGCCGGCATTGGAGGAGAGTACAAGCGGTGTTGTTTTTATGGGGGGCGCATATGGGGAACGAGAAGGGGTTGTCCTAGTAGTGGATGCCGTGTGCATTTAAGGACAATGTGGGTGGCTTCAGCAACAAACTGGGAGATAATGACATGGCTTTATCAAACTTTATTAGGCCTCATTCACACGTCAGTATTTTGCATCAGTGTTTGTATGTCGAAGCGAGGAGTCGAACTCACAGGCCTAAGACACACGGTGAGAAAAACGGTGCTAGTGGAGTGTGATAAAAAAAAAAAAAAAAAAAAACGCATTTCACTTGGTCCAATATTAGCCTGTGTCAGCGCACATGAGCATTTTCTTAGCCCTATTCGGACCGAGAAAACAATCACAGCATCCTGCGAGTGTAATGCGATCATTGTTTCTATCGCACCCATTCAAGTGAATGGGACGAGAGAAAAATTGCACTGCACTCGCAGTACACCGGTGTACAACTAGTGCAGTGTGAGAATAGCAATAGCTATGGCCCGCCCCCCGCAGCTGAGGCCCGCTCGCACAGTTGGACCTCAGTCGCAGAGACACTCGCATGACACTCGGCTCTGCTGTGCTGTCAGCGTCAGCCGAGTGTCATGCGAGGATCGCAGTGTTCTGGAGACACTCCTGGTTTCGGCAACAAATAATAAATAAATGTACAATCCACTTGCTCTGTACATGTTCAGGCTTTTAAACGTTTTTTTGTTTGTTTTCTTAACTACTTCGGGTTTTAAAAGACACCAAGGGGGTAAAAGAAGTGATACGTCTATTCTTCAGATGCTTCAATCTTCACATGTCTAAGGAAAGGAAACCGATCTTCACTGATTAATTGAGAAAAATAAGACTGGAAATTACCAGATGTTTTGTTACATTTATAATATAGTATTTTTGTTGTTTTCCAAGTTCTTTAAAAAAAAAAAAAAAAAAAACACTATGTAAGGCCCCCCCCAAAAAAAAAAGTCTAACGATCATTTTTTTTAACCTAAAAAGCCGTAAAATATGTATCGAAATATAGCCTATAAAAGAGGATTTAGGCAGGAATACATGAAACGCTGAATAATTATCAATAGAGAGGTAATAATATCAGGATCCGCAGCAGATTAGCAGCTTCTTCCTTGGGCTGTACTAGATTACAGGCCGTGGGACCTTCGGCTGACCTGCACTGCTATGCTATAGTGCGTAAACCGATCTTAATCTGATTGTTTGGCATGTCATTGTCTTTCATCTACATTGTACAGAGCCACAGAACATGTTGGTACATAAATAAATGATGCTTATAAAAAAAAATCTTAGGGAATTTGGTGCAAGTGCCAATGGGTTTTACATTACAAAAAAAATTGTTCCATTAATTTGTTGCGAGAAATGTAGCACAAGAACCAAAAAAAAAAAAAAGGAAAAAATACTCATGGTTATTCGATTTTGCATGTTTTTTGTATAATATACGGTTTTTAAAGGGGAGTCAAGAAAGTGGACCACAAACTTACAGACAATAACAAAGAACAGGAACTTCCCGACGCTCAACGTTGGCTCCCCCCGGTGCTGCCCGGGTCTCAATGTTTGGTTCCAGCGATGACGTATCACACTTGTAGCCAAGCTCTGAGCTCAGCAGCTTGTGCAGTCTACCTCGGTATAGCCGATGAGCTCGGTGATTGGTTACAGCACAGACACGTGCGGAAGATGTGACGTCACCAAGCAGTCAAAACAACGAGACCGGGCAGCGGCGGGGATTTGGTGCTCGACTCGAGGCAAGTAAGTTTGCTCTGTTCTTCTTGGAATTCTTACACATTTGAGGTCCACTTTCCTGAAAGTAAAAACCCCTATAATGTGCATCTCTGGGGGTATTCACCTACTGAAAATATGTGCAACCGAGAAGCAGTCCTGTTAATGTGAATGGGGAAATTTGCAGACTGTGAATATACCCCACGGTAAAGCTATGTGCGCACTGAACGTTTTTCGGGTGCGTTTTTGGGCTCAAAACTGCATGGCTTTGCTTCTCCAGCAAAGTCTATGACTTTTCATTTTTTGTTGTCCGCACACAACTTTTTTTTTTTTTAGCTGCGCTTTTGAGCAAAAAAACAAAAAGAAATGGACATGTCAATTCTTTCCTGCATTTTCACCCATGCAATGCATTAAAAAAAATGCAACAAAAAGCACCGAAACGTGGTAAAAACGCATGCGTTTACCAGTGCGTTTTTGCGGCATTTTTGTGTGCGCACATAGCCTTAGGGGGCGTTACGTAAAAACGGAGCAAGAGTTGACAATAATTGCTAAATAGGAAAGGGTTCTTTACAGTTAGAGCAGTCAGACCGTGGAATGCCCTACCACAAGATGTAGTAATAGCAGACACTATAACAGCCTTTAAAAAAGGGCTGGATGATTTCCTCAGTACACACCACATTGTCGGTTATAAATGAAAATGTAGAATTGATGGAGGAAGGATGAACTAGATGGACCTAGGTTTTTCAACCTATGTAGTAACCCAATAGCTTCATAAGTGTTGATGATTTGGGTTATGAGACACATGGACAGAACTTGGGCTTGGAATACAGAATACAGATGCATTTCAAAAGCATCCTACATGGACTTGTAACCTCCCAAAATGACAACACATAAGGAATATTACTCATATACTGAGCCAGTGGAAATTTCTAATACATGGCCTATCTGACTTCTGGGGTTTGTCCATTTTATACCAAAGATGGGCAAAAAGGCACATTTAGTAAAGGGGCTGTCCAGTCACAACATATTGATGTGCTATTGAGCAAGAAAAAGAAAAAAAAAAATAAACATTCAGAGCCGATAGTATGGGTTCCGGGTGTCGGAAACCACCGAGCTGATGCTGATGGCCAAAGATAGGCTATTTGCTCCAGTGGTCTCTTAAGGGAGCGTGAAAGTGCAGCTCCATTTAATGTGCAGCGTCCACTCCCGGGCCCTGAAACACAGCTTCTAGCTCCCATATAAAATAATAGGAACTGTTGTACAGTACCCAGCAGCGGATGCTACAGATTAAATGGAACTGTACAGCAGACTGCCATTCAAAGAGACAAGGGAGCAAACAGTTGATCAGTGGAGATGCAGGTTGTCGGACCCCATCAATCTAATATTGAGGACCTCCCCTATAGTTAGATCATCAATATGTTGTAACCAGACAACCCCTTCAATACAGGTCTAAATTTAGACTGCATAAAACTAGATGAGAGGAGCAGAAATGCACCACATTGATCACAGCGGCATACGCTGTATAATATATTGGCGCATCTTGCTTTGTACACTCAGCGTTGCAATAAAAAAAAAAAAAGGGAAAACTCGTGGAATAATGGAAATCAAAGGGTGAAAGCAAACTTTCAAAACATCACAACAACGAGGTTATTTAGAGTGCAGGCCCACGATCAGTATTTGCGTTTTTTCAAGCAGCATGCTTCAGCTGCGTCCAAAACGCTGCGTTGTACGGCACAAGCACAGTGGATGGGTTTCTAGAAATCTCGTGCCCAATATGCTTCTTTTTTCTGCAGCAAACACTGACCTGTGGTGCGAGTTTCCAGACCACAGCATGTAAATTGTTTGCTGCGGAGAGCACAAGCGAAAGACCACAGCGCACTGAACCCTGATTGTGGACAGTCCACTGCGGTCTCCTGAGGAGGAGACGTGCGGCCCCGCAGGTCAAGACCCGCTGCGTTCTGAACATAGCGAGTCTTGATCATGGGCACATACCTTAATGGTTGTTTGAGGAATGTTCTGCCATACTGAATGGTCTTGGGCACAAAAATCATCAAGATCCACTGCTGGCAGCTCCTCTGCAATTGTGCTTGATTGGAGACACTGCAGGACATGGTACCACGTCTAGGCCACCGAGGCTGCTCAGAGTAGTATCCGCCACATGCAGCCTGATGCTGTGTAGAAAAATCACTCCTTTTTAATTTGTTTGGATCACAGCATGTAACGTTTAAGGTCATTCTGATATATTTTGCTGATAAATTGCCCCCACTCCATTGATCTTTTCAAATAATAGTATACATGTGTGCCAGCATCTGTATAGATAGCACGTGTGTGTGTGTGTGTAGACACTGTAAACACACACACACATATTGTGTGTGTGTATATTATATATACACACCCCCCCCACACACACATATACATTATATTATATCATATATATACACACACACATTATATTATATCATATATATACACACACACATTATATTATATCATATATATCTGTTATGTACTGTTAATGATTGTTGTACGTATACCCTTTCACTTGTAAAGCCATGGAATAAATGGCGCTATGATAATAAATAATAATAATACACACACACATTATATATATATATATATATATATATATATATATATATATATATATAATATATATATATATAATATATATATATATATATATATATATAATATATATATATATATATAATATATATATATATATATATATATAATATATATATATATATATATATAATATATATATATATATATATATATATATATATATATATATATATATATATATATATATATATATATATATATATATATATATATATATATATATATATATATATATATATATATATATATATATATATATATATATGTAGATAGATATATATATATATATATATATATATATATATAGATGTAGATATATATATAGATGTAGATATATATAGATATACATATACACACATATATACATACACATATATACATACATACACACACACACACACATATGTACACACATATACATATATTACACACGTATACATAGAAACTTTCTTTTCCCTTAATTCTCCCAATACGTGTGTGAAACAAGTCTAAGATTCTCCCTGGAGGGTAATTACTTTTCTGTCCCTTAGCACTGACTAAACAGAATATGTCTTGCTATGTATACAATGCAGCTGCGCTAACACACAAGGTGTTATAGAGGTGGTATAGATTCACAAGGTGTAGTAGCAGGATGACTTGGTCATTGTGAGCGATAAAGGACTCCTATACCAGTAAAGATAAATCTAATTTGTAATGAATGCACAATTCAGGCAGGTGTCCAAAATCAATGAACCCTCCAAGTTTGGCTACCTAAGACCTATTCAATAGGCTACTGGCAGTAAAATATAAACACATCCTTTGGTATGTGAGAATCTCTATAAATGATTAGGGGTTGTCCAGATCTAGAAAAAAACAACTGTTCTTCCATAAACAGCGCCACTCCACAGGTCACACATGGTATTGCAGCTTAGTTCCAATATATTTCAATGGAGCAGCGCTAGATTACTAGACACAGGTGTGGCACAGATCATTGAAGAAGCAATGCTTTTATAATCCTGTACAACGTCTTTAAAGGGAATTGGTCACCAGAAAAAACTCTATTATCCTGCAGATATAGGGTTAATCTGCAGGATAATAGTGCTTGAATTCTTACTAGCACCTGCACATTGCACCCCACTCCCAGCAGGAAATTCACTTTAATCCTCCTGGCAGCGTTCAGGTTTCAGTCACGGGCAGCACCAGCGTGGGTTCAGTCACCGTTCTGTGGCTGAAGAGTGGCGGCTGTAATCATGCCCCCCCCCCCCCCGCACTGATTGACAGCAGCTCAACATTAGAATCAGCTGTCCGTCAGTGTGGGGGCGTGGTTACAGCCGCCACTCTCCATACACAGAGCGGTGACTGAACTGGCGCTGCCCCCTTGACTGAAACCTGGCGTTTTAATGTGCCAAGCAGGTTTCAAACGTTACTAATCTGCAGGTTACCCCCATATCTGCAGGTTAATACCGTTTTTTTACAGGTGACAGGTTCCCTTTTATCCACCACTCAAGTGTTTTGTGTTTTCTCGTCAGCACCGCAGTGGTGCTTTAAATCTAAGTCCCCTATGGTAGTGAGTGCGTAGTCGTCCCTGCCTGGAGGGAGACGTGGGGAAGCGCAGGGCGCTGGTGTAACAATTAGAAAGTAAAATGCTCAAGTTCATGACAGTACAATAGGAAAACACTTGTTTCGAAGAGTTGTCAGGACAAAGCCACTTCTAAAAAGAACATGGCCGTATGAAAGCTGCTTCTACACTTAAGCACAAGACCACTGGGACAGTGCTCAAACCCAAAGTAAAGAGGTTTGGCCATAATGCCATGTGCCAGGTTTGATGAAAACAGCATATCGGCAGAAATACCTCATACATACAGGGTGGTCCAAAAGTAGGTGGACAGTATGTGTAACAGGATTATCAAACATGGTGTGAAGTGAAACTGACTCAGTTGCCCTTAGCAACCAATCAGATTCCACCTTTCATTCTTCACAGACACTTTGGAAAATTAAAGGTGGAATCTGATTGGTTGCTAAGGGCCATGTTTGATAACCCTATTACACATACTGTCTACCTACTTTTGAACCACCCTGTCTAGTGACGCCCGGTGAAGGGGGGATGTTTGACAGACACAAGAGCTGATCACCTTTATCACTGAGTCCAGCATGACCATACTCCAGTTCTCTGTGTACCAGGGTATTCTATAGTCAATGTGAGACCATCTATCCAACACCTAAAGCGTTCCTGAAACTGAGTGACAACAGGACGATGGATCCCAAGCACACCAGCACATCTACAGCAAAATGGTAAAAAAAGAAAAGAATAAAGGTGTCACAATGGCTCTGTCAATATCCAGTCCTTGACCCAATTCATATGATCTGACGGCACCTAACGAGAGCGGTGCATAAGCAGATGCCCACAAGGCTTAAAGCATAACCATCCTTATAATTTTTATATCATAAATCAATAGTGCACATGAAAATAAGCAACTTTGTAATGCATCTTATAAGACTAATCTGCTTCTTTTTCTGCCCAAATTGAGCAGTCATTATCACAATTCTCAGTTCTGAGGTCAAATCTGTATTCAGTGAAGACTTTCCCATTACTGAGATAGGAGATGGCGGCTGCTACTGATGAGACTATGTATAAGGCAGAAGGAGGGGCTAGAGGCAGAGGGAGGAGCTAGATGCAGAGCTCCTCATACCCTCATCTACACAGTAATGGCACTGAATACAGATTTTACCCGTGAATTGGGAATTTTGAGAATGAAAAATCAGTCCAAGAGGAGAAAGAAAAATATTTCCCTGATCAGATATACAGTGGAACCTTGGATTACGAGTATAATTGGTTCCGGGAGTGAGCTCTTAAACCAAGTTACTCTTATATCAAAGCAAATTTTTCCATAGGAAATAATTGAAAAGCAGACCATTCATTCCACAAACCAAAAATATTACCTGTATTTATACAAACTTATTACAGTAATACAATATAATGTCCCGTATTCATATAAAAGTATTACAGTACACTAATACAAAATACTGTGCAGTACAGTAAAAAAACAAAACACGTTAAACTGCACTTTAGCTTACAATAGAATAGTACCTATTGGTACCTATTAGAATTGGTACCTATTAGAATTGGTGTGCAAGAGGTACAGTATAAGCAATTGCTACACGGGTTATCAATAAGGAAGTACATTACTGTATCCACCAGGGCTGTGGAGTCGGTAAGCCAAACCTTCGACTCAGACTCCTCAATTTCTCTGACTTCAACTCCTACATATATTGCTTATAGTTAGGTGAAAAATTTATTGTAGTACATATACATCTGTATGTGAACATCAGACATTTAATAATTTTTATGATACAATAATCAAATTTTAAATTGTGAAAAGTTTATTCAGAGGGTCATTTATTATTCAACCCCTCAAACCACAAGAATTCTGTTTGGTTCCCCTAAAGTACTAAGAAGTATTTCAGGCACAAAGAACAATGAGCTTCACATGTTTGGATTAACTATCTCTTTTTCCAGCCTTTTCTGACTAATTAAGACCCTCCCCAAACTTGTGAACAGCACTCATACTTGGTCAACATGGGAAAGACAAAGGAGCATTCCAAGGCCATCAGAGACAAGATCATGGAGGGTCACAAGGCTGGCAAGGGGTACAAAACCCTTTCCAAGGAATTGGGCCTACCTGTCTCCACTGTTGGGAGCATCATCCGGAAGTGGAAGGCTTATGGAACTACTGTTAGCCTTCCACGGCCTGGACAGCCTTTGAAAGTTTCCACCCGTGCCGAGGCCAGGCTTGTCCGAAGAGTCAAGGCTAACCCAAGGACAACAAGGATGGAGCTCCGGGAAGATCTCATGGCAGTGGGGACATTGGTTTCAGTCAATACCATAAGTAACATGCTCCACCGCAATGGTCTCTGTTCCAGACGAGCCCGTAAGGTACCTTTACTTTCAAAGCGTCATGTCAAGGCTCATCTACAGTTTGCTCATGATCACTTGGAGGACTCTGAGACAGACTGGTTCAAGGTTCTCTGGTCTGATGAGACCAAGATCGAGATCTTTGGTGCCAACCACACACGTGACGTTTGGAGACTGGATGGCACTGCATACGACCCCAAGAATACCATCCCTACAGTCAAGCATGGTGGTGGCAGCATCATGCTGTGGGGCTGTTTCTCAGCCAAGGGGCCTGGCCATCTGGTCCGCATCCATGGGAAGATGGATAGCACGGCCTACCTGGAGATTTTGGTCAAGAACCTCCGCTCCTCCATCAAGGATCTTAAGATGGGTCGTCATTTCATCTTCCAACAAGACAACGACCCAAAGCACACAGCCAAGAAAACCAAGGCCTGGTTCAAGAGGGAAAAAATCAAGGTGTTCCAGTGGCCTAGTCAGTCTCCTGACCTTAACTAATTGAAAATTTGTGGAAGGAGCTCAAGATTAAAGTCCACATGAGACACCCAAAGAACCTAGATAACTTGGAGAAGATCTGCATGGAGGAGTGGGCCAAGATAACTCCAGAAGAGACCTGTGCCGGCCTGATCAGGTCTTATAAAAGACGATTATTAGCTGTAATTGCAAACAAGGGTTATTCCACAAAATATTAAACCTAGGGGTTGAATAATAATTGACCCACACTTATGTTGAAAATGTATTAAAATTTAACTGAGCAACATAACTTGTTGGTTTGTAAGATTTATGCATCTGTTAATAAATCCTGCTCTTGTTTGAAGTACATACATATACATACATACACACATACACACACAAGATAAATACACACAAGATAAATACACACAAGATATATATGTAATCTACTGTATATTACATATTGTATAACATATTTACAATTTATTACAGTTTTTTGTGTTCTAGAGTTGTATTCTAATAAGTATATTTTATGTTCTATCCAAATATATTGATTATTGTATCATAAAAATAATTAAATGTCTGATGTTCACATTGTACTACAATAAATTTTTCACTTAAATATAAGCATTATACTAAATATTTAGTAAAATATTCAGCACATTCTGCATTGCACTACTGTCCCCAATTTATTATATATTTTAGGAGTCGGAGTCGGTGCATTTTATACTGACTCCGACTCCACCAAAATGAGCTTCAACTCCGACTCCGACTCCACAGCCCTGGTATCCACAAATGCAAACTGATAGACGTTATATTGTATATACTGTACTGTATAACAGTATACTGTGTACAATGATATACAGTACATATGTACAGAAATTTACCTCCAGAGTGGGTCAGGGTGCGGTGAAAGGACAGAACCGGAAGTGTGCACAGTGAGGATTTGCTCTTATTGCAAATCATTCCTCTTAAAGCAAGTTACAAATTTTTAGAAAGCTTTTCTTGTCTTGCAAAATGCTCTCAAACCAAGTTACTCTTAATCCAAGGTTCCACGGTATTACAAAAGTTGCTTATATTCATGTGTACTATTGACTTAGGATACAAAAATTTAAATGAAGTTTTTAAAGGAACGCTATAAAGAAGAACGAGCCAAAATTCTTCCAGAACGCTGTAAGAGACTTACAAACTTAGAGAAAACAATTACTTCAAGTTATTGCTTCTAAAAGTTGGTTCTACAATCTATTGATTTGTGGGGTGAACTTCCATTTTTCACATGCCGCTTCTGCATTTCGGCCTAGATTTTGTTAAATAAATATCGACAAGCTGCAATTTGATCTACTGTTTACCTGAAGTTGTATTTACCTAAATTTTAAGACCTTCTAAGAGCCAGATTTTTTTTTTTTTTTTGTTTAGTGATCCTGATGCGAAAAACTATTGAATTCGAATAGTGTGTACTTTATTTTACTCTTTAGTTTAAATTGAAAGAGCTTGCGTGTGTGTGATTTGTGCCATCTCCAACAAGGCTAAAATCATACAGGAGAACGAATAAAAGGTAACAAGCAAGAATCAGAAAAGTAAGTATATATACTGTATACATAATGGTGTAGGCCATGTGCGCTTCATTTTCTGGATGACTCAACAGATTAGTCACATGTATTGCATCCAAAAAAAGAGCATTTTCTTGTGGAGGAGAAGAGTGGGACTTCACATAGGTGATTAATTTGTTACAAACAACAAAAAAAAAACAAAAAGAAAAAACCCAAACAACAGAAAACCGCCCAAGAAGGAGCCCCAAGAAAACATAGGAATCCTGAGATACGGAGCCCACGGTGCGTAGGTAGCATGCGCAGGAACAGTCGCACTTCAGAAGATGCAATAGTAAAGTATCAAGGTGGCCGTGCAGTCTGCATTGTTTATCCTGAGTAAATTGGGTGTGAGAAATGTAAACATTAACAATTCATAGGAAATGACAAGTTACATAATAGCATTGTTTTTCCTCCTGGGTACCCCCTAAGTCCTTTCTGCTACCTCTACCATGTTCTGTCAATGTTAAAAATGTCATCTTGCTCCCTCTTCCTTGTGTTTTGTTCTTCCTTGCAAAGAAACAGAAAAACACAGCCAACTTGAGTACAGCACGGAGGCGACCCAAATGCTCAGTACCACAGGCCTCAGCTGCCCATAGATATTAGAATTCTAGCAGTGGATTCCACATCAACATGTCACCAAACTGCCATGGGCTGATCCAGCGAGGACGTATCTGAATACTTGGAGATGCCTCCTCCGCATTATAATGCACAGCTCAGCCTCCGTACAGGCTTAGTATGCCACGTTCTGCTCTATTGCTAGGGTCAGGATGCAACATTTAGAGTCTTATGTCACCCATACTTCTCCAGTTACAACGTTCCAGTATAGATTTGTGCGGGTGCACATCTAATACACAATCCGGAGAGATGCTAGGATGCTAAATGAGAAAGGCGAGGGATTCTGACAGAAACTGAAGAAAAGGCAGAACAAGAAAGAACAAAAGAAGCAGAGCGCGCTGCAGCAGCTGAGTGGGAAGGATCCACAGATTAACATGTTGATCTCTTTTTTTTAAGTCTCTTACTGGCTAATGGTTACAGACATGGCAGTAGAGCGAGACTAAAAATACGAGTACCCGGCAGTGAGTCACTGTATGGGTGGCCATGCTCAGGCCGAGGTGTAAGGACACGGCCAGGTCAGGGCAGCACCTAATTTATAAGAGAAAATTGGTATTTAAAAGTCTCCATGACATTGACAGATGATATCAAACTGCCTCAGCATTATTTCTACCAGCAATGTGCATATAGCCGTCACTATGTGTTTCTCAGAAATCCATCACTCTATTATGAAAAAAAGTCTTTGGTTTGGCTTAAATCATTATTCATGTTGCAAGGCCTTGAAAATGCTCAGACAATTTATAAGATGGCTGCCTTAATCATTGGAACTAAAAAGGCAGCTTACTTTTTTTTTTTCTGAGGAAGTGGTAGTTCTCCAGCCTTGGAAGCACATCCTGGCCTAAAGGATTGTCTACTCTACTTGGTGGGCTTCACAAGGAAAAACCACACCTAGATTTCTGTAAGGCCTAAGACACACGGCATGAAAATCGGAGCGAGTGGGATGCGATAAAACAAACATGGAGACAATTTTGGAATTGTCTAGTTAATGCTTAAAAAAAAAAAAAAAAACCTTTGTACATGCATCAGTGTGGGTAGGAGCATCGGCTATAATTCAAATGAAAGGGGGTGTCCACTACTCGGACAACCCTTTCTCAATCATCATGCTTTCCCAGGTAAAATAGCATGTATATTCCCCTCCGGTGCCATTCTAGCAGTGTTGGCATTAGCTCCCAGGAATCCCTGGACATTATGTCACACAATCCCTGCTACCAATCAGCAGACGCTTCTTCACAGTCACCTTCCTCCTCATCTGGAGGAAGCGAGATAACAGCCATAGACTTGACTTGGCTAGTCAAGTTCATGGAGATCTGTTAAACACTGAAGATATACTATTGACCTCAGTGCGCCATCCGTTTTTCACTGATCTACTGTAAAGAGTAAATGGATAAATAAGAGTTCAATCTCTCCCTTTCAATATTTAAAAACAGATGTGGAATAAAAACAAAGTCTAAAAGGGGGATACATGACTGAGAAACGGTTCGATATCAACAGATATTAAAATAGAAATGGATGGGTGAATGCAATCTAGAGGTGTGATCCAACCTACCCTAGGAGAGGATAAACCCTTCCCAATCCCCAAGGGTTGATCAAAGTGTTCATACATTCAACTTGGTTTGTAAGTGTTAGGCTATGTGCGCACTAGGCCGTTTTTACCCGTGGATTTACCCGCGGTTTTGCTGCGGAAATTTCTTGAGAAATGTTTGAAATCTTTGTGCAGACATTTCCCAGCAAAACCTATGGGAAAAAAAATAGCTGTGCGCACACTGCGTTTTGTTCTCAAGAAAATTCTTTGTGAAGATTTTCTTGAGAAAATTTCTTGAGAAAATGTGCATGTCCATTATTTTCCGCAGGTACCTGGGGTATACCCCCGGTATTTCACTCCATTCACTGTAATGTAATCGCGAAATTCCGGGGGTATACCGCAGGTAGCAAATGATGTGCGATATACCCCCGGTATAGCCGCGATTTACCTGCGGTAATGCTCATCGCTGCCTGCGGTTTTGCAGGGAGTGATGTCATTATGCCAGGAAGAGGAAGCGGAGCAGAGTAAACACAGACGTCACACTCCCTGGACGCCGCACAGAAGCACTTCCGTGTGACCTCCAGGTGCCCGTGCAGTCTGTTTCCCGCTCCGGCCCCGCGGCTGCCTGCCCTGCAGTGTGTCAGTGTCTGCCCGCAGCGTCAGCAACTTGTCACGCTGCGGCGCAGGCAGACACTGACACAGCAGTGCGTGCAGCCGCGGGGATGCCGAGCGCTGCTGTCAGGAGGTGAGATGAGATCATTACCTGCGATGACGATCTCCTGCCTTCTGACGTCACCGCTGTCACTGCCGTCTATGCCCGAGGTCCGAGACTGTCACTAGAGGTGTCGTCATGGGCTCTCACGATACTGCTGACAACGCGGCGGGCATAGAAGGCAGTGACAGCACTGATGGCAGGACTACAGGAGATCATCACAGCAGGTAATGATCTCATCTATCCTCCTGACAGCAGCGCTCGTTATCCCCTGCAGTGACCAGGGATATTGATGTTAGCTCAGGTCACTTCATTACTCTCCCAGCCAATGGGCAACATTCTGTTCTTCATTGAATGGGACAGTGACTATGGTATGGATCGCCGTGGGACCCCCCCCTTATTGGATTACGCCGGACGTGGAATTGATTGTTCTTTTCAATAAATTGGTGAAAGAAGGAATGTGGGGAGTGTTTTTTCAAATAAAACTTTTTTGTTGTCTATTTTTTATTTCTTACTGACTGGGTTGGTGATGTCTGGTATCTGATAGACGCGTGACATCACGAACCCCAGGGCTTGATGCCAGGTAACATTACACATCTGGCATCAACCCCATATATTACCTCGTTTGCCAACGCACCAGGGCAACGGGATGAGTTGGGGCGAAGAGCCAGGATTGGCACGTCTAATGGATGCGCCACTTCTGGGGCGGCTGTGGCCTGCTATTTTTAGACTGGGGAGTGTCCAATAACAGTGGACCTCCCTAGTCTGAGAATATCAGACCACAGCTGTCCGCTTTACCTTGGCTGGTGATCCAATTTGGGGGGGACCCCACGTTTGTTTTAAATTATTTATTTAATGTAAAATAACAGCGTGGGGTGCCCTCTATTTTGGATTACCAGCCAAGGTGAAGCTGCCAGCTGTGATCTGCAGGCTGCAGCCGTCTGCTTTACCCTAGCTGGCTACAAAAGATGGGGAGACCTCACGTGGTTTTTTTTTTTATTTATTTTATTTTATGGCTAAATACAAGGCTAGGTACCCTTTAGTGCCACATGAAAGTCACTAAAGGGTGCCAGCTTAGAAAATGCAGGGGGGTGGGACATTATATAGGTCTTTCTCCTCTATCTATCTATTCATCTAGCCATCTTTCCCTCTATCCATTATCTGTCTATCGATTATCTATTATCTATATTATTTATTGCAGTAATTACAGCATAAAAAAACCGCAGGGACCAACCTGCGGAAAAACCGCGGCAAAAACGCATGCATTTTTCCCACGGATTTGGTGCGGTTTTTTACCGCAAGTGCGGTAATCTTCAACTCCCAGAAGTATCTCAAGAAATTTTCTTGAGAAAAATCACTTTTCTAGTGCGCACATAGGCGGGCTTCACATCAGCAGTATTCCACCACAATGCCAAGATCCGGCAAAAAAAACCGTGTCACTTCAATGCATTTCTTATTGACTCGCGGCAAGTTCCGGTCACGTGCGGTTGTGTATGACGTACGCAACAGCATGTGACCAGAACTTGCCTCGAGTCCATAGGAAATGCAGTGAAGTGAAACGTAATGTTTAGTATTGTATTCCTAAAAAAAAGAAAACTATCCAACCAATGGAAGTGTATTTGCAGCTCTCCAAGACACAGACTCTGGCATCCTTTTGTAATTGGTGTTTGATCATTTTATCCTCCAGCTCTACAGGAACGCTTACATCTTTTGTGAGGACTCTACACTAATACTTTTTCCCAACTATTAAGGGCACAACCTACCGTATATATTTGTAGAAATACTAAATATCCTCCCTTAATTGCCTCCTTCCAAGGATGACTACATTTGCTAAACACAGTTATACTCTAAAATATCGACTTCATACAATTTCCTTCCAAGTAAAAGGTCAAACTTGAAGCAAATTTTATTGTGTTTTGAAACACCATGGCCTTATTCTTCTTTAATAGAAAATTAATAATTCAGATCAATATCCTCATAAAAGCGAGGCAGTTCCCCACCATAAGCAAATACCACCATGAATAATAACTGCCTTTGTTAAGATTCTGGCAGAGACGTGGCAGTAGTAAGATACGTGACCGTATAGAACCGGAAAAGCGTCCGGCACACACCTAAATGTATATACAGACCCCCATTCACATAGCAGATCATGAAACAGGGTCCATGTGGTCATTACCGGTTATGCGGAAGCATTTTTTAGTGAGCTGCGCTCTTTCTGATATAGAAGGCCATCATTAAGGGAAAAAAAGAAAAGATGCTACAGAGTGTACATTTTTTTACAATTTGGCCCTAAGGGTGATAGATGGCGCAGTACATCACAGACATACTTGAACGCTGAGTAAACAAAGGTGAAGATACTCTAGAAGAACAGCACCGTGGGGAAACTATCCTGGGGCTCTATTACATGAGCCGACTAGGAGAAACACTACATAGCGCTATCATACCACCTAAAGTGACACACATTACAACTGCCCCTTCATCACACTACACTCAGCGGGGTGACAATGGGCCAGGAAAGTAAGATAACAAAAGGCCATGTTGTTATGATGACAGAGGCAAGCCGAAGGAGCATTGGAGGGGGCTGTAATAACCGGGGTAAGATGAAATATTAGAAGATAAGAAGCCGAGACTGTTGTCTAATACAAAGTAATACTGAAATGTTTTCACTTGCTGCGTAATTGAAGTTTATGACTCACATTATTGCATATCCTACGAGCAGCTTTACAGCGGAGTTATTAGTATTTTATGGCCTTCATCAGGGTGCTACTATAGGAATACTGTTGTGTGTGTTTCTGCATCTATTCCTTGAAGAAGGTATGTTTACTGGTGGAGAGCAGGCATTACCATGCTCAGGTGCTCGGTACTTGACGCTCAGACAGTGTCGACCCATGTACTGAATATGATGGAAGACTATTGTTAACTTGAGCATTTTTTCCGGAAGGTTTTCCATTATGCTTTGTACAAGTCAAGCCTTACCAAGCGTCTGACTGCTGGTTACAAGTACCGAGCACTCGAGCAGGGAGTGCTCACTCATCACTAGTTACAAGTACCGAGCACTCGAGCATGGTAGTGCTCACTCATCACTAGTTACGAGGACCGAGCACTCGAGCAGGTAGTGCTCACTCATCACTAGTTACGAGGACCGAGCACCCGAGCATGGTAGTGCTCACTCATCACTAGTTACAAGTACCGAGCACTCGAGCATGGTAATGCTCACTCATCACTAGTTACGAGTACAGAGCACCCGAGCATGGTAGTGCTCACTCATCACTAGTTACGAGTACCGAGCACCCGAGCATGGTAGTGCTCACTCATCACTAGTTACAAGTACCGAGCACTCGAGCATGGTAATGCTCACTCATCACTAGTTACGAGTACAGAGCACCCGAGCATGGTAGTGCTCACTCATCACTAGTTACGAGTACCGAGCACCCGAGCATGGTAGTGCTCACTCATCACTAGTTACAAGTACCGAGCACTCGAGCAGGTAGTGCTCACTCATCACTAGTTACGAGTACAGAGCACCCGAGCATGGTAGTGCTCACTCATCACTAGTTACGAGTACAGAGCACCAGAGCATGATAGTGCTCACTCATCACTAGTTACGAGTACAGAGCACCAGAGCATGGTAGTGCTCACTCATCACTAGTTACGAGTACAGAGCACCAGAGCATGGTACTGCCCGCTCATTACTAGTTACGAGAACAGAGCACTCGAGCATGGTAGTGCTCACTCATCACTAGTTACGAGTACAGAGCACCAGAGCATGGTAGTGCCCGCTCATTACTAGTTACGAGTACCGAGCTCCCGAGCATGGTAGTGCTCACTCCTCACTAGTTACGAGTACCGAGCACCCGAGCATGGTAGTGCTCACTCCTCACTAGTTACGAGTACAGAGCACTCGAGCATGGTAGTGCTCACTCATCACTAGTTACGAGTACCGAGCACCCGAGCATGGTAGTGCTCACTCATCACTAGTTACGAGTACCGAGCACGGTAGTGCTTGCTCCTCACTAATAGCAACATAATGCGAAGCATTCAGTATAACTGGAGTCCTTGAGTAGTTTGACAGTGCTGGATAAGAGACCAGAAATCTAGTGTACACATTCCTATAGGGATGTTCTCAATGCCCCCATACACATTAGACTAAAGTCATCCGAATCCACAAATGCATCGGTGGGATTGGCTGACAGTCTAATGTGTTTTGGAAACTCCCAATTCCCCGGACAGTTGGGAAAAGAAAAATCCAGCCTGTGAATTACAATTCCTCATCCTTTCATTCTCCCTGGAGATCAGACGCTACCAGAGAAGTGTGACAGCAGCTCTCTAATAGAGAATACAGGAGCGAGCCGAGCATTCCTGTCTTGAGAGGAATCAGGAGGGATACCCATCAGCCAAACGATCACTCAGTTAACAACTAACTAATGTGGGGCAAAAAGTTTTAACCCATTTACCACAACCGTATAGATAAAAACGGCAGTAGACAAGGATACTTATGCCTTTTTGCCATCTTAAAACGGCGCTGCAGAGGAGAGGGAGGGATTTATCTCCCCATTTCCTCCGTTGCCGGCTGATGCGAGAATCGCACTGCTCTCGTGTTACACCGGTGTAATGCGAGTGCAGTGCGATGTTTCTCTCACTCCATAGACTTGAATGGGTGCGAGTGATACAAGCTCGCATTACACCTGCAGCATGCTGTGACTGTTTTCTTGGTCCGATTAGGGCTGAGAAAATAATCGCTCATGGGAGCTGCCCCAGAGAGTAATATTGGTCCGAGTGGAATGCGATTTTTTATTGCATTCCACTCGCAGTTTTTTCTTGCCGTGTGTCCTAGGCCTTACAATTACTTCTATGGAGAGTCCATGACATATATAAAAGGGATTGGTCACCCGATTTTGCATAGAAAACTGTTTACATTATAAAACTCTCTTAGACCTGATGAGGTTGGAGTACTTACTTCATAAGTCTAGGCAAGAGTGGCTGCATAATCCCATTTTAAGTTTTTGCCACCCAAATTGTAAAATCTGGTGACAGATCGGCATTCCATTTGCTCTACTATTCCTACCTCCTACTGTAATATGGTTAATGTGTAATAATAGTGATCCTTGCACCATTATTCTGAATTTATCCACCTCAAAGTTGGCAAATACCTTCCCAAAAAATATCATAACCTTGTCCATCGGCATCTATAGGAGGGTCTCGGTCCCAGTAGGCCACGTATTCAGCGCAATCACTGCTATTTTCATGGTGTGCAGTTGAGAATATGAAAACTACTGAGCATCATGAATTTTCTGATCAGTTAATATGGCTTCCTTGCCAGAAACCTATAAATCTAACCTCATTGGGTTTCTGAACTAAATGGCTAAACAACATGATAAATAAATTAGCTAGGATTGCATTACTGTCTATTAGCTTGGAGTGGAAACAACAGTTGTAGATAGTGGGTCAGTGAAGAACAAGTTTAGTTTGCTGAGTTCACGATTTGACACCGTCTACCTAATGGACGGTAACGGAGCATTTTAGTGTATATCCCTATAGAGAAAACCAACAAAGCAGATCTTGGAAAATCTTCAGATGGCTCTGTGGCAGATGTAGCTCCTATTTCGCGTCTAGCCAGTGTAATTGCTTCCGGAACGTTTTAAAGTGTGTGCAGAATCCTAGCTGATCACTTATTAATGTGAGTGCAGGGCATGGAGTCAGACCTCCGCACAGCTCCACTTGTCTGTGGATGTATAATCCTCAGCCAGAAAGGAGCTGACACCTGGAAGTTTCTCAAGCCGCCCTACTTATGACCTACATCATCCAGCTGCTACGCTGCGAGGGGCTTGTGCCCTGGCACAGCAGAACAATATGAGGGACTTCCCTTGTAATGCTGCGGGACATCCTATACCACCGACACACATACAACACACATTTTACAAGTCCCTTACTTTAGGATTGCCTTCAGATTTCCTTTATGGCCCTACTTCAATACGATGCCCACATAATTTCAACCCAAAGTCTGTAATGCTATATATAATCTACCTGTAGGGTCCACATGCACATTAAAACATTGTCAGAGTAATAACTCCTACCAGGGTTTATATTTTAGGCATACTCCAAAAGGGCTTAAAATTCCTGATTTGGATCATTTTCGGGGTAGGTCTTATTTTCGGGGTTAATACGGTAGCGAGCACTACCATACTCGGTGCTCGGTACTCGTAATGAGCGTTTGGACGCACACACAGACTCGACTAGTGTACAGAGTACCGTATAATGGAAGTCAATAGGGAGGTCAAGCATTTTTCCAAAAAAATCTTTCAGAATAACGCTCGATTTCCCCATTGACTTCCATTCTACTCGGGTACACGAGTCGCACACATCAGAGCATGCAACTACTCGCTACGCGTACCAAGCACAATAGTGCTCACTACCATGCTGTCCCCCGAAAATAAGCACTAAACAGGAATTTTTGGCCTTTTTGGAGTATGCTTAAAATATAAGGCCTATTCCAAAAATAAGCCTAAGTTGATAGTAGTTATCACTCTGACAGTGTATAAATATGTAATAACTGCCCTTAAAGGGGTTGTCTAATACTTGAACATTGATGACCTACCGTTAGGATAGGTCATCAATGTCTGATCGGCCGAGGTATGACACCTCGCACCCCCACCGATCAGCTGTTCTCTGTCTCAGTGGCAGCTGGAAATGCTCAGTGCTGGAGCTGCTCAGTCTTCTGTTAGCGACGCTCATCTACCTCCCATTCAAATCAATAGGAGACGGATGTACAGTACCTGGCCATGGCCACTATCAAAATGGAGCAGCTCCGGAACGGAGCATTGCCTGCTACCACCAGTGAGAGCGACAACAGCTGATAGGCGGGGGAGTGGGGTATTGGACTCCGGAAGATCAAACATTGAGGACCTATCCTAAGGCTAAGCCACCAATGTCAAAGTAGTGGACAACCTCTTTAACACGTTCCGAGCACCTGGGCATGGTAGCGCTTGCTCATCACTAATATCTACCATTCACAAGGGTATATTTTCCCATTTTGCAGAGTACAGTGCCAGTGATACATTGATTCACTATCCTATTGAATGTATATAACAGATGCCTCGAACCACACCGTAATGTGCTTGGTTAGCACAACCAGCAGTCATATTTTACGTTCCGACAAATGGATGATGACCATTAAAAGATGGATTGAAAGAAAGTCCTGCAGTAATGGACCCCATCAGGGAGAATTATTAGCCACTTTGTATGTTGCCTGCTGCCGATAGCTAGCCGCCCTATAAATAATAGTTATTACTACTATAGTAATCTGGGCTCCAGATCGGAGGTACGGTGGAGGTTTATAGCCGCTTCCATGGGGTAGCCGTACTATAGTCCTCCCTGCAGGATATGCGGGATCTGTAATGGCTACTGTATTGGACAGCACTGCGTATTTTCAGATATGTACAAAAGAAAAAATGTTTTACAGATAGAAAAGCTCAACATTTACTGACGATTCTCTACAAACTCAATTATGCCCGTAAAGTAAAAAAGCCCTCCGCTGCTGTAACCAGACGTGCTAAATATTAATGACTATCTGCGGGTACATGCAGCGCGAGAGTGAAGGGGGTTTTCTGTCTGGAAAGGTTCAGCGCTAGCTCCATTTCTGCAATATTATTTATTAACACACAAAAGAAAAAAAAAGTGGAAAAGAAAGGGCTTTGTCAGCAGCGTGGATTGGCTGCGGAGCGAGTTCTGCAGTGCAGATCTGAGCTCGGAGGAGGATTCCCCCGTGCTGCTCGGCCTCTAATGTGGCACGGCATTATGGGATTCTCTAGTCACTAATCAAACAACCCACAAGCCGGCTAGCTTTATTACTGCAGGATGGCGCACACACGCCTATACAACTGCCACCATCACTCCGCAGCGGCACACAGCGCCCCGTCCATGGCAGGCACAGGCGGCATTGCAGAATGGAACCATTCTACTTGTATGTACTTCCAGCACATCCTCCTACGTGGCAGAGACGTGTAAAGCCGGCCATCACAAATAACAATGCGCCCGCTCCACAAAGAGCGGGAAGAAATCAACACGACAAAATATTGTCTGACAACCCCAGGAGCCAGGCTGCTGCTGCTACCTGTATACTGACAGAATGACAGCATGGCAGAGGAGTAATGGTGTATATCTCCTGGTACTGTTCAGCTTTAGCCACACAGAAAAGAAGTGTGATTTTCACACACTATTACATGCCTCTATTAGCAAAAAATCTAAGCAGCCCCCCCGTAATCTGTATTTAGGGCATGGTAAGTGAAGCTGCTGTTGAAAGCATTAATGAAAAAAACAGCTGCGGCCTGCACATGTCTGCAGCATCCACACATCACGTGCACTAGTAATCTGGCAGGTGCTACTCCCAGGATCATTGCCACAGAGGAGAGCGGCCTGGTCACACTTCACTGTCAGGCGCACAGGACGGCCAGCCCGCACATCTGCTCATACCTGCTGCCCGTCACAATGGAGACCGGTGAGAGGGAATACACATACTGAGGTACTGTGCATGGATTTTCAAGGGTCACTAAGCTACTTGTATACGAACCTGTTTATTTTCACTCTCCCCATAGCAAACCCTCTATGCTACCACTACATATTAAAGAGATTGTCCACTACTTTACCACCCAGCACCCCAGCCGATCAGCTGCACTCAAATGCTCAGACCCCGATCGGTGCCATCAACTGACAGCAGCCGGGCACTGCACATCCGCCTCCTATTGATCAGAAGACGGGGCAGCTCCGGAACAGAGCATATCCGGCCGCCTGCTACCGCCGAGAACTGATCAACGGGGGTGCCAGGGGTCAGACCCCGGATAATCAGACATCGATGACGTATCAGAAGGATAGGCCATCAATGTAAAAAGTAGTGGACAAACTCTTTAAAGGGAACCAACCAGCAGGATTTTCATATATAAAGTAAAGCCAGTGCTATACTGGAGATGGAGGCGGAGTGTAAGCATAGCTTGTGTTCTGAGATTGGATGTTTTATTTCAGAAATACGTGCAAGTTCCAGCAATGCACTGCTATTTGATTGGCAGGTGCAACAGGAAGGCAATATGTGGGTCGGGTCTGGCTATCTATTCCTGCCCCTGTCTGGTTGCCTGTGCCTGGAATTAACGTCTATAACGGCGACAGGGTAGGAAGGCCAGGCAGACAGACAGGGGCGGGAATAAATAGCAAGACCTGGCCCACATATTGCCTTCCTGTTGCACCTGCCTATCAAATAGCAGTGCATTGCTGGAACTTTACTTGCACATATTTCTGAAATAAAACATCCAATCTCAGAACAAAAGCTATGCTTACACTCAGCATCCTAGCACCAGTATAGCACTGGCTTTACTTTATATATGAAAATCCTGCTGTTTGGTTCTCTTTAATGTAGGGGACAGGTAGGGCTTAAAGGGAACCTGTCAGAAATTCTATTTATCTGCAGAAATAGGGTTAATTTACAGATAAACAGGGCTTAAAGCCTTTGTAGTTGGCTTCCTGCAGGGAGAAAACTCCGCTATATTCTCCCTGCAGCCGTTCGCTTTCCATTATCAGGGCGGTCCAGTGAACACTATACAGTGAGCACACTGTAATCACTACCCACCACATTGACAGTCTGGTCTGCACACACAGGCTACAGAGCAGCTGTCAATTAAAGTACCTGGGAGATGATATAGCTACACTCACATTACAGTGAGCAATGACTAACAGCTCCCTGCACCACCATGATGGCAGGAAGCCAGCGACTGCTGGGAGAACACAACTTCATTTTCTCTCTCCAGCTGCTGCTTCAATAAGCCAGCTACAAAGGATTTAAATGCTATTTACATGTAGATCATATCTACTTTTCTGGATTTCACAGTAAGACCAGCATACACATTTGATAAAATCCAAGCTATCCTTACAATGTGTAAAGCGGCCTCCTGACTCTCCAACAGGTAGATGGAAATTTAGATCCACCCATGTTGGCTGATATATGTTACTTTTATTTTCTTTTGCAGTTGCCGGGCTGTAGAAATCTAGCACTGTGCAGAGTACAGGTGCTGCCGGCTAATTCCCGGCGTTTGACATGTCCGTCTGTCAGTATACATGGGCTATACGGCATAACCCATGAGTCATAGGAGAAGTGATTCAGCAAAGCGCTTATCATAACATTACACGATTTTACAGCCAATATAAAAACCAAGAAGAATGTACTACACTCAATACACCCGCCCACACAAAGCATCTGGAATAGTGCGCTGACTGCTATCTCGGGATACAGGTGACTGCTTCCTTGGAGGATTCATGGAACTTGGTCATGGGGACAGGTGGGTGGTGGGGAGTGGTGCTGGTGATAAGATCCCCCTTCCTCCTGGCCTTGAAAATAATTGACATTTACTGCACTGTATATAGTAACAGATCTCTGCGCAGGAACAGGAGACACACACTAGTTGTATGCGAGAGATCTGCACAGCACATGACTTGCTCACAACAAGGGCCGATTCCCCCCCTCGCAAGCAACTTACCATAGCAGCAGTAACTAGTCAGAATGTTGCAATGAAAACCTGTTATCTAAGATATTTTATATATAATTTAAATCACACGATAACTATAAGAATAGATGCCATATTTGTGTGGTGGGTTTTTTTTTATTTTCCAGAGCTGGAGTGGCGCCTTGACTGTAAGCCACCCTCTGTAATATACTTACCTTCCAGCGGCTTCATCCTGCGGTCTCTTTGCGCTATCTTGTGCTCGTACCTTCTGATTGGCCAGAAGTTATATCATAAGTTCTCAATATAACTCTATGAGAGCCAGAACAAGGCATTCATAGACTTCTACTTAGTTGTGACCTCCGATGCGCTCCATGAAACACAGGAGCTGGCGGCAGGTCACAAATCCCAGGAGACCGACAGGAGTGTGCTGGAAGCAAAGGAAGACAGCGGAAGACGAGTATACAAAAAGGGGCAGGGGGAACTGCTTTTACAGCACCACTCCAGTGGTGCAATAGAGAAGAAAAAATGTTGGAGTGGGGCTTTAATGTGCAAGTACTGGAAACCCGTTTGAAGGGAAATAATTGTATTTGTAAAACATTTTTACTTTTTTTTTTCTCATAATCATTATATTTAAAAAAAAAAAAGATGAAAAAAATAGTTATCTTTCAACTTTTTACACTGGCTACTGGGATATTTTTAAATTCTCATTTCTTGTCCTCGCAAGGTGAGTTATCATCAGACAGGAATACAAACGCTCCACCAATCACAGCAGGCAATGTCACAGCTGACCCGCTCCTCTTCCCTTCACAATGATAGCCGTACAGACTCAGACACTTCAGTACAAAAGTCAGGGTCTAGTTCCGACCATTCTGGCTATGGACAGACAGACAGACAGACAGACAGACAGACAGACAGACAGACAGACAGACAGACAGACAGACACCTACTTACCTTTAGAGCTGCTGCTGCTCCAAAGAGCTTGGATGGACAATGAAAGAGCACAGCTAGACCAGCAATCATTGCCTCCAGTCCGGCAGAAACCGGTGGAGCAGTAACAATATAGCAATGGTCAGATTAATAGGGCTTAATATTTTCTTTTCTAAGCGTGATTTACAACCATAGGGAATCTGTCACCAGGTTTTTGCTCCCCCATCTGAGAGCAGCATAATGTAGAGACATAGACCCCAAATCCAGTGATGTGTCACTTACTGAGCTGTTTGCTGTCATTTTGATAAAATCAGTGTTTTCGCTGCTACAGATCTAGCAGTTATACAGAGCTCATGAATACGCTGGGCTGCGTAGCAGCATGCCAAGTACTCCTGTAATGATAATCTCCCACTGATTAAACCGTGATTTTATAAAAACTACACTAAGCAGCCCAGTAAGTGACATCGCTGGAATCAGGATCTCTGCCCCTACATTATGCTGCTCTCAGGCAAACACCTGGTGACCGATTCCCTTTAAGTTTTAAAGAAGAATGGAAACCCCAATGAAACTATCTTGTCCTTGCTATCAAACCCCAGAAATTCATGACTTAATGTCAGTTAAACAAACAGGCTGTTCATTGAGACATCCTTCCTAAAGCTGGGGTCACATATGCTGTCTTTTGGGGGTCATATTTTTTAAGCCAAAGTTGGTGGAGTTCACTGAAAAACACTGAAAATTCTGTTTCTTAATGTAATTTTAATGCCAAAATAATACATTTGGGCAACAAAAACGGTGTTTTGGACTACAGAGTTCAGCCTTATTTGTACATCCCCAATTATGTTACAGCTCTGTACAGTAGTTCAAAACACGAATGTAATTATTGGATATTTAGAGTAGTTAATTAAAGTCTAAAAGTATGATAGATTGTGGGGGGATTCAATAGACTGTGGTGCCTACTAGAATAAGGTAACTAATACAAAAACCATCCTACAGCCGGGAACACATATCCGGCTTTTCACCGGTTTGACGGATGCGGCGCACGCCACTACAGTGTATACAGTACACTGGCCGTGCATCAAGCGCTGGTCACATGCTGTTATGTGACCGCAGCATGGGACCCGGAAGTTGCGGCGCGGCCACTGTACTGTATCATACTGTTCTGGCATGCACCGCATCCGTCAAACCGGCAAAAAGCCGGATATGTGTTCCCGGCCTACTTAGATTTTGAGGTAATGAACGTTGATGCACCAGCCATACTGCAATTTCTTGAATTAAAAAGATAAAATAATAAAATTATACATCGGTATATGAAGATTACAGAGACCTTTCACCCAACCGGACGGCATGGAAAGATAATGTGAAGAAACCAGACTATTAAAGCAGTGCTGTACATGTGTTACATGCAGACACAAAATATTAACTCCCAATCTGCCTGTAAGATTTCATGCCCACTCGTTTACACCATATGCCGCATTGACATGTATTTGCAGCTAAATTTGCAGTAGATTCTGTTGCGTAAATGATACAGATTTCACCCTGTACAAACGGTACACACACAGCATTGACGGGCATGCTGCCAGCCTGAAATCTCATCCACAATGACGTAGTACACAGTAGATATTCTGCATACACACCTCATATGGAAAGACGTAGCCAATATATATATTTTAAAAAAAAAAGCAATTTCTCTTTTTTTTCAAGGACATTTACAAAATGTATAATTTTTTTAGTGACAACGAAAAATGCTTCAGCATCAAAAACTTCCAGTGTAAATAGTTAATTTTATTACAAGCTCTTTAAAATCCAAAAAAGCCGCCAAATAGCATGTACTGCAGTATAACAAAAAAAACAAAACATAAAAACAAAGCATTTCAGCATTAAAGTGCCTCAGTCCCTACCTTGTCAGACCAATGTTGGAGGTGTATGAAGGAGATAGGGAGTTGATACACACGGCACTTCTAAGGTGGTGCTCAAGTAGGGTCCAAAACCATCTCAAGTAGATGTAGAACCTTGACACTCAAGATAAACGTGAATAGTGGTCTTTTATTGACAAGAACTTGTAGCACCAGCACAAGCACAGACGTTTCGGTCAAAGACCTTCATCAGTGTGCGTGCAGGGGGTCCTTAGAAGGGGTAGCAACTAGTGTAGTCAGGTATGACGCGGTGTCCACTGCTGCCTATGAGGCAATGTGACAGACAGCAGTGGACACCACGTCATACCTGACTACGCCAGTTGCCGAGTTGCGATACCTTCTGAGGACCCCCTGCACACACACTGATGAAGGTCTTGGAAACGTCTGTGCTTGTGCTGGTCCTACAAGTTCTTGTCAGTAAAAGACCACTATTCACACTTATCTTGAGTGCCAGGTTTCTACATCTACTTATGAAGGAGATAGGGACACATATTTTGGGATTGTGAAATAATCTCCTGTTTATGGAGCGAGTTGGGTAATTTAATTCATAAAGGTAATGGGCTGCATAGTCCGTTTAGATCCACTTAATGTCCCCCATCAAGAATGAGTAGACTCAGCCGGACAGCTCCTACACATATTGACATTGGCGAAATGTGTCATAGCTTCACAATGGAAAAAGACTTCTCTCCCCCTACCTCTCAAGACTTAGTGGCCAGAATAAGAAATCCGAGAAGAATGGAATATCTTACTGCCTGTATTAATAATCGGGTGGACTTGATCCAGCGAATATGGGCTCCATGGGACCTTTATATTGCTGAACTTAGAGACTGAAGACCTTGGGAGGGGCTCTCCTCCCTCCTCTCTCTGAACTCGCCCCGTCTTCCCTCTTGGTCTTTCCCTTTTGTAAGTCTGTCTATAAATGTCTTGATCCCCCTCACCACCATTATTATTTGTATATTATTCCTTGGGTAAAAAAAAAAAAAACTTTGCAATAAACAGTTTAAAAAAATAAATATATACAAATAAAAAAAAAGTGCCTTAGTCCTGGTATGAAAATAAAAAATTGATAACCGCTATATATTTCATTCACAAAAAGTCACAAGCTTTGAAACCTGTCAAACCGTGGGAAGCATTAATAGCAGCTGGCTGGGAAAATAGAATACTTTAAAGAACAGAGTTGGGGACTATTGGGAGAGATGAGACTAGTCCGGCTCCGCCCCTGGCCGCTCCTTCCCCACACTGCAGCAGATGATTGACAGATCTCTTCCTGTACACATCCAAGAGACAGACTTTTTAATCACCAGCAGCAGTGCTGGTAAAAGTCGAACGGGGATAATGCCGGACTAGTCTCGCCTTCCCCTATAGTCTCTGCCTCCAATCTCCAAAGTATATGGTCTATGACCCGCAATCATGCAGCTAGACTGATTCCTGCTGCCCGTGGTTTGAGGAGCACTTATCTAACAGGTTCCCTTTAAAGAGAACCTGTCAGGTGCAATAGGAGTAGTTCTGGGTGGATATTGCCAATCCCTGCCTAACCATCCCTGTATCTAGTAGCATAGATAAAGAGAACTTTAGAATAAGTATTTCTAAAGATCCTTTATAATATGCTAATGAGCACGTAGACTAGTTGCAAGGGTGTTACTTCCCCTGGCTAGTCGGCCCCCTTAGCATGTGAGCACGTCCCTGTGAAAATACTAACATGCTAATGAATGTGCAGCGTCAGAGGCATAGTCATGCTCTCCTCATCTGCCACTGCTGGTTTTCAGAACTTCCCCGCACTGCCGGTCATGTGCACTACACCAGTTTAAAGCCGGGACGCATACACCTGGCTTCATAGTGCGCATGACTGGAAGTCTGGGACTTCTGATCATGCGCACTGAGCCGAAAACCAGTGGTGGCAACAGAGGTGAGAGCGACTCTGCCTCTGACGCTGCATATTCATTAGGCCCACTTCCCACAGCCAACATTTCGCCGGATGTCGGATTTAGCACGCATGCAATACAGTACATTCCTTTACAGTGGAAGCACGACACCATGCGGTTGTGTGCTTCATGCACAACCGCATTTATCCGCACGGTGTCGCGCTCCCACTGTACATTAATGTACTGTACTGCATGCATGCTAAATCCGACATCCGGCGAAATGCCAAATGTGTGAACCATTAGCATGTTAGTACACCAACAGGGGGCCGACTAGCCAAGGGAAGTAACGCCCATGTGACTAGTCCCTGGCCTCATTAGCATATGATATGCCACTAGATACGGGGACTGTTAGGCAGGGATTAGCAAGAACACCCAGAACTGCTTGTGGTTCCTGGTTCATTTTGCACCTGACAGGTTCCCTTTAAGATAATATAATACTTTTATTTTTTAATACAAATTTATGTTCATCCCTCACTGCACGGAGCGAGATCTCCTGTAAGGTGCCACATTTTTAAAGGCTACAAAATCTCAGAAATTAGAAGAGGGAAGTAAACATCTCAAGGTTGTGGGAGATCCCTGAAGATTTCTCACCAACTCATATAATTATTCAAATGGAAAGTGCTGGAATTGGGAAAGAGACTCGGCTAATGGCATCTAATTTAACAAATTAGCAAGTACAAGGCGGCTTATGTTTCTCCAGTAATATAGAAGAGACTTAATAATACAGCACGCTGCTAGAGTCCGTGTATTTTACTTCACAAGCCTTTCATTTAAGCACACGTCTCCAGGCACACGTCTTCATGAGCGCTGCCCTCTTCCAGCCGCTGCCTGATATAGTCACTGCGGAGCCGAGGCACAAGGCAGCAGGAAGACCTGGAACACTAAAACCCGACTAGGAAAGAGACTACAACCTTATGTTATATCCGGAAAGTAAGAGGCAGAAAGGGACGCCACGCTGGAATTTTTTTCTTTATTATGATAATCAATGATATAATAAAACATACGAAAGGATGAAACTTAGGGAAAAGTGCAGGTGTCCCCTATCAAGTCACTGCCGTCCTGTTCCAAAGAGCCTTGGAAATCCGCAGGGGACATCTGAAAGGTGCGGGCTTGGTAGGGACGCACCGACAGCCCCAAGACAATCCATCAAAAAAGAAAAATCATCCTTGGTACATGGCACAGCAGCCTGGGAACTGGAAATAGAAATTAAGAGACTACCTCTGGAATTATCCTCCCAATGTTATGTTCCAGAAACTCTGTAGCCTTTTACGGGAAAGCGTCTGTAGAAGATATTTCCAGGCAGCGTTTTACATGAAGACTGATGATTCACTGGTCGGATACACCGCGGCATAGTACTGACGAAACAACCGACGCCAAGTCTACTCTGCTACACCTAGAAATACTAGCAGCAAAGAAGAGACTATCAACTTTAATTAGTAAAGTCTCAGAATCAGATTTCCCATAATAAACCCGAGAATCAGCTACTTTTGGAAAATTGATCCCAGAGGTCACAATGGCGTTTAGGTGAAACTTTCTAAAACTCTCTCAATACTACCATTGTGCGTGGATTTAAAAACGGTATGTCAGCAGGTTTTTGTTACAACATCTTGATGTAGGGGCAGACTCCCTGATTCCAGAGATGTGTCACTTACTGGGCTGTTGCTGCATTTTCATTAAAAACTGTTTTCTTAGCTGCAGACCTACCACTTCTCTGAATGTTGAACTCTGCATAACCCCACCTACACCACTGATTAACAGCTTTCCGTATACGCTGTGCATAGGCAAAAAGCGGCTTATCCATTGCGGGGGCGGGGTTACAGTAGCAGACAGCCATTTTATAATCACTTTTCAGTGACAGGTCGTTGAGTTATAAATTAAAGGAGTGGTCTCAAAGCAAAATAAATTTTCATCGAAATCCCTCTAGTGCTGTAATCTAAACTAATTTCTAATATACTTGCATTAAAAAGTCACTATGCTTCCCTCATTACACTACCTAACTGCTATAGTATTTTTTCCCTTACTTCCAGTCTGATGACGCTCCTTTAAGAATCCCAATGCATGCTGGGATTCTCAATCAAAGTGCTCTATGCCATGGACCGGCAACACAGAGCAGGGCGCTCTGTTAGTGCGCGGTGTCAGGGCTCTAGGCGAGCAGAGGCTAAGTGATGTCACTTGCAGGGACGGTGCTGGTCTCTGCATGCCAGGTTCCCTGACACCACTGAATGTGCGTTCTGCGCTGCTGGCTCGTTACTGTTGATCTGAGCCAGCAAAATAGAGCACACTGTCACTGTGCACATCGCACAATGCACAACACGCTGGACTAGCCCAGCCCCTGAAACGAGCATCACTGATGATGCTTCATTCCAGTGAGGGGGCAGAGGCTGTGGCAGGGACAGCAGCTTCTGCCACCTGATGACGCTTTGTTTTGAGCATTTCAGCATACACTGGCTTTCTCAAACGAAGCATCATCAGACAGGGAATAAATATACTACAGCAGTTGGATAGTGTAAAGAGGGAATTTTTAATGCAAGCATATTGGAAAATAGTTTAGATTATGGCACTAAATAGATACGGATTTATATGACAATTTCTTTGGCCTTTGGACCACCCCTTTAAGTTGAAAGCTGAATGATACCAAGTACCAACCACTGTCCTATTCTGACGATATCAGCATGTCAATATATAGAATATTGTACAGCCACCAGAGAGTTAAATGTAACGGTCATTACAGGACAGCAGGTGGCAAGTATGGCTCTGCTGCTATCTCCCTCAGTGAGCTGAGATAAGAGATGGCAGTTGCTGCTCATAAAATTCTATGGAGGAAGGAGACAGAGGCAGAGACCACTGAAGTCAGATTATACAAGGGGATTGAGAGAAATTCATCATTCCTGGAGAATAAAGAGGCATATTCTCTGATAAGATATAGTATAACGTTTCTTATCTACATATGGACTATTGATTTATGAAAAATATCAGCTTCCTGTTTTTTCCCGACGCAGCGACGCCCTGGCCACCTGCCATATGTGAACTGCAGTACAGCCCTATGCTAGTGAATATGGGGCCAGGCTGCAATGCCACACACAAACTGTAGACAAGAGTGGCGCTGTTTTAGGCGATATAAACAAAAAAAAAAAAACCAAAAAACAAAGCAGCAGTTATTAATATTTCAATCCATCCGCAACTACAACAGATCTAAAATAAAGCTTGCAACTTCATATTATCACGGCATCACACCGACCATAAATAATCCTAGGTTTTTCGAAAACAGTTGACGGAAAGAAAAATATTGGATGAGTGTGGAATAAAAAAAAAAAAAAATGCTCTAATGAGTAGCATCCACCGCCACTGGAAATGTAGGTGACATTTGCACCGTTGTAACCAGGGTCTGGCAGAATATCCCTGAAGTCTAATTATAGCCCCACATTTAGCTTCCACAGCAAGGAGGGGAGTGGATGCTGGTGTATATATGGTCAAGGAAAAATAATTCAATCAAGAGAGGAGGGAGAAGGGGGTGGGGAGAGGAGCGGAGGAAAGAGAAAGAACAGGTGTTCAGACTCAAGCTGATATCACCCAAGGGCCTTACAGTGAAATCTGTAACAGAGCGCACATGTGGAATATGGAGGAAGGTGTCCTCGTGTCCTAGCAAAGGTGAAAACATGAAGGAGTCCTCCTAGAGAATGCTTACACAACCAACTGCCTATACGCCATTCATAGCTGCCTAAATGCGGCAGACCGGATAACAGAAACAGGTTAGGGGCTGTGCTATACAGTTTCTGTAACTCCCATTAACTTCTATAGGAGTATTAGCAGCTACACAGCCCAGAATATTCAGCGGTTTTCAGAACCTTGCTGAACTCCGGCTGCAGCATATAGGTAGTTACTACGATCTGAGCCCTGAATCGTTGAGATGAGAATACTCTTTTGGCCCTGTGCGCACTGGAAAATAGAATTTTCTCAAGAAAATTCCGCAGGTATTCAAAGATTACCGCACCCGCGGTAAAAAAACGCGGCAAACCGCACCCGAAAACCGCATGCGGTTTGCCGCGGTTTTACCGAGGTATTGTTCGCGGTATTGCCGCGGTTTTGCCGCGTGCGGGTTGGTATGTGCTTTATTGCATTCAATGCAATAAAGTACATTGAAGAAAAAAAAAAAAAAAGTCATTTCATTCTGAGATAGAGAAATAGATAGACAGACAGACAGAGGGATAGATAGAAGGATAGATAAATAGATAGATAGAAGAATAGAGAGAGTCCCTGTGAGCACACGCTGCATTTCCCACGGTCGGCAGTGAGTTCACATTACCGGCCGTGGGAAATGCCCTGTGGTTACCTCTGCTGTCTCGCTGCGAGGCTGCATTCAGCAGTGTCTGTGTCAGTCGCGGCTGGATGCATGCATCACAGGACGCCGGAGCTGTGGATTACGTCGGAGCTTTGTTTCGGGAGGGGTTAATAAAAGAGTGAACGAGGCTTATTTGTGTTTTATTTAAAATAAAGGATTTTTCGGTGTGTGTGTTTTTTTCACTTTACTTACAGGTTGATCATGTCAGCTGTCTCATAGACGCTGCCATGATAAAGCCTGGAGTTAATGGCGGCGATCCACCGCCATTAACTCCTTATTACCTGGATCGCCACTGCATCACGGCATCTAGAAGAGCTGGGGACACTCCGGTGCTGCCGCATAATGCATGCGACAGTCCCGGGGCAGCTGCGGCTGATATTCTCGGCTGCGGGAGGTGGGAGGGAGGCGGGGGACATTAACCCTGCCCCTCGCCCTCCCCAGCCTGAGAATACCGGGCCGCCGCTGTGTGCTTGCTTACCTCGGCTGGAAGGTAAAAATACAGCAGAGCCCACGTGTTTTTTTTCTATATTTCCGTTTGCTTTCTATGTGTCTGTGTCTGTGTGTGTGTTCTATGTCTGTGATGTCTGTCTGTGATGTGTGCGTGTCTACTCTCTGCACGGCTTCCTCTTCCTGTCATAATGACATCACTTCCCTGCAAACCGGCAGGCAAGCGATGTACATTACCGCAGGTAAACCGCGAAATACTGCAGGGAATAACGGAGGAAAACGCAGTGAACCGCACAGAATTTGCTGCCTGCGTTATTCCCTGCGGGATTTCACGATTACATTGGAGTCAATGGAGTGAAATCCCGCAGCGACATGCGGAAAATAATTGACATGCAATTGTTTTTGCTGCGGGAATCCCACAGCAAAACATGCAGCTGTCAAAATCCGCCTAGTGCGCACAGGATTTTTTTTTTCCCATAGGATTTGCTGGTGAATCACTGCAGAGATGTTATGAACATTTTCTGCAGCGAAACATGCAGCAAATCCGCAGAAAATCCGCAGCAAAATCCGGTAAGTGCGCACAGGGCCTGTTTAAACTGCTTTCTAAAGATGGAAGCATCAATTCGGAGAATTCCGGTCCATCAGTTGGGTCAGTATCCTATGACTGCTGGACAAGAGGCCGGAATATCTCCTCACCTCCCGCAATTCTTGCCTCTTCTTATTAGCCAGTCTGACATATGACATGGGACACTGCTCAATGCAAGATCGACGCACTAATGTCCTGTGCAAAAAGACAGCATAAGATCTGATAAGGTGAATCCATCAGCAGGTTTTTGCTATTAAATTTGAGGAAAGCATGAGGTTGGGTCTGAGATACAGGATTCACATCCACATCCCCTCCTCTGATAAGCAGCTCACTGTCAGTAGACAATGTACACACAGAGTGGTGTAGGTGCGTTAGCTTTCTGAGTTAAGCTACATCTAAGAATTCTGATTGGAACACAACTGCTGCTCTCAGTAAGCAAAGTGACACATGATTGTAATCAGGGCCTCTTTTCCTACGCTACACTGCTTTGAGATGAGGTAACAAACACCTGGTGACAGATTTCCTTCAAAGGTCCAGAGATGCTTTTCTTATGGACGCATGGTGTATCGGGTAATTAAAGTTGGTGTTTCTCACAAAGCACATACAATAAAGGGGTTTTCTGTTATCAAAAAAAAAAAAAAAAAATGTACTGGTAAAAATGGAGCTGGCTGCAGTCCCTTACATAAAGGTCACTGGCCGGGTACGGCACTGTGCAGGGAAATATCGGAAAGATACGCAGCTCTACCCCAGATGGGAAACCGTACAGATGGGAGAATGGATATGCAGGATTCTGGTCCATCAGCAAGGTGAGGAATGTGTGACCGCTGGATGGGAAGCTGGGGGTGACGTTGCGAGCATGTCACACCGCAGTGGTAATGTGCCAGCCTCCTGGCCAGCACTCACCGATTCCCCATCTGTGTGATGGACTTGAGTCAAGCATTTCGATTCTGCCATCTCGAATTGTATTTCCATCTTGTGAAAAAATGCAATCACTTATGATTTTGATGATGCGACCACCGATCCCGAGGTTGAAGGTGTAGAGCTGCATCACTCTCCAATTATTCCCAGCACAGTGCCGCACCTGGCCAGTCAATTATGCAATGAACTGCCACCAGCGCCATTCTTACCAATCATTTCATGTTATTATGAGACAGGAAAACACGAACTTTGTGAGAAGCACCAACATTGAATGTCAGATGCTCCATCAGCCCATAAAAAAAAAAAAAAAAAACAAAAACAGATTTTTCTGGACTTTTAATTGCCATCAGGTCTTCTGCTGCTTTTTCCACAGGAGAGAGGGCATTGGTGCATCCCTTTTAAAGTTAACCTGTCAAGTGCAATATGCACTCAGAACCACGAGCAGTTTTGGGTGCATATAGTGATTCCTGCCTAACCGTCCCTGTATGCACTAGCATAGATAAAGAGATCTTTAGAAAAAGTATTTCTAAAGATCCCATATGATCTGTTAATGAGCACAGGGACTAGTCACAAGGGCGTGAGTTCCTGCGCTCATTCCGCCCTCTTAGCATGTTAGCACACCTACAAGAACAAGCTAACATGCTATTGAATGCAGCATCACCAGCCGTGACACACGTACCTGAGTCCACTGTGATCGCTGATCTGAATGCCTGGCACGTCCGATCACACACAGTATGAAGCCGAGTGTACAGGTCCCGGCTTCAGAGAGGTCTAGTGTGCATGACTGGAAGTATCGGGACTTATCAGTGGATACAAGTACGGACTGCCCGCTGGTGATGCTGCATTGAATAGCATGTTAGCACGCCCCTTAGGGCTAGTCCTTCGCTCATTAACATACAATAAAAGATCTTTAGAAATACTTTTTCTAAAGATCTTTTTATCTATGCTACTAGATACAGGGACGGTTAGGCAGGGAATATTAATATGCACCCAGGACTGCTCGTGGCTCTGGGAGCATACTACACCTGACAAGTTCCCTTTAACATTGACCAGTGTTCTATGCCCAAATGCAAAGCCCTATAACAACGTACATTGAGGTACACGTCGATTAATACTCTTGATGTATTCTGCGGCATAGACATATAAAGGCATGTCATCCACATGTCCACATATTGTTTTACTGGATGTCATATGTGAACAAACCCCTAAACGGCTGACATTTTTATCCAATATGTTGGTTATAAGAAGAGTTCACAACTCCTTATTTTCTTGATCCTTATACAATATATCCCCGACCAACCACCCAGTCTGTACCCCACAAGGTGCAACAACTGTTGTCTTCTTTTTGGGCTATTTTTCTTTAAAGGTGTGGTCCACTACAAAGCATAGTGGCCACATCGATGTAAAGCTATGACAGAAGGCTTTTTCTAAATTTCTTGTTGTCCATTCTGCCTGTGAGCGGCACTATCGCTATCCCCTCATCCCCATCACGTGACACGGGCTGCAGTGACCTCTGATGTCCGATGAGGTCCTGTCAACTTCCGCTATTGGAAGGTGACCCCGTATCACTGAGGCGGGACCCAGTCTCTGTGAGTGACGGGGCTGTGGGCAGAGTTTCATCGCACCTCATAGCCCATCATCTTGCGCGTTCACTCCATGGCAGAGCGCACAAGCAGAGAGATGCTGAGCTGTAATGCGCGGTAGAACCCCGCCACCAGCCCAATCATTCACGGAGAATGGGTTTCACCTCAATGATGTCGGGTCAATTTCCAAATCATGAAGTTGACATGACCTCACCGGACATCAGAGGTCACTGCAGCGTGGGTCACGTGATGGGGGATGAGCGGATAGCGATAGCGCTGCTCAGAGGCAGAATAGAGAACAGAAGGTATTTAGAAAAAGCCTTCTGTCTCAGCTTAACACTAATGTGGCCACCATGCTTTGTAGAGGGCCACCTCTTTGATGGTGAATAATGAAGATTCTTACTGGTCTGACTAAGGCTATGTGCGCACGTTGCGTACTAGCCCTGCAGAAATTTCTGCAGCGATCTGAAGAGCACATGTGCGCTTTAGATCGCTGCAGAAATGTCCGTAGTGAGCGCCGATTCCATGCGCTCTGCCTGCAGCTCCTCCCATAGACAGAGCAGGAGCTGCCGGCAAAGCGCAGGAAAGAAGTGACATGTCACTTCTTTTTGCGCAGCGCTTCGGCAGTAGCCGAAGCGCTGCGCTCTTAAACGCCACGTGCACACGGCCCCTGCACAATCTCCATAGACTGTGCAGGGGACGCAGGACGCATGCAGTTACGCTGCGCTACAAAGCGCAGCGTAACTGCATGTTTTTACGCAACGTGCGCACATAGCCTTACGACTAAAGTCTTCTGTCCATCACCACATATTACTTGACGTTATCTACAGAGATCAATGTATCTGTCTGTGACGCAGAATAGACAGCAATATCTGCCGAGAGGTCACGCTTTCCACAAGTCAATAGAAACTGTACACCATTTCACTATAGCAAATGTCAATTAAGAGAAAAAGAAAGGTGCGACTCTCAAATTACACAAAAGCAGCAAACACCAAGCAGCCATCTCTATATAATAAAGCTTTGACATTTTTTAGCACTATGCATAAAAAAAGTCAATGTTACCTACGTAAGAAAGAAATAATCACGCCCTTAACAAGTGACAGAAAAATTACCTGTTACCACTCCCCATTATATTGTAAAAGTGAAATACTTTACAATTTACTTTCACAAGTCAAAACTAGAAACAAGAAATCATAAAATAGGAGCTTTTACAGAACATAACAAAAAAATCTTGTTCTACCAGATTATTTTACCTTTTTATGGAGGTAAATACTGGTTTGTACGGTAAGACCAGTATAGATTGATCTGGATGACAGTTCTCCAGAAACTTCTGCAATTCTTAAGAATGGCTTAATAAAGAAGCCTTCAATTACATTTTTTTTTTTAATTAGAAAAGTGTTTTGTGCAATCAGTATCCTACTTCTCGATTCCAGGAGTCCAGACATTTTGTTCAAGGCAAGAATATGAGTGAAATGTTAAAGAAACACTATGGGTAAAATGGATACAGTATGTTATGCCTAAAGCGAAGCCTGAAGGGAGGGGATTGTATGACAAGGAGCACCTACGATGAGAGTACCACCTCCTCAGGCTCTGCCCTAAAGGAGGCCGAATACATTACATTAAATCCTATTCAAACCCTCAGATGTGAGAATGACGGTTCAGGGAGTTCAGATTTGAGGATTCCTGATCCTCTAAGGAGATAAGTCGCCGCAAAAAGGGGCCTGGCGGTTACTAATTTAATGAAAACGCACGGACGGGGCGCCAAGTAAAAATGTTCAAGGTGGCGTTAGGAAGAACAGCTGTTTTTTTGGTCAACATCTACCTTTAAGCAAAAATGTCACATTGACATTGCATTTTGCGCAATGAAACAATGAAATATTGAGCAGATTGATATATAGTTTTAAGGGAATAGATTCAGTATAACGTGTATTTTATTACTTTACATTTATGCTAAATTTAGGCTTTTCAGTCAAGTGGGCGGTCCTACCCAGTGAACAACCGCCATCTCTGTATACACACTAATACAAAGACATCTGTCAGTCACTGATCGGACCGTCCACTCGACTGAAGATCCTAAAATTAGCAGAGCAAGTCTTAAGGCCCCGTCACACACAGAGATAAATCTTTGGCAGATCTGTGGTTGCAGTGAAATCATGGACATATTGTTCCATTTGTACACAGCCACAAACCTGCCACTGATTGTCCACAATTTCACTGCAACCGCAGATCTGCCTCTGTGTGTGACAGGACCTTTAGAAAGCTGTTGGCCAAACGATGCTTCGCCCGGGAGCCATCTAAGCTGACACTCTCATATACAAGAACCGAGCGATCCTGTGAGATCTACGAGAAAGCTGCTGGCTTACACGATAGCAGGTGGCTTATCTCTGGGAGAATAATGTGCTCGACAGTGAAAAATCAACACAGACGCGATCAACATCTCTCCCGACCAACAGTCAGCCGGAGCCAAATACACTTTATATCACTTGAAACATCGATCTCAGCGAGTTTGACCGACAGTACTGTGTATGGGGGCCTTTACAATTGTAATACAGTGGAACCTTGGATTACGAGCATAATTTCTTCCGGGAATGTGCTTGTAATCCAAATCACTTGTATACGAAACCAAATTGTTCCATAAGAATTAATTGAAACACAGACAATACATTCCACAACCCAAAAATATTTATTGTATTCATATAAAATAATGAACAGTAATAATACAAAATACTGTACAGTATATAGTACAGCCAAAGAGACCTGTATATACAGCCCATGCCTGCACCACACGTATCGCAGATGTACAGGAAGTTAATCAGATACATAAAGTTGGTTTAGTAGCGGCGTATCAAGTAAGAATCGAGGTGAACATGCTATGGTCAGAACCAAGAAGTGAGGAAAGGACCACAATTGATGGATTATGCGCATGCGCTAGAAGCGGTAAGCATTACTAGTACAGTACTGTATCTGCACAGGGTGGGAGGTGCAGTACTGGAGAGGGGCAGGGAACCCTCATGTGATACTCATATTGCAAAATCTTGCTTGTTAACAGAATTACAATTTTTAAAAAATGTTAGCTTGTCTTGTAAAACGCTCTCAGAAACCAAGTTACTCTTAATCCAAGGTTCCACTGTAATTCTCTTTCCTAAACTCACTCACATGCCCATAGATTTTCTTATGCAAGAGAATCGGATTCATTATGCAAATGACACTCTGATCCAAGACTGATCAGTGTCAGTATAAGGCTGCTTTCACACATCCGGTTTTTGCTGTGCGTCACAATCCAGCTCTTTGCAGGAAAAAAACACAACCGTTTTTTGTTGCAGTCGGTTGCGTTTTTTCCGCATAGATTTTCATTAGTGCCAGATTGTGCCGCATGGCCTTGTGTTCAGTCCGGTTTTAGCCGGATGCAGCATATTTAGCCCATGTGTCGGCCAGATGGAACGTTGCCTGGCACGTTTTTTTGTCCGGCAAAAAATAAAACGCATCGCGCTGCATCCTTCCGATGCAGCGCTTTTTCCAATGCATGCCTATGAATGCCGGATCCGGCCGCCGCATGCGTTTTTTTTGCACTGTGCATGCTCAGTAGCGTGCCGCAACCGGCAAAAAACGGACGGGCCGCATGTAAAAACTTATGCAAAGGATGCGGGGTTTTTTCGCCACATCCGTTGCATAGGTTTTAGAGCCGGATTTAGCCGCAGTGCTCAAACCGGATGTGTGAAAGCAGCTTAATACGATCAGATTCTCTCACGTGAGAGAAAAGTAGCACAGGTGAGGAGACGATGGAGAAAAAAATGTCTCCATCTTCTCCATTCTGTGAGTCCACGGATATCATCTGAGTGCAGTCCGATTATTTTCACGCACCCATAGACTGGAATGGATGCGCACCATCCAATTTCCACTGCCACTCCCAGCATGCTCTCTTTTTTTTCCCCTCAATCGGCATGAGAAATAAGCGCCGATTAGGAACGGTCCCATTATATAACATTGACAAACATCGGACAGTACTTGTGAGCAGACCTTATATTGAGAACTCTTGAGACGCCCGGGGAGGATGAGGGAGGGTCAGGAATTTGGTGGCACATGAAGAGTTGGTTTAAAAGAAAACAAACGGTTTGGTCTTGTGAACAATGCTACCTGTTAATATGTAACTTCACATATCTGATGCCTTCTTTGTATCTCGATTGTTTAAAGACCTAATAAAGCAAGATGGAAAAGAAACACATTTTTTCTGGCAGAACAGTCTGGCCAGGCTCCATAGCCATCATTGCCAATATCATATACTAAAATAGAAATTACTTTTTGTAAACGTACAGAAATGCTGATTGGGGTCTAAGTGAAAACGCTTAAAGTAGGACAATAAAAAAAAAATTAAAAAAAAGTAATGTTTTCACTGAGAAGTAAAATGTCATGAAGTCTCCGGCAGCGTGCTCTTCACAGTGACAGACGGCTACTGGTCTAATTGCTGTCTTTATAGAGCGTAAATAAGGAAATATGCGAGCAGAATTGAATGTGCATCTTTCTCTCTTATTTATTGAGCCTGACATTCAGCCAAAACTATAAAAAAAAATGTCTGAAAATTCCTTCCCAAATCTGGATGTAACAGATAGACATCACGCACACAACACTGCACCGCAGGGAAAAAAAATCAAGTTTGTATCGTGCAACAAGTGCGGTGCTAAGGCAACGGGAGCCCTTTCTGGAAATAGGACGGCAAGTTTATTTTTTAAGCTAAATGGCAGAACTGAATGCCACTACGTGCTCTGCAGGGAAATACGCCCGCTGTACCCTTCAGGACAGAACGCTGGACGATACCCCAGACTTTACACAAGAAATAACAGTAAGTAAAGCCGCTGACTAACACAGGATTACAATATATCAAATAACACATTTTAATTCTACTTTATTACTATTCCCCGAATGCACTGCACATATAACACATACACAGCTAGTCGTGATGATAATTGCCGAGAAAGAATGAACTAAGCAACTGCGCAACATTAATCCATTATTAAAATCCTGTAATCATTGGGCTGTAATTACATGCGGCAGCTATTCTGCAGAACTTTTTATGGGGATTTGCAGCTAAAAATGTGATTGTGTGAATGTACCTTAAAGAAGATTTCAACCTAGAAGTCTATATCCTCATACATATCCAATCCTGTGCATCTATTCTAGGCCAGCATAGGTCTTATTGGTAGATGAAGGCCCCTTTACTAAGAATCATTGTATAAACCACTGACACTTAGGGGCACTTTGCACACTACGACATTGCAAGCCGATGCTGCGATGCCGAGCGCGATAGTCCCCGCCCCCATCGCAGCAGCGATATCTTGTGATTGCTGCCGTAGTGAACATTATCGCTGCGGCAGCTTCACAAGTACTCACCTGCCCTTCGACGTCGCTCTGGCCGGCGACCCGCCTCCTTATTAAGGGGGCGGGTCGTGCTGCGTCATAGCGACGTCACACGGCAGGCAGCCAATAGAAGCGGAGGGGCGGAGATGAGCGGGACGTAAACATCCCGCCCACCTCCTTCCTTCCGCATAGCCGGCGTGAGCCGCAGGTAGGAGATGTTCCTCTCTCCTGCGGCTTCACACACAGCGATGTGTGCTGCTGCAGGAACGAGGAACAACATCGTAACATCGGTATTTCCCAATTCATGGAAATGCCGGACGCTACACCGGTGATACAATAACGACGCTTCTGTGCTCGTTAATCGTATCAAAAAGTTATTTACACACTACGATATCGACTGCGACGCCAGATGTGCGTCACTTTCGATTTGACCCCACCGACATCACAGCTGCGATGTCGTAGTGTGCAAAGTACCCCTTAGTGAATTAGCAGTGGCATAACAAGGTCATTTCAATCATAATGATCCTTACTTTGGCCAAGGAGCGTCACTGTCACTGTTGGCTATTGTGCTAGGCAAAAATGTAGACTGTAAAAGTCACAAAAAGCTCATTTAAATAAACCGAAAGTACCTGTTAAAGGGGTTGTTCGGTCAAAATGATAGGTCTGCAGTCACGGACTGCAAATTTGTGATTCTACAAGGATTCGCCGGTTTCTGAGCCGAGAACACTGGTCATGTGACCTCAATTGTGCGACATTCATGTTCCCGGCCAGAACCCATCTACTTGGAGCGGCCTCACTCAATACAAGAGTATTGAGCAATGCTCCACCCACTAGACAGCCGCATCTACTAGTTTTGAGTAAGGCCACGCCCACTAGTCGGGTTCTGGCCGGGAACATTAATATAGCACAACTGCAGTCTAGTGATAGCCGTCCCTAGCTCAGAAACCGGTGACTCCTCACAGCGTGCAGTGTGCGCGCAGGGAGGATTCATAAGTCTGCAGTCACATACAGTGATACATAGAGTGACTGCAGACTTATTTTAGACCGAACAACCCCTTTAAATGACAGGTGATTGGATATAAATGAACTGATCAATTGATCAGGCCGACCACAATTTGTAATTGCACAGAATGAGTATTAATAGGATTATTCTGTGCAAATCCAATCAAATTTTGTTAATTTATTGTGAGTAGAGATGAGCGGAATCAAACTTTAAATTTCGGTGTTCGTACCAAACAGACTTTAGAAAAATCAGTGATCAAGTTTGGGTGCTTTATGTATGCAAACCACTCGAGTAGCCGAAGCGCTGTGCTCTAAGACGCCATGTGCGCACGGCCCCTGCACAATCTCCATAGACTGTGCAGGGGACGCAGGACGCATGCAGTTACGCTGCGCTACAAAGTGCAGCGTAACTGCATGTATTTACGCAACGTGCGCACATAGCCTTACTCTCATAGTTATCTGCTTCTGCTGATTAAGAGCCTTGTTGAAAACATTTTCTACCAGGACAGGAAGTTAGAGGCTAAAAAAAAGCCGCAGTTGCCAGTGTGAAAATTGCAAGATTTTCGTTTTTAATAAAAATTGCAATATATATAAAAAAAATAATGCCAAAATTCAAGAAAGAAATACAAGTAACAAAAAAACAGGCCACTATCAGATGATACCTTCTCTTAAAGACTAGTGTTTGCAATTACTGGTCATCCTGCAGATAAGTCACTTTTACCTTTATGTAATTGGCGGTACAGGAATATCGATAACTTGTCAGTATGAAAAATACAGATGAACTAAATACCTTCATATCCATCCATCACGCCACAGTAAATGTTACCAGGATCAGCAGCTCGACAATAAATGTAAATGTCACATGTAGCGGCTTTTCAATTTACAACAGGCATTAATATCTAGACAACAGCTATGGTGAGAGTCGTTGCTGGCCACTAATGATGATCCTCACTCGCTCGCATTGATGGAATTCACCATTACTCATTGCATGACAAGTCAAAGTACTGATTGTTCTTTATAGATATGTCTTGGTCTACAGCCAGTGGGTAAGCAGAGTTCAAACTAAGGATGTGATCACAACAAATCTTGTCATGAATTTTTGAAGAAGAAACTAAGCAGAAACTGCAAAATCCTCCTTAAAGGGAACCTGTCAGGTCCAATATGCACCCAGATCCACGAGCAGTTCTGAGTGTATATTGCCAATCCCTGCCTAAGGGATACTTCACACACAGCGAGATCGCTACTGAGATCGCTGCTGGGTCACGTTTTTTGTGACGCAGCAGTGGCCTCATTAGTGATCTCGCTGTGTGTGACACTAAGGCCTAAGCCACACGGCGAGAAAAACAGTGCGAGTGGAGTGCAATAAAACATCGCATTCCCCTCGGACCAATTCTAGCCTGTGTGTCAGCGCACATGAGCGATTATTTTCTCAGCCCTAATCGGACCGAGAAAACAATCCCAGCATGCTGCGATTGTAAGCCGAGACTCTTTCTCTCGCACCCATTCAAGTGAATGGGGCGAGAGAAAAATCGCACTGCACTCGCGGTACACCGGTGTACCACTAGTACAGTGTGAGAATAGCAATAGCCGGCTACGCAGGAGAGTCTCCCCTCCTGAGTACCGGCCCGCCCCCCACAGCTGAGGTCTGCTCGCACGAACGGACCTCAGTTGCAAGGACACAAGAATGACACTCGGCTCTGCTGTACTGCCAGCACGAGCCGAGTGTCATGCAAGGGGATCACAGTAGTCCCCGTATGGCCCCAGCCTAAGCAGCGATCTGGCCCCTGCTGTGAGATCGCTGCTCGTTACACACAGCCCTGGTTTGTTGTTTTTTTATTGTTGCTCTCCCACTGATAAGCACACATCGATGTGTGTGACAGCGAGAGAGCAACAATCTGAATGTGCAGGGAGCAGGAGCCGGCGTCTGACAGCCTGCGGTAAGCTGTAACCAAGGTAAACATCGGGTAACCAAGGTGGTTACCCGATATTTACCTTCGTTGCCAGCCTCCGCAGCTCTCACGCTGCCAGTGTCGGCTCCCTGCTCCCTGCACACGCTAAGCGGTGTGCGCTGGTAACTAAGGTAAACATCGGGTAACCATACTTGATGTTTACCTTAGTTACCAGTGTCCGCAGCTTCCAGACGCCGGCTCCGTGCAAGCGCAGCGTCGCTTGCACGTCGCTGCTGGCTGGGGGCTGGTCACTGGTCGCTGGTGAGATCTGCCTGTTTGACAGCTCACCAGCGACCATGTAGCGACGCAGGAGCGATCCTGACCAGGTCAGATCGCTGGTGGGATCGCTGCTGCGTCGCTAAAGTGTGATGGTACCCTTACTGTCCCTGTATACACTAGCATAGATAAAGAGATCTGAAGAAAATGTATTTCTAAAGACCTTTTATCTTATGCTAATGAGCAGAGGGACTAGTCTCAATGGCGTTTCTCCCCCTTAGCTAGTCGGCCCATATAGCATGGTAGCACACCCCTGTGGTCATACTAAGATGCTAATGAATACGCAGCGATGCCGCACGTACCTCACTGTTCATGGCGGCAGGCGGAGGATGAATGCGCTCTGCCCGAGGCTTCTGATCATGGGCACTAAACTGATGGCGGGTGTAAGGTTCCCGGCTTCAGTGAGGTACAGTGTGCAATGACTGGAAGTCCTGAGGACTCCGGATCATGCCCAGTGCGCATCCATGATAAGATAAAAGATCTTTAGAAATACTATTTCTACAGATATCTCTATCTATGCTAGTGTACACAGGGACGGTTAGGCAGGGATTAGCAATATGTACCCAGAACGGCTCGTGATGCTCTGTGCATATTGCACCTAACAGGTTCGCTTTAAAAAAAAAATACTCAACGTGACCACTCCCTTTGGAGGAAAACTTGTACCGAACAAGCTCATTTTGCATGGAAATCAGCAGCCGACCAGGCCACCCCCCGCCCCCCCAAGTGGAAAAAATTCCTAGTGTAAGGCTGCGGTCAGACGGCTGTAGGGTCTCTAACGCGAGAGAATCGAGCAGCTTATGCTAATGACACTCTACCAAAGTTTGATCAGAATGTCAGCTTGGGATGATCAGATTTTCCCAGAGGAGAGAATCAGACAACATGAGAAGATGCAGAACAAAATTTCTCCATCTTCTCCATTCTGCGAGTCCACGGAAATCGGAATCCCACACATCCTGATTTGAATGAGTGTGTGCCGTCTAATTTGTGCTACCCACTCGAGTCCATGCTTGTGTGAGCGCGGCCTTATATGTATTATTGCTTTTCATCTGAAATGCCACGCATATAATATATAAGGGCAGCTAAAATGAGAAAAACTTATATAAAGCAGTGATATCAAGTATGGACCAAACTATCTGATGTCCAGGTCTCCCAGAGAAAATCCCTTTGAAAATTGTAATGTCACATTACCTTATTGTATTACTTTATAAACAAATTTACATTTATTTTTTTTATTCGTTTTAGAACAAAAAAAAGAAGACAAAAACTTTATTTGCTCCTGTACTGTAAACATGAAGCAATGAATGATTCGAATAATACAGTATCATGACGTGTAATAGGCGGCTTTCACACTACGTTTTTTTAACATGCGTCCTGAACGCTTTTTTGCTGCAAAAGCAGATCCAGTACAAATACGTTTTTATTTCAATGCAATTGCAATGGACTTGTGTCAACATGCGTTCACATGCGTTTGCATGAAGTTTTGTCAGAATCCAGTGACTTTGAGCTGCGTCCAAATACTGCAAGTCGCTGGATTCTGACAAAACTGCACGCAAACGCATGTGAACGGTGGTACACTGATAGACAGGATCTGTTTGATGTACTGAGCATGCCAGAAACAACAGAGAGAGAGTGAGTTTGTTCTTCCCTCCCTCCCTCTTCCCCTCTCTCCCTCCCTCTCCCTCCCTCCCTCCCCCTCCCTCTTCCCCTCCCTCCCTCCCTCTTCCCCTCCCTCCCTCCCCCTCCCTCCCTCCCCCTCCCTCTTCCCCTCCCTCCCTCCCTCTTCCCCTCCCTCCCTCCCTCTTCCCTCCCTCCCTCCCTCTTCCCCTCCCTCCCTCCCTCCCTCTTCCCCTCCCTCCCTCCCTCCCTCCCTCTTCCCCTCCCTCCTCTTCCCCTCCCTCCCTCCCTCTTCCCCTCCCTCCCTCCCTCTTCCCCTCCCTCCCTCCCTCTTCCCCTCCCTCCCTCCCTCTTCCCCTCCCTCCCTCCCTCCCTCTTCCCCTCCCTCCCTCCCTCTTCCCCTCCCTCCCTCCCTCTTCCCCTCCCTCCCTCCCTCCCTCTTCCCCTCCCTCCCTCCCTCTTCCCCTCCCTCCCTCCCTCTTCCCCTCCCTCCCTCCCTCTTCCCCTCCCTCCCTCCCTCCCTCTTCCCCTCCCTCCCTCCCTCTTCCCCTCCCTCCCTCCCTCCCTCTTCCCCTCCCTCCCTCCCTCCCTCTTCCCCTCCCTCCCTCCCTCTTCCCCTCCCTCCCTCCCTCCCTCCCTCTTCCCATCCCTCCCTCCCTCTTCCCCTCCCTCCCTCCCTCTTCCCCTCCCTCCCTCTTCCCCTCCCTCCCTCCCTCTTCCCCTCCCTCCCTCCCTCTTCCCCTCCCTCCCTCCCTCTTCCCCTCCCTCCCTCCCTCCCTCTTCCCCTCCCTCCCTCCCTCCCTCTTCCCCTCCCTCCCTCCCTCTTCCCCTCCCTCCCTCCCTCCCTCCCTCTTCCCATCCCTCCCTCCCTCTTCCCCTCCCTCCCTCCCTCTTCCCCTCCCTCCCTCTTCCCCTCCCTCCCTCCCTCTTCCCCTCCCTCCCTCCCTCTTCCCCTCCCTCCCTCCCTCTTCCCCTCCCTCCCTCCCTCCCTCTTCCCCTCCCTCCCTCCTCTTCCCCTCCCTCCCTCCCTCCCTCTTCCCCTCCCTCCCTCCCTCCCTCCCTCCCTCTTCCCCTCCCTCCCTCCCTCCCTCCCTCTTCCCCTCCCTCCCTCCCTCCCTCCCTCTTCCCCTCCCTCCCTCCCTCCCTCCCTCCCTCCCTCCCTCTTCCCCTCCCTCCCTCCCTCTTCCCCTCCCTCCCTCCCTCCCTCTTCCCCTCCCTCCCTCCCTCTTCCCCTCTTCCCCTCCCTCCCTCCCTCTTCCCCTCCCTCCCTCCCTCTCTCCCCTCCCTCCCTCCCTCTTCCCCTCCCTCCCTCCCTCTTCCCCTCCCTCCCTCCCTCTTCCCCTCCCTCCCTCTTCCCCTCCCTCCCTCCCTCTTCCCCTCCCTCCCTCCCTCCCTCTTCCCCTCCCTCCCCCTCCCTCCCTCCTGCCCGCCCTCCCTCCCCCTCCCTCCCTCTTGCCCGCCCTCCCCCTCCCTCCCTCTTGCCCGCCCTCCCTCCCCCTCCCTCCCTCTTGCCCGCCCTCCCTCCCCCTCCCTCCCTCTTGCCCGCCCTCCCTCCCTCCCTCTTGCCCGCCCTCCCTCCCTCCCTCCCTCTTGCCCGCCCTCCCTCCCTCCCTCCCTCCCTCCCTCTTGCCCGCCCTCCCTCTTGCCCTCCCTCCCTCCCTCCCTCTTGCCCTCTCTCCCTCCCTCTTGCCCTCTCTCCCTCCCTCTTGCCCTCCCTCCCTCCCTCTTCCCTCCCTCCCTCCCTCTTGCCCGCCCTCCCTCCCTCCCTCTTGCCCGCCCTCCCTCCCTCCCTCCCTCTTGCCCGCCCTCCCTCCCTCCCTCCCTCCCTCCCTCTTGCCCGCCCTCCCTCTTGCCCTCCCTCCCTCCCTCCCTCTTGCCCTCTCTCCCTCCCTCTTGCCCTCTCTCCCTCCCTCTTGCCCTCCCTCCCTCCCTCTTCCCCTCCCTCCCTCCCTCCCTCCCCTCCCTCCCTCCCTCCCTCCCCTCCCTCCCTCCCTCTTCCCCTCTCTCCCTCCCTCTTCCCCTCTCTCCCTCCCTCTTCCCCTCTCTCCCTCCCTCTTCCCCTCTCTCCCTCCCTCTTCCCCTCTCTCCCTCCCTCTTCCCCTCTCTCCCTCCCTCTTCCCCTCCCTCCCTCCCTCTTCCCCTCCCTCCCTCCCTCTTCCCCTCCCTCTTCCCCTCCCTCCCTCCCTCTTCCCCTCCCTCTTCCCCTCCCTCCCTCCCTCTTCCCCTCCCTCCCTCCCTCTTCCCCTCTCTCCCTCCCTCTTCCCCTCTCTCCCTCCCTCTTCCCCTCTCTCCCTCCCTCTTCCCCTCTCTCCCTCCCTCTTCCCCTCTCTCCCTCCCTCTTCCCCTCTCTCCCTCCCTCTTCCCCTCTCTCCCTCCCTCTTCCCCTCTCTCCCTCCCTCTTCCCCTCTCTCCCTCCCTCTTCCCCTCTCTCCCTCCCTCTTCCCCTCTCTCCCTCCCTCTTCCCCTCTCTCCCTCCCTCTTCCCCTCTCTCCCTCCCTCTTCCCCTCTCTCCCTCCCTCTTCCCCTCTCTCCCTCCCTCTTCCCCTCTCTCCCTCCCTCTTCCCCTCCCTCCCTCCCTCTTCCCTCCCTCCCTCCCTCTTCCCCTCCCTCTTCCCCTCCCTCCCTCCCTCTTCCCCTCCCTCTTCCCCTCCCTCCCTCCCTCTTCCCTCCCTCCCTCCCTCTTCCCCTCCCTCCCTCCCTCCCTCTTCCCCTCTCTCCCTCCCTCCCTCTTCCCCTCTCTCCCTCCCTCTTCCCCTCTCTCCCTCCCTCTTCCCCTCTCTCCCTCCCTCTTCCCCTCTCTCCCTCCCTCTTCCCCTCTCTCCCTCCCTCTTCCCCTCTCTCCCTCCCTCTTCCCCTCTCTCCCTCCCTCTTCCCCTCTCTCCCTCCCTCTTCCCCTCTCTCCCTCCCTCTTCCCCTCTCTCCCTCCCTCTTCCCCTCTCTCCCTCCCTCTTCCCCTCTCTCCCTCCCTCTTCCCCTCTCTCCCTCCCTCTTCCCCTCTCTCCCTCCCTCTTCCCCTCTCTCCCTCCCTCCCTCCCTCTCTCCCTCCCTCCCTCTCTCCCTCCCTCCCTCCCTCTCTCCCTCCCTCTTCCCCTCTCTCCCTCCCGCTCTCTCCCTCCCTCTCGCTCTCTCCCTCCCTCACCTCTTTTTTTTCCCCAGCGGCGTCTGAATTTCCAGTCTGTCATGTTCAGTTCCACTGACTTCCGATCACATGACTCCAATGCCCGCCCATAAACTTCAAGTGGCAGGAACCTGTAAAATAACACTTGCGTTTGCATGCGTTTTTCTTTAGAAAAGCAGGATCCGCTTTTGCAGCAAAAAAATGTTCATAACGCATGTTAAAAAAAAACGTAGTGTGAAAGCAGCCTAATAATGCAAATTATTGGACTGTGGAACACGGCCGCCATTATTAAATAACGTAGTCTCACTTGTAGAATATAAATAACAGATATTCACATCTAGCACCATTTTAGCAATGTCCAGACAGTCCCTATTAGATTGCCTTGCAATGGGAACGAGCATTCCGAATAAAGAAACCCTTTGTGCACAATGCAGTCATCATACTCCTTAGGTTGATAGAGAGATCACTTCTGCAGTTTCCCATAATGTTTCTCAGCAGAAGATGCATTGTCAAATGAGTTTTTCAATCACTTAATAGAATTGTTAAATCAAGTTCACACTTTAATCATATGAAATTATTATAAAAGTGCAAATTCCAGGGAAGGGAAAAATAATGAATCTTGAATGGTGCATAACTGCAGCTAAAGAGTGATGGTCACAATGATTTCAGCGACTGTACATAGACCAACATGAGGGCTTCATGAATGTACAACACTGGACAACTAATGTCTATATCTATAGCCTAGATCAGGGGGTCCCCAACCCGTGTCTTGCAGTACTATGATGTGTGGCCCACAGCTGTCGGACAGTTTATTGTATTAGCACCAGGTCTAGCAAACATCTATGAAGAGCAGGTCTCCAGATGGTGACTTGAGAGTAAACCCACAAAGAGCAGATCTGAACAGAGATATTTTAGTATACTGCCTTGGTGTGATCTTTTTGGAAGCCTTCGCGGTCAATATACCAGTAATGGCAGCTCCAAGTGTCACTACCACTAGGAGGAGCTGAATGCATCTCACAATCTTCTCTCAGAGCTGAATGTGGCTCTCAAGGTCAAAGTTTGGGGACCACTGCTCTAGATAATAATGGTTGTACGACTTGAGCCAAAACAAGATACAGTACATTGATAATGAAGATCTCCGAATAGTAAATGAGAGATTACCTGTAATGTATTCAGACCATACATACACATTGTTTTTCACATACATACATACATACATACACATACATACAAAATGAAGCATTAAAAGATAGTCTATCAGCATTTCTGAGACAAGAATGACGCCTAGACCAAAGAGTCCACAAGTAATGAAGGCAGAGAAAAGGAGAAGCAAATGTAAACAAATATGGTTTGCTAAACACCCAGGATAAAGCCAATGGCTGCAATTTACAACCCTCCCGAAGGGAGGCTAGCAAGTAACCTGCAGAGCCCTATATATGTGGTGGGGCCTGCAGAGCCCTATATATGTGGTGGGGCCTGCAGAGCCCTATATATGTGGTGGGGCCTGCAGAGCCCTATATATGTGGTGGGGCCTGCAGAGCCCTATATATGTGGTGGGGCCTGCAGAGCCCTATATATGTGGTGGGGCCTGCAGAGCCCTATATATGTGGTGGGGCCTGCAGAGCCCTATATATGTGGTGGGGCCTGCAGAGCCCTATATATGTGGTGGGGCCTGCAGAGCCCTATATATGTGGTGGGGCCTGCAGAGCCCTATATATGTGGTGGGGCCTGCAGAGCCCTATATATGTGGTGGGGCCTGCAGAGCCCTATATATGTGGTGGGGCCTGCAGAGCCCTATATATATGTGGTGGGGCCTGCAGAGCCCTATATATGTGGTGGGGCCTGCAGAGCCCTATATATGTGGTGGGGCCTGCAGAGCCCTATATATATGTGGTGGGGCCTGCAGAGCCCTATATATGTGGTGGGGCCTGCAGAGGCCTATGTGGGGCTGTTATTTCCAATGTTGGAGCAATGAAAGGTCAGTGCTGAGCAGAATACTGACAGCCAATGAGTGTGCAGAAAGCGGGGCTGGACAGTGAGGTCGGGCGGTGCCAGCTCTGACTGTGAAGTTTAGCACAGGAAAATGTCATGTTTGGTTGAGCTGCAGGTAAACAAAGTGTGTGCAGAGAATAAAGGGATAATTCAAGAGGAAAAAAAAATTGAAAACAAAAAAAAAACCTGTAGGGGTGTTGTATATGACAATACAGCACAGATTAGCTTAAAAAAAACACATTTTGAGTTTGTCGGACAACTCCTTTAATGAATAAGAAGGCTAAAATTAAAGAAAAAGGAACAAGCTCACACGGTAAGAGAGCCCAATTACCCTGTATTAAGCCTAATTCAGATGTCCGAATTTCCCACGTATGAGGAAAACTGACAGGTTTTTGTTTTCGATCAGAGGGTAGTTTGAGTATTATCAATTTTCCTCGTATGTGACGAGAAAAAAAAAAAAAAAAAAAAAGTTTCTACACCTTCTCTTTTCTGACAGTCCGTAGATATTGGACAGCGCTCTGAACTCAATCAAGTGCTGTACAATTTTTTTCATGGACCCTTAGACTTGCACTGCCGATTTTCATCCAACCCTTGGATCAAAATCAGACATGTCTCCACCATTTCCAAGGACTGCTTAGGCTACTTTCACACATCAGTTTTTTTTCCATCAGGTACAATCCGGAAAAAAAACGGGTTAAACGGATCTGGTACCGCATCCGTTTTAGCCCTATAGATTTGCATTGTTACCGGATTGTACCTCATGGCTTTGCGTTGCATCCGTTTTTTTGCGGATGTGGCAAAATTAATTAAAGTGGTGGCCGGAGGCAACGTGTCTTGCAACGTTTTTTTTTCTGGCAAAAAAACCGCATCGCGCCGAATCCGGCGCGATACGGCGTGTTTTACAATGAAAGCCTATGGACGCCGGATCCGGCGCAATTCGGTAAAAAATGGATGCGGCAGCCAGATCCGTTTTTGTTAACTGCGCATGCTCCAAATTAATTAAAAAAAACTGATCCATCAAAAAAACGGACAAAACTGATGCAAAAATGGATGCAAAACGATCCATTTTTTTACGCATCCGGCATAACGGATCCGTTAAAAACCGGATCCGGTGGATACGGTTTTACATTTTTTTCCCGGATCCTTTGGATCAGGAAAAAAAAAAGGATTGTGCCTGAATGCAGAAAACTGATGTGTGAAAGTAGCCTTAGTCTGTGAAAGATCATATACATGTGAATGGCCCCATAGACTATCACAGGTGCGAGTTATCCATGGAAATCAGGGATCACACTCACACGAGAATAAAAAGATGTCTGAATGAGACCTTAAAGTGAACCTGTCAGGTGAAATATGCACCCAGGACCACGAGCAGTTCTGGGTGTATATTGCTAATCCCTACCTAACTGTCCATGTATATAATAGCATACAAAGAGATCTTTAGAAAAAGTATTTCTAAAGATCATTTATGATATGGTAATGAGCGCAGGGACTAGTCACAAGGGCGTTAGTTCCTGCACTCATTCCGCCCTCTTAGCATGTTCGCACGCCCACAGAGGTGTAATAACATGCTATTCAATGCACAGTGTCATCAATGGTGACGCACATACCTGCGTCCGTTGCATCTTTGCTGACTCTGGATTTAGGGTCAATGCACATGGTCAGAAGTCCCCGACACTTCTGGTTATGCCTGCTAGACCTCACTGAAGCCGGGACGTGTACAGCCGACTTCATAGTGCGGATGACCGAAAGTGGTGGGCAGTCACATCAGCGGTGGCAGCGGACATAGCAACGCGCGTCACCGCTGATGATGCGAGACAATGAACATTGAATAGCATGTTAGCATTTTAGCAAACCCACAGGGGCGTGCTAAGAGGGCAGAATAAGTGCAGGAACTAATGCCTTTGTGACTAGTCACATAGCTCATTAGCATATCATAAAGTATCTTTAAAAATACTTCTTCTAAAGTTCTCCCTATGTACGCTACTAGGTGCAGGGACAGTTAGGCAGGCATTAGCAATAAGAACCCAGAACGTCCGGTGGTCCTGGGTGCATATTACACATGACAGGAGTCAAGCAAAAAGGTCTCAAGTGCCAGTATGTGGCTTGTGAATGCAAAACATATTCAAGGAGGAAGGAGTCTTTTTTTTTTGTTTTTTCTTAAATGATGGGGGCACTTATTGCAGTAACAATGACTACCATCCCAGCACAACATCCTGATCAGAAGACTGGCGCTCTAACACTAATCATAGTACTACGCATGGGGCGTTCATGATTCAGTGTAAAGAACTATAAATATAACTATTTTCCAAGATAGAAATAAATCCTAATTGCTTATAATAATTAAGAATCATAATGGATTAAAAATAAAAAACATTACGATGATGTTATCATAATACAAGACATTATCAGAACCTACTGTTTGCAGGGAAAATACTGCAGATTAGGACACAACACATACTGCTAGATGCTACAAGATCACTGGCGAGTTATAGAACATCCTCTGGGTGAAGGGAAAATGGATTTGGATTTTGGAAAGGTCTAGCAACAAGTGAGACACTGAAGCAGTGAGGTGATGAATAATTCATCGGGTCTCTTACACGGTGTGAATACATTTTGTTGTGGAGCTTCTTAGAATGCGTCCAGCATTGCACGAGTTGGATTTTCCTTTTCTCCCACGTGTTCTTCCTTGATTTACAGAACCTCTGCGGTAACAGCTGCATTGCAGATGAATCTTCTTAAAGTGGTCACGCTGTAACTAAGCCTTAGGGGCATCATACAGAGGACATGTCGGGTTACAACCTAACCCATTTTTACGCCCTATTCTCAACCTGTGGCCCTATAAACCATAAAAGAATTAAAAAACCTACAAAACCTTTCTTGGTGGGAAAAAAACAAAACAATAAAAAACCAAAACAAGTACAATAACAATAGCCATAGGCAGGGCGAGCTTCTTACAGGACAGTATTTCATATACTGTGTAGACCATATATGAAAACCAATAGCTAACCCCTTCTCCTATAGTGGATGTAAAGGGGAGATGGGAAAAGTCATAAGGCCAAACATATGCCATAGTCTGGAGATCATGCAAAAACTGAAAGTTCCAGCTAACTTATAAAGGGTATGGCAAGAAGGAAGGATTAGCACTGGAAAAGGCAAAGCATAGCTTTGACTTGTATTCTGCAAAATATATAAATAAATAAACTATATCTCTATCTATCTATCTATCTATATATATATCACTCTCTCACCCCCTGTGGGTGGTTATTTTGTCCTTCCTCATTCTCAGGTCCTCGAGAGCTCAGATGTTGCTCCTAGAATCTGTTGCAACCATTTTTCCAACTTAGGGGTAACTGCCCCAAGTGCTCCTATCACCACTGGAGTCACTGTTGACTTCACCTTCCACATCTTCTCCAGTTGTTCTTTAAGGCCCTGGTATTTCTCCAGCTTCTCATATTCCTTCTTTCTGAGGTTACTGTCATTAGGCACTGCCACATTTATTATCATTGCTGTCTTCTGATCCTTGTCTACTATCACGATATCTGGTTGGTTAGCTACCACTTGCTTATCCGTCTGGATCTTGAAGTCCCACAGGATTTTAGCCCTTTCATTCTCCACCACCTTTTCTGGGGTCTCCCACCTGGACGTAGGGGGACTTAGCCCATACTCTGTACAGATATTCCTGTATACAATTCCTGCTACTTGCTTGTGGCGTTCGGTGTACGCTGTTCCTGCTTGCATTTTGCATCCTGCCCCTATATGTTGGATTGTTTCCGTGGTTTCTTTACATAGTCTACACCTTGGGTCTTGTCTTGTGTGGTAGATCCCTGCTTCTATGGATCTGGTACTTAGTGCCTCTGTGCTGTCCTTGAGTACAGTTTTCTTCAGTCATTGGTAGGATTTCTTCATGTCAGCCACCTCCATTATCTGTCTATGGTACAACCCATGCAGCGGCTTGTCTTGCCATGGCACTTCATGTTCTTGTTCTTCCTTCCCGGACTGTTGTTGCTGTCTAAAGCCCGCTACACACGCTTCAATATATCTCACAATCCGTCGTTGGGGTCAAGTTGTAAGTGACGCACATCCGGCATCGTTTGTGAGGTATTTGCGTGTGACCTCTACATGCGATCAGGATTGAACGCAAAACCGTTGATCGCAAACACATCATATCTTTGTCTAGCATTGAGCGTTTTGTTGCACGAACATAGTCAATTGTAACGTGTGACATCCCTCATACGATTTTGATGTCTGAGGCTATGTGCGCAGGTGTGCGCACTGCACCGCAGCTTAAAAAAGGTCTGCTTCAGGGCGCAGCTGAAAAGCTGCGTTCTGAAGCGCCTCACAATGTCTGTCTTTCACTAATCTCTGTCAGTCGGTCACTATCTCTGTCCATGTCAGTCTATCCCTCTCCCCCCCTCTCTCATACTCACTGATCCCCGATCACCGGCACGGCGCTGCACGGCATTCACACTGCTCCGGCGGCTTTTACTGTTTTGAAAAAGCCGTCCGCCCATTAAACAATCTCGTATTCCCTGCTATCCCCGCCCACCGGCGCCTATGATTGGTTACAGTGAGACACGCCCCCACGCTGAGTGACAGGTGTTACACTGCACCCAATCACAGCAGCCGGTGGGCTGTGTAGTGAAATAAATAAATAAAACGGCGTGCGGTCCCTCCCCCCAATTTTAAAGCCAGCCAGATAAAGCCATACGGCTGAAGGCTGGTATTCTCAGGATGGGGAGCTCCACGTTATGGGGAGCCCCCCAGCCTAACAATATCAGTCAGCAGCCGCCCAGAATTGCCGCATACATTAGATGCGACAGTTCTGGGACTGTACCTGGCTCTTCCCGATTTTCCCTGGTGCGTTGGCAAATCGGGGTAATAAGGAGTTATTGGCAGCCCATAGCTGCCAATAAGTCCTAGATTAATCATGTCAGGCGTCTATGAGAAACCTTCCATGATTAATCTGTAAATTACAGTAAATAAACACACACACACTTGAAAAAATCATTTATTAGAAATAAAAAACACAAACATATACCCTGGTTAACCACTTTAATCAGCCCAAAAAAGCCCTCCATATCCGGCGTAATCCAGGATGATCCAGCGTCGCTTCCAGCGCTGCTGCATGGAGGTGACCGGAGCTGCAGAATACACCGCCGCTCCGGTCAGCTTCACACAGCAACTGAAGACAGCCGTGCGATCAGCTGAGCTGTCACTGAGGTTACCCGCTGTCACTGGATCCAGCGGTGGCCGCGGGTAACCTCAGTGACAGCTCAGCTGATCGCGCTACTCACCTCAGTTGCTGCGTGGAGGTGAGAGGAGCAGCGGTGAGTAGCGCGATCAGCTGAGCTGTCACTGAGGTTACCCGCGGCCACCGCTGGATCCAGTGACAGCGGGTAACCTCAGTGACAGCTCAGCTGATCGCGCGGCTGTCTTCATTAGCTGTGTGGAGGTGACCGGAGCGGCGGTGTCTGGATTACGCCGGACATGGAGAGCTTTTTGGGGCTGATTAAAGTGGTTAACCAGGGTATATGTTTGTGTTTTTTATTTCTAATAAAGGATTTTTTCGGGTGTGTGTTTTTATTTACTGTAATTTACAGATTAATCATGGAAGGTGTCTCATAGATGCCTGACATAATTAATCTAGGACTTATTGGCAGCTATGGGCTGCCAATAACTCCTTATTACCCCGATTTGCCAACGCACCAGGGCAAATCGGGAAGAGCCGGGTACAGTCCCAGAACTGTCGCATATAATGTATGCGGCAATTCTGGGCGGCTGTTGGCTGATATTGTTAGGCTGGGGGGCTCCCCATAACGTGGAGCTCCCCATCCTGAGAATACCAGCCTTCAGCCGTATGGCTTTATCTGGCTGGTTTTAAAATTGGGGGGGGGGGACAGCACGCCGTTTTTTTAAATTATTTAATTATTTATTTCACTGCACAGTATAGACACGCCCACCAGCTGCTGTGATTGGGTGCAGTGTGACACCTGTCACTCAGCGTGGGGGCGTGTCTCACTGTAACCAATCGTAGGCGCCGGTGGGCGGGGAAAGCAGGGAATACGAGATTGTTTAATGGGCGGCCGGCTTTTTCAAAATAGTAAAAGCCGCCGGAGCAGTGTGAATGCCATGCAGCGCCGGAGATCGGGGATCGGTAAGTATGAGAGAGGGCTGCTCAATTCAGTCACTCAGGGGATTAGCGGTCACCGGTGAATCCTTCACAGGTGACCGCTAATCAGGGCGCGACACAGACAGAGCCGCAGCATGACAATGAAGTCGGGTGAGGTTCACCCGAGTTCATTCTGACAGTGCGGCTCTGTCTGTGTCTGCTGTCATCTGCCATTCACCGCTGCTACATGGCTGTCTGTGTCTGCTGTTAGCGGCCATGTAGCAGAGCTGAATGGCAGATGACATAGTAAAAACGCATCCCTACACATTACACACGCTTGGCAAGTCAATAAATAAAAAAAAAAAAAAAAGGTGCCCAATGCATACGTCACAGAACACATGATCTAAAGGATCGCATACAAAATTGATCAATTTAACATAGACTACTAACGCTTGTGTGACAGCAAATGAACGACCTACGTGCAATCTCATAAGATCCCGTATGCAACCTGGGCGTGTCACATCGCAAATGCGATTGTACAACTAATTGCAACGTGTAAAGCTGCCATTTTTCTGATGTATTCCTGGATACTTCTTGTTTCATCCATGATGGTGGCTTGGACACCTATCAAGCCTCGACCACCCTCCTTTCTGTTGGTATACAATCTTTGGGTGTTTGACTTGGGGTGTAGACCACCATGCATTGTGAGGAGCTTCCGGGTCTTCACATCTGCAGCTTCCATTTCTTCTTTTGGCCAGCACACTATGCCAGCAGGGTATCTGATAACTGGCAGAGTGTATGTATTGATGGCGTGGATCTCATTCTTCCCATTGAGCTGGCTCTTTAGGACTTGTGTTACCCTTTGATGGTATTTGGATGTTGCTGCTTTCCTTGCCACCTAATCATGGTTACCATATCCCTGTGGGATGCCAAGGTACTTGTAGCAGGTTTGTACATCTGCTATGTGCCCTGCCGGTAGTTCTACTCTATCAGTCTTTACTACCTTGCCTCTGTTTATGACTAGCCTGCCACACTTCTCCATCCCGATGTCTTCGCTGTATATCCTGGTCATGTGAATCAGTGAACTGAATATACAGCGAAGACATCGGGATGTCCTTCGGACTGGAGACATTATATTATATCATATTACTATATATATATATATATCTCTATCACACACACACATTTATCACACACATATGTGTGCATGGGGGCCGTTTAATATATTGTCCAATACTGAAAAACTATTTTTCATGCATGGATTTGCTTGAAGTAATATACATTGGTACATTCACCATCCAGCACCCTCAGTGATTCAGTGGGGGCCACGCCAAAGCCATCTCCGGAGGTGATCTGTACTGCTCTAACCCATGTGATTGGCTGCAGCGGCCAAGTGACTGCAAAAACATCCGATGACATATCCTAGTCACCAGACGGAGTTAGCGTTCCTCAGACCTCCATTGCTGAGTTGGCACAGACCTCCGGTGAGGCCTGCGCTGGATGGGGGACATGAGTAGTACGCCACCACTAATAAGTGCATACCTACCTGAAAAATCTAAATTTTCCTGCATCAAACAACCTTTTTGGACTACAAAAAGGAAGTGTAATTTTAATTAGGAATATTTGTATAGCAGTTTCATTTTTCTCATTTCTAATTTTGCATTAGAGCAAAGTTCCAAAAAGGTGTATGAAGCCTATAAAAAGTATTCTATATTGGCAGAACTATGTGCTCAGATTGCCATTTCAGTACAGGTAAAAGCACAGTTTCCCTTTCACAGCTCGGCTTCCTCTGGGGCTCTGGTTAGGTTGGCGCACATTCTTTATGTGATGTAACAATTTTGCATCGGCAAAATAAAAAATCCTTCCTAATGGTATGTGCGCACTGCACCGCACCGAAAATGTGCGCTTCAGAGCGCAGCTGGAAAGCTGCGTTCTGAAGCGCATGGTGCCGGCAGATTCGTGCGCTCTGCATGCAGCCTCTCCCTATAGACAGCATGCAGAACGCACGAAAGAAGTGACATGTCACTTCTTAGAACGCAGCGATTCGGCAAGCAGCCGAATCGCTGCGTTCTAACATGCCACGTGCGCACGGCCCCTGCACAATCTCCATAGATTGTACAGGGGACGCAGGACGCATGCAGTTACGCTGCGGTGCAGAACGCAGCGTAACTGCATGTAATACGCACACGTGCGCACATACCCTAACTCATACGTAAGGAACCCACACTTGTATCCTCACCGATGGTCTAGACAATTGAGGAACGGTCAGTAAGTTACCGTTATATGTCAATTTTTGTAATGAAATATTGAATCCCGGTTACATATTGCTCTCACCTATGTTCTTCCAATCAAGTACACGGTACCACGGTTTGATTACAAAAAAAAAACATTTTTTTCTTCATTACTTTGAATCTAAGCTGTGACTGGGATGTTTTCCCCTAATACTACAAGAGTCAATATGTTTCTTCTGAACGATTGAGCTCTCTGAGATGAAGGGGGCATTTCATCTGTAATGGAACTACAAATATATGGTATTTAGTGACGGACTGCTCAGGTATGAGGAGAAACAAGACAAGTTCTTGGAAATTTCTGTCTTATATAAATATAGTCGTGTAAGATGAAACTTGATGCAAGCATTTAAAGTTAATAAAATGAATGGGTTTCAAAGTGGGATTGCTTCTCGGAGGAATTTCTTAATTCAAACAAAGAAAGGCTGGGAAAGGCTCAGTTGTAACAGTTTTTTATGGATGTCTTGGACACGAAGCAGCAGCCATGGTCATATAACAACCATGTAGACAATCCAGATATTGCAGCTGAAGGCTGGTTTATATGGGCACATTTCAGGATTCGTAGATAGTCCGCAGTGTTCTGGCTGACTGTAGCTCAGGTCTCCAGTAGGTAGGTCTCTGGACCCAAACATACAAACTCATGCCTATGACTTCGTAAGGTCAGGTAAGTAGACTTGGGGTCAACATGGGCTTTATATTCCATTAATAGACCAAGACCAATGGCCATCTGAACTTGGTCTAAGTGCACTTTCACACATCCATGTAGCACGGTGAAGCACGGACTGGCCGCGGCCCTCCCAACCAGAGTGTGAAAGCCTCACATATTTCTGTGAGCCTGCCTCGCCCAGGTCAGGAGACAAATGTCCAGTCTGTGCACAGACCACAATGTAGCAGACTAGCCGGGGGTCTCCTGACCAGAGCGTGACAGCCTCATAGAAATATATGAACCTCTTAGGCTATGTGCGCACGTTGCGTACAGTTCACTGCAGAAATTTCTGCAGCGATCTGAAGAGCACATTTGCGCTTCTAATCGCTGCAGAAAATGTCCGTAGTGAAGCAGATTCCATGCGCTCTGCCTGCAGCTCCTCCCATAGACAGAGCGGGGGATGCAGGCAAAGCGCAGGAAAGAAGTGACATGTCACTTCTTTTTACGCAGCGCTTCGGCAGTAGCCGAAGCGCTGCGCTCTAAAGCGCCACGTGCGCACGGCCCCTGCACAATCTCCATAGACTGTGCAGGGGACGCAGGACGCATGCAGTTACGCTGCGCTACAAAGCGCAGCGTAACTGCATGTATTTGCGCAACGTGCGCACATAGCCTTACGCTCTGGTCAGGAGAGCCGCCGCGCCAGTCTGTGCACAGACGTCTGAAAGAGTCCTAAGTGACATGAGTTTTTTACCGGCTTTTTCTCTAAGGCTGGGTTCACAATCAGAATAAAACACTTTAGTTCACATGGACTACAATAAGCAAAATAAGGTTATATGGGGATTTTATTGCCAATTTAATGTCAACACGACAACCGAGATCATCGAAAAACAATAAATAATATTAAATTCAAGTAATTAATGGCATTTGTGTAACACATTGGGCATGCTGAGGATATAAAAATAACCAGCAAGCCTAGAATGCACATTGGGTTTTTTTTTTTATAGCGAGTGAATAGTTTATTAAAACCCCATTCACTAACACTGTACTCTAATAACCAAAACTCTGTAATAAATCTGCGATGTGTGAACTGCCCCAAATTCCTTACAGATGTAGCTTGTAGAGAGAACGATTTCCACGTGTACCAGGTACAATTGGGGTGACGGTTATCCTGGGTATAGAATTTTCAGCTCATGGTCAGTTGGATTAATGTAGTTTGCAATGAATGTCCGATATAGGCAACGCTGAGATCTTCCATAACTTGTATTAGTTACAACAGCCGTGTTCAGTAGCGATGCAAAGTTTTATTCTTCACAAGCTTGAATGTCTAGAACTGTGTGCAAAGTTGGAGTGACAGTAACTAAGGATTACATCTGCGTACCTGATAGGACATGTGAAAACCATGCATTGTTTGTAGGCCCCGAGGAAGATGGAGGAGAAACACAGCCTAACCAGATGTAAAATAGGTCGAAATCTCTGTGGCATGGAGTTTACATGGTTGCCTCACAGATGCTAACCACAAGGTTTGTACAATACATGTTGTAAGATTTCTTGATAAATGGGACAAGCCAATTTAATTCTGGAGCACTGCACATTGGGGGCTCCCATGTGACAGTATACAGCGATACCTTTCCGAATCTAAGGACAAGCACCTTAATGTAGTTTTCACACGGTAAACTTTAAGCAATCTTCACAGATCATATCAGCGCTATGTAAGCCATAAGGCCGTTTTCACACACAGCTTCAATCTGAAAAATGCCACAGATCTTTCGGCCATTTCCATTGTCTGTATTGAAACAAAGTCTTGCTGCAAATTTTTCTTCTCTTTCCAAAAGCCACTTTCTGGGACTTAAAAATAAAAATCACTGTGAAATAAAGTGTTAAGAAAAGCAACTGAAAGCCATGGTTTTTTTGTTTGTTTTTTTTTAACACGAAAAAAAAAAATGCCTGTAAAGGAATCCTGAATAAAGAGGTAAGGCGGCTTTCACACTACGTTTTTTTTTTTTAACATGCATCATGAACATTTTTTTAACGCAAAAACGGATCCAGTGCAAATGCGTTTTCATTTCAATGCATTTGCAATGGACTCGCGTCAACATGCGTTCACCTGCGTTTGTGTGCGTTAGGCCTAAGCCACACGGCGAGAAAATCGGTGAGAGTGGAGTGCGATAAAACATCGCATTCCCCTCGGACCAATTCTAGCCTGTGTGTCAGCACACATGAGCGATTATTTTCTCAGCCCTAATCGGACCGAGAAAACAATCGCAGCATGCTGCGATTGTAAGCTGAGACTCTTTCTCTCGCACCCATTCAAGTGAATGGGGCGAGAGAAAAATCGCACTGCACTCGCGGTACACCGGTGTACTGCTAGTGCAGTGCGAGAATGGCTATAGCCGGCTACGCAGGAGAGAGGGGGAGAAATCCCTCCCTCCCCTCCTGAGTGCCGGCCCGCCCCCCGCAGCTGAGGTCTGCTCGCACGAACGGACCTCAGTTGCAAGGATACATGCATGACACTCGGCTCTGCTGTACTGCCAGCACGAGCAGAGTCTCATGCAAGGGGATCGCAGGAGTCCCCGTGTGGCCCCAGCCTTATAGTGAGGATCCAGCGACTTGCAGTTTTTTAACTTTTTTCAAAAACGCTACTTCTAGCGTTTTTGAGCTGCATCCAAATACTGTTTTTCTATACTGCACACAAACGCAAGTGAACGCTGGCATGCTGATACAGGATCCTGCTTGCTCTACCGAGCATGCCCAGAAACCAGCCTGACGTGATCAGTCTCTCTCTCTCCCCCTCCCTCTCTCCCCCGCCTGAATGCGGTGGAAAGCTTGTAACCAAGGTAAATATCGGGTAACCAAGCAAAGCACTTCACTTAGTTACCCGATGTTTACCTTGGTTACGTGTTCAGGGGGCAGGCAGCCCGACTCCTAGCAGCTACGGCCGCTCGGAACCAAGGTAAATATTGGGTATCCAAGCAAAGCACTTCACTTAGTTACCCGATGTTTACCTTGGTTACCAGCATCCGCAGCTGTCTGATGCCGGCTACCAGTCTATCACGTTCAGTTCCCCTCACTCCCGATCACGACTTCAATGCCCGCCCATAAACTTCAAGTGACAAGATCCTGCAAAATAGCACATGCGTTTGCATGCGTTTTTCTTTGTAAAAACAGGATCCATTTTTACAGCAAAAAAATGTTCATGACGCATGCTAAAAAACGTAGTGTGAAAGCAGCCTAACAATGATGTCTGGGACATTTTTATAATTTGTTGATTTGCAATCCTACAGTCAAATCACGACAGCTTTCTCTTTCACTTCTCTCAATGGTATCAACATAGATGTGGAGGAAGAAGCAGTCAGCACATGGTCAACCAGATGCAAACTTCATATGAGCAATCGCGATGAGAGCAGAGAAAGTGAAAACAGCAGAATCCTAACAGTGAGCACATTACACACTGTATTAGGATTAGGCATTAAATCAGTAAAGCAATTAAGGCATTAAAAATCAGCAAAGCAGTAAAGACTCCTTGAGAGGTATAAAAATGCCCCAGACAACCATGCACCTTCCATAAACGTTTGATTATATAAGCAAAGATTGAAAAGATGTGGTGATAGTATAAGGATTTATTTTGATAGTTTTTTTTTTGTTTTTTATTTTAAAAAGGGGGTTTTAGAGTGCTCTTTTTATCCTTGAAAATTTTGAAAAATATAAAAAAAAACCTTCATGTCACTGTGGAGCCTTAAGAAAGCTTCTGCAAAGTAGACACTGTCTAATCAAAAGACTGGCAATGACATCAGGACAAAAATCACAATATCCCTGCAGGAAAAGAAAGACTCCGATAATTCCCTTAAAAGGGAACCTGTCAGGTGTAATATGCATTCAGAATCACGAGCAGTTCTAGGTGTATATTGCTAATCCCTGCCTGACCGTCCCTGTATACACTAGCATAGATAAAGAGATCTGTAGAAAAAGTATTTCTAAAGATCTTTTACCGTATGCTAATGAGCACGGGGACTAGTCCCCTGGACATTAGTTCCCCTTGCCAGTCGGCTCCATTAACACGTTAGTATGCCCTTGTGGGTGTGCTAACATGCTAATGAATACGCAGAGTCACAGGATGATATCAATCACCTCTTCGCCGCCATCGCGTCCGATGGGGAATTTCGGCTCAGTGCGCAGTTGACCCGAAGTTTGGGTCATGCGCAGTAGTTCACTTTGAAGCCAGGACACGTACACCCAGCTTCATAGTGCACATGACCGAATTCCGGGGTCATGTGCACTGAGCCAAAATCCCCATCGGACGCGATGGTGGCAGAGAGTTGAGTGAGATCATCCTGTGACGCTGAAAATTCATTAGCATGTTAGGACACCCACAGGGGTGTACGAACATGCTAATGGAGCTGACCGGCAAAGGGAACAAACGCCCAGGTAACTAGTGCCCTCGCTCATTAGCATACGGTAAAAAATCTTTAGAAATACTTTTTGTAAAGATCTCTTTATCTATGCTAATGAATACAGGGACAGTTAGGCAGGGATTAGTAATATACACCCAGAACTGCTCGTGGTTCTGGGTGCATATTGGGCCTGACAGGTTCCCTTTAAGAAAGAGTACTCCTGAAGAAGTTTCAGTTTGAGAAACCTAATTTTTGAACAAATCAAAACCCTCTGAACATGGCGTAAATGACCTGCCGGTATTGCGGCTGAATGTGGGTGACCCAACAAGTCTTCAAAAGCAAAATTATAAATCAAGGTCAATTCTTACTGCACTTATTGTATGTTAAAAAGAGGGCTCTGAATAGGTTTGACTTTAAAACCACAACAAATACAGTTGCAGCAAATTTTAACAAATCTCATCTCCCAGATTGCTGAATATATCCTTCCTTCAATTAACACTGCAATTTTTTTCACTGTAAATTTCACGCTTTGCTACTGAAAGGGTTAAATTCACAGAATATCTAGAATAAAATCAGTGTGTAAAAATGCATTGATTGTGCAGCAAAGTCTAATACCATGGATTGTTTTCTTATCAATATTACAGAGCACTGTCTAGAGTTAAGGCCCCGTCACACTAAGCAACATCGCTAGCAACATCGCTGCTAACGAACAACTTTTGTGACGTTGCTAGCGATGTTGCTGTGTGTGACATCCAGCAACAACCTGGCCCCTGCTGTGAGGTTGTTGGTTGTTGCTGAATGTCCTGGGCCATTTTTTAGTTGTTGCTGTCCCGCTGTGAAGCACAGATCGCTGTGTGTGACAGCAACAACTAAATGTGCAGGCAGCAGGAGCCGGCTTCAGCGGACACTGGTAACCAATGTAAACATCGGGTAACCAAGAAGCCCTGTCCTTGGTTACCCGATATTTACCTTTGTTACCAGCCTCCGCCGCTCTCACTGTCAGTGCCGGCTCCTGCTCTGTGCACATGTAGCTGCAGGACACATCGGGTTAATTAACCCGATGTGTGCTGTAGCTAGGAGAGCAGGGAGCCAGCGCTAAGCATTGTGCGCTGCTCCCTGCTCTGTGCACATTTAGCTGCAGTACACATCGGGTAATTAACCTGATGTGTGCTGTAACTAGGAGAGCAGGGAGCCAGCGCTAAGTGGTGTGCGCTGCTCCCTGCTCTGTGCAGCTGCACCCTGTACTCTATACCCTATATATGTACCCTGTGCAGCTGCACCAGGTGTGCGCTGCTCCCTGCTCTGTGAACATTTAGCTGCAGCACACATCGGGTAATTAACCCGATGTGTGCTGTAGCTAGGAGAGCAGGGAGCTAGCGCTCAGTGTGCGCTGCTCCCTGCTCTCTGCACATGTAGCTGCGTGCGCTGGTAACCAAGGTAAATATCGGGTTGGTTACCCGATATTTACCTTAGTTACCAAGCGCAGCATCTTCCACGCGGCGCTGGGGGCTGGTCACTGGTTGCTGGTGAGCTCACCAGCAACTCGTGTAGCGACGCTCCAGCGATCCCTGCCAGGTCAGGTTGCTGGTGGGATCGCTGGAGCGTCGCAGTGTGACATCTCACCAGCAACCTCCTAGCAACTTACCAGCGATCCCTATCGTTGTTGGGATCGCTGGTAAGTTGTTTAGTGTGACTGGACCTTTAAGTCAGAACTAATGGTGAGACCCCTATACACATCAGATGGTTATCGATGGAACGATGCTTGGGGCTATTGCTCGGTTGACAGACATCTCGACCAGCACTCCTATACAGCGGCGTGTTTGTCCGTCCGAAAGCCCCTGTGTTCTCTATGCTTGAGGTCTGTCTCTAGGCGAACAAAATGATTAGCAGTGCAAAATCGAACATACCCGACCGACATCTCCACCAGCGACCAGGGGGCCATTGTCCCTGTTGATATCGGCAGATGTGTCCAACATTAGTGTATGGGGGCTTTACTAAGGGGTAAAACCAATCAAAATTAGACCTCAATGAGACATCCATTTTTCACAAGCAAGTCCTATCGATGTAAAAACGTACCCATTATAGTCTATGGGGCTTTTAACATGATTGTTTTCTTCTTTTTTATGGACAGAGTGCCCCGAGTGCATTTAAGTAAATAGGTCCGCCATAAAAATTTTTACTGCTTGATGGGATGGGTAGAAGTTGTTTTTTTGTTGTTTGTTTTTGTTTTTTTTTTGTGTTTTTGCATATAAGAAAAGTGATTGCCACACTTAGGCTGGGGACAAACGAACTTTACTGCAAGTCAATCGCATAACACTCGGCTCCTGCTCTACTGAAGTGTAAGCTGAGTGTCATGCGACTGTGCTGCGATCACAGCACAGCTGCGTAGGAGGAGAGTGGGGCGCTGCAGAGAGGTAGGGAGTAATCGCCCTATCTCCTCCATTGTCAGCTGATGCATTTATCGCACTGCATTCGCATTACACCGCTGTAATGTGAGTGCAATACGATGTTTCTCGCGCACCCATAGACTTGAATGGGTGTGAGAAAAATCAGATTCCACCCACAGCATGCTGTGATTGCTTTCTCGGTCCAATTAGGGCTGAGAAAATAATCTCTCATGGGAGCTGCCCCATAAGTAATATTGGTCCGAGTGGAATGCGATTTTTTTAATCATATTCCACTGGCTGCGTTTTACTCGCCGTGTGCTTCTCCTTATGGGTAAAATGAAACCAGATATGGAGCACACAGATTAAAGATTGTTTCATTCTTGGATGCAATGAAAGCTGACATCTGAATTAGGTCTCATACACAGAAATATGTGGGTACGCTGGATATCTGCTTTCCAGGGTGCACATTTCGGTAATATTTTACAGTAATAGTGCATCTTATGTGATGACAAATGCCAGACAAAGTGTGAAGAAACCAAGACTTTCGAATAAAGATAACCCCTTTGCAACTACCGGTAACTTAACAAAAAATAAAAACAGGTCAGAGGTCGAAAAGTTTGACTAGATTTGACAAGTTATATTCCTACAAAGCCACCGTGGCAGGGGGTGAGGACTCGGAGGAATATAAATATGATAGCACTGCTGCTTTCTCCTGCACTGAAAAGGAGATCCCCCAATTAGAAGCGCCACTGTCATAGGGTGTCAGGCCTTCATGGAATGCAGGAAGCCTTAAAAACAGAACATGCAAGGCCAGGGAAAACCGAAAATCCTCTCTGGACATGCATGAGGCTCTCTGGCAGCTCAGGCCAAAACAGGATCTGAGCTTTAAATAATTGTCTGTAGACAGAAGGGCCACAACAAACGGGCCAAAGGTTCACTTATGGATCGGATGTGTCCGGACTGATTCACACAATGACATTGCATTGTAAATGGGCTGAAAGCATATAGATAATGAATGACTGCGCTCTTCTCAAACTCATTTCTGAGTAGATATCAATGTCCTTTGAAGTAAAATTCTATCACCTTGTACATAAATGACTGAAAACTACCAGAAACATACACAATGTCCCCAGAGTTTACCTATGGAGTGTTATAATGACAGCCAGGAAGCGGAGGTAGTGAATGTGGCCCTGTTAGGAAACTGAAAGAAAGCGGTAAATAAAATTGATTTTTTTTTAAAGAGATGCATTTTTTAAAGAGATTTGCATCTCTTAGATTACTGGGTGCAGCCGTTCCGACAATCAGAATTTTTAGATTTAGCCATCTAGCTGAGCGGAGAGCGCTGTCCTGCCTACACCACATTCTCTATAGAGATTGTACACTGAAAGTGAGCTGCCAATCAGAGGAGGGGGCGCGGCATAACACTGCAGTCAGACCTAGACAAGACAGGCATCCCTGAATTCTCTGTGTTAACCCTTGCAGCATGCGGTCTTGAGCTTACATAACAAAAACCTGCTGACAGATTCCCTTTAATGGTACTCTGTACCTGTACTTTTACACATACTACCGTGTTTTTCCAAAAATAAGCCCTCCCCCAAAAATAAGCCCTAGCAGGGATTTTCAGCATTTTCGGAGCAAGGCTTAAATATAAGCCCTCTCCCGAAAATAAGCCCTAGTCCCGGATCAATAATGAAGGGTCCGTGCAGTTAAAAAAGTTAAAGAATACTGCAGGACACTTCATTATAGAAAGCGGGCACCCTGCAATCACACTCACCAGACGCAGAGCAGAGGACCTGCAGTGATCTCACACACACACACACATCAGATTGCACACACACACACACACACACACACACACATCAGATTGCACACACACACACACACACACACACACATCAGATTGCACACACACACACACACACACACACACACACACACACACACACATCAGATTGCACACACACACACATCAGATTGCACACACACACACACCAGATTGCACACACACACACCAGATTGCACACACGCACATCAGATTGCACACACACACACACACACACACACACACACACACACACACCAGATTGCACACACACACACATCAGATTGCACACACACACACACACACACACAGATTGCACTCACAAACATCAGATCACACACACACACACACACACACACACACACACACCTGATTTCTTCTGGCTGGCAGAATCCTGAGAGGCAGAGCAGTGGAGCGCAAGGACCTGCAACAATGCTTGCTTACAGGACCTGTGCACACATCACTTCATCCCATCATCTCGTCAGCAGCAGGGGAGGATGGCATGCAGCACCCACCAGACATCAGAGAGAGGACCTGAGAGCCATGCAGACATCCGGGTCTGGTAAGTTTGAGCCTCCTGGGAAGGGGGCGTCTGCTTTTTTGGGGGGGTAAACTTACCCCCAACCATGTTTCTCCAAAAATAAGACTACCTCCAAAAATAAGCCTTAGTGCTTTTTTGGGAGGCAAAAAAAAAAAAAAAAAAAAAAAAGTATAAGAATGTCTTATTTTTGGAAAACCACGGTGACCGGTTCATGCAGCGATATGTGAATCCCCTATTTATTATATTGATGGCTGCACCATACGATTCAAGCACTATTTACCTTTGGTGCCTCCCCTATTTCCTCATAGATCGTACACTTGCGGGTAGGGCCCTCACTCCTCGTGAATCTGTTGAATTATATGTGACTCTGTAATTTCTTTATGGTCTGTACAAGGACCCTCTGAATTGTACAATGGTACTGAATATGTTGTTGCTCTAGAAAGAAAAATGATTATTAATTTTAATGTAAATGACATCTCCCAAGCAGGAGCCTCCTCCATCTGGCAGAGCAGAGAGTACGTCTATGCCCACTAACAGCAAAGAACCCCCGCCCCAAGCAAGTTACTGATGGATAGGGGGCAACAGACACAGGATTTGCTGTCATCTAGTTAATATATTCTGTGACCATTTAATAATATTCAAATGTAAAATTAATAACGGAAGCATCTATATAAATATCAGAAAGCCTTCACCGGTGAACATGGCCAGCACTCCACCTGCTGTAAGGGCTCATTCACACCTCAGTTTTTTGCGTACAAGTGATATGTGTTTTTTACGGGTAGCACGCACACCTGTAATAGTGAATGGGGCTGTTCACTTGTCAGATTTTACGGGGACTGAGCGGTTTTTGGAAAATCACACAGACGTGTCCGAAATTGATCTGAGTATTGGATCAAAATTGGCAATGCAAATCTGTGTCCATAAAAAAAAAAAAAAAAAAAAAAAAACACGGAATAGCACTCAGATGGCATCTATGTGCTGGCCGATATTTAGAGACTGCTAGATAGGAGAAGGTGGAGAAACTTTTTTTTTCCACATACAAGAAAAACTGATGAAAAGGAGACCAGCCTTGATGATAGTCAGATGACTGATGAAAATGTAATTAAATGAATCACTGCTAAAAGTTTGCCCCTTTTTCCTGTACGTGAAAAAAAAACACGTGAACATCCCTTGAGGGCTTGTGTAGACATCAATGCAACGCGGTCCGAGCATGGACTGCAATGCACGGACTGGCAGCAGGTTTCCCAATCGCAGCATGACAGCTTCATATATTTCTATGAGGCTGTCATGCTCAGGTCACAGGACCCATGGCTAGTTCATGCATTGCAGTCCGTGCTCGGACCGTTTTGCAGACGTGTCTATGTGCCGTAAAAGCAATGAGGCCCTATATGATATTAATACTGCAACTACACGATGTTCCAGATGTGCATGAATAAAACTAGAACCGTTTGGCTGGGATCGCACGTTGCATCTTTGATTCGGATTTCTAAACCGAAAACCGCAACGTTTCTGCACCTGAAATCCTGGCATATTTTCCCCACCTAATTATGTGTTGTATGTGCTTTTCTCGTAGAAATGCAACAATGACGATTCAGTGATTTTACCTTAGGGTCCCCACTGAAATGAATGCATAAGAAACAAAAAGAGAAGAGAAATCAAGATTTTTTTTGAATGCCACCAAAGTCAATTTCTGCACAAAAACCTAACTGCAGTATGTGGATGAGGCCACGTCCAAACTTATGCACTTTGCTGGTATTGTAAAATGCAGGCGGAAATACCACAACTAATCTACGACGTGTGACCCCGGCTACGTTGCAGTACATACTGCATTAATGCCCAAGTGTGTGACAAAAACACATTTCCACAACTACCAAAGTTTTCCATCACACATAACTGAACAGTAAGACGTTTAGGGCATACTAGTTCTGAAGAAGAGGGAGGAACCGAGTGTCGAGTGTGAGGACGTGGAATCTGGAGATCACCTTTCAGCCTACAGCATTCCCTAAAGGTAATCACTGGGAACTAGTATGCCGTTTTTCTGCTCCACATTGTCCAGGTTGGGGATTATCGTGCACTGACACTTTACTTGTTCCCTTTTTACTGATTTTGCTAGACTGACACTAGATATAGCAGTGATATACACACTCTTTAGGCTCTCATCATTACTTTTTGCTTTACATATGTCGTTAATGCTGTATTCAAGGGAACTTTTCAGGTCCAATATGCACCCAGAAGCAGAAGCAGGTCTGGGTGCATATTTCTAATCCCTGCGTAACTGTCCCTGTTATATACTAGCATAGATAAAGAGATCTTTAGAAAAAGTATTTTTAAAGATCATTTCTGAGATGCTATTGAGCGCAGGGAGTAGTCGCAAGGGCATATTTTTCCCCCCGACTTGTCCACCCTCTTAGCATGTTAGCACACCCATTGCCCAGCGTCATTGGCAGTGACTCGGGTACATGTGTCCGTTGTCAGCGCCTCAGACGCTGGGTTTAGGCTCAATGCACATGATCAGAAGTCCCAGCATTTCCAGTCATGCGTACTATGAAGCCAAGAGTACGTGTGCCGGCATCAGAGGGGTCTAGTGCGCATGACCGGAAGTGCTGGGCATAATGATCATGCGCACTGACACTAAACCCGGTCTGAGGCGGTGACAATGGACACAGGTACGCTTATCACCGCCGATGATGCTGGGCAATTGGTATTGAATAGCATGTTAGCACACACCTGTGAGCATGCCAAGAGGAAATTGGAGGGAAAAAAAAACGCCCTGGCAACTAGTCCCTGGCCTAATTAGCATATCATAAAGGATCTTTGGAAATTTTTTCTAAAGATCTCTTTATCTATGTTACTAGATACAGAGACAGTTAGGCAGGGATTAGTAATATTCACCCAGAACTGCTCGTGGTTCTGGAGCATATTGCACCTGACAGGTTCCCGTTGTTTCTACCTCATATCTGCTTACATATCTCCCCAATGACCCATGTCTATCCTTGATAACGCTCTTTGCTATTTTTTTTTTTTAAATTAATAAAATATATTTTAATGTTACTATTTATTTCTCTATTTCAGTTGTCCCTTTCTTACTTGGATGGGGTGTTTATGTACGGTTATGTCGAAGTGCTAACCTTTGGGTATTATTAGTGCTTTGGACATTTTTTTTTACAGATCTACAATATACATGAAAAAAATCCAAAAAATAAAGTGTGCTGAAATGATCATATAGGGTATGTGCACACGGTGCTTTTTTTGTTTTGTTTTTTATTCCTTGTTTTGTTTTTTTTAGATAGATTTGTCACAAAACTGAGTACAAATCCTTATGCCAGCAAAGTCAATGAGAATCCTGAGGTTTTGCGCACGTCGCTTTTTTTCCTCCCTTTTAGATTTGGCACAGGAATAAATCTGCAGCATGTCAATTCTTTCAGCGTGTTTGCAGTGCTTTTTTACCCCAGAATACATAAAAAAAACATATGGGGAAAAAAACACATGCAAAAACGTGTCAAAAAAAGCAGAGTCAAATCACTGCAAAAACACATTTTTTCTGCCAAGAGTGCAGATTTGGTGCAGAAATTATCTCAGCGTGCACATACAGCCCAATTGTCTGATTACAAGCTGATCAATGTATCCCGCTACTGGCACCCCAACATTCAACTGTGATATGTCAGGAAATTCAAAGAAAAGTAAACTGGACACAGTTCAGATTGAAAGCCATGGGTTCTACCAAAATACACAAGGTTGCTGACCGCCTGCTCCAGTGCAAGACATGAACCTTGTAGCGGCTTCTTCATCCTAGTGGGGCACTCTGAGTAGGGGACCCCTCATGTATTGACACAGAATTTCATAATAGGAATAGTCAGATGCAGACGTTTATGCCCCTGCATATCTACCATTTGCATCTCAAACATCAACAAAAGCAAGAGGCCAAAGGACAGAAGATAAGGTCCATCCGAATTCAGCTCTGGAGCGCGCTAATCAGCCACCAGCAGACTGACAAAGATCTGTGTCATACATCTTTTATTAATGTTTAACAATTCCACAAAGTCCTTGGTTAACATGGAAAGACTATAGTTCTGTGCTGATGCCCATGAAAAATTAATAGCCAAGCTGTGCCGAGATCAATGATGTCACTAAGTATCAAGTATGTGACTAAGTGGTCTTCATGATCTGGAAGTGCAGAGACCCTCAAGCCCAACACATACCGTAACTACCATTGTGCTTCATACACGTGAGAAGTAAGTGTCAGCTTAGCGTGTACCTTCACTTCAAGGGCTCCGTCTACTACAAGACTTTCGATGTTGGAATTGTTTGGCCCCACTTAAGCTGAAGGTACAGGTTTCTCTGTAAAGCTTTACGCGGCAGCACAATTGGCTCAATGGTATTTTTCTGGTGAGACGGCATTCCTGCTCCTTTGAAGCGTTTTATAATGTGTATATTTTGTCGATCTAGTTCAACACCTTTCCACACCCCCACACGGTTCTCCATTACTCAGCTACAGAGAACGGATTCTCCATTCTAACTTGCACCTAATTAAAGGGATTGTCCACTTTATCTTTATTTGATCCTCAATCAGCTGCCATTTTGAGAACAAAATGTGTTGCAGTCTGTGATGAAGGTGGCACTAAGAGGTACAGGAGGAAAACTGGTTAGGCTACGTGCACACGATCAGTATTTGGTGAGTGTTTACCTCAGTATTTGTAAACCAAAACCAGGAGTGGAACAATCACCGGAAAAATATAATAGAAACATGTCCACTTCTTAGTTTTTACCCACTCCTGATTTTGTCTTACAAATAATGAGGTAAAAAACATCAAATATTCAACTTGTGTATATGGCCTAATAATCCCTTGCCAATATGCGACGTACGTGTATGTCAGATGTCGGTTGCAAGTGGCTCAGGAATGGGCTCAGGAGCTTAATAGTCCTCTGTAGGACCACCTTTCACTGCAAAGCCTATCGCAACTCTTTTGGGTTAAGTCTCTACCTGCTTTGCACATCTAGAGGCTGACATTTTTGCTCATTCCTCTTTGCAAAATAGCTGGAGCTCAGCGAGATTGTATGGAGGAGTCTGTGAACAGCAATTTTCAAGTCATGACACAGATTCTCAATGTAATTTAAGTCTGGACTTTGACTGGGTTATTCACACACATGAATATGCTTCAAACACATGCTCTAAACCAGGGCTGGGCAAAGTGCCCTCCGGCTACTCCAGTCTGGCCCGCGGACTGAGACCGCAGAAGAGCTAAAATTGGTGGACTACTGGCTGCACAGTGTCCTCCCCGCTGTCACTGCTATTAGTATCTACACAGGATACAGACAGTGATGAACACATTGGTGGAAAAGGGGCCGCTGGCTCAGTAGACGTGGGGATGTCACATCACGTGTGCTGCGCAGAGCGTCAGTGCACTGGAGGCCAGAGCAGAGCACCAGGTAACAGGAGCGAGGAAAGTATGTATTTTTATTTTTCATGTGTATGAGTTATTTGCATGAATATAGGAGGCTGTGTGGGGGCTCAATGTATATAGGGGACTATGTGACTGCTCAGAAATGTATATAGGAAGCTCTGTGGGGACTCAATGTATTTATGATTACAGATGAGTGAACCTCAATGGAAGTCACCCACATGCAGCAAACCATAAGCAGAAAAAATCCGAGTAGGATAGGTGAGGTTTTTTCAAAATATATTTGTGTGTGCGCCCCCTACATCTGATCACACTCATTTTACCCTCAGTGCGAGCCGTTCAGACACTGCACGCAGCTCGCACAGGGCTGAGCATCACTCATACCCATGCACAATGCTGCTCACTTGAGTGGTTTGCATTCGAAACTCACTCAAACTTCGAACCGGAACTTTGTTTTTTTTAGCATGTTTCCAAACCTGAACATCAAACCCCAGGTTTGCTCAGCTACAATTTAGGAGCCTATGTGGGACTCATATATAGGAGGCTAGGTCAGGCTCATATTGTAATAGGAGGCTGGGGGGGGCTCAGTAATGTATATAGGAGGCTATTTCGGGGCTTACTGTATATATGAGCCTATGCGGGGGCTCATATTGTATATAAGAGTCTATGCAGGGGCTCAATGCATATAGGAGGCAATAGGATTCAATGTATATAGGAAGATATGTGGGGGCTCAAACTAGATATGAGGCTATGTGGGGCTCATACTATGTACATGAAGCTATGTGGGGCTCATACTCTATATAGGGGGCTGTGTGGCGGCTCATACTGTATATAGAGGGAAGTCTGCATACTTAAATCTGCTCAATATTGAGTGATATTTTAAATATTAATTGTAATTATAATTTATATATTAATATTGGGAAGAATTAATTTTAATCTACTCAGCCACCCACAACAGTCACAGTATCTCATGTGGCACTTCCGGAAGATTAATTATCCACCTCTGATCTAAACCATTCCTAAACATACTGCCAGAGCTACTATGGGTCATTGTCCTGCTGGAAGGTGAATCTACGCCCCAGTGTCAATTGTTTTGCAGCCTCTAACAGGTTTTCCTCCAGGAATGCTCTTTATTTAGTGCTTTCCATTTTCCCCATCAACTCTGACCAGCTTCCCGGTCCCTGCTGAAGAAAAGCAAACCCACAGCATGAAGCTGCCACCACCATGCTTGACAGTGAGGATGGTGTTTTCAGGATCATGTGCAGTGTTTCTTTTCTGCCACACAGAACAATTTGCATTTAGCTCAAAAATGTCAATTTTGGGCTCATCTGGCCAGACCATCTCTCACAGATTTGCATATTTTTTCAACAATTTCTCACTGTTCGAATTTGTTTTATAATTTTCCAGTATTATATATGGTAAACTACAGCTCATCCCATAAAAAAAACAAAAAACATCCCTCATATGAAGAAAAAAAAGAATAGATTTTTGAAGAAGGGAAGGAATAAAGAAAATGTGCACGTTCAAGAAGGTGTTTACTGCACATGTGAATGAACATGTACACAACTCCTATTGACCTGAACAGACACAGTATTAAACATTTGTTGCTTCTTTAGGACACCGGAATGGACATTTTCTTAGTCCTTTGATCAATCATGTGATCACATAGCCTCCATGTTTCCATTCTTCATAAATAATAGCAGAACAGGTCGGCAATTCTTAATCTTTTTTTTTTTTCCTGCCCAACAGAATCCATTGTAATTAAAAGAAGTTAATTACCTCTGTTAGATCAGCAAAAGAGTCTAGAAGAAAAAAAAAAAATGTAAAAGAATGAACCGCCGGGAATTAAAATTAATTACTTCATAAAAGAGCAAATGGTTCAGAGGCAAAAATGAAGATAGCTGGACTTTCTCATCTACGTAAGATGCTCCCGAGTAAGGTTAGATAAGCCGAAGCAACTTTTTGAAGTATCGGTAGATCATAACGGTCAGTAGATAATATTACGCCTATGGGGTCTGGCAAAACCCTTCCTGATGGAGAATTGGATTGACCGGACTGAATTTTTTTTATTGTGCAAAAATTTGCCTTTCAACTATCTAATGTCCTCAGCTATCTTTCAAGTCTACTTGTAGCATCAGTCAACAGATCGTAAAGTAGATGAATAGCCTTGAATTTATTTTTCTGAAGCTTTCTGACTGTGCTCTTCCCATTATAGACAAATAGTCAGGTATATTTAGGCTATAAGGTACTTTACACGCTGCGACATCGCTACCGATATCTCGTCGGTGTCACGTCATTAGTGACACGCATCCGGCGCCGGTAGCGGCATCGCAGCGTGTGACACTAAGGAGCGACGATCAACGATCGCAAAATCGTCCAAAAACTGTGATCGTTGACATGTCGCTCCTTTCCTTATCGTTGCTGCTGCAAGTATGATGTTTGCCATTCCTGCAGCAGCACACATCGCTGTGTGTGTGACAACGCAGGAACGACAAACATCTCCTTACGTCCACCGGCAATGCGGAAGGAAGAAGGTGGGCGGGATGTTACGCTCATCTCCGCCCCTCCGCTTCTACTAGACGGCCGCTTAGTGACATCGCGGTGACGCCGAACGCACCTCCCCATTGAAGGAGGAATTGTTCGGCGGTCACAGCGACGTCGCTGACAAGGTATGTGCGTGTGACACTGCCGTAGCGATAATGTTCTCTACAGCAGCGATCACCAAATGTCGCACATACGACGGGGGCTGGTGCTATCGCGCTTGACATCGCTAGCGATGTCGCAGGGTGTAAAGCACCCTTATGGCTACTTTTAATGGCAGCAAAATCATCATGGTCAGAAGTCTTGCGATTATATTCTCATCTAAGAGAACCTGTGAGGTCATGTTAGCCACCTTAAAAGGAACCTGTCATCAGAAATTTTGCACTAAACCTAAAAGATTCCCCCTCTGCAGCTCCTGGGCTGCATTCTAGCAATGTTCCTGTTGTTTATGTGCCCCCTTTCTGACCAAAATAAAGACTTTATAAAGTGGTACCTTTTTGTATTCAGATCTTGATAATCGTACATGGGAGCGGGCTCTCTGGTGTCAGTTAGTCTGCCTCCTGTCGCTTTAGGCCGTCCCCCATCGCGCAATTTCAAAGAGGTGACGTGAGGTAAGCTGGCCAGCGCTTGCGCAGAACGGTGGAAGCGGTGGTGGAGGCGGCGGTGAACGCGCGACCACGAGATTATGGGCGGGTACTTCCTGATGAAAGTCACAGCGCCGCCCATAATCTCGCGCATGCGCAACACGTCACCAGCGGTCACACTGTGCACATTGCACAGTCCTGCGAGAGTGGCACGGCGCATGCGCGAGATTATGGGTGGCGCTGTGATTTTCATCAGCAAGTACCCGCCCATAATCTCGTGCTTTCACCGCCACCTCCACCACTGCCTCCACCGTTCTGCGCAAGCGCTGGCCAGCTTACCTCACGTCACCTCTTTGAAATTGCGCAATGGGGGGACGGCCTAAAGCGACAGGGAGGCAGACTAACGGACACCAGAGAGCCCGCCCCCGTGTACCATTATCAAGATCTGAATACAAAAAAGGTACCACTTTACAAAGTCTTTATTTTGGTCAGAAAGGGGGCACATAAACAACAGGAACCTTGCTAGAATGCAGCCCAGGAGCTGCAGAGGGGGAATCTTTTAGGTTTAGTGCAAAATTTCTGATGACAGGTTCCCTTTAACTGCCACCATGCCAATTTGACCTGGAAAAGTTGCCCAACATGCCTCTACGAGGTAGTTCAGTGAGGTGTACTGTGCTAGTCTTCTTGGCGCCAGTTTACGTAGGACTGCCAGAAGAGGATTTCTGAAGATACAGAACAGAGATGAAGCACACGTCCCGGGAGAGAATTACAACATTTCATGCAGAAGACGGAGGAGGCTGGTATTGAATTAAAGAGGACCTGTCACCAGAGATAAAGTGGACATTTTTTTGGTTTTATGATTCCCCAAGCATGCCGCTATGAGGTTGCTTTAGTTTATTTTGTTTGTTTTTGTTTATTTTAAATCCACCATACTGTTCTAGAGATATTAATTTTGCAATCTGGCATCCCTTAAGGAAAATTGAAGTCTAAAGAAACAAAAGAGAAAATAAGTTTGGCTGATTTTCTATTAATACAAAATAGTGTTGAGTTTCATTGATGATCCAAATCTTTCACGTACAGGAGATCAAGCAGTGACCTTAATTGACCCTTGATCAAAAAATAATAAATAACTTGAAATGACATCCAAGATCATGCATCTTTAAAAGACGTCTGCACTGCGGACACATGCCACAGACACTTTATTAAATATAATGTGCAGCAATAAAAAGTAATATAGAGTAGAGCTGCGCACGCCTCGATCTGACTCAGCACTCTCAACTGGAGACTGACCTAATGGAAGAGAAACCCTATACTTCTCTGCCGCTGAGCCCTCTACAGCTCTGACGCTTCCTCAGATATCAAACCCAGATTTGATTAATGAATTTGAAAATGGACGCAATGGAAGGTGCAGGGACAAAAGGTGAGCCGACAGCACGAATGCTCCTTAATACAGACTGTTAGTGGAACAAAAAGACAATTCTGTATATGGAAATTAAAGGCTATGCTCACACTTTGGATTTTGACATATTACAGCATTAGGCTATGTGCACACAGTGAGTTTTTATTGCATTGTTTAATGTGTTTTTTTAGTGCGGCTTTGTCACAAAACTGCATGCAAATACTTATGCCAGCCAAGTCCAATAGACTCTTGTCCATGTTGCTTTTTTTCCCCTTTGCAGATTTGGTGCAGAAAAACTGCAGCATGTCTATTCTTTCAGCATTTTTGCCAGTGTTTTTCTACCAAGTGCATTAAAAACGCATTGGGAAAAAAAACGCATCGAAAAGGTGTCTAGACATGCAGATTTTGTGAATTCGCACATAGCGTCAGTCTGCGTTCACAACTGTATTGGCTGCTCCATTAATCTGCATGACAGAAGGAATAATGCAAGATGTTGTATAAGAGACCATGACAGAAGCCCATTGGGGTCCATGCGGAGACAGATTCAACATCATGGTTTAACGTCTCTGGACATATGACAGCAGAACAAGGGAAAAATGTGTATAGAGAATGTGAAAATTATTTAACAAACATGTCAAACTCTGGCCAGCGGGCTGATTTTTTTTGACCCTCGATGCCAGGCGCCCAGTATTCTGTATGGAGGGCTATGCGGCGCCCAGTATTCTGTATGGAGGGCTATGCGGCGTCCAGTATTCTGTATAGAGGGCTATGTGGCGCCCAGTATTCTGTATGGAGGACTATGCGGGGCACATTATTCTGTATGGAAGATTATGTGGGGCCCAGTATTCTGTATGGAGGGCTATGTGGCGCCCAGTATTCTGTATGGAGGGCTATGCGGAGCCCAGTATTCTGTATGGAGGGCTATGTGGCGCCCAGTATTCTGTATGGAGGGCTATGCGGAGCCCAGTATTCTGTATGGAGGGCTATGCGGCGCCCAGTATTCTGTATGGAGGGCTATGCGGCGCCCAGTATTCTGTATGGAGGGCTATGCGGCGCCCAGTATTCTGTATGGAGGGCTATGTGGCGCCCAGTATTCTGTATGGAGGGCTATGCGGAGCCCAGTATTCTGTATGGAGGGCTATGCGGCGCCCAGTATTCTGTATGGAGGGCTATGTGGCGCCCAGTATTCTGTATGGAGGGCTATACGGAGCCCAGTATTCTGTATGGAGGACTATGCGGGGCACATTATTCTGTATGGAAGATTATGTGGGGCCCAGTATTCTGTATGGAGGGCTATACGGGGCACATTATTCTGTATGGAAGATTATGTGGGGCCCAGTATTCTGTATGGAGGGCTATGTGGCGCCCATTATTCTGTATGGAGGGCTATGCAGGGTCCATTATTCTGTATGCAGGACTATGCGGGGCACATTATTCTGTATGTATGTAAGACTATCTATGTAGAAATGTGCAAGATTTAGGCTGTGACCGCACTTTGCGTTTCCACCAGCGTTTCAGCTGCTTTTCAGCTGCTTTTTAGGTCCGTTTTGGGAACCACCTTTTTCATGCCAAAAGGCATGCGTTTTGATTTCACAACAAAGTCTATGGAAAATGGGGATTTCCTGACCCCACTTTGCGTTTTAAAACGCTGCGTTTAATTTGCATATTTTGTGGCAAAAACCATGCGTTCAAAGAAGCAACATGTCAGTTGTTTTTGCCATTTTGGGTGCGTTTTGCTAACATTGGAGTCAATGAGAAATGGCAAAAACCAAGATTCCTACAAATTCCTGCGTTTTGCCTGCTTTTTCTGTGCAGAAAACATAAGTTTTGAACTTACAAAACGCATGCTGTTTGCACATTAAATTAATGATTTCATATGTCCCTTTACACACACATATAATCCGACAATTAAAGAAATTGTTAAATTTAGTGCTATTTTTCTAATAAATACTATATTACTGCCATAATTCCATTTTATATATTTCTATTTTCTTTTTAATTTCTGAACGTATTTAATCCTTTTTTTTTTTCTCTTTTTTTCAATATATTTGAATGTTTAACCTTTATTTAGCAGTGTCTTGATTTACAAAACGCATTAGTCAAAACGCAGGTGGAAAAGCATGTAAAAAGCGCTGAAAACGCATCAAAAACGCAGTAAATACGCATTCGTTTTCAGCGCTAAATTTCTGAAAAAGGCAACTTTGGTCAAAACAATTAAGCCCAAAACGTGTGATAAGAACTGCAAGTAGGTGAACGCAAAGTGGGGTCGCAGCCTTAGAAATCAAATAAAAAAAAAAAAAAAAACATTCTTTATTGGATAACATAATTAAAAACATAAAAATAGATACAAAAGTCAGACATAAAATTCTAAAAAGGTAGGTAAGTGATATATTTGGTTTATATTTTTACAAACAAAAAAAAAAAAGCTATAACCACTTAATAAATCTCTGACGGACCAGGATATTCTGCTGGTCACTATTTTCTGTCCTCTAGAGATGCTCCTTTTATATGGGGAAGGCAGTGATGACCCTAGACGCACTGGCAAGGTGAATTTGAGCGGCACATGCCCTTAAATGGGATTGAAAAACAATCAATGCCACGCTTAAACAATGGTGCACCTTTTGGGCATATACCCTCCAAGAGTCATCCAGGTTATCTTACACCCAGTCTTGATTAATGAGGCAATGATAAATCTTCTGAATTCACTTGTTTGTAAAGAAACAATGCATAAGGCTAAGTTTGAACACTGCGTTTTTTTGACGCTGCGTTTTTGGCCGCTAAAAACGCACAAAAACGCACCTGCGTCGAAAAAAACGCGTCAAAAAACGCATGCGTTTTTACCTCGATTTGGTGCGTTTTTGGCTGCGTTTCTGATCTCTGTGTTTTTCCAATGCATTGCATGGAGGGAAAACGCAGAAAAACGCAGGAAAGAATTGACATGTCCATTTTTTTTTTTCAAGCTCAAAAACGCAGCTTAAAAAAAAACAGTTGTGTGCGGACAGCAAAATTGAAAACTCAGACTTTGCTGGGGAAGCAAAGTCATGCAGTTTTGAGGCCAAAAACGCACCCGAAAAACGCGCAAAAACGCCGCGAAAAACGCACTGTGCGCACATAGCCTAAAAGTCCTGAATATATTAAAAATTGCTTTTACATATGAAGCGGAGCAGCCATGTAACCTCGGCTGCAGTTGTCTGGAATTCTGAACAGACGCGTATAACATGTAGATGATGGTTGACAATAACCAAGGAAGACAAATGAGTTCAATTCTCTTGTTAAGTGTAAATAGCGTCGAGCTCGGAGCTCTTCACATTCACAATATCAATAATGTATAGTTCAGGACTGACGCTTATAAATTTTCCATTGGATCAAGCTATTTGTTTGGCGACTGCACAATCTGACAGCAATGCCAGACAATGGAGCCAACTCAATTCACTGAAACTTAGAAATGTCAAAAAATGTCACGGAAATCACGCTGGTCATCAATGTAATGATGTATGCAATTGCAAAAGACTGGAATCATTGTATACCTGTTTGAAGACCAATTATATCCATCCAATTACTGAAATGTTTTGAAGTCGCGTGAACTTATTTTACGTTTACAATTCTGATGAAATCCCGTTAATATTTACCAGTCCCAATCTGATGTGGACAAAACTGTTCCCGATATCAAGTGGGCTTTACATGCTAAGATATCGATAATGATTTATCGTCGAGGTCATATTGTTCGTGACGCAGATCCGGCATCATTAACGAGATCGCAGTGTGTGACACTTATGTGCGACCTAAAACGATCGCAAAAGCGGCCAAAATAGTTTGCCGCGGAGAGGTCGTCCTAAAACAAAAAATCGTTCTCTTCTAATTAGCGATGTTGTTCGTCGTTCCTGCGGCAGCACACATCGCTGTGTGTGACACCGCAGGAGCGACGAACATCTCCTTACCTGCCTCCACCGACAATGAGGAAGGAAGGAGGTGGGCGGGATGTTACGTCCCGCTCATCTCCGCCCCTCCACTTCTATTGGACGGCTGCCGTGTGATGTCGCTGTGACGCCGCACGACCCGCCCCCTTAGAAAGGAAGCAGTTCGCCGGCCAGAGCGACGTCGCAGGACAGGTAAGTCCATGTAACTGGGTAAGCGAGGTTGTGCGCGACGGGCAGCGATTTGTACGTTTCGCACAACCGACGGGGGCGGGTACAATCGCTTGCAATCTCGGTAGCGAGATCGCAGCATGTAAAGCCTGCTTTAGGATTTTCAGTTTTAGCCTCTTCGTTAATTCGAACGTATGTAGAAAAAGAAAACCTCAATTCTTCTGATTCACCACTGGTCCAACTGTAAAACTCATACATACATATATCCACACACACACACACAAAACGCACACACATATCTATATACATATATACACACGCGCACACAGCCACACCCACCCTCTCTGGCAAAAATTAAGAGACTCCTGCAAAATTGTTTTTCTGATTTTTCTCTTTATAGGTATATTTTTGAGGAAAATGTAAATTGTTCTTTTATTCTATAAACTACTGACAACATGTCTCCAAATTTCCAAACAATACATTTGGTATTTAATTTTCTGAAAATGAGAAATGGTCAAAAAAATAAAAAAAAAATACGTTGCCTGAGCAGATGGAAGCAACTATTTTACAAGGATAATCTTGTATGTGGCTTCAATCATACGTTCTTCGCAAAGTTTAATCTGCGCAATTGGACCATAGAGGACTGGAGGTAATCTTCTCTGATGAGAGAAGATTCCTTCTGCTCAGGCAATGTTCCCAAACTCTGAGGACTGTTTTTTTACAGCAGGACAATGTGCCATGCCACACAGCTAGGTCAATCAATGTGTGGATGAAGGACCACCACATCAAAATCCTGTCATGGCCAGCCCAATCTCCAGACCTGAACCCTATTGAAAACCTCTGGAATGTAATCAAGAGGAAGATGGATAGTCACAAGCTATCAAACAAAGAAGAACTGCTTGAATTTTTGCGCCAGGAGTGGCATAAGGTCACCCAAAAGCAGTGTGGAAAAACTGGTAGAAAGCATGCCAAGACGCATGAAAGCTGGGATTAAAAATCATGGTTATTCCACAAAATATTGATTTCTGAACTCTTCCTGAGGTAAAACATTAGTATTGTTGTTTTTAAATGATTATCAACTTGCTTTCTTTGTTTTTGTTATTTTGACCATTTCTCATTTTCAGAAATAAATACAAAATTTTTTGCATGGAAATTCGGAGACGTTGCCAGTAGTTTATAAAGATAAAAATCAGAAAAACTGAAAATTTGGTAGTGGTCTCTTAATTTTTGCCAGAGCTGTATGTATGTATGTATGTATGTATGTATGTATGTATGTATGTATGTATGTATGTATGTATGTATATATATATATATATATATATATATATATATATATATGGTCCCTGACAGAAGTTCTGTCGCTTATCCATGTTAGGTTATAAGCTTTTATTTACATAACATTAAATTCATTCATTGGTTTTATAAATTACTCTTTTGAAAGCTGAAACCCTCCCAAATTTGGTTTAGGTTATGAAAATAAAGTTGCTGCAAAGCTGAAATTATGATGATTTAATGAAAACAGAAAGGTCAGATTTCGGCAACACAAAAGTTGTTCCCTTGTCATATAATGCACCCAATCCTAGTTTACATCCTCACCTGTGCTCACTAAATGATCGCTTAATTAGTGGGTGTGTATAAAAAGAAACCCAGCTCCCCAGACCTTCAGTTGAACTGCAACTTGACCTCTGACAACTTGCCAAAAATCCACCCTGCGACCAAAGCCTTGATTATCAAGAGGCTGAAGAACAGATCCACTGCAGAGGTGGCTGGCCCCTCTTCCACTGCAGCAGAGCTCCAACAGGCCTAGTCACCTCAAGTCCCTGTGTCAACTAGAACAGTTTGTAGCAGCAGCATGGTGATCCATCTCTACAACAAAGTTCCTCCTGGCAAAGAAGATCAAGGTACTCAAGACTGGCCAGCCCAGTCACCAGACATGAACATCATTGAGCATATTTGGGGGTAGGATGAAAGAGGAAGCTTGGAAGACAAAAACAAAGAATCTAGACGAACTCTGGGAGGCATGTAAGACTGCATTCTTTGCTATTCCTGAGGACTTCATCAATAAATTGTATGAATCATTGTTGAACTGCATGGATGCAGTCCTTCAAGCTCATGGAAGTCACATAAAATATTAAATATGGCTCTACTAGAACCACAACTTCATTCACCAATGTTATGCAACATATGTTTGTATTAGAAGTTAATTATTTGTTTGAATTTCACATTACTTTCTGTGGGCGACAAAACGTTTGTCTTGCCAAAATCTGACCTTTCTGTGTGCATTAAATGATCAATATTTCAGCTTTGCAGCAACTTTATTTTCATAACCTAAACCAAATTTGGGAGGGTTTCAGCTTTCAAAAGAGTAATTTATAAAGCCAATGGATGAATTTAAAGTCAGGCTATAAGCCATTATTTACCTAACATGGATAAGCGACAGAACTTCTGTCAGGGAGTGTATGTATGTACTATTTATATTTTTATTTATTTTTTTTTCATTCATTTTCTTTGGAAAGAGGATATTCTCTCCACTTAATGGCAAATCCTGAATCATGAGGATTCCATGTCACTGTTGGGATCCCAGTGATCAGTTTATTCTGTGTGACAGCCCATCATTAAGTGCTCAATGTCCCTGGAGCACCATTACTGGGCAAATTGAGCAGTGTATAGTGCTTATAGAAATCAATGGGTTGAGCGGGCACGTTGGGTCATCCTGGACAAGAGACACTATGCGACACTCTCCACTATTGCTGATGTGTGTGTTAAATAATGGTGATATGTTATTAATTAAAAGTATAAAATTATACTATGTAATATTATATTCCAATTGTGAAGCCAATGATAAAAAAAAACACAAACAATCTAACCCTACTAGTATTAGTGGTGGCCTGACATTACAACATGTAACAATCACAATGGCAGACATACCGGTATTACAAAAGTTTGGCACCAAGTATAAATGTTGTAACTTTCTGATCCCTGAGGTCTGACCATTAGGACCCTCATCAATTAAGAAATCGGGGTTTGTGCAGGAGAGCTGCTCTTGCTCCCGCTAGCAGTCTAATAGAGAATGAAGGGAGCGGAGGTGTGCCTGTCCACCCTCTGCTCCATTCAGGAGCTCTGCAGAGCACTTTTCATAGAATCAGTGGGAGTCTAAGTGGTCAAACCCCCAACAATCTGAAAGTTGACCCCATGTCATAAATAGAGGATAACACGCATACTTGTTCCAAACTCTTTAAAAGATAATGTCACCAGGTTTTTGCTACCTCATCTGAGAGCAGCATTATGTAGAGACATAGACCCTAATTCCAGCTTTGTGTCACTTACTGGGCTGTTTGCTGTCATTTTGATAAAATAACTCTTTTCTCTGCTGCAAATCTAGCAGTTATTCGAATATGGAGCTCTGTAACCCCGCCCAGAACACGGATTACAGTGTACATACAAAATTGCCAATCAATGCTGTGGGCGGGGTTATACAGTGCTCAGGAATATGCTGGACTATCTGGCAGCACGCCAAGTAGTCTTCTAATGATAATTTACTGCTGATTAAACAGTTGATTTTAGCAAAAACTTCACAAAGCAGCCCAGTAAGTGACACATCCATTGAGTCAGGATCACTGTTCCTACGTTATGCTGCTCTTAGACTAGGTGGCAAAAACCTGATTACAGATTCCCTTTAAATGGAGGGCACCAGTGCTCTGGTGGAAAAAGTGGTCTATATTGGAGCATGTGTGTTTTGAGCAAAACTGTGCAGCTTTTTTTATTTTAATATAGCTCTTGCAATAGTAAAAGACTTGTTCTCGTCTATGACGACATAAAAAGGTCAGTATCCACAAAGCATACCCTAACAGAATTAAATGAGGAACTGTAACAATACGCACTGCCTTGTCATTAGCATAGAAACTGCTGGCGCCAACATGGAGACGCTTTCAAGCCTTAACACTTTGATTTACTGTGAGCCCGTGGCTGGCAGACATTCACTGCAACAGGTCCATCTCGCCTTATAAAATTAAGTCATCATTTACTAAGCAATGTCCATTCCGCAAAGTACTCTAATGTAGTTCTTAGCTGTTCTCCGTCATAGCATTACATATTGACCTTTACCCGAGACATAAAAGGTTTTTCTGGTCTAATATTTGAAGAACAGTAACCAGCAGGAACAGATCACTAGATAGCACTTATGGTCAGGCTGTGGAAGCCAAAGGAAGACCATGGTACCCGAAGATGACTTGTGTTCGAGCCCATGTGCCACCATCTAAGGAGCAGGAACTAGAAGTGATCTACATTGATAAGTCAATAATTGGCAGGCATCATGTATACGTTCAACTAGAGAAATTACTAAATTGAGTAGTTGAATAATGAACAGAAGTCCATCTTAAATGAGCGATAGCTAATAGAATGGCGCCATCTTGTCATATTGAAAGATAGCCGTATGTACTGTCCATGTGAAGAGACGGAAGGCACTCACCAGATATGCAGTAAAAAAAGCTGTTTTATTCGACCATCAGGTCAGGGGGAAAGGCGTGAGGGAGGTGGGTACACACAATCCGTCGGACGACGGCCGTTTCGCGTCTTTACAACCGACACTTCCACGAGTCCATGAGACTTTTTTTACTGCATATCTGGTGAGTGCCTTCTGTCTCTTTTCACATGGACTGTATGGATTGTTGTCTTTTGGAATGAGCACCGTGGCCAGAATGCAAAGAAATGTACAAGCCATATAATGCGTGTATAAACCTGAAACAGGAAGATTGAGCGGTTAGCTCGCTGAATGGTGCCAGTGTTTCCTCCTTTCTCCGTTTTGGCTGTATGTACTGTACAGTGGCGAGAATAGGTTTCTTTCCCACAAATACTGCAACCTGTAATTTTTATTTTCAAGCATTTCCAGTGAAATATCTTGGTGGTTAATAAACCCAGATAGAATGCCATTCTGCTTCCCCCTTTTTACGGATATCACACCAGCACATTGCATCCCTTCCCAAATAGATTACAATCTAATTTTAGAACCTGAGACAGATAAAATGACTTGCCAAAAGGTCACACAAAGTTAGAACAGGGTCTCTCCAAAAGCAAATGTCCCCGCCTGCGTTCACATGTGAGGCCTGCGTTCACATGCAAGAGCCTCACTCCTCCGCACAGGCTCACAGATATCACCGCATGTGTCAGTCATTGTCTCTAAGGAGATCTCGCCTCGTCAGGTGTCTCTCCAGGAGCTAGAGCCACCTTCCATACACTGGAGACGCTAGCAAAGAGAAGATAATCAGTGGCCGACTGGTCCTCTATCTCCTGAGCATCCCCAAAATTACAAGCCAGTTTGGGGGGAGAAAAGTTCAGTTTCACATTGCACACCAGCAGGTCACCCAGAGCAGACTGGGTGAGAAATGTTAATACAGAGAGCTAATAGATCGAGTCACTATATGATATTGTGAAGCTCTTAGCTGGAGACTTCAGAAGGATCTGCCACTACAAGATCCCATTAAGCATCTTTGGACGTTAGGGTTTCAGGAGTTCACTTAGCAGCTGCATCCATTGGCCTATTGCATTAGGGCAGGGGTGGGGAACCTCCGGCCCGCGGGCCGCATGCGGCCCGCCATGACCTTTTATGTGGCCCCCGGGCAGATTCCCGGGGGAGGCAGTGCTGGTGCTGTCACCGCAGTTTGCTGCCGCCGGCCCTTTAAATCCACACATTGCTGTTTGTGCTGCAATGTGTTCTCCCGTCGGCCAGTGCCAATTGTGGGCGGGTCTACAGCAGCCTCAGCTTCCAGCCTTGTGTGTCCGCCCCCTGCCCTCCGGAGATCAGTGCCTGCCTTCTCCTTCTGATGCAGTGTGTCCGGCTCCTGCACTCCGGTGATGTGAGTGCAATGCTGCTGTGAGTCCAGCGCCGACCTTCTGCTGCTATGTGCCCTGCCCAATGCTTTGTGCCTCCCCACACCAGTTCTGTAAACCCTCTCCCCCAGAGTTGCATGAAACTCTCAGCGCAGTGTGGCCCCCAATGTCCTGTGTGCACCCCTCCCCCAGTCCTGTGTGCAGCCCCCCAATGTCCTGTGTGCAGCCCATCACCCAGTAGTCCTGTGTGCACCCCTCCCCCAGTCCTGTGTGCAGCCCCCCAATGTCCTTTGTGCACCCCCACACAATCCTATGTGCAGCCCATCACCCAGTCCTGTGTGCACCCCATCACCCAGTCCTGTGTGCACCCCATCACCCAGTCCTGTGTGCACCCCCCCAGTCCTGTGTGCACCCCCCCAGTCCTGTGTGCAGCCCCCCAATGTCCTGTGTGCACCCCCACACAATCCTATGTGCAGCCCATCACCCAGTCCTGTGTGCACCCCCTCAGTCCTGTGTGCACCCCCCCCAGTCCTGTGTGCACCCCCCCCAGTCCTGTGTGCAGCCCCCCCCAGTGCTGTGTGCAGCCCCCCCAGTCCTGTGTGCAGCCCCCCCCAGTCCTGTGTGCAGCCCCCCCCCCAGTCCTGTGTGCAGCCCCCCCCCCAGTCCTGTGTGCAGCCCCCCCCCCAGTCCTGTGTGCACCCCCCCAGTCCTGTGTGCAGCCCCCCAATGTCCTGTGTGCACCCCCACACAATCCTATGTGCAGCCCATCACCCAGTCCTGTGTGCACCCCCTCAGTCCTGTGTGCACCCCCCCAGTCCTGTGTGCACCCCCCCCAGTCCTGTGTGCACCCCCCCCAGTCCTGTGTGCAGCCCCCCCCAGTGCTGTGTGCAGCCCCCCCAGTCCTGTGTGCAGCCCCCCCCCCCAGTCCTGTGTGCAGCCCCCCCCAGTCCTGTGTGCAGCCCCCCCCAGTCCTGTGTGCAGCCCCCCCCCAGTCCTGTGTGCAGCCCCCCCCAGTCCTTTGTGCAGCCCCCCCCAGTCCTTTGTGCAGCCCCCCCCCAGTCCTTTGTGCAGCCCCCCCCCCAGTCCTGTGTGCAGCCCCCCCCCCAGTCCTGTGTGCAGCCCCCCCCCCAGTCCTGTGTGCAGCCCCCCCCCCAGTCCTGTGTGCAGCCCCCCCCCCAGTCCTGTGTGCAGCCCCCCCCCCAGTCCTGTGTGCAGCCCCCCCCCCAGTCCTGTGTGCAGCCCCCCCCAGTCCTGTGTGCAGCCCCCCCCAGTCCTGTGTGCAGCCCCCCCCAGTCCTGTGTGCAGCCCCCCCCAGTCCTGTGTGCAGCCCCCCCCCCCAGTCCTGTGTGCAGCCCCCTCCCCAGTCCGGTGTGCAGCCCATCACCCAGTAGTCCTGTTTGCACCCCCCCAATCCTGTGTGCACCCCTCCCCCAGTCCTGTGTGCACCCCCCCAATGTCCTGTGTGCAGCCCCCCAATGTCCTGTGTGCAGCCCCCCAATGTCCTGTGTGCACCCCCCAGTCCTGTGTGCACCCCCCCAGTCCTGTGTGCACCCCCCCAGTCCTGTGTGCACCCCCCCAGTCCTGTGTGCACCCCCCCCAGTCCTGTGTGCACCCCCCCAGTCCTGTGTGCACCCCCCCCAGTCCTGTGTGCACCCCCCCAGTCCTGTGTGCACCCCCTCCCCAGTCCTGTGTGCACCCCCCCCAGTCCTGTGTGCACCCCCCCCCAGTCCTGTGTGCACCCCCCCCAGTCCTGTGTGCACCCCCCCCAGTCCTGTGTGCACCCCCCCCCAGTCCTGTGTGCACCCCCCCCCAGTCCTGTGTGCAGCCCCCCCAGTCGTGTGTGCAGCCCCCCCAGTGATGTCTGTGGCTCCCCCCAGTGATGTCTGTGGCTCCCCCCAGTGATGTCTGTGGCTCCCCCCCAGTGATGTCTGTGGCTCCCCCCCAGTGATGTCTGTGGCTCCCCCCCAGTGATGTCTGTGGCTCCCCCCCAGTGATGTCTGTGGCTCCCCCCCAGTGATGTCTGTGGCTCCCCCCCAGTGATGTCTGTGGCTCCCCCCCAGTGATGTCTGTGGCTCCCCCCCCAGTGATGTCTGTGGCTCCCCCCCAGTGATGTCTGTGGCTCCCCCCCAGTGATGTCTGTGGCTCCCCCCCCAGTGATGTCTGTGGCTCCCCCCCCAGTGATGTCTGTGGCTCCCCCCCAGTGATGTCTGTGGCTCCCCCCCCAGTGATGTCTGTGGCTCCCCCCCAGTGATGTCTGTGGCTCCCCCACAGTGATGTCTGTGGCTCCCCCACAGTGATGTCTGTGGCTCCCCCACAGTGATGTCTGTGGCTCCCCCACAGTGATGTCTGTGGCTCCCCCACAGTGATGTCTGTGGCTCCCCCACAGTGATGTCTGTGGCTCCCCCACAGTGATGTCTGTGGCTCCCCCACAGTGATGTCTGTGGCTCCCCCACAGTGATGTCTGTGGCTCCCCCACAGTGATGTCTGTGGCTCCCCCACAGTGATGTCTGTGGCTCCCCCACAGTGATGTCTGTGGCCTCCCCCACAGTGATGTCTGTGGCCTCCCCCACAGTGATGTCTGTGGCCTCCCCCACAGTGATGTCTGTGGCCTCCCCCACAGTGATGTCTGTGGCCTCCCCCACAGTGATGTCTGTGGCCTCCCCCACAGTGATGTCTGTGGCCTCCCCCACAGTGATGTCTGTGGCCTCCCCCACAGTGATGTCTGTGGCCTCCCCCCAGTGATGTCTGTGGCCTCCCCCCAGTGATGTCTGTGGCCTCCCCCCAGTGATGTCTGTGGCCTCCCCCCAGTGATGTCTGTGCCTCCAGCCCCTCCAGTGGTGTCTGTGCCCCCAGCCCCGCGTGTGGTGTCTGTGCCCCCAGTTAATTAATTGCTTCACCCAATATAGCAGGGTCATTTAAACATTGATAATTTTGTGCGGCCCCCGAAGGTTGGTAGAAATTTCCAAATGGCCCCCGACAGAAAAAAGGTTCCCCACCCCTGCATTAGGGCATCATTGAGGTTTTTTAATATAAAGTGGTTTTCCAGGCTAAACATACATTTCTGCAGTCATTATGTGATTGTACGCACCAAATCCTGACAGTATGTGATATGCACATTGTCAGGATTCCCTTCAATTACCAGCTCGAATGGTCAACATGTGATTGCCAGTAAGAAACGTACATACCGGGGATCACGTGCCAACTAGGAAGTTTTGTAGATGTCAAGATAAGTCGGCACTTGACAGAAACTAAGCAAATCGTATACTTCTGACGAACGCTCGAGCTGGCAATTGAGGGGAATCCTGACAGTATGCCCTTTTTCATCAATCTGCAGTCACTCTCATAAAATGACTGCTGAAATTTAAGTTAAGCCTAGAGGGTTCACTCACACTAGCACATAAATGCGACAAGAGCAATGTGAGAAAAAAAAAATAAAACATCACATTGTACTCAAACCAATGTTATTCTAAGGCTATGTGCGCACGTCGCGTAAAAACATGCAGTTACGCTGCGCTTTGTAGCGCAGCGTAACTGCATGCGTCCTGCGTCCCCTGCACAGTCTATGGAGACTGTGCAGGGGCCGTGCGCACGTGGCGTTTAAGAGCGCAGCGCTTCGGCTACTGCCGAAGCGCTGCGCAAAAAGAAGTGACATGTCACTTCTTTCCTGCGCTTTGCCGGCAGCTCCTGCTCTGTCTATGGCAGGAGCTGCAGGCAGAGCGCATGGAATCGGCGCTCACTACGGACATTTCTGCAGCGATCTAAAGCGCACATGTGCTCTTCAGATCGCTGCAGAAATTTCTGCAGGGCTTGTACGCAACGTGCGCACATAGCCTTAGGCTGAGGCCACACGGGGTTATGTGCGAGTCCTCGCATGACACTCGGCTCATGCTCGCAGCACAGCGGGCACCGAGGGTCATGCGACTGTGGTCTGATCAGACCACAGCTGCGGAGGAGAGGGCCGGCTCTGTGGAGGAGAGGGAGGGATATATCTCCCTATCTCCTCCGTTGCCGGCTGATGCGATTCTCGCAGTGCACTCGTGGTACATCAGTGTAACGCTACTGCATGCGATGCGATGTAATATATATATATATATATATATATATATATATATATATATATATATATATATATATATATATATATATATATATATATATATATATATATATATATATATATATATATATATTATATATATATATATATATATATATAATGAAAATGGAGCATCTGTATGCCGTCTGATATATACAAATACATTACCATTCTGTAAAGAGTCCTGTAAGGCTACTTTCACACATCCGGTTTGAGCAGTGCGGCTCAATCCGGCTGTGAAACCTATGCAACGGATGCGGCGAAAACACCGCATCCTTTGCATAAGTTTTTACATGCGGCCGGTCCGGTTTTTCCCGGTTGCGGCACGCTACTGAGCATGCGCAGTGGAAGAAACCGCATGCGGCGGCCGGATGCGTTTTTTCCGCATCGCGCCGCATCCGGCGTCCATAGTCATGCATTGGAAAATGCGCCGCAGCAGCCGGATGCGGCGCGATGCGTTTTTTTTTGCCGGAGCAAAAAACATTGCGGGCAACGTTCCATCCGGCCGCGGCATCGGCTAAATCTGCACAATACGGCACTAATGTAAGTCTATGCAAAAAAAAAAAAACGCAACCGGCGGCAAAAAAAACGGTTGCGGTTTTTCTGCAGAGCGCCATATTGTGCCGCAGAGCAAAAACCGGATGTGTGAAAGTAGCCTAAATGATTGTAGAATAATAGCTGCTGAGGAAAAGAAAAAAAACACGCATTGCATACGAATGGCATACAGATGGTAAGTGAGAAATAAATAAAAAAATGTTGCACCCTCGCATGACATATGGAATACCAAATTTTGGATGCCACTTTCATTTTGCATGTAAAACAGGAAATTAAAGCCAATACATCTCACTGATAAAAGCAACTTGGCTGTTCTGCTTCATGTACAACATTAAAAGATTTTAATATTGGCAAATGCAGGTCTGAATTAAATAGTAAATAAGGACATTGATGTATAAAAATCATTTGATCGGGAGATCAATAAAAACAAGGAACGTAAACCCCATAAAGCTGTAATGACGCGCTCATCAATCTGCATCATTACCACTGCGCCTGTCTGGGAGGCAGGAATTCTCGGCCGCCCTCCTCGTGCTCTGCTGACTCCCAAGGGATTTCCATGACTGCTTTTTTCCATCAAGAGACATACTTTTAACAAACACTAATCATGACACCAGTTTGTTTGTTTTTTATTACATATGTATGGCCGTAAGATGCAAGAAATAAGCAGCTCCATGTCAGTACGTGAGAAAGAACGGACGTTATATTGCAAATCACAATACACGTTGTGCCTTTTGTGATTGCGTATGTCGTGAGAAAGTCAGTCTTCATTCAACTAGAACAGCCAAATTAATAATAATAATAATAATAATAATAATAATAATAATAATAATAATAATAATAGTTATTAATTTATATAGCGCTATTAATTCCATAGCGCCTTACATACATCAACTAATCACGCTGACCCTTTAATAGGGTCATCTATAATAAAGGGGCGCAGGTGGGGTTGGGGGGGTTTCTTCCACTGAGAGACGACACCCCCAACAGGTTTATTTAGAGTGCATTTCCCGAGGATTTATAATTGCACCAGTATTGCCGCGCCCCCCCATAACATATTATGGAGCATCTTATAACTCTGGGTGGTTCCTGTGTCATTCCTTCTAGAAATTCACAAACAAATTGACAATTGGGCTTTACCAATCCCCTTGTCAACAGGGAGTGTCACTACCCACTCTGGTGTTACCAAGTCACTGCAAACAGTGTAACGTAACGTCTCCCATGTGTAGTAGTCAGCGGATCCCACGGATTTTGACAGGATCAGTCAATCATTGAATATGTATGGGGCCACCTTGCAATTATCGGGGAAACATCAGGATCCCTTTGTTCTGCAGAGATAATCAGCTGGCAGCATTTTCAGCTCTCCACATAGAGAACAATAGAATACTTGAGCCGAGCTTAAGGGGGCGTCGGCATTCGCGGGGCTCAAGTGAAGTTGTGACGTCTCACTAGTCCCACTCCCAATCACAGTCATCTGCTCTCTCTTCGCCTGATTAATCAATAGAAATTGAGAGCAGCGGATGCCTTATCACTTCCTCCAGATATCAATTATGTCCGTAGGATGAGAAAGTGAAGCCAGCGCTGACTGACCACAGGGAGTTTCAAAGTGTCACGTGAGCCTCGGGAGAGCCAGTGCTGATACTGCTAGAAGTAACTATAACTATTTTACTGGGGGGGAACCTAGGGATTCAGAAGGGGTTATCAGTAGTGGACAAGCCCTTTAACATTCCTATGTATGGGAGAGATTGTCAGTAGGATTTTAACAACCAGCTGTTTGAGAAAAAAAAAATAGGGATGGGCACAATCCACAGCTGAAGAAACTAGATATACCAGAATGGTTATTTCATCTGGAATACAATAAGTCAGTAAAACAGACATGTAAGGAGTGGAGCACGGTCCGGTATTAGGAGACTGGTGAGGCTGTGTATGTGTGACACAGTATAACATAAATATATCATCGGAGTTGGGTCGTTTTGGGTACTCTGACAGCTTGAGCTGCTTCTTTAGTGGTCCTCTTGTCAGCTGTAAGCAGCTCCTTCAGCGGTAATCAAGTACTGTATTTCCAGCTGACTAGGACCAATGCCAAACCTGACTATTCCAGTGCAGATCCCATATACATCACAACTGTCTGAATCACGAGAACAGTCAGTGCATTAATGTTCACAGGGCTACATTCAGCCAACATGTCTGCCGCCCATTCGTGCAATATACGGTGAGAACGAGCAAGAGCCAGGGGGTGCCTCTATGATGTCCATGAGCTCTCACAGGTTACGCTGCTTTCACACATCCGGTTTGTGCTGAGCGGCACAATCCGGCTCAAAAACCTATGCAACGGATGCGGCGAAAAAACTGGATCCGTTGCATAAGTTTTTCCATGCGGCCCGTCCGGTTTTTGATGGATGCGGCTTGATACTGAGCATGCACAGTACAAAAAACCACATCCGGCGTCCATAGGCTTGCATTGTGAATCGCGCCGGATCCGGATCGCGCCATATTGTGCCGCACGGCAAAAACTAGATGTATGAAAGCAGCCTTACCCTTCATGCCATGTTCAATGTTGCTTTCAAAAAAGTAGTATGAGATACAACTGGTTGGTGAATGGAAGAGAAAACGTTTTTAAAAGCAAAAACAACATAAAATGCTTTCTGGCTAACTAACACATGTAAAATTATATCCACCTCTGCTTTACTGACAACCAATAAAATGCAAAAAGATCCCAAACCAAATAAGAACAACAGATGAGCTCTCAACACCGGCCCAGGTCCTGGCTTCACCCACCAACCCAAGGAACCAAATTCAATTTTGATTTGGTTGAGATAAAGGATTTTACAAGTAAATCTTTGTAAAACTGGTCATGAATGGTATCAGGACCTTGTTGTAAGTGGCTCTAAACAGTCAAAAGCAGCACCGCTGGGGCAATCGGGCATCATTTCCAACAGTCACTTCTTACCTCTGGCAGACAACTTCTTGGTGTTGATGATCTTTGCAGCATATTCCTGGTTGGAGGATTTCTTCACACATCTCCGTACTACGGAAAAGGCACCCCTTGGAGAAAAGGAAAATAAGACTTGGTTAATAAAAACAACAAATAGATGCAACAGTATTCAATTCCAATAAAGCCGACCGGCAGGTTAGTGCTATTTGGGTGACACAATGGCGAAGGGACAGAGGTAGTAGCACCAATACTCCGAATGAGACAGTCATGTAAAGACACTAGTGTTGAGCGAGTAGATAACTGTTCCTACTTGCTATGCTGTTAGCGAGTATTGTCCGCTACTCGCATATCAGTTAAGAGTAGCAGGCACAACGTAAGTCAATGGGAAATACTCGCTAAGTAGTGAGTAACCCAAGAGTAACCCAAAAAACGTACTTTTCGTGCGAGTAGCGAATAGTACAGCTTTAGGGTTACTCACTACTTAACGATTATTACCCATTGACTTACATTGTGTCCGCTACTCATAACGGATATGCGAGTAGCGGACAATACTCGCTAACAGCATAGCAAGTACTAATAGTCAACTACTCGATCAACACTAACAGGCACCGAATTACAATTTCATTACTGTCCAACTAGGCTCATGATCTGCCCAAACATGGCAGCCATTTCTATGCAAGGTCTCGAAGGGACAAAGATTACATTCTTGTCACATAAGAGGAAATATTTAATTTTTATAAGAGAAATGCCGCCACATATAGGATTGCAGTGTTCTTCACCTAAAAGAAAAACAGGACCAAGATAAAATGTGCATGCCCTTACCAGGTCTTCCTACTGTATGTGACAACTTCTACGATTTTCTCTAGCTACTGCAATACTTAAGAACTAGAGTTGAGCGAGTACCTAACTATTCGTACTCGCTATACTCATAACAAGTACTGTCTACTACTCGCATATTCATTCCAAATAGCGTGTGCAATGCAAGTCAATGGAGAAAAACATGCAAAGTAACTAGTGACTCGAATTCCGCACTTTGCTACTCGCACGAATAGTACGGCATTCGGGTTACTCATTACTTTGCGAATTTTTCCCCACTGACTTGCATTGCACACGCTATTTGGAACAAATACGTGAGTATTAGACAGTACTCTGAGTATAGCGAGTACAAATAGTTAGATACTCGCTGAACTCTAATAAGAACCCAAATTTGAAATGTGGCGGCTTTGCTCACATTGAAGGATTTATTCTACTGTTTGACCTCAAAAAGCTTTCTATTTTTAATATGTGATCCTGACAGTCCAATGGACACTACTTACAATCCTAAGTCACTTTCAAACTATATTGTCTGTGCGCTCAACAGATTGCACAAGCACAGCACACCCAAGCAATTGTAGCCTGTGTCGAGAAAATTGCCGATATTCCACATGGCCCGAGGATCCACAAGGAAAAAAACTGCAGTGTGTGCTCAAATGTCATCAGAATGCGGTCAGATTTTCTTCACGGTCCCAATGACTTGGGTAGTCGAATGTCATCCGATTACAGGTGCAAATCCTGAATGCTGCGATTTGTTCCTCAAGGTTGGTCAGAGGAAAACAAAAAAAAAAAAAAAAAAAAAAAAAAAACTAAAAATAATTTAAAAAAAAAAAAAAAAAAACACATGCATGGCCCCATAATATACTATTGGTCCAACTGCAATCTGATGTTTTGTCAGATCGCACTCTGACCAACAATATAATGCTGTGAATCCAGCCTTAAAGCTCATGCACACGTACATGCTGAATTTTCTGCAGCGATTTGACAGCACATGTGCGCTTTAATTCGCTGCAGAAACACTGCATAATGGATGCAGTTTTTCTGTACAAAAAAAAGCAGATTTCATGGGCTATGGCTGCTGCCCCCACCATAGAGTGGGAGCTGTATCCATAGCGCACGGAATAATTGACATGCTCATTTTATGAGCACACTGATTTGGGTCAAAATTTTAGCAACCAAATCGCTGCCTTCATAAAAGCATTGTGCGCACGTGTCATGCACAATCTTCATAAATTGTGCAGGGGACGCAGGCATTTACACTGCAGTGCAATACGCAGCGTAAATGCATGATATTATGCAACGTGCGCATGAGCCCTTACAGCACTTACTGACTGACACTATTTTTACCATTAAAAATCTTTAGTTCTGTGGATAACTGACCCACATTTGCTCATGTCGATCCTTGTCTTCAGCGGAGCTCACAATCTAATCTCCAATTTCCCACAAACGTCATCTGACAACTTTTAGGCTATGTGCGCACGTTGCGTACTAGCCTGCAGAAATTTCTGCAGCGATCTGAAGAGCACATGTGCGCTTTAGATCGCTGCAGAAATGTCCGTAGTGAGCGCCGATTCCATGCGCTCTGCCTGCAGCTCCTGCCATAGACAGAGCAGGAGCTGCCGGCAAAGCGCAGGAAAGAAGTGACATGTCACTTCTTTTTGCGCAGCGCTTCGGCAGTAGCCGAAGCGCTGCGCTCTTAGACGCCACGTGCGCACGGCCCCTGCACAATCTCCATAGACTGTGCAGGGGCCGCAGGACGCATGCAGTTACGCTGCGCTACAAAGCGCAGCGTAACTGCATGTTTTTACGCAACGTGCGCACATAGCCTTAGACTGTGTGCACATATTGAGTATTTGGTTGCAGAAATTTCTGCACTATTAATGCACCTTTTGGCAGGAAAAAATGCAGAGCAAAAAGTACATTTTTGCATGTGTTTTTCATTGCTTTCAATAGTGAAATACGCAGGCAAAAACGCTGAAAGAATTGACATGCTGCAGATTACTTTCTGCACCAAATCTGCAAGGAGAACAAACAACATTACACTACACTTCAGGTCTACCACGGTCTTTTCTGGCATAAGGATTTGCTTACAGGTTTCACAAAACTGCAATAAAAAAAAAAAAAAAACAACAACCACACACTGCGCACATAGCCTTAGAGTGAAGCCTTCATCACAAAGTAACCTGTTTTAAAGGTTAAAAGGGACCCTGTTACCAGGTTTTCCCCTCTGTAATGTATGAAGTGTGGCCACCACCAGTGAGCTCTTATACACAGCATTGTATATAAAAGCCCAGGCCACGCTGTAAGGCTATGTGCGCACGTGTGCGTAATTCATGCAGTTACGCTGTGCTTTGTAGCGCAGCGTAACTGCATGCGTCCCCTGCACAATCTATGGAGATTGTGCAGGGGTCGTGCGCACGTGGCATATTAGAACGCAGCGCTTCGGCTGCTGCCCAAAGCGCGAGTTCTAAGAAGTGACATGTCACTTCTTCCGTGCGCTTTGCCGGCAGCTCCTGCTCTGTCTATGGCAGAAGCTGCAGGCAGAGCGCACGTTCTCTGCCGGCACCATGCGCTTAAGAACGGAGCTTTTCAGCTGCGCTCTGAAGCGCACCTTTTCGGTGCGGTGCAGAGCGCACACGTGCGCACATAGCCTTAAACATAAAAAATCTTTTATTATATTCCCCTGCAGGGAGATCTGGTTCAATCTGTGTCGCTGTTCTCGGTCCGGTACCTTCTCTCTTCCTTCCATCACAGTCTGCCTTCCCAGTTCCGTGTGGATGTCGCGTCTCAGGTCTCCATCCATAGAGATATCACACAAAATATTCCATGAACATACTTTGTGGCAAAAATTATTTTTATTGGTTAAAAAGCTAGACACACATTTAAAATCAAAGTGCACAGAAAACAACAGGAGGGAACCAATATAAGAAAGGTAATGAATGGCCACATATAATACACAATAAGTTCAATAAATTTACGGAGTGACAGTGAGGGACTGGTAATTATCTCTGTTATGGCCTAATATTTCATATAATATCTCTATATCCATTTATGTTTGCTGCTATACACCTTCCTTCATTTTAGCATATATAGGCCACCCTGTACTGATGCATCCACTGATTTTTGCTGTTACACACCTTTGCTACCTCAGTGTATATATATATATATATATATATATATATATATATATATATATATATATATATATATATATATATATATATATATATATATATATATATATATATATATATATATATATATATATATATGCTGATATACATTGATGCACATGGCACTTTCTTATATATAACTTATATTTGTTATTTATGCCAATTAGTATCTATGAGGTTTCTTTATATAAATTTTGGATACAATAGCAAATAAAAACTGTTTTGGTTGCATACAGTATTTCACCAGAACTGCCATACATTTGATATATGTTCTACTGTTGTATACCTTCTCCATCTGAGTGTGTATATATATATATATACACCTTCCTGCACCTGGCACTTTAAAATGGCTTCAAACTTTTGACACAAATTTATTCAAAATGTACACCTGGTATATATGCCATTTGATATTTATGGTGTGCCTATGTCCATTTTTTGGATTATATAGCAATTAACTTCTTTTTGATTGTGTATAGCACCTCATTTAAGTGTCACATTTGTGAATTTATTGAACTTATTGTGTATTATATGTGGCCATTCATTACCTTTCTTATATTGGTTCCCTCCTGTTCTTTTCTGTGCACTTTGATTTTAAATGTGTGTCTAGCTTTTTAACCAATAAAAATAATTTTTGTCACAAAGTATGTTCATGGAATATTTAGTGGGATATACTTGTGGTTATATTCCTGAGCTAAACCTTTATGGTTAATTATATGGGATGAATTTCTCTCTATTTATAGGATTTTTTATTCTCCATCCATAGAGGTCTCTATTGCGCTCCTGCGCATGTGTATTTTTCTCTACCCTACTGAGGGCAGAGCAAAGTACTGTAATGCGCAGGCGTGGGGAATGGTCAAGGCCTGCCTGCGCATGCCCACAAAAATGCTTTGCTATGCCCTCAGCAGGGCGGAGAGAAGTGCGCATGTGGAGGAGCGCAATGGAGACCTCTGTGTGGATTACGTAGGACAAGTCATTCACACGGAGCTAGTAAGGAGGAGAAGGGGCGCCGGACCGAGACCAGTGACGCAGATTGGACCAGACTGCCCCGCAGGTGAGTTTTAAAAAAAATAAATAAAAAATATAAAATATGGCTTTCCACTCGAACCAATGTTACTCCATGAGGCCATTCCAATCTGCAATTTTTTTCTCAGCCCTAATTGAACTGAGAAAACAAATCGCAGCATGCTGAGGGTATCAGCGAGAGACGTGTCACTCGTACCCATACAATTTTATGGGTGCAAGTGAAACAACAGACTGCACTCTGATGACTGTGTGATATACACATCACCTGACAATGGAGAAGATGGAGATTAATCCTGCCCTCTCCTCCACAGCTGTGATCCGATTGCAGGATCAGATCACAGTATAAGGACACACGGCTCACCCTCAGAAGCAGAGCAGGAGCCGTGGGTCATTAGCATATAGCTGCCAATGCTCTATACACTCGTGTGGCCCTAGCCTTACCGGAAATAGTGTGCACCCAAAAAACAAAAACAAAAAAAATCAAAACTGGAAATGTGCATGTAGGCGGAGACTCAAACGGCCCAATTAGTGACTTGCGTTGGGGTTCAGGTCAAGTCCGGGTCACAAACTGGGCTTTATCTAAAGCCTGGCTGAACCCACTGAACCAAACTTTCACGGGTCCGCTCATGTCTATTATTGATAGACTGATTTTTTTTATTTTCCTAAAAAACCCTAAGGCAACAAGAAAACATTGCCAAAAATATTTTAAAACTTCACTAAAAACACAAAAACCTAATTTCAACAATACGTCATTTGCTGCTGATAGCTTTCCTTTCATACCACAACTCCCCAAGAAAGTATGTTAATGGGAACCTGTCATGTAAAAATAACCTACAGATAGAGTTAATCTGCAGTTTAAAGGTACAGTGTAGTGTTTTTTTATTTTTGTATTAATGGTGATTATGGAATCAAGTATTTTTTATACAAAATTAAACTGTTTAGTTTTTATTTCATTCTATTTTTACTGAAACACTGGGCGCTGCCATCTTGGATTTGCTGTGTGTAGCAACAGTTACTCACCTCCTTTATGGCAGCGCCCTGTGTATGGATTTTGATTGTCGGGCTCCGACCCTATTCTCTAGCACAGAGACAGCTTCTGCTGTGAAATGAACACACCATCTGGGCTGTCCAGATCACAGCAGAGGGAGGAGATCACCGCCATCTCTGTGGAGCTCACAGCGTATGCTGTTTGCTGCACTTTCCCCCCGTCACCCTCCGGGATGGGGTGAGTGCTGGTGCCGGGCAGCGGTGACTGCACTGTAACTGATCCTGGCGTGCTGCTCCCCACTCCTCCGCTCACCCCCCCCTCCCCTTCCGCTTACCCCTCCCCCGCGTGTGCTCACCTAGGGCCTCCACTCCTCACTGATCTGTGCTGTGATCGCTGGCGGGAGGAACAGGCACCAGGCTGACAGGACAGGCTGCCGGGGGCGCAGGTCTGAGGTGAGTGTATGCGGCTGGTAACAGTGATCGCGGCATGACATGTAGTGCAGTGCTGCTCGGGCTGAAGATCACCCCTCCTCGCCGCATGTCACGTCGGACCTCCAATCCCGTCCGGCAGCATAGCATATGGGGGAGCGGGATATAGTGCGGCGCAAAATACAGTGGAGCACTATGCCAGCTGTCCTTAGTAGCACGTTAGACATTAGGATCACTTTGCGGTCACCAACAAAATGGCTCCACTCTGTAATCCTAAACTTCATTCTCTTATCCTTTTGGAAACACCCAGAAGGGGAGGGGAAGTGACATCACACACAGGAGAGCAGATTCCATCCACTTTTACTGAAGTTGTAATGTGAACTAGCTCTACAGTAGTTCTACAGTAGGTAGCAGCTGCTCCCCCTAGTGTTTAAGAGTGGAAAATATCAAACTTTAACATTTTGTTTTTTATTTTCTCAATTAAAAACAAATAATATTTAAACAAAACATTAAAACTTTACATTTTTTTAGTTACTGAATTTTTTATCGACATCTTCACTTTCATAGCATTTAAAGGCCTAATACATACGTCCGTGTTGTAAGTTCACGTTCTAGCCATTTGTTTTCACAGATATTTCAGTTACTTCCATATTCATCTGTGAAAAACACTGGTGACACACAGATGGCAAAAACAGACCCACGAACCGTACTCCGGTGACACAGATGGTAAAAACGGACAAACGAACCATACGCTGGTGACACTTTTATACCAAACATGCCTAAAGCTGTGCAGTGCCACATGAAAATCCCAGCTACTGAGAAGAAATTAACTTTATTCTTCACAGCAGCTTCTGGCTTTCAGTCATAAAAGGTGCAGCTAGAGCAGTCTCTGTCCCCACTCTGTATACAGTGAGCGGCGGCTGTAACCAAACCCAAAATTGACTGCCAGCCACCTCAGCACTGATGCACTTCTCAGCTTGTTGTCAGTCAGTGTCTGTGTGCGGTTACAGCCACCACTCACCATGTACTGAGTGGTGACTGAAGCTGTGCTGGCCACACCTCTGACTGAAAGCAGGAGGCTGCTGGGAGGAATAAAGTTCTTTTTTTGCCAGTAGCTGGGCTTTTAGTGCGGTGACCACACAGCTTTAGAACATTGTTACTCAGAAGGTTAACTCCATATCTGCCATTTATAGCATATTTTTTACATGACAGGTTCCCTTTAACCCACTGTCACAAAAATAGGTAACAATTCTAAATGGTTCACACTAAAGAAAAAAAAATTGAGCCAGATATCAGACAAACTGCCCAAACAAACAAAAGTTAAACAAATCATGTAATTATGTCACAGATCACACAAGTGAAATGAGCCGAGTCCCACGTAACCATCTGCATGGTACCACTGATGATGTACTTTTTTAAGCAAACATTTTCTACTCAAATAAGTTTCCGGAATAGCGTGTGACATTCAGAAACAAGTGTTTCTGGTCCCACGGCTACTTAAGAGCAGACAGAGCGCAATCAGATCATTAACACATGTGCCATGCAGTCTGCTGTGGATGGCTGCAGGGCACTATACTCAATGTGGCTCCAGTATAAAGAGGGATCGTAATTAAAACAAATATTAGACATATAATCTTGCCAACAGTTCCCCTCTTAATTTCAAAAGCAAACGCTGAGTGATTCATCAATGTCTAAAGGTATACTGAGGAAACCGCCTGTATATCTCTGTCTAAAGTACAGGAATCACATCACTATCCCAAAATATAATGCAGAAAAGAACAGGCATGAACAGACTGATATAACTGGCAACATTTTGGCACCACTACTTCGCTCTCAGAAAGATTAGATCTAGAGCACTCTGAACACAACTATACAGTCAGGATCACAAATATTTGGACAGTGACAAGTTTTAGCTGTTCCCTAGACATATTGAAGATACAATTATATTATCAATATGGGTTTAACCCCTTCACGACATTTGATCCAAGATTGCGACATGGTCCTTCCATAAAGACTTGCATCATGGCGATCACACAATTGCCGCCAGGACCTCTGCATAAGTTATAACCAAGCTATGGCTGTCACAGGCAGGGACAGTACCCGTGCCACCCCTGGTTGTTTAACCCAGTAAATGCCGTAAATCAATAGCGACATTATCATGGGGGTCAGATCATTGCCATGGCAACCAGAGGTCAAATAACTAAACCTCAGGGTCTGCCAATTACGGCATGTTAGACCGTGCCAACAGCATGGTCTAATGCCGGAGTCACACGATACAATCTATCATGCGATCGCACGAGCGATCGTACCCGCCCCCGTCGTTTGTGCGTCACGGGTAATTAGTTGCCTGTCTCGCACAAAGTCGTTAATCCCGTCACACGCACTTACCTCCCAGACAACGACGCTGTGTGCGGTGAACATCCACTTCCTGAAGGGAGAGGGACGTTCGGCGTCACAGCGACGTCACACAGCGGCCTGCCAATAGAAGCCGAGGGGCGAAGATGAGCGGGACGTAACATCCCGCCCCCATCCTTCCTTCCGCATTGCCAGCGGGACGCAGGTAAGCTGTGTTCATCGTTCCCAGGGTGTCACACGGAGCGATGTGTGCTGCCCCGGGAACGATGAACAAACCAGCGCGCAGAAGAAGACATGACTTTTTGAAAATGAGCGACGTGTCAACGAGCAACGATAAGGTGAGTATTTTTGCTCGCTCGCCGTCGCTCGTAGCTGTCACACGCTACGATATATCAAACGATGTCGGATGTGCATAACTTACGACGTGACCCCGCCGACATATCGCCCGATGTATCGTACCGTGTGACACCGGCATAAGAGTCGTTTTGTCAGTATAACACTGATAGGTGTAATCCATTGCAATGCTTCTTGATTATACTACCGATTAAAGTAATAAAAGGTAATGTCCCCAATTATTCTAGGAAAATCTGTGCTTCAAAAGTCAATTGATGGTCCTTCCCTCCCGAGCCCTATGGTGCGGCCAAACAATACTGTACAGTTACACGTGGGGTATTGGCACGTTCAGGAGAAAATGTGTAAGACATCATGGGGCCTGTTTTATTTCTTCCTCTTGTGAAAATTGGAAATCTCGGGATAAAACAACATTTCAGTGGTAAAAATGTAATTGTATAAAATTCTGTGACACACCTGTGGTATCAATATGCTCACTGCAACCCTAGATGAATTCATTAAGCGATTTGGTTTCCAGAATGGGTTCACTTGTGGGGAATTTCAGCTGTTTTGGCATGTCAGGGGATCATTAAATGTGAAATGGTGCCCACAATCTATTCTCGCAAAAATGATGCTCCAAAATTCAAATAACACTTCTTCCCTTCCGAGCCCTTATGATCATCCACACAGTAGTTTTCCACCACGCATAGGGTATTTGCGTACTCGAGAGAAATTGCAGAACAAAATGTATGGTGCATTTTCTCCTGTTACCTTTGTGAAAATTAAAAATATGCGGTTTAAGCAACATTTTTGGGGTAAAAATGTAATTTTCACAGCTCAATATTAACAATCTGTGAAGCACTTGTTAGTTTAAGGTGCTCACCACACCTCTAGATAAATTCCTGGACATATGTCACTTCCAAAATGGAGACATTTGTGGGGGAGAAGGGGGTTTACACTATTTTAGCACATTACGGTCTCTTCAAAGGAACATGGAGTCCACGATCTATTCTAACCATTTGCACTCCAAAAGTCAAATAGTGCACTCTCCCTCCTGAACCCTGCTGTGCACCCAAACAGTAGTTTTCCCACCAAATATGGTGTATCCCTGTACCCATGACAACATGCCCAACAAATTGTATAGTCCACTTTCACCAGTTACGCTTGTGAAAATGAAAAATTTGGGAAGAAACAGTTTTGTGATAAAAATTTATTTTTTCATTTTCACACCTTAACGTTATAAAATTCTGTGAAGCACTGAAGGTGCACTCCAAGGTGCTCACCACACATCTAGATAAATTCCTTTAGGAGGTGTAGTTTCCAAACTGGGATGACTTGTGCGGTGTTTGCACTATTTAGGCACATCAAGGGCTTTGCAAATGCGACATGGTGCCTGCTATCTATTCTGGGTAATTGTGCGCTCCAAAATTCAAATACCCCTGCTTGCCTTTCAAGCCCTTCCGGACGCCAAAACAGTAGCTTTCCACCACATATGGGATATCAGAGCTGTCATGAGAAATTGCAAAACAAAATGTATGGTCCATTTTCTCTTGTTACCCTTATAAAAATGAAAACTTGGGGGCTAAAAATTATTTTCATAAATAAATGCATACCATATCAACCAAAATTTATCAAAAACACGAACAATGCATCCTCCCAGAATCACTGGGATATGATATATGTTGAGGTGTTCCAGAGTTATTACCTCAAAGTAACACTGGACAGAATTGTAAAATATGACCTGGTCAGGAAGGTGAAAACAGCCTGGGGTGAAAAGGTTAGAGTGCGGACTCTCAGCTTTAATTTGAGTGTATACACATCCTGATTGGAGTAAGGGTTTAAGGGGTACTTGACACACAGCGAGATCACTACTGAGATCGCTGCTGAGTCACGTTTTTTGTGACCTCATTAGCGATCTCGCTGTGTGTGACACTGAGCAGCGATCTGGCCCCTGCTGTGAGATCGCAGCTCGTTACACACAGCCCTGGTTCGTTTTTTTATTGTTGCTCTCCTGCTGATAAGCCCACATCGCTGTGTGTGACAGCGAAAGAGCAACAATCCTGAATGTGCAGGGAGCAGGAGCCGGCGTCTGACAGCCTGCGGTAAGCTGTAGCCAAGGTAAACATCGGGTAACCAAGGTGGTTACCCGATATTTACCTTCGTTACCAGCCTCCGCAGCTCTCACGCTGCCAGTGTCGGCTCCCTGCACACGCTAAGCGGTGTGCGCTGGTAACTAAGGTAAACATCGGGTAACCATACAGCTTCCAGACGCCGGCTCCGTGCAAGCGCAGCGTCACTTGCACGTCGCTGCTGGCTGGGGGTTGGTCACTGGTGAGATCTGCCTGTTTGACAGCTCACCAGCGACCATGTAGCGACGCAGCAGCGATCCTGACCAGGTCAGATCGCTGCTGCGTCGCTCAAGTGTGACGGTACCCTAACTCTTAATATGTAGCTGACTCTTTTTCAAGGGACCAAAGGTAATTGGACAGTTATCTCAAAAACCCTTTAATAGGCTGCATAGGTTAATCTCTCAATCTATTAAGCAGATAAAAGGTCTGGATCTGATTCCATGCATGACATTTGCATATGGAAGCTGTAGCTGTGAACTCACAACAAGCAGTCAAAGGAGCTTTCAGTAAAAGAGAAACAGACTATCACTGGGCAAAAAAAAAAAAAAAGAAGAAATCCATCAGAGATATAGCAGAAATGTTAGGAGTGGCAAAATCAATAGTTTAGTACTTTCTGGGGCGAAAAAAAAAAAAAAAAACACACTGGTGAGCTTGGGAACTCTAAAAGGCCTGAACGTTCATGGAAGACAACAGGGGTGGATGATATCAGAATCCTTTCCAAGGTGAAGAAAAACCCCTTCACAACATCCACCCAAGTGAAGAACACTCTCCAGGAAGTGGATGCTTCAGTATTTAAGTCTAGCATAGAGAGAAGACTTCATGAAAGCAAATATAGAGGGTTCACCACGAGGTGCAAACCATTAATCAGCCTTAAAAATAGAAAGACCAGATTAGACTTTGCAAAAAAACTTCTAAAGAATCCAGCTCCGTTTTGGAAAAGCAGCAGAGAACAGATGAAACTAAGAACAACCTGTACCAGAACGATGGGAAGAAGAAAGTATGGAGAAGGCTTGCAACAGCTTAGGATCCAAAGCACACAACATCCTCTGCAAAAAACAAGGCAGAGGCCATGTAATGGCCGGGCAGACATGGCTTCCAATGGCCCTGCGTCACTATGGTTTATTGATGATGTGACTGAAGACAGAAGCACCTGGATGAATTCTGAAGTGCACAGTATGATCATTTCTGCTAAGATTCAACCAAATGCAGCAAGACTGATTGGACGGTGTTTCACAGCACAGATGAACAATGACCCAAAGCATAGTGCAAAAGCAACCCAGGAGTTTTAGGCAAAGAAGTGAAATATTCTGCAATGGGCGATTAAATCGCCAGATCTCAATCCAACTGAGTATGCATTTCAGATGCTTAAGACAAAACTCAAAAGGGAACATGTCAGATCCCTCAATCCTACAAAGCCAGCAGCATTTGTATATGTATTGCTAAATTCCCTGCTAACCATCCCTTTATAATGTTAGTCACTTACAGTCCCTGACCGAAGTTCTGTCGCTTATCCATGTTATGTAAATAAAAGCTTATAACCTGACTTTAAATTCATCCATTGGTTTCAAAAATTACTCTTTTGAAAGAAAAACCCTCCAAAATTTAGTTTAGGTTATGAAAATAAAGTTGCTGAAATATTAATCAGTTAATGAACACAGAAAGGTCAGATTTTGGCAAGACAAAAGTTTTGTCGCCCACAGAAAGTAATGTGAAATTCAACCAAATATTTATCTTCTAATACAAAGATATGTTGCATGACATTGGTGAATGAAGTTGTGGTGCTATTAGAGCAATATGTAATATTTTGTGTGACTTCCATGAGCTTGAAGGACTGCATCCATGCGGTTCAACAATGATTCATACAATTTATTGATGAAGTCATCAGGAATAGCAAAGAATGCAGTATTACATGCCTCCCAGAGTTCATCTAGATTCTTTGGTTTTGTCTTCCAAGCTTTCACTTTCATCCTACCCCAAACATGCTCAATGATGTTCATGTCTGGTGACTGGGCTGGCCAGTCCTTGAGCACCTTGATCTTCTTTGCCAGGAGGAACTTTGTTGTAGAGATGGATGTATTAGATGGAGCACCATCCTGCTGCAGAATTTGACCCCTTTTATGATTGGGAATGTAAGAAGCAGCTAATACTTCTTGATATTTTAATATTTTAGGCTATTGATATTGCCTTCCACCTTGCAAATGTTTCACACACCTCCATACTGAATGTAACCCCAGACCATGATCTTTCCACCACCAAACTTAACTGTTTTCTGGATCCATACGGACTCCAGTAGGTCTCCTGCAGTATTTGCGGTGACTGTGGTGTAATTGAACTGAAGATTTATGAGAGAAATCCACCTTCTACCACTCTTCCAGCGTCAATCTGTTTAGCAGGCTGTGGAACTTGGCAAATGCCACACGTTTTTTTAATTGCCTTTTTAGTGCTGACTTCTGGGGACTGATTCGACCATGGAGGCCATTTCGAAACAGAATCCTACAAACTGTTCTAGTTGACACAGGGACTTGAGGTGACCAGGCCTTTTGGAGCTCTGCTGCAGTGGAAGAAGGGTTGGCTATGGATTTTCTAACCAACAAACGTTCCTCCTGAGCAGTTGTCTTGCATGGTCTGCCAGACTTAGGCTTGTCAACAACATCTCCAGTCTCTTAAAATATTTTTTTTTTTAATTCTTTGTACTTCACGCTGAGACACATTAAAGGTGACAGCCACCTCTGCAGGGGATCTGTTCTTCAGCCTCTTGATATAATCAAGGCTTTGGTCGCAGGGTGGATTTTTGGCATGTTGTCAGAGGTCAAGTTGTAGTTCAACTGAAGGTCTGGGGTGCTGGGTTTCTTTTTATACACACCCACTAATTAACCGATCATTTAGTGATCACAGGTGAGGATGTAAACTAGGATTGGGTGCATTATATGACAAGGCGACAAAACTTTTGTCTTGCCAAAATCTGACTTTTCTGTGTTCATTAAATGATCAATATTTCAGCAACTTTATTTTCATTACCTAAACCAAATTTGGGAGGGTTTCAACTTTCAAAAGAGTAATTTATGAAACCAATGGATGAATTTAAAGTCAGGTTATAAGCTTTTATTTACATAATATGGATAAGCGACAGAACTTCTGTAAGAAACTGAAAATCCATGTTTAAAAAAAAAAAAAAAAAAAAAAGAAGATTTTTAAAGCTCCTCCTTTATTCCCCAGACTAGTCCGCCTTCTCTGCACGTTATCACGCCCCCGTGGATATCATTACATGATTTGCAAGGTCCAGCATATTCGCCAGCTCCCTGCAAATCTTGCACATGTGCATGGCTCTATTCAGCAGTCATTGAGCCTGTGTACCCAAGTGTACGCTTCCCAGCTTCAGAGGCGCACTGGGCATGAACAGAGGTGCAGAAGACGGCTGTTCTTCGGCTCTTTTGTGTACTTGAGCCGTCACCTGCCTTTTCATGCATGCGTTTCAGTTTTCTAAGTAATATTGAATACTAGTAATACAGTAATGTTAAATAGGGAATTGCCTGTAATGTACGTTCTTATGATACAAGCTGATGGGCCTCCAAACTGGAGAATCAGGTTAAAGGGAACCTGACAGTAGGCTTTATTCCTAGAAAGCATCAGCGCTTTATCAGCCTCCTAATACCAATCTCAACAATCCTTGTATTATCCCTGAACCCTACTACAGTGTGTTTAAAAATGATGTTTATCCTCTCCCTGTACAAGTATAATGGACTAGCCCAGGACCACTGCAATGAGTGTAAAGCGCGTTGGCATCACCCACACAGAGGCGTGACTGCTATACCAGCATGTTCAGGGAGATGAAAAAGACGGATTCCCCCCCCCCCCCCGTCCCTGCACATGGTGGGATTTCAACCATGCCGCTGTGGGTGCTATATCATTGCTCTGTTGGAATGAATGACAGTGGCCCCGGACTACTCCAAAACAATCAAGCAGGGATGATTAAACACCACCGCAGTAGCATTTTAGGGATATTGCAGAGATAACTAAAAAAAAAAAACAAAAAAACAGAATTGGGCAGCTGATATAGTGCTCGTAATACCTTCTTGGGGTAAGTCGTGCTGTCAGGTTCCCAAAAGTCGGAAGTTTATTACAACCTAGCATATTAGTGCTGATTTGTCCCATAATGGAATACACTGGGGAAAAGATACGAATATCGTATCACTACAGGTAGCATCTAAGCTGGACCTGGCTGTGGTTCAAGGTCAGGTCTGTGTTGTGGTGTGCCCAGCGCGGTATCACTACCACATACAAAGCACAGCAAACCGGACCATACAAGAAGGGGGGAGAGAGTTTGGTAAAAACCTACTTCCATTGGAAATTATTGCAGCATTGCAAAATAAAAAGATAAGGTGTAATGTCATTTAAAGTGCACCAATCACCAGAATTTTTCTATATAACCTTATGCCAGTGCTATACTGGCACTTTTAGTCATTAGCTAGGATGCATAGGTTTTGAAACACAAGCAAGTAAAGTTTGTAAAATGAACAGCTTTTTGAATGACAGCAGCTGCTGATCAGCTGATAGCTTGGTGGGTATTCATAGTGAATCCCGCCCCATGCCTATCCAATCTCCCCTGTTATTTATGCTAATTCTATTATAGAATTGAATTATAGAATTGAAACTGTGCTGATGTCATACCCATGTGACCAGAAGGGGCGGGCCTCAGGCAACATAGCTGATACCAGGAAGCAACACTTTTCTGTTGGCTGAGGCCCCGCCCCTTGTCACATGGATATGACATCAGTGCAGGTTCTTCTAGTCAGTTAGTAAAATGATTCTATAATAGAATTAGCATAAATAACAGCGGGAGAACGGACAGGCGGGGGGGAATAACTATGAACACCCACCCCAAGTATCAACTGATCGGCATCTGCTGTCATTCAAAAAGCTGTTCATATTTCAAACTTTACTTGCTTGTGTTTCACCTATACATACTAGCTAAAGGGATGTATAGAATCAGCATGATAGTGCCAGTATAGCACTGACTTTAGATTATATAGGAAAATCCTGGTGATTGGTGCGCTTTAAAAAAAGGACTCCCGACATATCCTGGAAACAATCCTGGGACACAGTATGAGTAGGATTAAAGAAAAATATTGTTCTTGATACACTTTTATGGAAAAACTCACCAATATAGCACAAAAATTAAGGAGTTTAGAACAAAGAGAATATGACACATCCAACATATGTTCTAGATGCTGCATTTTATCTCATATACAGGAAGGCGGAAATGTGCTATATAGGATTCAATACATGTTGCACGACTGGTGCTAGGAAACATGAGACTTTCGGTGCGTGAAAATGTAAAATACTGTCCGTCCATAATGCTGGGGAAAACACCCAGTGTGAAGAGAACTAAATATGTGTGTTCTGCACAACATCTAGATTTATACAGCTGACTTAAAGAAGGAAGTCTATGTCTTGGGCTATATCCTGAGCAAGATAAGCGCAGTCCACTACGTTGCACTAACCTATGTAGTGACCACATATAAACAAAAGAATGCTCTATTGTTATCATAAAACCCAGGGTCACATATTTTATTGTTCATGGTCCTATCACTAATATTAAAAAAAGCAACGCAGGAGGCAATTACCAGAGCAGATTCCATGTACAAATACTTAGGGATGCATTTTTCTCACATTTGTATCATACCCATTTTCCTTTGATGAGCCTGTGACATGCCTGCCAGCAATGGTGAGGTTAATGGCAGCGCTATGACAAAGACTACTGACACTGCATAATATTCACTCTCCTTCCCCCGCTGTCAGCTACAACAAGGATCAAAAATCTTGGGTATCCATCTCCCATGTGCTTGATAGAACAATGCACCTTCAGGGAAATTCTGCCGCCCGGAGAAGGACAGACTGACAATGGCACCGAAGCTGGATGGGAGATAACTTCTGCAATGCAGTGAACACGAGAGCCATATACATGTGGGAAACCGGACCCAGCAGTGTCCACGCAGGAAGGCTCGCCATCTTCACCGCCTCCGAGCCACTGATAACAAAGGGATTATGGCTGAATATTGGAGGTACTTCATAAGCAACCTGCATAGGTGAAGCAGCAGTGACACTCCTGCCTAGAAGACAAAGGACTGAACAAAGACGGCACACAGCAATACACTACATCCAGCCAGGAGACGAGACCCAGGCATTACTAGATGAGTGGATGTGGCCCAGGCGACACCAGTGACAAACACCATTTACCCCATTATTTATAAATACTAGTAATATTCAGATTGTTAGCCACAACAGTGCTGATCTCCAGCCTGGCACCTTATGCCCACGAGTCCACAGATCCACTCAGCATCTACACTTTTCTAAGTTCTGCAACCAAAGCAGTCAATGTCTAGTGGATTACGCCAATGTCTGGCATGGGTGCCTTTTATCTGTTAACCCTGGTGTGGACAGAAGAGATTATCATGCACAACTCTCACCAAGAACAGGAACTGGAGATTAATTCCACTGTGCAAACACACATCATTGTGGCCTTTGGGCCCGGTTCCCTGATAACATACATGTGTGGCGTGTTACGTGCCAGCAGAGGAGCTGAAACAATCATTTACGATACATTTTGGACATTCTGGTATAGAATCAAAGAGGGGAATGTAGCACAGGAGCACAAGAATGGAAGCAGATGTCGGTCCTATTGTCTCAGGCTACAGCTACTATTGGTTCTCCTTCTTAAAATCTAAGTGGTCCCTATCCTCTTCTGTGTGCTGAAACATGGTGCGGTCAGTGTGCTGACACCAGCTCGTCTGTCAGGTCACTAATCAACGTCACTATGCAGAGAGTGCCTGGTGTCTGGCCCAGCATCATACATGCATACAGCATTGCTGGCACCATTGTCTGCCCTCTACCTGGGCTGCCCACATCTCCGCAACCCCAAGATTCTCTTCCCCCTTTCCACAGGACTTCCAAAGTGACTTGTCAATTCCTCGACCCTCGGGCTCTCGCTTGTGCGTGATCTTCGTGTCTTGTCTGCCTTGTTGTGTGTACACAGGTAGTTTGGCAGCGTTTCCACCTACTTATGGATGTCTCAGGCACGGTCTTTGCTCGCTGTTAAAGGAACAATGCCCACCATCTGCATAAATTGCCTTATTAATTTTACCAGACCACTGATATTCTTTGTTCCTTTACTGATAAACGTTTATGATCCATAATTCACAAGATGTGCTCTACCTAATCATTCTGCCAGTCTCTACCCTTTCATCTACGCCCGTATAAATTAATCATGGCTACATTAGATTTCACTCCTCTTAGATCGGCCTGTCTTGGTCTGGATGTGCTGCTCATACTCATCGTGTTACACAGTCAGTCTCTCAGTAGTTGGACAGTCGCAGTCTCATGTTGTCACTTTTAAGCAAACATCTGGAGCATATAGCAACTTCCAAACTCTGCCCAGCCTGTGCCACCCCTAATCTCAATGCCCAGCTGCCAAGATTACATTTAGCTGCAGTCAAGTAGCCCCTGCTCCTCACTGACCCTCCTCTACCGTGGCCCCTGCTCCTCGCTGACCCTCCTCTACCGTGGCCCCCGCTCCTCGCCGACCCAGTACCCGTGGCCCCCCCTCCTCGCCGACCCAGTTCCCGTGGCCCCCGCTCCTCGCCGACCCAGTACCCGTGGCCCCCGCTCCTCGCCGACCCAGTTCCCGTGGCCCCCGCTCCTCGCCGACCCAGTTCCCGTGGCCCCCGCTCCTCGCCGACCCAGTTCCCGTGGCCCCCGCTCCTCGCCGATCCAGTTCCCGTGGCCCCCGCTCCTCGCCGATCCAATTCCCGTGGCCCCCGCTCCTCGCCGATCCAATTCCCGTGGCCCCCGCTCCTCGCCGATCCAATTCCCGTGGCCCCCGCTCCTCGCCGATCCAATTCCCGTGGCCCCCGCTCCTCGCCGATCCAATTCCCGTGGCCCCCGCTCCTCGCCGATCCAATTCCCGTGGCCCCCGCTCCTCACCGATCCAATTCCCGTGGCCCCCGCTCCTCACCGATCCAATTCCCGTGGCCCCCGCTCCTCACCGATCCAATTCCCGTGGCCCCCGCTCCTCACCGATCCAATTCCCGTGGCCCCCGCTCCTCACCGATCCAATTTCCATAGACCCTGCTCCCCATTGAGCCAATTCCCGTGGCCCCCACTCCTCACGGACGCTGTCCTATGGCTAATTCAGTGACACATATTCCCTCCCAGGTTACCTAAATGTATGCACAATCTGATGTCAGAAATGTCACCTCTCCCACAGTCACATCTTCTGTGATCCCCTTTATTGCCCAAACTACTGTGCCCATTTGTTGTTGTGGATCAGTTGTTTTCCCCCTCTGGTGCCCCCCTTTTCTCATGCTATGCCCCCTTTTTCATAGACAAGTCTACTGTGCCCCTTTGGAGTTGTGGGTCAGTCGATTATGCGTAATCTGCTGTGCCTCCCTTTTTTCATGCTACGTTCCCCCTTTTATCAGCTATGCTTCCTTCACTCATGGTATGCCCCCCTTATATCAGCTGTGCCCCCTTAGCTGTGCTCCCTTTACTCATACTATGCCCCCCTTATCTGTGCTCCCTTTACTCATACTATGCCCCCCTATTCTGTGCTCCCTTTACTCATACTATGCACCCCTTATGTCAGCTGTGCCCCCCTTTTACCAGCTATGATCCCTTTACTCATACTATGCCCCCCTTATCTGTGCTCCCTTTACTCATACTATGCCCCCCTTATCTGTGCTCCCTTTACTCATACTATGCCCCCTTATATCAGCCGTGCCTTCTTCCCTTCATAGACAAGTCTACTGTGCCCATTTCTACCCTTGACAGTTCTGCCCCTCCCCCTCCCGGCAGTCTATGGTGCCCCTATGCCCACTGCCCGGGCTGCAGTGCCCTCGCCTTGTCTCTTACTTGCCGAGCTCCTCGTACAGCTGGTACTCGTCCGTGAAGCGGGTGCAGGTCGCGGTGGTGGCCATACTAATGCCCGGGGAACCAATCTGGCATCGGGCGGGCTGCGGGCTGTCAGTGTAGCCGGGGCGCGATCTCCTCTGCTTCTTCCTCTGCGTGTCCCCCTCCTTCTCCGGGGCGGCTCCTGCTTCCCCTCCCTCCCGCAGCCTCCGTCTCCTCCCCTGCCGCACAGCTCCGCTCGGCTCCGGCTGCTGAATGCCCGCGGTCTCCCTGGGTGACCCTGCGGAGAGGACTCGTGTCTCTGAGCTCCGGCCGTGCACTGTCACTGCTGCCCCGGGAGGAGGAGGAGGAGGGAGCGCAGCACCGCGATACTTCCCCGGGACACGCCCCCCTTCCTGCGGACGCCCAGCCCGGGGGAGAGAAGAGGGAGCGCGGCAGAGGCGGGGGAGGGGAGCGCTGGAGACGGGGGCGCTGTGCGCTGGCGGCAGAGCCTCACATGGGAGCCCGCTGACAGAACGGCAGCAGTGTGCGGTGTCACCCAGCTTTCCCAAGCACAGAAAACCGGCTCTATAGACTTTATCACAGGCGTCATCTGTCAGTGCAGCGGGAGCCGTATACCGTCCGCACTGTACAGAACCGGCAAATACCGGAGAGAAAGCCCCTGCCCGTTATTAGCAGATCAGCCCTGGAACCGGCGCATCATGTGACCCGAGTCACGTGACGCAGCTGTGAGGCGCTTTTGTTTTTTCTTAGAAGTCAATGGAAGTTCTAGAATAGCGGCAGCTCCTGGTCACCATAGACATCACTGGGCGCCATAGCAGGAGTCCTAATGAAATCCCCCGCCCCAGAAGAGACATAAATACTATTCTGCGGGGTCACCACACAGTCATTTAGCTCCTGTGGAAGCCCTTTATTCCCACACATTAACATACCGCTTTCATGGCTCGCATAACGTATGATGCCAGCAAGTGTCCACCAAACCCCTCCACAATGAATTCCTCCTCAGTACCCTCCACAAGCACGATATCATGACCCTACTGTACCCCTCACATCCTACAAAATATGACCCCAACACAGCCCTCCACACAATATAATGCCCCCCACAAAGCTCTCCATAGAGTATAATGGCCCCTATACAATCATACAATCCGTCACACAGTATGATGGACTCAACTCAATATAATGGCCACCAACTGCCCTCTAACCAGTATAATGTCCCACACATACCCTACAAACAGTATAATGTGCCAAACAACCCTCCACACAGTATGATAGACCCCACATAACCCTTCACAGAGTACGATAGACCCCAAACAACCCTCCACACAGTACGATAGACCCCACACAAACCTCCACATAGTACGATAGACCCCACACAACCCTCCACACAGTACGATAGACCCCACACAACCCTTCACAGAGTACGATAGACCCCAAACAACCCTCCACACAGTACGATAGACCCCACACAAACCTCCACATAGTACGATAGACCCCACACAACCCTCCACACAGTACGATAGACCCCACACAAACCTCCACACAGTACGATAGACCCCACACAAACCTCTACACAATACGATAGACCCCACACAAACCTCCACACAGTACGATAGACCCCACACAAACCTTCACACAGTACGATAGACCCCACACAAACCTCTACACAATACGATAGACCCCACACAAACCTCCACACAATACGATAGACCCCACACAAACCTCCACACAGTACGATAGACCCCACACAAACCTCCACACAGTACGATAGACCCCACACAAACCTCCACACAGTACGATAGACCCCACACAAACCTCTACACAATACGATAGACCCCACACAAACCTCCACACAATACGATAGACCCCACACAAACCTCCACACAGTACGATAGACCCCACACAAACCTCCACACAGTACGATAGACCCCACACAAACCTCCACACAGTACGATAGACCCCACACAAACCTCCACACAGTACGATAGACCCCACACAAACCTCCACACAGTACGATAGACCCCACACAAACCTCTACACAATACGATAGACCCCACACAAACCTTCACACAGTACGATAGACCCCACACAACCCTCCACACAGTACGATAGACCCCACACAAACCTCCACACAGTACGATAGACCCCACACAAACCTCCACACAGTACGATAGACCCCACACAAACCTCCACACAGTACGATAGACCCCACACAAACCTCCACACAGTACGATAGACCCCACACAAACCTCCACACAATACGATAGACCCCACACAACCCTCCACACAGTACAATAGACCCCACACAAACCTTCACACAGTACGATAGACCCCACACAACCCTCCACACAGTACGATAGACCCCACACAAACTTCCACACTGTATAAATGCCTGATTACAGTATAATGGCCCCCACATAGCCCTCCAAAGAGTATGATGGACCCCACACAATCTTTCACACTGTTTCATTACACCTACTAGCTATCCAAACAGTACAATGGCCCCCACATAACCCTACAAACAGTTTAATGCCCCCACATAGCCTTGCAAACAGTATAATGACCCCCACATTGCCGTATGATAATAGCCATCATATTGCACTCCATTCTGTATAATGACTTTTACTTTGCCCTCAAAATAGTATAATGTGCCCCCTCTTAACCCTCCAAAAAGTATAATGACGCCCACAATGTACTCATTGATAAAAAATGCTTCTCATTTCCCTGCTGCTTTGGTCTCTGCAGCCTGTTCTGAAGCTCTGCTCAGCGGATGCCATGTAGTGACGTTATCGCGCTCGCTGCGCTAAGATGTCAGACGCAAAGGCAGAAAGATGGAGGATGGAGCTGCTGGCTCCCTGTTCCATCATTACTTACAACTGTATTGGCATCCCGTAAGCTCATACAGTTGAAAGTGTAATGTCATGCGAAGGGTACCTTAGCCGCCACCATGCTCCCCCAGACTCACACTTACCATAGCGACCACGTGGTCTGCCGTTATTAGCGGTAAGCTAATGTCTGCACTTGAACATGAAAGATGGCCATTGATTGGTTGCTATGGGAAATGATATTTTTTACCTGAAAAGTGTAATACCTGGTATAAGAAATTTATAGGTTTTATTGTGTGGCGCCCCTGAGGCTCTGGTCGCCACAGGGTACTGCACCTCACTTAAGGTGTGGTATTAATCTCAGGTAAGGAGGGGGGGTTAATCACCAGTGTTCCACATTCACACACTACATGCAGTTTAGGAGCCTTAATGCAGGGGGTGACCAATAACGATCATGGGACTTCCCGGTCACTGAAGCCAGGCACCCGGGGGGCGGGTTCCACTTGGGTGTAGAAATAGATGCAACACACTCACATCGAGAGCACCCCCGTCAGGACCATAGTTCTGGCAAGACATCTCAGAAACAACTTGGACTTTGCTAGGCTTGGGACTTGGAGCGGAGCTCAGCCAGGGTACCTAACTGCTGAGGGGGACACCTTAGAAATATGACTCTCTCTCCTTATCTCTCAAAACACCGGTGGTCACCCCTTACCGGATCTGGGATCAGCCTGAGCCCATCACGGCAGTGACCAGTGTGACTGGGCTGGCAATTGAAGTTGTGAGTAAACTACACCCTGAATCCGTAGAGGCTCGATGGCTAGTCCTTACCGGCGCCACTGTCCAGCGCTTTGGCGCCAACGGACTTTACCTTCCCTATTCATCCACCTGGGGCCCGCTCCGCCTGTGGGGAGCAATACCATCCCGGCTGCTTTAACACCTGCCCCGGCGAGGAATTCTGCAGCGGCGGCTACTCCTGGCCGCATACCACAAGTGGCGTCTCGACAAACTTTCCCAAATACCCCGCTTCCCCCACCATTTACTGTACGGCTCGGGGCAACATAACCGGACAAGGCGTGACAACGTCTGCTCCGACCCGAAACAGCCCGGCAACAAGGTTAACCGCCTGTCCCGTGGGGCGCTACAATTGTCTAGACAAAAATTATATCTAGGGAAAAAAGAATGGCACCAATCAGTTGGCAAGTCAAGGGTAGAGAATACTATGTAATAAGGGATAGCGCTATGCATAATAGAAAATACTATGTACTAAGGGACGGCACAAAAAATAACTATAGGAACACTATGTAATAATGATGATATTAATATTATACATATCTAGAGAATATGCTATGTAATAAGGGATGGTGCTATATACAGTTAGGTCCAGAAATATTTGGACAGTGACACAAGTTTTGTTATTTTAGCTGTTTACAAAAACATGTTCAGAAATACAATTATATATATAATATGGGCTGAAAGTGCACACTCCCAGCTGCAATATGAGAGTTTTCACATCCAAATCGGAGAAAGGGTTTAGGAATCATAGCTCTGTAATGCATAGCCTCCTCTTTTTCAAGGGACCAAAAGTAATTGGACAAGGGACTCTAAGGGCTGCAATTAAATCTGAAGGCGTCTCCCTCGTTAACCTGTAATCAATGAAGTAGTTAAAAGGTCTGGGGTTGATTACAGGTGTGTGGTTTTGCATTTGGAAGCTGTTGCTGTGACCAGACAACATGCGGTCTAAGGAACTCAATTGAGGTGAAGCAGAACATCCTGAGGCTGAAAAAAAAGAAAAAATCCATCAGAGAGATAGCAGACATGCTTGGAGTAGCAAAATTAACAGTCGGGTACATTCTGAGAAAAAAGGAATTGACTGGTGAGCTTGGGAACTCAAAAAGGCCTGGGCGTCCACGGATGACAACAGTGGTGGATGATCGCCGCATACTTTCTTTGGTGAAGAAGAACCCGTTCACAACATCAACTGAAGTCCAGAACACTCTCAGTGAAGTAGGTGTATCTGTCTCTAAGTCAACAGTAAAGAGAAGACTCCATGAAAGTAAATACAAAGGGTTCATATCTAGATGCAAACCATTCATCAATTCCAAAAATAGACAGGCCAGAGTTAAATTTGCTGAAAAACACCTCATGAAGCCAGCTCAGTTCTGGAAAAGTATTCTATGGACAGATGAGATAAAGATCAACCTGTACCAGAATGATGGGAAGAAAAAAGTTTGGAGAAGAAAGGGAATGGCACATGATCCAAGGCACACCACATCCTCTGTAAAACATGGTGGAGGCAACGTGATGGCATGGGCATGCATGGCTTTCAATGGCACTGGGTCACTTGTGTTTATTGATGACATAACAGCAGACAAGAGTAGCCGGATGAATTCTGAAGTGTACCGGGATATACTTTCAGCCCAGATTCAGCCAAATGCCGCAAAGTTGATCGGACGGCGCATCATAGTACAGATGGACAATGACCCCAAGCATACAGCCAAAGCTACCCAGGAGTTCATGAGTGCAAAAAAGTGGAACATTCTGCAATGGCCAAGTCAATCACCAGATCTTAACCCAATTGAGCATGCATTTCACTTGCTAAAATCCATACTTAAGACGGAAAGACCCACAAACAAGCAAGACCTGAAGGCTGCGGCTGTAAAGGCCTGGCAAAGCATTAAGAAGGAGGAAACCCAGCGTTTGGTGATGTCCATGGGTTCCAGACTTAAGGCAGTGATTGCCTCCAAAGGATTCGCAACAAAATATTGAAAATAAAAAATTTTTTTTTGGGTTTGGTTTATTTGTCCAATTACTTTTGACCTCCTAAAATGTGTAGTGTTTGTAAAGAAATGTGTACAATTCCTACAATTTCTATCAGATATTTTTGTTCGAACCTTCAAATTAAACGTTACAATCTGCACTTGAATTCTGTTGTAGAGGTTTCATTTCAAATCCAATGTGGTGGCATGCAGAGCCCAACTCGCGAAAATTGTGTCACTGTCCAAATATTTCTGGACCTAACTGTATAAGTAGAGAGGTTGATGTCTAACAGATGGCACTATTTACACCATTTCTCTGCACTTGGATTTTTTTGTTCCATTGTCTCTTATTCTATATGGTAAAAGTAATGATGTCGTTCAAAACTACAAGTAGTCTCGCAAAAAACAAGCCCCTATATGTTCATGTCTATGGAAAAATAAAAAAAGTTATGGCCATTTGAAAGATGAGAGAAAAAAAAAGTACAAGAATGAAAATATGTAAAGGGTTAATTTATCCGTTGCCTACCCCACAATTTAAAATACAGGTTGATAAGTCAGCGCTCACCGTGCCTCCATTAACTATAATTAGTCACTTTTCCCTACTGAATTAAGGCCGCTTTACAAGCGGCGATTTATCGTGCGATCGCACCCGCCCCCATCGTTTGTGCGTTACGGGCAATTTGTTGCCCGTGGCGCACAGTCGGTAACCCCCGTCACACGTACTTACCTCCCAAACGACCTCCCTGTGGGCGGCGAACATCCTCTTCCTGAAGGGGGTGGGACGTTCGGCGTCACAGCGACGTTACACAGCGGCCGCCCAATAGAAGCGGAGGGGCGGAGATGAGCGGGACATAACATCTCGCCCACCTCCTTCTTTCCGCATTACCGGCGGCCGCAGGTATGCTGCAGTTCATCGTTCCCAGGGAGTCACACGGAGCGATGTGTGCTGCCTCGGGAACAATGAACAACCGGCGCACAGAAGCACTATCGATTTTTTTTTAAAATGAGCGACGTGTCAACGAGCAACGATAAGGTGAGTATTTTTGCTCATTCACAGTCACTCGTAGCTGTCACAAGCTACGATATGTCAAAGATGCCGGATGTGCGTCACTAACGACGTGACCCCGATGACATATCGTTAGATATATCCTAGCGTGTAACGGGCCCTTTAGTCACTGTATTTTTCTCCCCAATTCATTACCAGTCACTCTCCTCTGTCATCAGCCCCCTAAAACTGTGCTCCTCCTGATTTCCCAATGTATTATCATTTAAAGTCCTCTCTTCCACCACCCATCACCACTTCATTATAATTGAAAGTCCCCTCCCCAATTCATTCAAGTAAAAAAATTGATTCACCTTTCCACACGATCCCCCACAGCATCGCTGTCCTGAGTGACCTAGACCATCTCTAGCTCCTCTATCTGCTGAATAATGCACCCGACGCAATAATGTCATTATGTCGGTTGAGTCATAGAAAAAGTGCCAAGCAGGAAGACATTCTTGCCTACACTATGGTTCTCTATTGCCAGCCGCGGAGCTCCAGGAGTCCTCTATGCTCAAAGATGTACATCGCCAATGGTGCCAAAAAACTATTACAAGGGCAATCTAGCCATGGGCCAGATTGGCCACCCCTGGAGCCGATTCGTTATTGCTTTTGCAACTTTTTTTCTGGAATAAAGAACAGTTTTAAGGGCTCGTTCACACTAGCGATCATTCTCTCATTTGAGGGAATCGTATGATTTATGCAAATAACACTCAGCTTAAACTCTGCTCCTGCTTCTGCATGCAAGAATCAGGCACAACTGAAGAGACGGTGGAGAGCTTCATTTCTCCATCTTCTCCATTATCTGTATTGGCGTATATTGGACTGAAGTTGGACTTCCGAGTGTAGTCTGATGATTTGCACGCACCCATAGACTTGAATGGGTGCACGCCATCTGATATACGAGGACAATCACATCATGCAGAGTTTCTTTTCTCATGCCAGCTCGACATAAGAAAAAAAGTGCTGGTCGGCACTGCCTCATGGTATAACATTGGGTCAAAGGGCTATATAAGGCTGCTTTCACACTACGTCTTTTTAACATGCGTCCTGAACGTTTTTTTGCTGCAAAAGCAGATCCTGCTTTTACAGCAAAAAATGCATGCAAACGCATGTGTTACTTTGCAGGATCCTGTCACTGGATGTTTAGGGGCGGGCATTGGAGTCATGTGATCGGGAGTGAGGGGAACTAAACGTGCCAGACTGGGAGCCGGCATCTGACAGCTGCGAGGCTCGTAACCAAGGTAAACATCGGGTAACTTGCTTGGATACCCGATATTTACTTTGGTTACAAGAGTCTGCAGCTGCTAGGAGCCGGGCTCCCTGCACACGTTACCAACGTAAACATCGGGTAACTAAGATAAGTGGTTACCCGATATTTACCTTGGTTACGAGTGTCCGCAGCTCTCAGGTGGGGGAGAGGGAGGGGGAGAGACAGAGAGAGAGGGAGGAGAGAGAGGGGGAGAGAGACAGAGGGAGGAGAGAGATAGACTGATCACGGAGGCTGGTTTCTGGGCATGCTCAGTAGAGCTAGCAGGATCCTGTCTATCAGCATGCCAGCGTTCACATGCGTTTGCGTGCTGTTTAGTCAGGATCCAGCAATTTGCAGAAGTTGGACGCAGCTCAAAAACGCTACAAGTAGCGTTTTTGAAAGATGTTAAAAAACTGCAAGTCGCTGGATCCTCACTATAACGCACGCAAACGCAGGTGAACGCATGTTAACGCGAGTCCATTGCAAATGTATTGAAATGAAAACGCATTTGCACTGGATCCGTTTCTGCGTTAAAAAAAACGTTCAGGACGCATGTTAAAAAGACGTAGTGTGAAAGCAGCCTAAAATGTCTTTTTGTTGTATTAGATGGCAGTGTGATCGAGCTCTAATAGTGAATTTTTTATTTGCACCTAATTTGTGCCCTCTTTAACCCAATAAAATTATCAACCAAGTGCTGTAAGTGTATGGCACTTGGTCCTGGACTTTAACAGTGTTCCATTGTAAATTTACTACACAGGGATAAAGCTCCTAAAATCTAGCAGAGCAGGTCCGGTCCCCGATTGTCTGACATAGCCGAGGCCCATGAAGAATAGACCAACTGTTTATCATCCCTTCTGGTTTCACTTTTGGCAGCTACATTGCGCTCAGTGCTCCATCACACTGCCGATGTTTCTGTAGGAGCTCGATCATAAAATCGCCGGATCTCTGCCAATATAGCAGAGGTGTTTGGTCATTGCAGACGCAGATCAGCTCATCCAGTGGCATGAGACCCAAATAAAATGAAAAATATAAAAAATAAAAGTCCACACCACAAAAAAATGTGAATAAAAGAGATTACCTACACATACTGTATTGTCTATCTGTGTGACCAGTAATCTGGAGACTACTTTAAGGAAGTTATTTGGTGTGAAAAATGGACAGTAAAAAAAAACAAAAAGAAACTAATCAAACATTTTTTTATATATATTTGCGTCACACAAAAAAATTACACTGTAATATATAGACTTTGATAGTGTAAAGTAGTAGTGTTCAGCTTGTATAACTAAATTTGGTGTGCCCTCAAAATAACTCAACACAGCCATTAATGTCATATCTAAACTGCTGGCAACAAAAGTGACTACACCCTTAAGTGAAAATGGCCAACTATAGCCCAAAGAGTCAATATTCTGTGTGGCCACCATTATTTTAAAACTCTGCCTTAATCTCTTGGGCTTGGAATTCACTGGAGCTTCACAGGAGCCACTGGGATCCTCTTCCATCCTCCATGATGACATCACCAGCTGGTGGATGTTAGAGACCTTGCGCTTCTCCACGTTCTGTATGAGGATGTCCCATAGATGCTCTATAGGTTTAGGGTTGGAGTCATGCTTGGAAAGTCCAGCAGTGCACTTTTATCTTCAGTTTCTTTTGCAAGGCAGTGGTCCTCTTGGAGTTGTGTTTGGTGCCATTATCATGCAGAATACTGCCTTGCAGTCCAGTTTCCGAAGGGAAGGGATTATGCTTTGATTCTTTGTCATAGTACATGTTTGCATTCATCGTTTCCTCAATGAACTGTAGTTCCCCACAACTAACTGCAGTTTTGCAGCCCCAAACCATGACACTCCCACCACCATGCTTGACTGTAGGCAAGACACACTTGTCTTTGTACTCCTCATCTGTTTACAACCACACATGTTTGAAACTATCTGAAACAAATAAGTTTATTTTGATCTCATCAAACCACAGGACAGGGTTCCAGTAATCCATATCTTTAGTCTGCTTATCTTCAGCAAACTTTTTGTGGGCTTTCTTGTGCAGCATTTTTAGAAGAGGCTTTCTTCTGTGACAACAGCCATGCAGATCGATTTAATGCAGTGTGCGGCGCATGGAATGAGCACTGACAGGCTGACACCCCACTTATCTAACCTCTGCAGCAATGCTGGCTATTTTGAAAAGATAACTTCTGGATATTACTCTGGGCATATGCACTCAACTTCTTTGGTCAACCATGGTGCGGCTTGTTCTGAGTGGAACCTGTCTTGTTAAACTGCTGTATGGTCTTGGCCACCGTACTGCAGTTCTATTTTAAGGTGTGGGTAATCTTTATATAGCATTGGCTATCTTTATGTAGAGCAACAATTCTATTTTTTCAGATCCTCAGAGATTTTATTGCCATGAAGTGTCATGTTGAACTTCCAATGGAAAATGAATATGTCTGGCTCACTATGTGTATAGTAGGTGCTCAGAAAAAATAAGAGTCAATCCAATAGAAATAGCTCTGGCACACTAGAATGATTGATAACATGAGAAAAAAATTCTTTGAATGTTGAATATTTTTTGTTTGTGCAAAAGGATAAGCGATAATTCATCCAACGTTTCGACCATATGACTTAGGTCTTTATCAACGATAAAGTTATCTATATGAACAACAGGACGATATGCGTTCTATTGTATAGGGTCATCACCATTAGAAGACAAATGGAAAACTTGCAATCCTTATGCACTTGATGATTTTAGTAAGTAGATGGTGGAGGCCTATTCCAGGACTGGAAGCGATAAATAATTGTGGTTGATTCTGAAATGCTATGTAGTAGCCACTGGTAGGTATTTTTTGGAGGTTTAGGCGCTGTGTGCACTAGGCCGTTTTACCCGCGGTTTTGCTGCGGAAATTTCTTGAGAAATCTTTGAAATCTTTCTGCAGACATTTCCCAGCAAAACCTATGGGAAAAAAAATAGCTGTGCGCACGCTGCGTTTTTTCTCAAGAAAATTCTTTGTGAAGATTTTTTTGAGAAAATTTCTCGAGAAAATGTGCATGTCACTTCTTTTCCGCAGGTACCTGCGGAATACCCCCGGTATTTCACTCCATTCACTGTAATGTAATCGCGAAATTCCGGGGGTATACCGCAGGTAGCAAATGATGTGCGTTATACCCCCGGTATAGCCGCGATTTACCTGCGGTAATGCTCATCGCTGCCTGCGGTTTTGCAGGGAGTGATGTCATTATGCCAGGAAGAGGAAGCGGAGCAGAGTAAACACAGACGTCACACTCCCTGGACGCCACACAGAAGCACTTCCGTGTGACCTCTAGGTGCCCGTGCAGTCTGTGTCCCGCTCTGGCCCCGCGGCTGCCTGCCCTGCAGTGTGTCAGTGTCTGCCCGCAGTATCGGCAGCTTGTCACCCTGCAGCGCAGGTAGACACTGACACACAGCAGTGCGTGCAGCCGCGGGGATGCCGAGCGCTGCTGTCAGGAGGTGAGATGAGATCATTACCTGCTGTGACGATCTCCTGCCTCCTGACATCACCGCGGTCACTGCTGTCACTGCCGTCTATGCCCGCGGCCCGAGACTGTCACTAGCGGTGACGTCACGGGCTCTCGCGATACTGCTGACAACGCGGCGGGCATAGAAGTCAGTGACAGCGCTGATGGCAGGACTGCAGGAGATCGTCAGAGCAGGTAATGATCTCATCTATCCTCCTGATGGCAGCGCTCGTCATCCCCTGCAGTGACCTGGGATGACCTATTGATGTTAGCTCAGGTCACTGCATTACTCTCCCAGCCAATGGGGAACCTTCTGTTCTTCACTTACTGGGACAGTGACTATGGTACGGATCGTCGTGGGACCCCCCCCTTATTGGATTATGCTGGACCCGGATTTGATTGTTCTTGTCAATAAATTGGTGAAAGAGGGAATGTGGGGAGTGTTTTTTCAAATAAAACTTTTTTTGTCTATTTTTTGTTTCTTACTGACTGGGTTGGTGATGTCGGGTATCTGATAGACGCATGACATCACTAACCCCAGGGCCTGATGCCAGGTGACATTACACATCTGGCATCAACCCCATATATTACCCCGTTTGCCACCGCACCAGGGCAACGGGATGAGTTGGGGCGAAGCGCCAGGATTGGCACGTCTAATGGATGCGCCACTTCTGGGGCGGCTGCGGCCTGCTATTTTTAGGCTGGGGAGTGTCCAATAACAGTGGACCTCCCTAGTCTGAGAATATCAGACCCCAGCTGTCCGCTTTACCTTGGCTGGTGATCCAATATGGGGGACCCCACGTTTTTTGTTTTAAATTATTTATTTAATGTAAAATAACAGCGTGGGGTGCCCTCTGTTTTGGATTACCAGCCAAGGTGAAGCTGCCAGCTGTGGTTTGTAGGCTGCAGCTGTCTGCTTTACCCTAGCTGGCTACAAAAGATGGGGGGACCTCACGTCATTCTTTTTTAATTATTTATTTATTTTTTGGCTAAATACAAGGCTAGGCACCTTTTAGTGGCACATGAAAGTCACTAAAGGGTGCCAGCTTAGAATATGCAGGGGGGTGGGACATTATATAGGTCTTTCTCATCTATCTATCTATCTATCTATCTATCTATCTATCTATCTATCTATTCATCTAGCCATCTTTCCCTCTATCCATTATCTGTCTATCTATCTATTATCTATATTATTTATTGCAGTCCAGCATAAAAAAAACGCAGGGACCAACCTGCGGAAAAACCGCGGCAAAATCGCGGCAAAACCACATGCGTTTTTCCCGCGGTTTTGGTGCGTTTTTTTACCGCAGGTGCGGTAATCTTCAACTCCCAGAAGTTTCTCAAGAAATTTTCTTGAGAAAAATCACTTTTCTAGTGCGCACAAAGCCTTAGAGGGAATAATGCGATTCCTTCAGTTCTCAGTTGCCTCAGGATCACAAAAATGCTTTATGTAGCATAAGGGAATAATAATTTAGGCACTGATGCCATGGATAGGGGAGCAAAACGTCTCAGCAAGGCTCTATAGGGAACCTGGTATACAATTAGTGGAAATACAAGGTCACATACAGCCAGAGCGCTGTGATAGGGATCTCTCAGTGGTGATGCAGGGTATAGGCCCCCTATAGAGCCTTGCTGGGATGTTTTGCACCCCTATCCATGGAATCAGTGCCTAAATGATTATTCCCTTATGCTAAACTTAACCTAAATTGAAAAATAAATTGGTATGATGTCCTTATTTAATTAAAAACACAGAATTTCATTGCTTCACTATCAAAGTCTATTGCATTTTCAGAAGGGAAATCCACCAATATGTGTTCATAAGTCATAACCAAACTCTTAGGGGTACTTTGCACGCTGCGACATCGCTACTGCGATATCGTCAGGGTCAAATCGAAAGTGACGCACATCCGGCGCCGGTAATGACGTTGCAACGTGTAAAGCCTAGATGCGCCGATAAACGATCGCAAAAGCGTCCAAAATCGGTGATCTGTGTAGCGTCGGTCATTTTCATAATGTCACACCAATAGGAGATACGATGTTGTTCCTCGTTCCTGCGGCAGCTCACATTGCTGTGTATGAAGCCGCAGGTGCGAGGAACATCTCTTTACCTGCCTCCACCGGCTATGCGGCAGGAAGGAGGTGGGCGGGATGTTTACGTCCCGCTCATCTCCGCCCCTCCGCTTCTATTGGCCGCCTGCCGTGTGACGTCGCTGTGATGCCGCCCGACCCGCCCTCTTAGGAAGGAGGCGGGTCACCGGCCAGAGCGACGTCGCAGGGCAGGTAAGTGCGTGTGAAGCTGCCGTAGCGATAATGTTCGCTACGGCAGCTATCACAAGATATCGCATGTGCGACAGGGGCGGGTACTTTCGCGCTCGGCATCGCTAGCCGATGCTAGCGATGTCGCAACGTGCAAAGTACCCCCTAGTTTTGTGCAACTGTTGCCCATACACTCCCATGTTAATAATGTGTGGTACTCTATATGTCTCTAGCACAATGCCTCTAAAAAAAAATTATAGTTGACCACAACTTAAGGATAAGCTGGGGTCAAATAGAAAGTGACGCACATCCGACGTCGCTCTCGACATCGTAGTGTGTAAATCCTTTATGATACGATTAACGAGCGCAAAAGCGTCGTAATCGTATTATTGGTGTAGCGTCGGTCATTTCCATTAATTGGGAAATACCGATGTTACGATGTTGTTCCTCGTTCCTGTGGCAGCATACATCGCTGTGTGTGAAGCCGCAGGAGCGAGGAACATCTCCTACCTGCATCCTGCGGCTCACGCCGGCTATGCAGAAGGAAGGAGGTGGGCGGGATGTTTACGTCCTGCTCATCTCCGCCCCTCCGCTTCTATTGGCCGCCTGCCGTGTGACGTCGCTATGACGCCGCACGACCCGCCCCCTTAATAAGGAGGCGGTTCGCCGGCCAGAGCAACGTCGCAGGGCAGGCGAGTGCATGTGAAGCTGCCGTAGCGATAATGTTCGCAACGGCAGCTATCACCATATCGCAGCTGCGACGGGGGCGGGGACTATCGCGCACAGCATCGCAGCATCGGCTTGCGATGTCGTAGTGTGAAAAGTGCCCCTTAAATGAGCACCTACATATTAGATGAAATGCGAATGTAATGGTCGACTTTGACGATAATGAATGCCTGTATGCTGGTCCTGTGAAGCACAAATTCATCATTGTTCAAAACACTGTTTAAGTATGTTGGATTCCTTTTATGATCAACAGTGGCTGCATCATTGGCAGAAAAAAATCCAATATTGGCCCATGTACGGTAGATTGTGATGTGTTTGGGGCCATTAACCAGCAATAGTTTGTTCATTAACCCATTTTCATCTAATATCTATGGGGGCTTGAAAGCTTCAAAACTGCCACCAACTGATTACCCAATTTCACATTGGTGATTTCCTTCTGGCAAATCAAATGACTTATGTCACTGACTTGAAACTCTGAACAAGGTCTCTGGAGTGGAGATGTCATTCTAAATAGTCAAGCAGGCCACTCTGGCTTTGTTACCATCCACTAGGGTAAATACGTCATCAATAGCCATGTTTGGCATTCGGCGCAGGGGGAACTGTGCAACTCCTCCCTTCACTATGCGTAAAACTGGATACTGCTGAAGACAGCTTGTGAAATTAAATTGACCCAACTTTTTTTTTGCTATGCTTGGTCTGCAGATGTCAGGAAATAAAGGAAATAAAGGATTGGGCACTTTACATTTCAACATGGTCATATCACGGCAGGGGATACAGAATATACTACCAGTATAGGACAACACACAGGAAGGGGGAAAGAATGCCTTATAGCTAGGGAAAGGGGGAGATGGTGACCCTTGACCACAACCTACGGCTGGTCTCTGGGGTCCCTCAGCCCACTAGATAGGTTCCTCACCTATCACCTATGTGCCGAACCAGATATCTGAGCCTATGCAACCCTAGTGCTGGGCCCTAAATATGGAACGGGTAGGATGAGCTCTTCATCAACCACACTAAATGCTAAAGGAAGACACAGGGAAACAATACAGGGGAAACACGACTGCAATCACCAGAGCCCTGGTAGATAGAAAAAGACAAAAACGTATTTGAGCAGCAACAACCACAGAAGTCCCAGAAGCACCAGAAGATGAGCTCTCCAGAGCTCAGTAAGGAACGAACTATAAACTGCACCCAAACCACCCAAGGATGAGGTTAATAAAGGAAGTCAGAGAATACCAACTGCTATGAAGGACTTACAGTTTCCCATGGTTCTAGAGTACACTGGCTTTGGAAACAGAGAACTGTCAGATAACAACACGTGGCTCCAATCTCCGCGATCTTCTTGAACTCGCTGCCACTGGATTGTCAGCCGGCCGTGATACCTCCGTGACAGCTCAATTCCATGGTTTTAAGGTTGATAAATTACGGCTGCAACTAGCGGCAAGTTACTCTACTTTGGCCATTGGGAACACATAAAATATGCGTCTGTACAGTGGGAAGGGAAGGAATAGCCCGTGCTTTTGAAAGTGTATGACCATCTTAAAACAACCCTGTACCCACGATCCTGAATGTATAGCCACCATACCTGGTCCCTTCCATTCTGCTGCTGCCTTGCTTTGTCAGATATCTGGCCCATTTTCTTTCAAAATGGTCTCCTCAGAGGAATGGGCAACTAAGTGAAAAGTCTGAACTGGGCCTCTCCTGCCATGGGATGGACCCAGCGCTGTCATCATCAGTGATGGTTCTTCCTACACCAATAAAAGGCAGAGTAGGAATGGTTCAGACTCTCCATAATGTTCTTCATGTTTCTGTGCTCATGGAGAGGATAACAACAATCTGACAGAGGGAGACAATGGCAGAAGAAAACTGTCACAACTATGGTGGTTATAGAAAGATACAAAGGAGATGTAAATTCACGTTTATTGTGAGTGGGTGGAGGGTGAATGTAAGGCGAAATCCAGAATTAGCAGATATTTTCTATTGTGCAGGAATCCTTGTGCTACATGTGGTTTGGGTCACAGATTTTCAGTATATTTCCACCAATATTTTGCAAATGGTGAAATTAACAGTAAAAAAGGGCAACGTTTCTGCAGAATGAGTATGGGACTCATTCAAAAATTGGAAGCATAATAATATTTCTGCATTGTTTTTTTCCAATTTATGTATATCAGCTCACCGTGTACACGCTCACTCCTGGCCTCTCCCTGGAGCACGGACAAGCACTGCCGCAGCCCGATATTGCAAATAGAAGACAAAAACAACGGATGACATGACCAGCACAGCACTACGCGTTTCAGGTGAAAGAATCACCTTTAATCATGATTAAGGGTGATTGTTTCACCTGAAACGCGTAGTGCTGTGCTGGTCATGTCATCCGTTGTTTTTGCATGCTAAAATAAAGACCATGGCTTTCCTCGCCTGAAGAACTGGATGTTCCTTCTTTCTTCTAATTGTTTTTTTCCTTTATGTGTAGATAGGGATTTGAAAATCACATGTATTGACTGTTAACTTTGCTGCAGATTTGTGGTATGGAAGGAGTGTGGCCTAATTTATCTAGTATGGTAGATAGATATTCCTCATTTGTGTTTGTAAGACGTATTACAAAGTACAAGGTCATCATGCCAATATCACACTATCAAAAATTGTCAATGCCACCTATGACAGCCAGATTCCAGCACTTATCTTCCCAAAGCTCATAAAAAGAGAGAAATGAAACGATTGGTTGCTATAAACATTACCGACATCTAAGCATGAACACATTTTCAACAACACTGAAATTACATCACTGCAAAGTTTGAAAGGTTTCAATAAACACGTCTGCCCATAGCAAACCATGGCATTATTGCAATATCTGTCACTCTAATAATAAACTATCTGAAACTGATTCTAGTGTACTGGCATTGAAAATTTCAGCTTTTAAAAGACAGAAATGGCTGAGCTCTCACATTCCCATCGCTTCCTTATGTTTGACAGTAAACTTGGCAAGCAGCAATGAATACTGGTAGGGTTTTGTTTTGTGAGCTGTGTGCTGAAAATATAATAATGATTCAAAGATTCTGGCTCAAATATCAGATTTTTATTTCAAACCAAAGCGGCCAAGAAATATTTATTAGTGATGAGCGAGCACTACCATGCTTGGCTGCCCAGTACTCGAAACGAGCAGGTCGGAAGCTTGGACGAGCTCGACTCGAGTACCAAGTATAATGAAAATCAATGGAAAATTCAAGATCTTTCGGAAAAATGCTTGATTTTCTCAATGACTTTAATTATACTCAGTAATTGAGTTGAGTCCGTGCGAACATCCGACTTGCTCGTACCAAGCACCCAAGCATAGTAGTACTTGCTCATCTCTATTGTTTATGCGTATAAAATATCTATGACTCTTAGAACTATTGCCCTTGTTCTTAGAATTCTTATTGTGATAGGCTGGACTTCAGACTTCAGACCCTGCGCTATCCCTTATCTCAGAGATAGGCTTGACAGTGGTCAGGTCTGAGCCCCCAGTGGGACCCTGACTCCTGTCTGAGCCCTAATCTTACTGCCCCTCTCCCCCATCCTTTGGGCAGGCCGGAAACACAGTAACAAAACCCCACAGAAACGACATGAACAAGGGAGAATAAAAACTCATACACACTACACTGAAACACAAAGGAGAGACAATATCTGTACAGTGGAATAAAGAAAAAGGAAGTAAACACACGATAGGGAAACTACCACACCACTCAAAATAGAAACTACAGATCCCCACAAACTGGATCCCCACAAAGACTGGAATCTCTGGAGCTATGTTGTAACTATTATCAGCTCTGAGTAGCAAGGTCCAGGATCTTATATAGTAAGGAGACGGCTGTGATTGGTAATAAGCAACCTGAGCTCCTAGCAGAGTTCCCCAGGTCATCAGGACTTAACTCCTGTAGGACTGAGGAACACAGCACATGAAACAGCCGATGCCCAGCTTTGGCTGAACAACTAGGAGGCATCAGGTTGCCTGACAGGCTCTGCAGTGTGAACAGAGCCTGACGCCACCGTGACACCTAATGAGTCTGGAACCGAACATCGCATGACACTTATTAAGATATTTTTTAAAGAGTATTTCTGATTTTGATAAGTGTTTCTGCTTTTAAAATAATGCCCCAAAAAACTTTTTCACAGTCCTACACCCCATCTTAAATGCTAGTGTCCAAAATAAACACAACACATACATGTAGATAAGGAAATCAGTTACACTTTGAAAAGGTTAGTACCGTATACTGTTTATATAGAAAAAAGGCTGAAGAGAAAATTGTCAAAGTAAAGTTAAAACTTACTTTAATCTTCATAATATAATCATAAGTGGAACAGAGTCATAGCAAACTTATAGTAAACGCGTTTTGACCATGAAACGGACTTAATCATAACTAGTGATGGGCTAACCTGCAGATATCCTGAATCGGCTGGTCCAACCGGATTAAAAACAAAAAATGGTTCGGGACCGAAATTAATTCCGAATATCTGTCCGGATACCGATCCCCATAGAAGTCTATGGAGACTCGCATATTTTGCTTTTAAATGGTGGTAGAAAGGGCTAGGGAGATTAGAGCAGGCACATTATACTTATCAATTCTCCGTGGTGGTAACACTTCTTCTGGGGCCGCTCATTACCCTCATACATATTCACTTCTTCCCCTGCCCATCGCACTGGCAGCCCTGGCATCTCTGATTAGTTGCATATATGAAAGAATAGCTCCAGCACTCAAAGGGACTTAATGCAACAAATTTATGCAAATGTGTTTTATTGATTTTCTGCAAAAAGACAGTGCACCTCAACCAAAACAAAGCCAACGTTTCGGCTAATGAAACCCTTATCAAGGATTGCCTAAGTAAAAAAACAAAGATATTTTTACACACCTGGTAAGGGAAAAAGTGCATATATACAAGATTATATACAGATATTTACATATATACATGGAGAAATATAAATAAACAGAAAGTATACATACATACACGTATGTATCGTACGGTTGAGGGGAATTAGGCTGCTTTCACACTACGTCTTTTTAACATGCATCCTGAACGTTTTTTTGCTGCAAAAGCGGATCCTGCTTTTACAGCAAAAAATGCATGCAAACGCATGTCTTATTTTGCAGGATCCTGTCACTGGATGTTTAGGGGCAGGCATTGGAGTCACGTGATCGGGAGTGAGGGGAACTAAACGTGCCAGACTGGGAGCCGGCATCTGACAGCTGCGAGGCTCGTAACCAAGGTAAACATCGGGTATACTTGCTTGGATACCCGATATTTACTTTGGTTACAAGCGTCTGCAGCTGCTAGGAGCCGGCTGCCTGCACACGTAACCAACGTAAACATCGGGTAACTAAGAGAAGTGGTTACCCGATATTTACCTTGGTTACGAGTGTCCGCAGCTCTCAGGTGGGAGAGAGGGAGGGGGAGAGACAGAGAGAGAGGGAGGAGAGAGAGGGGGAGAGAGACAGAGAGGTAGGAGAGAGATAGACTGATCACGGAGGCTGGTTCTGGGCATGCTCAGTACTTTCTGGGCATGCTCAGTAGAGCAAGCAGGATCCTGCCTATCAGCACGCCAGCGTTCACATGCGTTTGTGTGCTGTTTAGTCAGGATCCAGCAATTTGCAGAAGTTGGACGCAGCTCAAAAACGTTACAAGTAGCGTTTTTGAAAGATGTTAAAAAACTGCAAGTCGCTGGATCCTGACAATAACGCACGCAAACGCAGGTGAACGCATGCTAACGCGAGTCCATTGCAAATGCATTGAAATGAAAACGCATTTGCACTGGATCCGTTTCTGCGTTAAAAAAACGTTCAGGACGCATGTTAAAAAGACGTAGTGTGAAAGCAGCCTTAGACAGGTCTGTCGTCTTTAGATGTTATCTCAGGTAAGGTGCCCGTAGTTGCAGAAAATTTGCTACAAATGGTAAAGAATGCAGTTTATTAGAATGAATAGGTAAGCACGTTTATCTAAAGAAGTATACAACAATCATAATCATTATTATATATAAAAAATGGTGGCACATAGAGAGATATATCTATACATGGAAGGCGTGGTGGATAGTGGAATAGAATACCTTAGGTCAGCCAATGGGGATGAGGACAGGGTCACAGAAGTCAGTGGTGTTCAAAATGGTGGGGGAGCGGCATGCTTCATGAGCTGGCCACAATATATCCTCCTCTTCTCAGCCTGAGTGCCCTGCTTCATGAAGCGGGCAGCTCAGGATTTTTTCAGCCTGTACAGCCTGCTTCATGAAGCAATGGGGAGATAAGGTATGCACACCAGTGACTATGTAAGGGGAATACATGAAATAGCAGAAACTGCTGTGTGAATACTGACTTGAAAAATCCAATAGCTATATGTATGAGTGAAAATGTGAAAAATGGAATCTGCATTACTGCCATGAACATATGAATCAAGAGAAATTTAGCTACTGAATTGATCAATGCAATAGAGCCCCAACACTACGCCAAAGTATTTCTCTACGTTGAGGTCCCTAGCTTGTGTGTGTCCTCTCATGCAGTTAAAAAACTTACCGTGTATGGGAAGCTGAGACCCAGGCTATTTATGCGTATGATATGGATTGGCAATAGGTGTGGTTGGGGAGGGTTCACAAACGAAAAACTACTAACAAATAAGGAATAACGTTTGGAACACCATTCTAAGTCTGAACTGGGTGCAAAAACCTAAAAAAACATCACTATGGGGAGATAAGGTATGCACACCAGTGACTATGTAAGGGGAATAGATGAAATAGCAGAAACTGCTGTGTGAATACTGACTTGAAAAATCCAATAGCTATATGTAAGAGTGAAAATGTGAAAAATGGAATCTGCATTACTGCCATGAACATATGAATCAAGAGAAATTTAGCTACTGAATTGATCAATGCAATAGAGCCCCAACACTACTGGCGTAGTATTCACACAGCAGTTTCTGCTATTTCATGTATTCCCATTACATAGTCACTGGTGTGCATACCTTATCTCCCCATAGTGATGTTTTTTTAGGTTTTTGCACCCAGTTCAGACTTAGAATGGTGTTCCAAACGTTATTCCTTATTGTTAGTAGTTTTTCGTTTGTGATCCACACCTATTGCCAATCCATATCATACGCATAAATAGCCTGGGTCTCAGCTTCCCATACACGGTAAGTTTTTAACTGCATGAGAGGACACACACAAGCTAGGGACCCCAACGTAGAGAAATACTTTGGCGTAGTGTTGGGGCTCTATTGCATTGATCAATTCAGTAGCTAAATTTCTCTTGATTCATATGTTCATGGCAGTAATGCAGATTCCATTTTTCACATTTTCACTCTTACATATAGCTATTGGATTTTTCAAGTCAGTATTCACACAGCAGTTTCTGCTATTTCATGTATTCCCCTTACATAGTCACTGGTGTGCATACCTTATCTCCCCATAGTGATGTTTTTTTAGGTTTTTGCACCCAGTTCAGACTTAGAATGGTGTTCCAAACGTTATTCCTTATTGCTTCATGAAGCAGGCAGCTCAGGATGAGCTTTGCCCACGATATGTATTTCTCTGTTCAGCCTGATCAACCTGCTTCATAAAGCAGGCAGCTCAGGATGAGCCACACCAGCGATGTTTCCTCCTTGACTCAGCCTGTGCTGCCCAGTGCATGAATCATGCACCGGGAGGCCCAGGATGATCCGTGCCGGCGATGTTTCCTCCTCTGCTCGGCCTGGGCCTCCCGGTGCATGAATCGTGCACCAGGAGGCTCAGGATGAGCCACACCAGCGATGTTTCTTCCTCTGCTCTCCCTGGGCCTCCTGTGCATGAATCGTGCACCAGGAGGCCCAGGATGAGCCACGCCGGCGATGTTTCCTCCTCTGCTCGGCCTGGGCCTCCCAGTGCATGAATCGTGCACCGGGAGGCCCAAGATGAGCCACTCCGGTGATGTTTCCTCCTCTTCTCAGCCTGCGCATCCCGGTGCATGAATCGTGCACCAGGATGCCAAGGATGGACCACGCCAGAGGTGTTTCCTCCTCTGCTCGTCTGACAGGCGCTGTCTCAAAGGCTGGGGGCACGTCTGGCTGCAACCAATCACAGACGCTAGGCGGGGAAAGCCTTGCATATGTGATGAGCGGCCCAGGGGGCCGCAGGAGCAGCGTACAGCCTGCTGGAGCCTCAGTAAATATGAAGCGCTCGCTTCATTCTTATTTTCTTTATTTTTCCTTTTTTTTTAATTTCTCGAGTTCCGGCGCAATCACTGGGAATCCCGGGCCCAGGTCCGGCACTAGGGCAACTTTAAAACCAATGCGAATCTGGACTTTTACAGTCTGGGTCTGCCCAGCCCTAACATTATGATATGTCACCCTTGATGTTTTCCAGATGTTACTGTGTGCATATTATCTATGGGCAATAAGTCCATCAGTATTTAGGCTCCACCTATAAACAGCTTGTATTTTCCTCACATAATAATGTTTATGATTGTTGTATATCTCTTTAGATAGACGTGCTTACCTATTCATTATAATGAACTGCATTCTTTACCATTTGTAGCAAATTTTCTGCAACTATGGGCACCTTATCCGAGATACCGTCTAAAGATCGCAGACCCGTATAATTTCCCTCAACCTTACGATACGTACGTGCATCCATATTTTCTGTTTATTTATATTTGTTCATGTATATATGCAAATATCTGTATTTAATCTTGTATATATGCACTTTTTCACTTACCAGGTGTGTAAAAATATTTCTTTGTTTTTTACTTAGACAAATCCTTGATAAATGCTTTTATTAGCCAAAACTTTGGCTTTGCTTTGGTTGAGGTGTCCTCTCTATTTGCAGAAAATCAATAAAACACATTTGCATATATTTATTGTATTATGTCCCTTTGAGTGCTGGAGCTATTCTTTCATATACATATATAGCCATTTTTCTCCAAGCACCTACTTGATAGCAGTTGAGCTGGGCCTTATCTATTTCTCTGATTGGTTGCAGTCAGACCACGTGCCCCACCCTGTATGACAGAGTGTGGGACTGTTTGGAATCACACACGCTGTCTGCATGTCCATGGTAGTGTAAAAATAAATATATAAATAAAAAATTGATGTAGGGTCCCCCATATTATGGTACCCAGCACATATAAAGCATACAGCTACAGGCTGCAGCACCCAGCCGTGTGCTCGTCTTGGCTGTGTATGAATATAAGAGGGACCCCAAGCAGTTTTTTTTGTTTTGGTTTTTTTTTTAAATTATTTAAATAAATAATTAAAAACAAAACACTGGCTTCCAGTTTCCCCCAATTTGGATGCCCAGCCATGATAAAGCTGACAGCCGGGGGCTGGTATTCTCAGGCTGGGGGCTGGGGAGACCCATGGTTATTGAGCCCCCTTTAGCCTAAAAATAGCAGCCTGCAGCTGCCCAGAATTGTCACATCCATTAGATGCGACAATCCCAGCACTTTATCTGGCTCTTCCCGATTACCCTGGTGCAGTGGCAATTGGGGTACCATAAGGGGTTAATGACAGCTCACAGCTGCAACTAAGCCCTAGATTAGTAATGGGAGGTGTCTATGAGACCCTCTCCCCATAATTAATACTATAAGTAAAAAGAAATAAACACAAACAACAAAAAAATCCTTTATTTGAAATAAAATACAAAGAAAACACACTCTTTCCCCAATTTATTATCACCAAACAACCATTTACAAAATAATCCATACGAGGTCCCATGATGATCCCGGCTCTGCTTCATACTGAAGTCACAGCACGCAGGGACATTACAAGACATGACTGCACACTGTGGCTTCAGGCAGAGACTGACTGACCCACAGTTATGAGCAGTGACATCACTCAGTTATGATGTAAATAATACGGTATATAAATATTTTCCAAACATATAAAAATCAAAAACTAACACATGAAAACTTAGAACACTGCAAATAAATGAATGAATGCAATATACTTAATAAATGACATCAAATCACTATGACATTTCATTCCTGTGGATTGTCGGGTATTCGCTTTCAGTATCCAGAAGGCTTCTTTGGTCAATAGCTGCTTTCTCCAATCACCGCCTCTTTTAGGTTTGTTAATCCTCTCTGTGCCAAAAAATAGGAAGAAGTCCAGATTACTTTGATGTTCACAAAGTATTTCGCTGCTCCAAAGGTCAATTTTCCTTTGATGATCTCTGCAAAATGCTCAGAAATACAAGCGTTTAAATTGTGGATAGTTCAATCAAAATAGAAAAAATTGCAACAAATACAAAAAAATGACATAAACCACATATTTGGTGTCACAATTTAGAAAAGAAATATTGGTAAAAGAACGACCATCAGAGACAGTAAATTATGGGGGGTTTTTCTCTGTATAGCGGCACATGTTGCATTTTACTCCAGCACAGCACATTTATAAAATCCCTTTTGCGCTAACCAAATTTTATTATGAGAGGGACCCTCTAGCAAACTCGGAGAAAGTAAATCACCCAGAGATTTGTCTCTTCATGGAACATATTTATCACCAGGATGTAAAATGCTGTTGAGATCAGGGTCCTTGTATAAAATAGGTAAATATCTAAAAATATAAGTTTTTATTGCATTATACTGTAAACTATAGTAAGTAGAAAATATTGGAACAGGATTACATTTTTTGTCAATTATTGGAGTTTTTGACTTATGTAATAAAGATGTAAGTTGTGATTATTCAACCCTCTGCTTAGCGTTATGAAGAACTGTGTTTTTAAAGCCTCTGTCTTTTAATCTGGTAACTATAATCTGATATTGTTTACCATATAATTTAGGAGTGGAGAACACTCGTTTCACCCTAATAAATTCTCCACAAGGTATGGAATTTATGTTCCATTTTGGATTGCAGCTGTCATTAGCACGAATTGTATTGCATGAAATGGGTTTGTGATAAATGGTAGAATTTATTTTATTTCTTTTTGTATCTCCCCATAAAAAAAAATCCAAAAAGGCCAACTAGAAAGTTGAGACAGAGTAACAAATTTGGAGATTGAGTGTATTGTCATTGATGTAATCAATTCAATTAGAAAATGTTAAATCAAACCCTTTAATATCATGCCAAACTATCAGTAGGTCATCTATGAAACGACCATACCATAGTGTGGATTGATTAAATGAATTGCATGTAAAAAAGATTTATTGCTGTTCCCAATATGCCACATATAGCACCACTAAATAAGCTGATAATTATGACCCCATTGGAGAACCTTTAATCTGCAAAAAATATTGATTGTCAAGCATGGAAAAATTATGACATAGCAAAAATTCAATTGGCAACAAAATAAATTGCTGCAATTCTAAAGATAAAATGCTGTATGTGTATGTTGGAACTCAATCGTAACCATTGTCAAGTTGTGTGATATAATAATAATTTTTATTTCTATAGCACCAACATATTCCACAGCACTTTACAATTTAAAGGGGGCATATACAAACAATATCAGACATTACAGAGTAACACAATTCAACCTGTACCAAGAGGGGTGAGGGCCCTACTCACAAGCTTACAATCTATGAGGAAATAGGGGAAACACAAAAAGTAAATGGTAAAAAGTGCTTGTATTGTCTGGTCCAGCCGTCAATGTAATAAATAGGAAATTCAAAGTCAAATAACGCTGAATGAATATGTCATCAGCCTGTATATGTAAAAGTACAGGTCAAGAGTGCATGGAAAGTGTGTAAAAAGATGATAAAAAGGGCTAGATTTTGACGAAAATATTGTATGCCCAAAACGTGAATAGTTAGATAAGTGAAGTGAGGGGATAGGCTAGTCTAAAGAAATGCATTCTTAGAGAGTGGTTGGAGAGGAATATGATCCTGGCTGCTGCATTTGTGGCGCCCCTGAGGCTTCAGTCGCCACAGGGTATTGCATCTGCCTTAAGGTGCAGTACTTATCCCGGGTAAGAGAAGGTTAACCACTGGTTTTCATAGCTTACACAATACAGCCAGAAAGCAGTTACACAACAGAGGTGGTCACCATATCAATGGGTTTTTTCCCGGACAGGGTGAGTCATCAGGAAGGTGGGGGCTGACTGGGGAAGTTAAAGAACACACAGGAAATCACTTCAGATCAGTCTGAGATGCAGGAGAACCCAGGTCGCTGAGGGGTGTGCGTCACAGCTCCCCTCAGAAAGACTGCCCAGGATGAGTGCTTAAGAGCTATCCTGGGGAAGGAGAAAAGGAGAGTGCCAGGACATCATGGCCTCGTAGGACCACAGCGGCAGAGGGGTGTGCTTCAGAGCTCCCTCCGCTAGGACTGTGCAGACTGGAAAGGACCAGGCAGACTGGGAGAAACAGGAGACGACCGGGTGGAGCTGGTGAGACAGAGGAACATTACGGTAGCCGGAGGGTGAGCCCCAACAATCCCAAGGTGGATTTCATGTCCCATTGCCCACCACCACAGAGATCCCAGGGCACAGCAGCATATAGAGACAGGAGTCAATATCACGGTCGGGCCCATAATTGTTTTGCGCTGCCTGCAAATGGGATGGTAATTAAAGCCAAGGACACTGGGGTCCCCAAGTAGCTTCACGCCATGGGGATCCACACTACAAGGCGCAAGGAGGAATGTCTCACACGATCCACAACACCAGTGGTGACCTCTGATTCATCAGGGATTGGCTGGGGCCTAGCATGGTGATGACCGGTACTCTGAGGGCAGCATCCTAAGAACTGTGAGTAAAAGACCTGGACCCGCAACCACTGCCTCAGCCTCTTATTACCGGCGCCCAGCGCTTCGGCGCCAATGGTCCTTCCCCCCGTCGCCACCGTCCTCCCTGGGGCTCACTCCACCTGGACTATCTGAGCTGCTGTAACATCAGCCCCGGAGGACAGCAACATCTCACAGCGGCGGCTAATCCCTGGCCGCGCACCATGGGTAGCACTGCAAAGCAAAACCCCCATCCCTTTTGCACCCTCTTTTCATGTAGCTAACGGGGCCACGAAGCCGGGTCAGGCCAGTCACAGCAACCCCAAAATACTACCGGCCCGGTGACGAGTAGCCCTGCAGGCCCCGTGGGGTGCTGTAGTGCCTGGTCCCGCCAGATCCCGAGGGGGGCGCTCTCCCTCACATCTGCCCAGCCCCAGCATGGCCCCCACGTGCACTCCTGGTCCCATCCCCCGGCAGCGACGTGCTTCCTCTTACCATGGCTCTGCAGGCTCTGCTCACTCCCGGGTCAGGCGTCCTCTTCCTGGAGCTGCTGCAGTTTCTTCCTGTCTCCCGTCCACACACAATTCTGCAGTGAGCAACTCTAGGCTGCACGCGAGGCCACGCCCCCTTTCTTAAAGCAGCAGTGCCTCATTTTCTGGAAGTGACCTCACAGGCCACCTGTTACCTAAAGACTATTTAGGTTCACCTCCCCTGGCAGCAAGCGCCCGAGCAACGCTTCTACTAGAGCCCTGCTAGTGTTCAGGCCCCTTTGTACTACTGTTATCCGTGTGTTCCTGCCCGTTACTAATACTCTATCTCACCGTAGTGCCATCTGTACCTTCCGGCTGTGGACGTCACCGGCCATACCCGCAGTGGACGTCACCAGTCATACCCACAGTAGATGTCACCAGCCATACCCACAGTGGACGTCACCGGTCATACCCGTAGTGGACGTCACCGGCCTTACCCGCAGTGAACGTCTCCGTGCCACATGCTGTGATCATCTCCGGTGCCACACCCGTGTTCTGCCTGCTGCGGACGTCGTACCCGAGCTACGCCTGGCCGTACAGAGACTCATACCACCGGTTCCTGGCTGCCGTGCCTCTAGGCCTTCTAGGGAGGCACCGCACAGTCCCTGTATAGGGGTTCGCTGCTGGTCGCCTTCTCAGGGGAGTCCGGGGCACGGTCCAGTGACTCCACCTCCGGACATTCGCCGCTCCTCGGTGAGCGTAACAGGTGCTACACATTCAGGATGGATTAAAGAGAGGAGGTTTCAGTAAAAGTTAGACCGATTAGTAGAGAGTGGAAATAGTCCAAAGAGAATGAATAAGAGGCAGTAAGAGTTTTTGCAAAGTCGACATAAGAAAAGGTCGAATTTTAGAAATGTTTTTGAGATGTAGGTGACATGAGTGAGCAAGTGATCGGATATAGGTAGTGAAGGAGAGTCAAATATGACCCCCAAGACAGCGAGCGTGCTGCTGGGGAATAATTGTCAAACCACGCACAAAAATGATAATATTGGAAGTCTATTGAGAGAAGAGGATGGAGCCTAGGACTGAACCTTGAGGAACTCCGACAGTGAGGGGAAGAGGAGCCGGCAAAAATTACAGTGAAGGAGCGGTCCGAAAAGTTGGAGGAGAACCAGGAGGCAGCGTTGTCCTTGAGGTCGATATAGCAGAGCATTAGTGAGAAGGAGCTTATGATCCACAGTGTCAAATGCAGCAGAGAGATCCAGGAGAATCAGCAGGTAGTAGTGACAATTAAATTTAGCTGTTAATAAATCATTAGAAATTTTAGTAAGAGCATTTATTGTAGAGGGTAAGAAGCGGAAACTGGATTTAAAAGGAGAGAGTTCTTTGAAAGTTGGCTGATTAAACGGGACTGGACCAAGCATTGCAGAAGTTTAAAAATTATGGATAGATTAGAGAAAGGTCTGCAATTAACTGCATAATTTTGGTTGACGGATTTTTTTTTTTTGTAATGGTTGTATGCTTGCATGTTTGAATAGGAGGGAAAGGCACCAGATGAGAGAGGTTACTTATTTTAGTTAAATGAATGGTGACAATCAGGAAAAGGGACTGAAGGAGATGTGAGGGAATAGGGTCACTAGTGCAGGTAGTACAGCAAGAAGATGCAAAGAGCCTGGTAACGTCTTCTTATTTGACCAGTTCAAAACCAGAAAATGAGCTAGATGAAGTGCAGTAGGGAAGAAAATGCATTATATTAAGAGACTAGGAGAAAATTTCCTGTTGGATATGGTCAATTTTTTTTCTTTAAAATCATTGGCCAGATCATCTGTGCTGAGGTTCGGGGTTGGGGCCTGCACTCTTGGACAAAGGAGGGACTGAAAAGTGTCAAAAAATTGTTTAGGGTTGTTGGATAGTGAGGTGATGAGAGTGTTGAAGTAAGCTTGTTTGGAGAGGTGAAGGGCAGATTTCTGTGTTTTAAACATAAACTTATAATGGATGAACCTGACACCTAAAGCACTGCTGGAGAAGACATGTTTGTAGCGTGTGCCAGGATTGCCGCCATCTGTACCGAGTTGCTCTGTGTGTAGGAGGTGCAGCTTCATCAAGGGCATTTAGCAGTCTTTAATTATACTGTCTCAGAACAAAGTCAGGACATTAGAGGGAGGAGATTCTGGCCAATAATGACTGCAATTTTTCCAAAGTTTCAAGATGTTAATAACATGTAGATTTCTATATGTGTGATAAGTGGGTGCTTCTTGAGTGGGTTGGCAGGTCTTGACAGAGAATGAAAAAAGGTTATGGTCAGAGAAATGTATAGGGGAGTTAGTAAGATCATGCCCTGAGCAGGGGTCGGAGAAAATCAGGTCTAGCATATTCCCGTCTTCATTGATAGGAGAGTTAGTACGTTGTGAAAGGTCAATAGAGGAGGTTACAGATAAAAGATGAGCGGCAGATGAGATGAGGATGAGGGAATCAATAGGGAAGTTAAAGTCCCCTATGACGAGAGTGGGAATGACACAGGCTAGAAACTGGAGAAGCCAAGTAGCAAAGTGATTGAGGAATTGATTGGGAGGGGAGCCTGGAGGGCGATACACAACTGCCACTCGCAGGGAGAAAGGCTTATAAAGTCTGACAGTGTGGATCTCAAAAGAAGGGAAGATAAATGAGGTTATATGAGCGATAACCTGAAAAGCACGATATGTTGAAAACAGCATACCAACACCTCCACCTGGTTTGTTCTCAGGTCTAGCGGTATTTGAAAATTATAGTTCATCATACAGGAGAGCAGCAGCAGTGGTGGTGTACGACTTTTGAATCTAGGTCTCAATAAGAGCTAGGAGGTTATGGGAATTTGAAAGGAAAATATCATGGATGTGTGACGCCCTGGCACACTAGGTAGTCACACATGGACCCCCGCATGACACCTTCCCACACAGGGTTACATTCAGCCGACCTGAAATCCTAGCCACCCCCCTTTGGGTAGTACAGACACACCAGTGGGCCGGACCAGGCGGATGAGAAACGCCCAGCTAGGGGTCTGGGGAACCCGGAGCGGGAAAAAGCAGGGAGTTGAGTCTGTCAGTCAGTGTAGTCTGAAGTGGAAGTTCAAGTGGAGGAGTTAAGAGGTGGTAGTTGACAAGCGTCGGGGTTGGAGCCCTGGCTTACTGGCTAGGTGACAGACAGTGACCAGTATCAGCAGGAGATCGGAAGACGGCTGCCGGAGATCTGAGGTGGACCAGGGCAGGGTTGTAGCCCGCCGCTACCGACACCGGAGAAGCGACCCGGAAACCGTGCACACAAGAGGGTACTTGGACCTTGAAGCCAGGACCGAAACCAACGGCCTAGCTAATTAACCAATTGAGGACAGGATTATAGGTCCTGTCCCAACCTAAGTCTCGAAAAGAGACAATCACCCACCGAGTTGGATAGGGCATCCGCCAGGGCCCGCTAGATCCCAAGGGTCAGTGTCAGCGGGCAAGGCTCCCAACCAAAGGACCGGGAGCAGACTCCTGTGTTTCACACCGGGAGGTCCAACACAAAACACAAAACGTGCAGAGGAGAAAGACATTGACCACTAGCCCGGGTGTGGGACCAGATGCACCCGTCTGCGGCAGCCAGCCACTAACACCTTGGGTTACCAAAAAGGACTCTGTGTTGATTGACTCCACACATCAGTGCAACTTCATCCAGCACCATGACAACTAATGACTCCACACATCAGTGCAACCTCATCCAGCACCAGGACAACCGAACTGTAAGTTTACTGGTCCCTGCAACCCTGCACAACCCTGGGCCCCGAGCCATCTGTGACTCCCTGGACCCCAGGGGTCACAGGTAATTACATCAGCCACATACACACACACCCTCACCCCCTGCGAGGTCACACACATGTCACCCGATTGGGAGACCTGATGCCTCCCCCAGGGCAAGTAGAGCACACCAGGTGGGCGGAGTCAGGTGGAAAGACACGCCCACCGAGGAGACTACTGTCCTGGGGCAGGAAGTTCAAACAGAACAGTTTGGGGAGAGAAAGTTGAGAGTTGACAGTGACAGGAGGTGAAAAAGGAGAGAGACTGTCAGGGACCCGGGTAGGAGCCTGGGCCCCTTGGAAAACGTCAGGCAGGCAGGCAGGCGGTGGTGGCCATCTGCAGGAGTACTGGTACAGCAACCGGTGGAACCGTACAGACCGGGCTTTGGTTGGAGCCCGCCGGTCCCGAACCGGGGAGTCAAACGTGTACCGGAGCACCAACAGAAGGGTACTCAGACCCAGTCCTAGCTTAGAAGCCACTGAGTATAGGCGAATTGACTGATTGCTGGCCGGACCTCAGGGGTTCATCCACAACCAAAGTCCCGAAAGAAGGCAAAAGCCCACCGAGACCGGGTGAGCGCCACCGCCAAGGGCCAAACACCCGACGGGCCAGCGCCTGCGGGCAACCGAGGGCTCCTCCGGCAGCTCAACGCCGGGGAGCGGGCTACCACTGCTTAGGCAGGGGGGCCGTAACACAAACATCCAGAGGTGCATGGGAAAAAGGGCCACCATCAACCCCACAGGGGACATCAGCAGCCGGTCGCAGGGACCGACCACTACCGAACTTTGGTTTACCAGTGACTCAGTGTGAATTAATCGTGAGTACACCAGTGCCATCCAGGCACGACACACTACACCACGGCACGGCGCCCTGCACCCCGACTACAACAACCACCAAACTCTCACAATCCCCAACCGGGCCCCGGGACACACTGCCCCTACCCACGGAGGGGCTAACATCTCGGCTGCGGCCACAACACCGATCCCGGACGAGCCTGCCATTACTCCAGCCGCAACAGTGGTGCTCCTCCCGTCACTACGACCCGTGGGTGGCGTCACGACCCGTTACACGACCACCATCCTCCCACCGCCTACTCCCCCTTAACAAGAGTGATGTGGCCCCCGGTCCGGAGGCACTCGTGCCACCGACAACCCGAGCCTGGACCTCGAGCGGCTCGGCCCGAGCAAGCGGAGGAATCGGCCGGGCCCCTCTCAGGGCGGTACACATCCATCCCTACCCACGGAGGGGTTAATATCCAGCTGCCATCCCATCGCCCCCGGGTAACCCATAACAGCAGCGGTGGTGCCACATCTCGCCACACACCGTGGGTTGCGTCACAGACTAATTACAGCAAATCCCATACAAATACGTCCCCTTTATATTCGAAGTGTCGGCGCGACCCCCGGGTCCGGAAGGACCCCTCGAGCCATACCGTAGATCTGGATCCGAGCAGCCCGACGGCTGGTGTGGGGGCGGCACAGATGTAGGAGAGTTTGTTACCTGCTGATCGTGGTTTCCAGATGGCACAGTTAAACCCTTCACCCCCTGGCAATTTTCTGTTTTTCATTTTATCCTCTCCTTCTTCCAAAAGTGATAACTTTTTTAATTTTTTAGTCAAATATATTTGGAATTTATAGCCACATGAGGGCTTGTTTGCGGATCAATTGTTCTTTTGAATGAAACCATTGTTTTTACCATATAGTGTACTAAAAAATGGAAAAAAAATTCCAAGTGATGTGAAATTGCAAAAATAAAATGCAACTGCACGATGTTTTTTTTTATTTTTTATTTACTATATTCACTATATGGTAAAACTGACCTTGTATTATGATTCCACAGGTCAGTATGAGTTTGTGGATACCAAACATGTATAGTTTTACTTTTATCTAAGTAGTGTAAAAAAATTCAGATGTTTGTCAAAAAAAAAAGAATAGCGCTTTTGTTTTTATTTTCCGAGACCCGTTGGTGTCAATGATGGGTTATGTTTTGCATCTTAAGCTAGAGTTTTTAATTATACCATTTTTTGCATAGAGCCAATGTTTTTCAAAGCTTGTTATGTCATTTTAATGCAATGTTGCGGCGGTCAAAAAAATTTTAATTTTGGCATTTGGAAAAAAGTTTTCACTATGCTATTTACGATCAGAATAATTGATTTTATATTTTGATAGATCGGGCATTTCTGAACAGGGCGATACTAAATATGTGTATATGTTTTTTTTATTAGTATTGTTTTATTCTCTATGTGGCAAAAGGGAGGTTCTTTGAACTTTTAGGGTTTTTTAATTTGTAAAACACTTTTTTTTTTAAACATTTTTGATTTATTTTACTGGTCCCCGTAGGTGACTTTATCACTGCACAGCCTGATCGCTTCTGCTGATCAGAGGGATGCTTCAACATCGCTCTGATCAGCAGTAATGCTGTGTTACTGTGAGTGTCGGCGCTCTGCTGGCATTCACAGGAAACACATCATGACAGCGACAGGGGTCATCATCTGACCCTACACTGGCATACCAACCAATTAGCTCCCCGTAATCACGTCTCAGAGCTGCTGATGGTGGCTGGGAACAATGCGCACTTTAGATCACGCTGTTAGCTGCACATGTCTGTTGATAAGATCAGTAGACATGTGTGGGGATTACCCCAGGCTTGCTGCGGTAACCGAGTGGAGGCAACTTAGGACGTACATATAAGTCCTAGGTCGGGAAAGGGTTAAAGAAAAACAGAAGGCATGCAAAGAATATTAATAAGATTCGTGGGGTCTGATTGTAGCAGAGAAAGAATTAAACTTACTATTTGAAAAAGGGCCTGCGTTAAGGGAGATATCTCCTGCAACTAAGAGGAGAATAGAGAGAGTGAGCAGATGGTTAAGTGATGTGTAAGACCGTGTCTTGCGTTGTATGGTGGGTAGGAGTGAATGGATCTTTGTGATAGAATACACTTTGTGCAGAATTCTTAGGCAAATGAGTATTTTGATCACATGATTATTTTTATACATGTTGTCCTACTCCAAGCTGTATAGGCTTGAGAGCCAACTACCAATTAAGTAAATCAGGTGATGCGCATCTCTGTAATGAGGAGGGGTGTGGTGTAATGACATCAACACCCTATATAAAGCGTGCTTAATTATTAGGCAACTTCCTTTCCTTTGGCAAAATGGGTCAGAAGAGAGATTTGATGGTCTCTGGAAAGTCCAAAAGTGTGGGATGTCTTCCAGAGGGATGCAGCAGTCTTGAAATTGCCAAACTTTTGAAGCGTGATCATCGAACAATCAAGCGTTTCATGGGCAATAGCCAACAGGGTCGCAAGAAGTGTGTTGGGCAAAAAAGGCGCAAAATAACTGCCAATGAATTAAAGAAAATCAAGCGTGAAGCTGCCAAGATGCCGTTTGCCATCAGTTTGGCCATATGTCAGAGCTGTAACGTTACTGGAGTAAGAGCAGAGAGGGCAGAGAGCTCCACTCGGCCTCAGATGCCAGCAAGGTGGAGGTGGGGTACTGGTATGGGCTGGTATCATCAAAGATGAACTTGTGGGACCTACTCGGGTTGAGGATGGATTGAAGCTCAACTCCCAGACCTACTGCCAGTTTCTGGAAGACAACTTCAAGCAGTGGTACAGGAAGAAGTTGGTATTGTTAAAAAAAAACCCATGATTTTCATGCAAGACAATGCTCCAACACATGCATCCAACTACTCCACAGCGTGGCTGGCCAGTAAAGGTCTAAAAGATGAAAAAATAATGACATGGCCCCCTTGTTCACCTGATCTGAACCCCATAGAGAACCTGTGGTGCCTCAAAAAATGTGAGATCTACAAAGAGGAAAAACAGTACACCTCTCAGAACAGTGTCTGCCACCACCACTGGCTATGGTGGCTGCTGCACGCAATGTTGATGGTAAACAGATCAAGCAACTGACAGAATCTATGGATGGTAGGCTGTTGAGTGTTATCATAATGAAAGATGCTATATAGGTCACTAATTTATTTGGCTTTTGTTTTTGCATGTCAGAAATGTTTATTTCTAAATTTTGTGCAATTACCAAATTTTTCGCTTTATAAGACGCACCGGATTATAAGACGCACCCCAAACTTAGACATAAAAAAGGTAAAAAAAAGAAAAATGGGGTCCGTTTTATAATCCGGTGTTCTCTTACCGGAGGGGGGCAGCAGTGGTGGTGAAGCGGGGTCACAGGAGGCAGAGGTTGTGCTGGCAGGCACGGCGGGTCAGTGGCAGCAGGGTCCATGGTGGCAGGTGGCGTCCGGGGTGGCAGGAGCCAGGGGACCCGTGGTGGCAGGAGCCGCGGGGCCCGTGGTGGTGGCGGCAGCAGCGGCGTCGGCGATGGCAGGTGAGTCATGCAGCAGGCCGGTGCAGTGAGTGTCCCAGTGTCCGCGGTCCCGGTTCAAATAATGGCACCTGCGCAGATGGAGCTCTCATCCAAGGGCTCCATCTGTGCACGCGCTGACTCCCGGGGGAGCGCGTGCGCAGATGGAGCTCTCATTCAAGAGCTCCATCTGCGCATGCGCCCGCTGCCATCATTTGAAACTGGGACCGCGGACAAACTGGGTAACTTGCTGCACAGCCGTCCGCCCCGCACGCACAGTGTGACAGCCAGCAGGCTGCCCGCCCACCCTGCGTGCAAGCGGCCGGGTACCTGTGATTGCGTGCGGGCGGCAGCCATCTGCCGCCCGCACAGGCACACGACCGCCGCCCGCACACAGCACCCGGCCGCCGGCCACTGCCCGCACACAGCACCCGGCCGCTGCCCGCACACAGCACCCAGCCGCCGACCGCCGCCCGCACACAGCACCCGGCCGCCGGCCACTGCCCGCACACAGCACCCGGCCGCTGTCCGCACACAGCACCCAACCGCCGGCCGCCGCCCGCACACAGCACCCGGCCGCCGCCCGCACACAGCACCCGGCCGTCACCCACACACAGCACCCGGCCGCCACCCACACACAGCACCCTGCCGCCGCCCGCACACAGCACCCGGCCGCCGCCCGCACACAGCACCCGGCCGCCGGCCGCCGCCCGCACACAGCACCCAGCCGCCGGCCGCAGCCCGCACACAGCACCCGACTGCCGCCCGCACGCAGCCACGGGTACCCGGCTGCCACCGCACGCAAGCACAGGTACCTGGCCACTTGCACGCAACCACAGGTACCCAGCCGCCCGATCACCGCACAGAGAGCACCCCCAGGTACCGCTATATTCGCTTTATAAGACGCACCCCCCATTTTCCTCTCAAATTTTTGGGAGGAAAAGTGCGTCTTATAAAGCGAAAAATAGGGTATATTGGTTTACCTAGTGAAAATAAACAAGTGAGATGGGAATATATTTGGTTTTTATTAAGTTGCCTAATAATTCTACACAGTAATAGTTACCTGCACAAACAGATGTCCTCCTAAGATAGCCAAATCTAAAAAAAAACCACTCCAACTTCCAAAAATATTAAGCTTTGATATTTATGAGTCTTTTGGGTTGATTGAGGACATAGTTGTTGATTAAAAATAAAAAAAATACAACTTGCCTAATAATTCTGCACGCAGTGTATGAAGAGAGCATGAGAGCAGTACATGGGAGAGAGAATGATTGAAGGACGCATATAGATAGAGTGCACAGAGTGTGTTAAAGGGCGGTAGATTTGAGGGATTTTAGCAGCTAGTACATAAATTATACAAATGCATAAGGTGAAAACATTTTATACCCCAATAGAACTAGGAACAAGTTTGTTTCATTGTCTTGCATGACTTACCTGTCTCTTGCCCTAACTGCCATGTGTAACTACAGTGGCACTTATTAATTCATAAAGACACTTGAAGAAAAGGTCATTGTTACAGTCACCAAGGGGCAATGAGCGTCCAGAGGCAGACAAACTGGGCCGTGCAGCGGACTCCCCTGAAGAAGCAACCAGCAGCGAACACCTATACATGGATTGTGTGGCACTCCAACAGAAGGCCTAAATGCACAGCAGCCAGGGACTTGTGGAGATTAGTCTCTTAAAGTCCGCTGTAGGGGTGCTTGGTTGTGGCAGAACGGTGATGGTCACTCGACTTGGCAGCACGGAAATGATGGCTCTGACATGGCAGCACGGAGGTAGTGGCTCTGACATAGCAGCACGGAGGTAGTTGCTCGGATGTGGCAGCACGGAGGTAGTGGCTCTGATGTGGCAGTATGGAGGTAGTAGTAGAGAGAGGCGCTAGGACGAGACAGAGGTTAGACACACGAGACTGGTACTAGGACTAGACACAGTAATGTACAGGGATCTGAGAACTAGCAACACATTATTAGGCAACATTGCTAAGGCGCCTCCTATAAGGGGAGGCAGTCTTAAATACCTTTAGGGTAACAGGTGACATAGGAATAGCTTCCGGGTAATGGGATGCCTGGTCCTTTAAGAAAGGGAGCGTGACTGCACTATGGCAGCTCACAGAAGAACTGCGCATGGCCTGGAAGCAGAAGGAGACCGTGGCAGAAGAGGAGCGAGAGGGACCACTGGGCAAGTGAGAGCGAGAGCACCCCTGCCGGAGCCTGGAAGGGAGGATATGTGAGGATACCACTCTGGGATCGGGCAGGAGAGAAGGAGGGTAACCCTGTTGGAACCTGGAAGCGGGGACGTGTGGGAATACCATGTTGGGACTGGGAATGGGCACTACAGTCATATTGTCGGACCATAAAAAGTCATCACAGGCCGACAATACAACCATACTTTCTTTAAAAAAAACTGGTATTCTGCAGCTGAGCAGTTGTAAAAATCCATCAACCCAGGCACTGAGCCTCTCCACAAAAGAACCAATGCCTGATATGATGGGTCTGAGAGGTGTTGGAAAGACATTCTTGTATAATTTGGTAGGCCATGAAATATGGCTGTGTTAGGATTCTAAGGGTATACATATTTTTGTTGTCTCTCTGACCATATGCATATTCTATTACCCTCCTCCAAAAATTTCTTGGGACCAACTTGAAAGCATAGTGTCAGATCAGTCACGAGTTTTCAATAGCTATTTTCATCATCCAGTATATTGTATACCAATTTGATGTACAAATGTGAATCCAAATCACAATGAATCCTCCTTTGTCTGAGACACATATACCTTTATTGTTATTATTTGGTAGTTGTGATATTGCATCAGACTGTGCCCTTGTGTCTGTCACAGAGGTATCACGGCCTACCTGACAATCCTGTGGTGAGGAAGATTCTATTTCCGGCGGAAGCTGAAAGAAGGAGAGGCTACTAAAGGATGTGGGAGGGGTAACACACCGGCTGCACAGAAGGTGATTAGCTAGGAGCTGCTAGCAGGGGAAACTGACATTACCTAATGAAGTGCCAACAGAAAGCAAATACATTTAATGCTGAGCCACACAATAATGAGTGAAGCTCAGATCCCCGAACCGTCACACATTTCTCAACTGCGAGAGGCACTCGTGATAGAGATGTCGCTTCAGTATTGCCACAAAATCTTGTTTCCTCATGATGCCATCTATTTTGGGAAGTGCACCAGTCAATTCTGCAGCAAAACAATCCCACAACATGATGCTGCCACCGTGTTTCACTATTGGGATTGTGTTCTTATTCTTCAAAGCTTCTCCCTGTAACGATGGTCATTATGGCCAAACAATGCAATTTTAATTTCACCAGGACATGTCTCCAAAAATTAAGGTCTTTGTTCCTGTGTACATTTGCAAACGTGAATCTGGATTTTTTATGTTTCTTTTGGAGTAATGTTTTTTTCCTGGCAGAGTGGCCTTTCAGCCCATGTTGATACTGTACCTGTTTCACTGTGGATAATGATAAAATCTTACCAGCCTCCACCAGCATCTTCACAAGGTTTTTTGCTTTTGTTCTTGGGTTAATATGCGCATGTCTGACCAAAGTACATTCATCTCTGGTACACAAAACCTGTCTCCTCCCTGAGCAGTATGATGGCTGGACATTCCCATCTTGTTTATAGTTGCGTATAATTGTTTGTACAGATGAACGAGGCACCTTCAAGTATGGGGGAATTGCACCCAAGGATGAACCAGACTTGTGCAAGTCCACAATTCTCCTCCTAGGATCTTGGCTGATTTCTTTTGACTTTCCCATGATGCTACACAAAGAAGCTGTGTTTTTCAGGTGGGCATTAAAATACATCCACAGGTGTGTCTCTAATTAACTCAGATGTAGCCAATAAACCAATCAGAAGCTTCAAAAGACATGATATCATCATATGGACTGTCCCATATTGTTTAAAGCCATAGTTAATGTAAACTTTTGATTTTGCAGAAAGTAATAAAAATGCCACAAAACATTTTCTCTCCCTCTCTCTCTCTCTCCCTCTCTCTCTCCCACTCTCTCTCTCACCCTCTCTTTCTCTCTCCCTCTCTCTCTCTCTCTCTTTCATTATTCTGGCATTTGGCAAATATAAATAATTTTGGTTCTTAATTGACGTAAAACGAGAAAGGTTTATTCTGATTTCATGATAGTGAGAAGAACATGCAAATGTGTCTTTTTAGATAGTGTATGTAAACTCCTGGGTTCAACTGTAAAATGCTGTTGAGATCAGAGTCCAGGAATAAAATAACTAAATATCTAAAAAGAAAAGTTTTTATTACATTAAACTATAAACTATAGTAAGTAGAAAATATTGGAACAGTAGAATTGTAATTTTGGCAATTATTGGAGTTTTGATTTGTGTAAAAAAGATCTAAGTAGTGATTTTATAACCCTCTGCATAGCGTTATGAAGAACTCCATTTTTGTAGCCTTTGTATTTTTATCTGGTAAAAATGATCTGACATTGATCTTCATATACTGTATTTTATTTATTTTTTTATACTGTGTTGTCACATTATACTGTTTGAAAGGGGGCATTATTGTTGGCATAATACTGTTTAAAGTGGGCACTGTGTTGGGGTATCATATTTTGTCTGTGGGGTGTTCTCTCAAGACAAAGTCTATGGAGGTGTTCGTCAAAGGTATATCATACTGTATATGGTGAATATTTTGGGGGCCATCATACTGTATGGGAGCCATGTAAGAGGTATCATAGTTGGTGGGAACACGAAAGGAATTCAGTAGAGTCAGTATTTCTGAAAGTGTGCTGCAATCCATGTCCCTTTCTCTGTCTGTATGTGTTGGAAAATATGCCTTTCTGTGAGTGCACCATGACTCTGTCTATTCCACCAAAGAAATTTTTATTGGATTCGGAAGGGGTGGAGGAGGGTCTAAATAGGGGTGAGGTTAGAAGGCTAATTCTACAATTGAGACCTATGCATTATTTTTATATACATCCCTGCTATTAACTTAACTTTAGTAGGGCTGCCCTTAGTCTTTGTTTAAATATAGAAAGGAAGAGTCTGTGCGGTCTCTATGGCACAGTCACTTTCTATTGAAGGGTACTATCATGAACTAAAAGAGAAAATTATGATAATGATAGAAAAATGGTGTGCGACGGATTGGTTTAACAGATGGTTATACATGCTATATCCAACTTTGTCTTGAATTCTAGTTGTCAAGGCTACTCATAAATTTTCTGGAAATAAGAATAAAACCTATAATCAAAAATAAACATGGCTGTTGTGACATCTAAAAAATGTAAGATGATAAACATCACTCTCCATTTGTTCAAACAGCAAGGAATGTAATTGTATCTGACTATGTGTCATGCAAGAAATTTTGCAGAGGATTTATGTTCTCTGCCTAATGTGATACCTGGCCTCTCCATTTCCAAAATGCAACCTCCTTGGGTTTTACAATGCTTTTTAGTTTTGCATACCTAGGAGAGTGATGTCTTGCCAGTAGTGATGGGCGGACCCGGACTGTAAAAGTCTGGATCAGCACTGCTTCAAAAGTACCAGTGTGCCATACCCAAGCCTGGAGTTCTCATGGAACTTGTAGTAATGATCTGGGTCTGGCAACTCAAAAAAATAAATTTAGAAGGAAAAAATAAAGAAAATGAGAATAAAGCAAGCGTGGTATACTTACCGAGTCTCCGGCATGGCTATAATTGGTTCCAGGGCCCCTCATTATCGCTTATTCACATTCACTGCTTTCCCCGCCACCAGCAATGCCTGCAACTGTGGTTGGTTGCAGTTAGACAGAATCCCCATCCTGTGTAACAGCGAGTCTGACTGCAACCAAACACAGACTCTGTCTACGGGTCCCTATCGTGGTGTAAAACTAAATCAATAAAATAATTTGCATAGGGTCCCCCCATATTATGATACACAGCATAGATAAAGCATATGGCTACAGGCTGCAGCCCATAACCATGTCCTTATCATGGCTGTGTATCAAAATAAGAGCAGCTGTATTGTTTTTTTTAATTATTAATATAAATAGTTTTAAAAGAAACACTGTGCGGTTTCCCCCCAATTTTGATACCCAGCCATGATAAAGCCCGACAGCTGGGGGCTGGTATTCTCAGACTGAGGACACCCATAGTTATTGGCCCCCCAGCCTAAAAAAAGCAGTCTGCAGCCACCCAGGATTGTTACATCCTTTAGGTGCGACAACCCCGGAACTTTACCCAGCTGATCCCGATTGCCCTGCAATGGTGGCAATCAGGCTGATTAAGGGTTCATGACAACTCACAGCTGCCACTAAGCTCTAGATTAGTAATTGTGATGTGCCTGTGAAAGCCCCCCATTACTAATCTGTAAGTGAAAAGAAATAAACACAAACACTGAAAAAATCCTTTATTTTAAATAAAATACAAGAAAACCACCCTCTTTCACCCATTTATTAACTGCCAAAACACCCAGGTCCGACGTATTTCACATTAGGTCCTATGACGATTCCAACTCTGCTACATCTGAAGGCACAGCACGCAGCGATAGAACATGACCTATGTGAGCTGCAGGCAGAGAATGAGCCACATGATGAGTGGTGATATCACTCATGTTAATTGCGGTCACAGCTGGACGTTCTCACGGCCCTCCACTTGTGATTGCTAGTAACCTGACCTCAAGTGACCTAAGGAAACTCAGCGACCTCACCTCAGGTGAGGTCACTGAGTTCTCAGATCTGCCTCTCCTGGCAGAAAACTGCATATTTTTTGCCAAGAGATGCAGATTTGGTGCTGAATTTTCTACAGCATATTCCTGCACCCAATCTACACTTCCTGGGGAAAAAATGGATCACTACCGCATGTGGTATGATGCAGTAGTGATGCATTTTTTTCTCTGAGGTGAAGATTAGGTGCATGAATATGGTGTAAAAATGTCATCACCAAATTTGCAACTCTTGGCCCAAAAATACAAAAAAAAATGGTTTTGATGCTTATTCAGTGCGGTTTTCTGCCAGGAGATGCAAATTTAATGCTGATATCTGGTGCAGACATTTCTGCACCAAATTTGCACCTCCTGACAGAAAACCACACTGAATCGGCATCAAAGCCCTTTAGTTTTTTTCTTTTTTGGGCTAAGAGATGCAAATTTTATGATGAAATTTTTATACTATATTCATGTACCAAATCTACACCTGCAGGCCAAAAAAGAACCCACACCAAAATTGCATGCGGTATGATGTGGTATTGATGAGGTTTTTTGCCAGGAGGTGTAGATTGGGTGCAGGAATATGATGTAAAAATTTCAGCACCAAATCTGTCTAATTATAAACAGTCTAAGAATCACTGGGATATGCTGTAGCATTCCAGAGTTATTACCTTATATTGACACTGGTCAGAATTGAAAAATATGGCTTGGTCAGAAAGGTGAAAACAGGCTTGGGGAGGAAGGATTTAAGAAAATAATCAGTTACATTCTTAATAATCATTTAGATGGCTAAAATACAATTTTTTATACTTTTAATCTACTGTAATCATTAAAATACTGGACTCACATTTTCTGTCAAAGATAAGTTCCATACATCTAAATAGGGTCATTTTGGTAGTAAGAACATAGATTTCTCATAGTTCCAGATGAAATTTATCCAACAAAACCTGCCATGTCTGAATCTGTCCTAAAAGGGTATATGAAAATAATTTTACTGAACTAGGCAACACTCTTAAGTCATGTGTGGATTTAAAATGATTGACCATTCTTAAATAATAAAGTAGAGCATTATAAGCCTGAAGTAAGTGTCTAAGTAACTTGTACACTACTCAAATTAAGTGAGTACTTAGATCATACATTGCATCTCAAATGAACAAATCATCCAAGTTTAAAATATTTACTGATATAAATTGTGTCATTTGATGTAAAGTAAATGGTCAATGAAAACCAAAATCATCAACCAATTGAGACCTAGATTTTAAATGAAAGCAAAAAATTCCAAAACGCAGTTAAATCCAATTAGCATGAATTTTTGCCATGGGACTTCATATTGTGAATATAGAAGAATACAAGGCACTCCCAAGATCGGCTGCAACGTGTGATTTATTTAATGTGCATAACAACAACAGAACGTTTTCGGTCCGTAGACCTTCCTCAGTAAGCACATTCGTGAAGAGGAGTTCAGCGTGGGTGATTAGCGCGGTGTCCACCGCCGCATGGAGGCTGCCTGAAAACGTTCTGTTGTTGTTATGCACATTAAATAAATCACACGTTGCAGCCAATCTTGGGAGTGCCTTGTATTCTTCTATTGACAAAAGGCCTTGGAACCTGAAGCGCACCCCTACATCTATTACCATCAGCACAGAGGAAGTGCCATTTTCTTCTTGTTGTTCATATTGTGAATAGTCTGGGCATGCTCTTCATGACTTAGCAAACGGTGTCTTTGAGTTCTCCACACAGCCATGGACCAGAGCATTAGTGAACATCTGGATATTCTGTGGTACTATTTCACGGCACTTAGTTTTTCGGAGGTTCTCAATTGGATGCAGGCCTAGGGAACTTGAGAGCCACTCTATGGTGTCAATGCCCTCATCTTCCAAGAACAGCCTACATGCCCTGGCCAAATAAGGCTAGCATTTAATAGAGAAAAATAATGGATTGCGCCATTTGTTTTACGTCATTTACCAATCCCCATAAATAACCTAATCATTGTCTTGTCCGGGTTATTACAATTACAGGGACACCAAATATGTGCATGTTATTTGCTGATTTGTGATACTCGTATTTATTATTTTTTAAAAAATTACATTGTTCTAATTTTTTTATTTATTTTAAATTTTATTAGAAGAAAAAAAATCTTTTCCTTTCCTGCTAGAATACAGGGACACAGAGATGCTGCTCTGTACAATGGATCTCTATGTCCTGTGTAATCTGCTGTGGAGTCAGAGGCTACTGCTTCACCTATATAAAATCCTCTTTCTGACATCATCAATCCCTGTGGTTCAACAGCTAGGGCTGCTGAAGTGTGTTTGAAAGTTGTTATTTTGATTCCAAGGGGGGTAAAAATCACTTTTTATAATTTTGTCATTTTTTTTTCATTTCCTTTATAGTTGTTTTATAGGAACAAACAAATCTGACTTTTTCCTTCACCTACATAGAGATGCAGTATATATCTATCTATATCTCTATATGGCTGAATAATTTGCTTCTAGCTTCTCTGCATTTTCAGAAAAAAATTGAAAACAGGAGTTTTGAGGCTGAGTATAAAATATAACAACTTTATTTAGTGTGAAAAAAAGTTAAAAAGATTCAGTTTATAGAGTTACAATATCATGGTGCTGAGAAATGGGTGAGAACCCACATGCTAGTGAGAGAGCCCAAGCAGAGTCACCAAAGGGATGGGAAGTCTAAAAGGACTCAATATAACTATGATCATGTCATGGCTGACAGGTAATGAGCCTTCAACACATGCTCCAAAAAGTATAATGGATAAGCTAACAGACAACTGACCATTGTCAGGCTTTTTCCATGCAGAAGGCAACAAACAAGTGAGCATAAAAATTATTAGGGTTATAGTCCTAAGACTTACACATAGCTAAGGTGGTCGCCTGGACGTCTCATAGCAACAAAATAGACCCTCCAACGCACGTTTCGCGGAATAGTTAAGAGCTTCTTCAGGGAAGGTGTACCAAATAATGCAGCAAAAGGACCTTAAATAAGCGGTCATGTGACCGCATTGGATCTGCAAGGACCTATCGTTTGTGTCCTAGCCAATCGGGTCACCGCTCAGGCGCATGCACGCAGCGCACCCCACATCACACGCCCCCCCGGCCATCCAATGGGAGGAGGCGCGCGGAATCCACAGTAACTATGGAGGCCGAGAGCCCCCGCCCACCAAATGAAAGCCAGAGAGGCGGGCGAGGAGACGGGCGGTGCGCACATGCGAGCAGGGACCAGAGGGCGGGACACAGCCCTCAACCAGAGTGTGTCTCTCAGCCAGTTGGGCTGCGCTTAGCAGCGCATGCGCACCACGCGGTAAGAGTACACATACGTCCCCCAGCCATCCAGTGAGAGGAGATGCATGGAACCCCTGGTGACCAGGGACCCCCAGCAACCCCCCACCATATTAGGATGCCGAGCTGACGATGCGGACAAATCACAGCACGGCTTTGGACGCCAGAGGGTGGGTCACACAAATAGCTAAGGAATACAAACATGAATTAAAGCCAAAGTATGAGCATCTAAATGTCCACACCCTGGTATTACATCAGTATACATATATCACATCATATTGAATTAAGCATATTCAACATAATAATAAGAATTTCTTTAAATGTGATCTTCTTAAAGTGGCAGTGCGTTCATTTAAAGGAAGATAGAAGAATTTTCTCATTCAGTTGTTCATTTCAGATCCAATATAAATTGCATCAACGGAATTTGAATAAGACAAAGGTCCTAAAACGGCAAAAAATTGTAATCTTAGAAACTGGAAAACAGGGGGAAGGAAAAACGTATACTGGTAATAAAATCAAACAATAAAACAAAAAGAAAGAAAAAGAAAATGGTGCATTTTATATAAAAGGACTAGAGAAAAGGAGCGAAGTTTAATACCTCATTAAGGCCCTTTGGTGTCACTGTATCTAGTATCGTGATCCATTTCATCTCACGTTGGGCCAAAAGTTTCTTGACATTACCCCCTTGTATGCCACAATGGATTATGTCAATCCCTTTTACTTTGAATGATTTAGGGTTGCACCCATGAACCAACTTGAAGTGGCGGGGAATGGTCTTTAATTCCGCCACATTGGTCGCTGTTACTGCCGCCCCAATATCTCTCACATGCTCCCTTACTCGTACCCTGAGTTCTCTTGTTGTCATGCCAATGTAAATTCTATTGCAACCACATGTAGCATGATAGATGACATTCATGGTGGTGCAAGAGATGTGTTCTTTAATTGAAAAGGTTCTAATCCCATCACTGGCATGAAAAGTGGAGCAGCGAGAGACATTGGGGCAGGAGACACAGCGACCACATGGAAAGCTGCCCTTAAGAGGTCCAGAAGAGTCAAATAGACCAGGAGTCATAGGTGGAACATGATGGCTCCTAACTAGATAATCCTTGAGATTTCTGCATCGTCTTGCAGTCATGAGTGGCACGTGGGGTAAATGTGATTTTAATTTGGGATCGGATTAGAGTATCGGCCAAAACTTGGTCAGAATGCCCCTCATTTCTGACCATTTTTCATTAAATGTGGAGATGAACCTTGTATTTTGTGAGAGCACACCTTCATCTCTAATCCCATGTAATAACTCAATCCTGGACACTGACTTTGCTCTCTGGTAAGCTTTTTTAAGGGAACGATTACTATAGCCCCTGTTTTTAAACCTCATTCTCAAATCATCTGCCTGATGTTCAAAAATGTTGTCCTGAGAGCAGAGTCGTCTCACCCTAAGGTACTGAGCCAACCAGGATGGCGCATACCGTGGAGCTGGTATGGGCAGAAGTGGCATGCAATAAAGCATTAACTGGTGTTGGTTTTCTATAGACATCTGTCTGTAAAGTGCCAAACTCATCTGCAGTGATCTTGGTATCCAAAAATTCAACTCCACTGTCGCTATAATTATGTGTTAATTTGATGTTAAAATTATTCTTATTGCGCTGATCCATGAAAACCCCGAGTTGAGAGATGGTACCCTGCCAGATGATCAGAAGATCATCAATGTATCTCACCCACATTAACACCATGGGGGCGGCCCATGCACCTCCGTCAACAAACAAACCCCTCTCCCAAATACCGAGAAAGAGGTTTGCGTACAAAGGTGCACAGGCCGCGCCCATAGCGGTCCCCAGCCTCTTCAGATAGAATCTATCTTTAAAGACGAAGAAGTTGTGGATGAGTACATAGTCAAGGAGTTCAAGGACCAGCTCACAGGTTCGTCCATCCCAATTGCTCATACCGAGGAAGAAACGAGCTGCTCTCAGGCCATAATCATGACTAATGCATGTATACAGGGATTCAATGTCTGCCACCACCAAGAGGGTCCCCAGGTCCACCTGGATCCCATCAAACCTATTCAAAACCTCGGTCGTGTCTCTCACATAGGATGGAAGGGTCTCTACCAAAGGTTTTAAATAATAGTCAATAAATTGACAGATGGGACTACATAATCCTTCCATCCCTGAGACAATGAGTCGACCGGGCGGGTTGATGGGATCCTTGTGGACTTTGGGCAACAAATAAAATGTTGTAATTTTGGGATATTTTACATATAGCCCGTCAAAGACCCTCTTGGTGATGATCCCCTGATCTAAGGCATCATTGAGAATGAGGTATAACTGGGCAGAAAAAGAGACCAAAGGGGAGGAATACAATCTTGTATATGTCTCTTTATTTCTCAGCTGCCTGTAAGCCTCCCTCTCGTACATATCTACCGGCCAAACCACGACATTACCCCCCTTGTCTGCGGCTTTAAAAACGTCATCCATTATGCGTGTTCTACCAAGGCTTTCCTCTGAATATAAGTCAGGTTGTCCTGAGATCAGCGAGTGAAGATCCCCCGCAACTCCTCGGTCACGAGACGCGTAAAGATCTCCACCGCCGGGCATAGAGACAAGGGGGGGAAGGTCGTGGATTTTGGCAAAATAGAGGAAGGAAACTCGTCTGGCAGCCGAGGAGATTATTCCTCCAAGAGGTCCTCCAATATCAGTTGCAAGATCAGTGTCCTCTATAGATGGTCTGGAATGAAGTTTCTGGAGAATCAGTTTCCGGGAGAAGAGATGAAGGTCTTTTAGGGCTGTGAAGAAATTAAAGGTGTTAGTAGGCGAGAACGTCAGTCCTTTACTTAACACTTGCAGCTGCGCCGCTGAAAAAATATGACTGGAGAGGTTAATTACCTGTGGGCCTTCCCCTGGGCAGGTGTCTTTTACAACACCCACACCCTTCTTTTTTGGTTGGCGTAGTCTATTATTCCAAAAAGTTGGATTTTGATTAGCCCTTTCAGACATAGCGGCACTACCTGAAGGTAGATTATCCTCGCCAGAAGTACATGACGTAATGGAACCTGATCTTGATCCACCAAAACGTGATCGATGATAAGGTTTAAATCGATCACTACTGTCCCTCCATCTGTACATCTTATTTTGGCGTTTGTCCTCCAAATCCCTTTGTAGTTTATGTATTTTAGTATCTTGAATATCCTTGCTTAATTTCTCAATCTCTGAGTCTAAACCATCATTAAACTTAGTGACTGCAGATGTTGTCAGATTTATTTCAATATCAGATTGAAGCGTATTAATTTCAACCTCCAAGGTAGTAAGGGTTTCTTTATTTAACCCAATTAATAGTTCCAGAAATTGTCTAGAACAATTTGAGGCTGCATTCTCCCACTTGTTTTTAAAATCTTCGTTATGAATAAGGAAAGAGGGAAAAACTTGGACTCATAATCCCCTAGGGATTAATCTAAGTTCCATATATCGCTCCAAGAATGTGCAGTTTAACCATGTTCTGGTCCTTCTTTTCAATAATTCCTTCATTTTATTGCACATTATTATGTGTCTTATAGCTTTTCTGCATGCGATACAGGTCAAGATTACCAAATCCTCCTATGCCTCTTAGTACAGGCAGTGGCTCAATGGTACAGCTGCTGGCTATGGACAATGGAACTCACAAGGTCAACAGTTCTAGCCCCATCACGGGAAACCAGAACAGATGAGAACTCAATTTATGCTCTTCTTGAGTTAATTTATTCACTGCACTGAGTGGAGAAGTCAGGACAGGAGGAGTCAGGACAAAAGCAGTGAAAGGCGTGAGACAACCCTCAAATCAGCTGAATCCGGGATGGATGGCAGGAGGTATGTGTGAAGGATTATGAGACCCTTTAAACATGTCTCCCTAGACTATCAATATAACCCACAGTCAAACTGGTCATTGTCACGGGGTCCTTCTCTGATATCACACAATCAACAGAGGGAAAGATGATTAAACAATCTAAAGATCCTTTATGAGTCACAATCCTCCAGCAATCCTCCAGCAGTCCTTTTACAGGGAAATCGAGGTTTCTCAAGCTCTTTCTGGGGTGCTGTCTGTAGCTGCAGAGGATCAATCTTACTCCTCAAAATGATACAAAATGATACACATCCTACAATTACACACCATCACAGTCATCCTAGAAGATGTTGCAGGTAGCATAACATTTACCACAGCATCTGCAGACCCTTTCATGTCTCATATTGATCAGTGTAAACCTGCCCTCATCGTGAAATGGCAATCGAGCTGCACAGGACTTGTTTATAAGCAAAGGTCCCACGGCAGGGTATTGAGTCCTCATGCTATCTTCATGGAGTCTATTTCTGAGTTTGGTAGCAAACATGTACAACCATAGCCCGCTGGAGGATTTTTTTTTATAGGATTTTAGATGTGTTCCTGATTGTCTCCTTAACATAAGGGAGCAAATACTGGTCCTAGAAATGGGTTGATGACCTTATAAAGCATAGTCTGTGTTTCCTCATGTAACAGTCCCTGTCCTGCTTTCTGCTCCGTGCTCTTCAGACTTTACTACCAGACACATCAAACCTTCTTGCAACAGCATGCGTAAGTGTGTCATCCTGGAGAAGCTGAACTACCTGTGAAACCTGAATGGGCTGCAGCTATCATCTCATGCTAACAGAGTAGTGACAAGAATACTAGTAAAATGCACAATTAGAAAATCAGTCATATAAGGATAAAGAGAGGGTAAATTTCCATACCCACCGCAGCAAAAGCATGCTCTATTTCTTGCTTTTCTTGCTATTGACTCTCATAGTTACATAGCTTGAAAAAAGACCTAGGTCCATTTAGTTCAACCTTCCTCCACCAATTATACATTTTGTCCCTAAGTCACTTATAACCGACAATGTTGTGTGTACTGAGGAAATCATCCAGCCCTTTTTAAAAGCCGGTATAGTATCTGCCATTACTACCTCTTGCGGTAGGGCATTCCACAGTCTGACTGCTCTAACTGTAAAGAATTATTTCCTATTTAGCTGCGGGAATCTCTTTTCTCACTCGCAGTTAGTGCCCTCTGGTGCTTAGTATTGTCTTTGGAAGAACTAAGTCATGTGCCAGTCCTTTATATTGACCACACATTTATTTATACATATAAATGAGATCTCCTCTGAGATGTCTTTTTTCTAAGCTAAACATATCTAACTTTTTAAACCTCTCATTATATGGGAGGCCTTCCATTCCTTGTAGTAGTCTAGTTAGCCGCCTTAAAAAAGTAATCATACTCTGTTAACTTTTCCATGTTTTCATATTTTGCTGCAATTACTGCTTCAAGTTTTCCACCGCCGGGCATAGAGACAAGGGGGGGAAGATCGTGGATTTTGGCAAAATAGAGGAAGGAAACTCGCCTGGCAGCCAAGGAGATTATTCCTCCAAGAGGTCCTCCAATATCTGAGTCGCTCCCTGTCCAGTTGCAAGATCAGTGTCCTTTATAGATGGTCTGGAATGAAGTTTCTGGAGAATCAGTTTCCGGGAGAAGAGATGAAGGTCTTTTAGGGCTGTGAAGAAATTAAAGGTGTTAGTAGGCGAGAACGTCAGTCCTTTACTTAAATCTTGCAGCTGCGCCGCTGAAAAAATATGTCTGGAGAGATTAATTACCTGTGGGCCTTCCCCTGGGCAGGTGTCTTTGACAACACCCACACCCTTCTTTTTTGGTTGGCGTAGTCTATTATTCCAAGAAGTTGGATTTTGATTAGCCCTTCCAGACATAGCGGCACTACCTGAAGGTAGATTAACCTCGCCAGAAGTACATGACGTAATGGAACCTGATCTTGATCCGCCAAAACGTGATCGATGATAAGTTTTACTATAAGATTACTCCGTCCTAGGTGCATTACTTTACGTTTATCAACATTAAATTTCATTTGCCAAGTATATGCCCATTCTGACATCTTATCCAGATCTTTTTGTAATATTGTACTATCAAGGTCAGATTTAATATCCTACATAGTTTGGTGTCATCAGCAAAGGCTGACACTTTATTATCAATCCTATCCACAAGGTCTTTAATAAAGAGATTAAAAAGAATCGGTACTAGCACAGATCCCTGCGGCACCCCACTGCTGACTATGGCCCATTTAGAGAATGTACCATTTATGACTACTCTTTGTTTCCTATCTTTTCGCCAATTCCTTACCCAGTTGCATATAGTTTCCCCTAGTCCTTGCTTCTGGAGCTTTAGTATAAGGCTATTATGTGGTACAGTATCAAATGCCTTTGCAAAATCCAAATAAATCACAACAGCTGCATTACCAATATCCAGATTTGCACTTACCCCCTCATAGAACCCCAACAGGTTGGTTAGACACAACTTATCTTTCATGAATCTATGCTGTCTGTCAGTTATTATATTATTTTCTGTAATATATTTTTGCATGTCATCCCTTAAAATGCCCTAAAAAACTTTGCATACTACTGATGCCAGGCTTACTGGATGGTAGTTGCCTGGATCTACCTTCTTACCTTTCTTAAATATCGGTACCATATCAGCAATTTTCCAATCCTGAGGCACCAACCCTGTTACAAGCAAGTCTAAAAAGATGAGATACAGTGGTCTGTCAATTATGAAGCTCAATTCCCTCAAAATTCGTGGATGAATGCCATCTGGCCCGGGGGATTTGTCAATGTTTAATTTACTCAGATGCAGACGTACTTCTTCTTGTGTTAAATTAATTATATCGGGTGGTGAACTTTGATTTTTCACTTGTTGAATGGTGCCTGGTACAGTCAGTTCCTTGGTGAATACTGATGCAAAGTGCCTGTTTAATATCTCAGTCTTTTGTTTGTCCTCTGTAACTAGTTTGTTATTATATTTTAAGGGGCCGATACTATACTATCCTTTGTTTTCCTTTTGGCATTAATGTATTTATAAAAGATTTTGTCCCAAACTATTTGAAATTGATTCAGAATCTCTATCCTTTGTAACTGGACAGTTTGATATTCCTGAAGATTAATTTGTTTGCTGTTATACTGTGATGCTTTAATGTTCTCTTCATTTCTTTTATTTACATATGGATATATAGTGCCTTAAAAAAGTAATCATACTCTGTTAACTTTTCCATGTTTTCATATTTTGCTGCAAATACTGCTTCATGTTTTTTGGGGGTATGTCTCTACCAGCTGTGCACACTTAGGGGTACTTTGCACGCTGCGACATCGCAGGCCGATGCTGCGATGCTGAGCGCGATAGTACCCGCCCCCGTCGCAGGAGCGATTTCCTTGTGATAGCTGCCGTAGCGAACATTATCGCTACGACAGCTTCACATGGACTCACCTGTCCTGCGACCGTCGCTCTGGCCGGCGACCCACCTCCTTGTTAAGGGGGCGGGTCGTGCGGCGTCATAGCGACGTCACACGCCAGGTGTCCAATCGGAGCGAAGGGGCGGAGATGAGTGGGATGTAAACATCCCGCCCATCTCCTTCCTTCCGCATATCCTACGGAAGCCGCAGTGACGCCGGTAGGAGATGTTCCTCGCTCCTGCGGCTTCACACACAGCGATGTGTGCTGCCGCAGGAGCGAGGAACAACATCGGACTGTCGCGTCAGCGTAATCATGGATTACGCCAACGCTGCACCGATGATACGATTACGACACTTTTGCGCTCGTTAATCGTATCATCGAGCCTTTACACACTACGATGTCGCATGCGATGCCGGAAGTGCGTCATTTTCAATTTGACCCCACCGACATCGCACCTGCGATGTCGTAGTGTGCAAAGCCCGTTTTAGACTGAAACTTTGGCCAATTCATCTTTGCAAAATAACTCCAGCTCAAGGAGATTGGATGGAGAGTATCTGTGAACAGCAATTTTCACATTTCTGTCACAGATTCTTAATAAAAATTAGATCTGAGCCTTCACTGGACCATTGAAACACATGAATATGCATTGATTGAAATCCTTACCTTTTAGCTCTGGCAGTATGTTTAGGGTCATTGTCCTGCTGAAAGATCAACCTACAGCCCAGACTCAAGTCATTTTCAGCCTCTAACAGGCTTTACTCCAGCAGTACCCTGTAATTAGATCCATGAATCTTCCCATCGACCCTGACTAGCTTTTCTGTCACTGCTGAAGAATAGCATCCCCACAGCATGATGCTGCCACCACCATATTTGCAGTGGGGATGTTTTTTTCAGGGAGATGTGCAGTGTTAGCTTTCCACCACACATAGTCAGTAGCGTAGCTAGCGGGGGAGCAGAGGGTGCGGCCGCCCCGGGCCCCGTGCTCAGAGGGGCCCACCTGGAGCTGCGATACCATTAACTATATCAGCATGCACAGCGCGCACCGATATAGTTAACCTCTGCGGCAGTGCGGAGGAGACACGATCTCCCTGCACTGCTGCTGATAATAGCGCTCACACAGGACACAGAGTCCCAACGTGGTGACGTCATCGCTCAGCGCCGGCAGGGGTTGCTATTGTAGAGGGCCGGCCACTTGCTGCATAATGTCATTATAACACACATGGCCGCGCACAGTGAATTGCATGCGGCCGCATGGTACAGGAGACACAGCCGCTCGCAGTGAGTGCATAGTGCGTGGCCATGTGTGTTATAATGATGTCATGCAGCGCGCGCTGCCTCTATCCAGCCGAGGAGCATCAGACAAGGGTTGCGTCTACATACCAGTGGCTAGGAGCTGCCTGGGTAAAGGGCGTGGCCGGATTTGTTAGTGGCCGTGGCCATGTTTCCTCCCTCTCCCCCTGCACCCTCCATCTGGAGGTATTACCTCAGACCCCGCTTCTATTATAAAGAACTCCAGGACACCTGGAGTTTCTTTCTGTTATCAGCTGCGTTGCTGAGGCCCCGTCCCTTCTGATCACATCGACGTGACACGCCGTGACGTCACCACAGGTCCTTTAGCCTAGAGGGATTTACCATAAGAGAAGAAGTGTCCCCAATCATCAAAAGTAAAAGCCCCCCAGTATGTGTGTGTGTGTGTGTGTGTGTGTGTGTGTGTATAGGATTGTATTTGTCTATGTGTATGATTATGATTATGTGTATGAGTATGTGAATGTTTTCAAATATGTATACGCTTCTATGTAACTATATCTGTACAGTGCCTACAAGTAGTATTCAACCCCCTGCAGATTTAGCAGGTTTACACATTCGGAATTAACTTGGCATTGTGACATTTGGACTGTAGATCAGCCTGGAAGTGTGAAATGCATTGCAGCAAAAAAAAATGTTATTTCTTTTTTTTTTTTTTTTTTTAAATTGTGAAAAGTTTATTCAGAGGGTCATTTATTATTCAACTCCACAATCCACCAGAATTCTGTTTGGTTCCCCTAAAGTATTAAGAAGTATTTCAGGCACAAAGAACAATGAGCTTCACATGTTTGGATTAATTATCTCTTTTTCCAGCCTTTTCTGACTAATTAAGACCCTCCCCAAACTTGTGAACAGCACTCATACTTGGTCAACATGGGAAAGACAAAGGAGTATTCCAAGGCCATCAGAGACAAGATCGTGGAGGGTCACAAGGCTGGCAAGGGGTACAAAACCCTTTCCAAGGAGTTGGGCCTACTTGTCTCCACTGTTGGGAGCATCATCCGGAAGTGGAAGGCTTATGGAACTACTGTTAGCCTTCCACGGCCTGGACAGCCTTTGAAAGTTTCCACCCGTGCCGAGGCCAGGCTTGTCCGAAGAGTCAAGGCTAACCCAAGGACAACAAGGAAGGAGCTCCGGGAAGATCTCATGGCAGTGGGGACATTGGTTTCAGTCAATACCATAAGTAACGTACTCCACCGCAATGGTTTCCGTTCCAGACGAGCCCGTAAGGTACCTTTACTTTCAAAGCGTCATGTCAAGGCTCATCTACAGTTTGCTCATGATCACTTGGAGGACTCTGAGACAGACTGGTTCAAGGTTCTCAGGTCTGATGAGACCAAGATCGAGATCTTTGGTGCCAACCACACACGTGACGTTTGGAGACTGGATGACACTGCATACGACCCCAAGAATACCATCCCTACAGTCAAGCATGGTGGTGGCAGCATCATGCTGTGGGGCTGTTTCTCAGCCAAGGGGCCTGGCCATCTGGTCCGCATCCATGGAAAGATGGATAGCACGGCCTACCTGGAGATTTTGGCCAAGAACCTCCGCTCCTCCATCAAGGATCTTAAGATGGGTCGTCATTTCATCTTCCAACAAGACAACGACCCAAAGCACACAGTCAAGAAAACTAAGGCCTGGTTCAAGAGGGAAAAAAATCAAGGTGTTGCAGTGGCCTAGTCAGTCTCCTGACCTTAACCCAATTGAAAACTTGTGGAAGGAGCTCAATATTAAAGTCCACATGAGACACCCAAAGAACCTAGATAACTTGGAGAAGATCTGCATGGAGGAGTGGGCCAAGATATCTCCAGAGACCTGTGCCGGCCTGATCAGGTCTTATAAAAGACGATTATTAGCTGTAATTGCAAACAAAGGTTATTCCACAAAATATTAAACCTAGGGGTTGAATAATAATTGACCCACACTTTTATGTTGAAAATGTATTAAAATTTAACTGAGCAACATAACTTGTTGGTTTGTAAGATTTATGCATCTGTTAATAAATCCTTCTCTTGTTTGAAGTTTGCAGGCTCTATCTTATTTGCATCTTATCAAACCTGCTAAATCTGCAGAGGGTTGAATACTACTTGTAGGCACTGTATATTCGTCTGTATATATGTGTGTGTATACGGCTGTACGCAGGTGTGTGTATGTGTATACGGCTGTACGCAGTTGTGTGTATGTGTATACGGCTGTACGCAGGTGTCTGTATGTGTATACGGCTGTACGCAGGTGTCTGTATGTGTATACAGTTGTACGCAGGGGTGTGTATGTGTATACGGCTGTACGCAGGGGTGTGTATGTGTATACGGCTGTACGCAGGGGTGTGTATGTGTATATGGCTGTACGCAGGTGTGTGTATGTGTATACGGCTGTACGCAGGGGTGTATATTTGTATACGGCTGTACGCAGGGGTGTATATGTGTATACGGCTGTACGCAGGGGTGTGTATGTGTATACGGCTGTACGCAGGGGTGTGTATGTGTCTACGGCTGTACGCAGGGGTGTGTATGTGTATACGGCTGTACGCAGGGTTGTGTATGTGTATACGGCTGTACGCAGAGGTGTGTATGTGTATACGGCTATACGCAGGGGTATGTGTGTATACGGCTGTACGCAGGGGTGTGTATGTGTATACGGCTATACGCAGGGGTGTGTATGTGTATACGGCTGTACGCAGGAGTGTGTATGTGTATACGGCTGTACGCAGGTGTCTGTATGTGTATAAGGCTGTACGCAGGGGTGTGTATGTGTATACGGCTGTACGCAGGGGTGTGTATGTGTATACGGCTGTACGCAGGGGTGTGTATGTGTATACGGCTGTACGCAGGTGTCTGTATGTGTATACGACTGTACGCAGGTGTCTGTATGTGTATACGGCTGTACGCAGGTGTCTGTATGTGTATATGGCTGTACTTAGGGGTGTGTATGTGTATACGGCTGTACGCAGTGTGTATGTGTATACGGCTGTACGCAGGGGTGTCTGTGTATACGGCTGTAAGCAGGGGTGTGTATGTGTATACAGCTGTACGCAGAGGTGTATATGTGTATACTGCTGTACGCAGGGGTGTGTATGTGTATACGGCTGTACGCAGGGGTGTGTATGTGTATACGGCTGTATGCAGGTGTCTGTATGTGTATACGGCTGTACACAGGGGTGTGTATGTGTATACGGCTGTACGCAGGGGTGTGTATGTGTATACGGCTGTACGCAGGGGTGTGTATGTGTATACGGCTGTACGCAGGGGTGTGTATGTGTATACGGCTGTACGCAGAGGTGTGTATGTGTATACGGCTGTACGCAGGTGTCTGTATGTGTATACGGCTGTACGCAGGTGTCTGTATGTGTATACGGCTGTACGCAGGTGTCTGTATGTGTATACGGCTGTACGCAGGGGTGTGTATGTGTATACGGCTCTATGCAGGGGTATGTATGTGTATACGGCTGTACGCAGGGGTGTGTATGTGTATACGGCTGTACGCAGGTGTCTGTATGTGTATACGACTATACGCAGGTGTCTGTATGTGTATACGGCTGTACGCAGGTGTCTGTATGTGTATACGGCTGTACGCAGGGGTGTGTATGTGTACACGGCTGTACGCAGGGTTGTGTATGTGTAAACGGCTGTACGCAGGGGTGTGTGTGTATACGGCTGTACGCAGGGGTGTGTATGTGTATACGGCTGTACGCAGAGGTGTATATGTGTATACGGCTGTTTGCAGGGGTGTGTATGTGTATACGGCTGTACACAGAGGTGTGTATGTGTATACGGCTGTATGCAGGGGTGTGTGTGTGTGTATACGGCTGTATGCAGGGGTGTGTATGTGTATACAGCTGTACGCAGGGGTGTATATGTGTAAACGGCTGTACGCAGGGGTGTATATGGCTGTACGCAGGGGTGTATATGGCTGTACGCAGGGGTGTATATGTGTATACAGCTGTACGCAGGGGTGTGTATGTGTATACGGCTGTACGCAGGTGTCTGTATGGAGCTATAGGCCCATCATACTGTGTATAAGGGATGTGTAGAGGTATCATATTGTGTATAGGGGAGCCATGGGAACATCATACTGTGTATAGGGGAGGTATAAGGGCTTCATACTGTGTATAGGGGAAGTATAAGGGCTTCATACTATGTATAGGGGAGGTATAAGGGCTTCATACTGTGTATAGGGGAGGTATAAGGGCTTCATACTGTGTATAGGGGAGGTATAAGGGCTTCATACTGTGTATAGGGGAGGTATAAGGGCTTTATACTGTGTATAGGGGAGGTATAAGGGCTTCATACTGTGTATAGGGGAGCTGTACATGGGAGGGACATTATTAAATATTAAGTGGACACTTAGGAACCATTATTGTTATAGGGACAGTCAGGGTATTGTGACCGTCAAAGGCACACTGGGGGCTCTATTACTTTCTAGGAACAATATGTGGGCACTTACACAGGTCATTAATATTTTCTAGGGGGAAATGTTACAATTTAGAGGGCACAAATGAGGCATTTTACCATGTAAAGGGCACAGTGGTGGCATTAATATGTGGGATTGTGTGGCATTATGTGGGGTCACAGTGGGGGCATTATTATGTGGGGGCACAGTGGTGGCATTACTATGTGGGAGGCACAGTGGTGGCATTATTACCATGTGGGGACACAGTGGTGGCATTATGTGGGGTCACAGTGGGGGCATTAATATGTGGGGGCACAGTGGTGGCATTACTATGTGGGGGTCACAGTGGTGGCATTAATATGTGGGGCACAGTGGTGGTATTATTATGTGGAGGCACAGTGGTGGAATTATTATGTGGAGGCACAGTGGTGGCATTATTATGTGGAGGTACAGTGGTGGAATTATTATGTGGAGACACAGTGGTGTCATTATTATGTGGGGGCACAGTGGTGGAATTATTATGTGGAGGCACAGTGGGGGCATTATTATATGGAGGCACAGTGGTGGCATTATTATGTGGGGGCACAGTGGTGGCATTACTATGTGAGGGCACAGTGGTGGCATTATTATGTGGAGGCACAGTGATGGCTTTATTATGTGGGAGGCACAGTGGTGGCATTATTATGTGGGAGGCACAGTGGGGGCATTATTACCATGTGGGGACACAGTGGTGGCATTATGTGGGGTCACAGTGGGGGCATTATTATGTGGGGGCACAGTGGTGGGATTACTATGTGGAGGCACAGTGGTGGCATTATTATGTGGAGGTACAGTGGTGGAATTATTATGTGGAGGCACAGTGGTGTCATTATTATGTGGGGGCACAGTGGTGGCATTACTATGTGGGGGTCACAGTGGTGGCATTAATATGTGGGGCACAGTGGTGGCATTATTATGTGGAGGCACAGTGGTGGAATTATTATGTGGAGGCACAGTGGTGGCATTATTATGTGGAGGTACAGTGGTGGAATTATTATGTGGAGGCACAGTGGTGTCATTATTATGTGGGGGCACAGTGGTGGAATTATTATGTGGAGGCACAGTGGGGGCATTATTATATGAAGGCACAGTGGTGGCATTATTATGTGGGGGCACAGTGGTGGCATTACTATGTGAGGGCACAGTGGTGGCATTATTATGTGGAGGCACAGTGATGGCTTTATTATGTGGGAGGCACAGTGGTGGCATTATTATGTGGGAGGCACAGTGGGGGCATTATTACCATGTGGGGACACAGTGGTGGCATTATGTGGGGTCACAGTGGGGGCATTATTATGTGGGGGCACAGTGGTGGCATTATGTGGGGGGTACAGTGGTGGCATTATGTGGAGGCACAGTGGTGGCATTATTATGTGGAGGCACAGTGGTGGGATTACTATGTGTGGCAGTAAGAGGAGCACGGTTTTTGTGCCACACAGCAGGTGTAGTAATATGGACACATACAACAGCAGTGGCTCAGTTTTGGGTGACGGCAGGATGAGGAGTTTGTGCAGGTTGGGATTAGATGGGGTACGGTGCCGGAAGTGTGAGGAGTCAAATATATCTTTGTTGTAATTTCTGTAGATGACTTGTGGCTGGAAGAAGTCGTCATGTTGGTCTGGGACAGATGGAAAACACAGAAAAGGTGAACAACTCCATCCGAAAGAACGTCAGCTGTAAGTCACCATCTATAACTGCACTATGATCTCTTGTATGTGTTGCAGCACCGATATCTACCACTAAATAGTCACCATATATCGGTAACATCAGTGTCATCTGCCGAGGTTCCACTATACCCATGATTAGTCTGCGCCACCGTAGTTATCATGGTTACCTGGTAAGGGGCCCACTCAGATGTTTTGCCCCCCCTGAGCTGAAACCCTAGCTACGCCACTGCACATAGTGTTTTGTATTTAGCCCAAGAAATTTTACTTTGGTCTCATCTGAACAGAGCACCTTCTTCTACATACCAGCTGTGTCCCCTACATGGCTGTCACAATGTGACTGTAGGATAGCAAGGACAAGGGCTCCTATACTATCCCTAATGCTATGGGAAGCTATTCTATCCTTTACCTCCAGATTACCCTTGATGTTGGAGATACCGGAATCCCGTGCCTTAATATTTTCCTGACCATCTCTACACTGTGCCCCTCCAACCCAGAGGAAGGAAGTGATAGGAGTATCATGGCAACACAGATAAAGACAGACAGGGAAAAACCAAAATTCAGACACACTGCAAACTCACAGGAACAAACATTAGGAAACTAAAGACAAAAGCAATACAAATAAGGCTGCAACAAAAGGACAAGGGTTAAGGCCATAACTGCTCACATTAATTAATTACTACAACCATCAGTAAGTCTGGATCACAGCACCTCACCAGACCAGTATAGAGAAACTATAGCTGGCATTAATGGAATAGTCCAGGCAGCATATAAAGATGAGGTGGGTGAATATGATTGGCTCCCCCACAGCATGTGATTAAAGGAAACTAACAAGTAGCCCAGCAGGAATTAACTCTTGCTACCCTGCCTATGAACTACCAATCTGTGGGTCAACGTCCGAGTCTGCCTGCGCTGATCACAGACAGAGAAGTTAGCATGTAGAGTGTCAGAATGTGTAGTCTCCACAGATCCTGATGCTACCATGACAGTTGTCAATGTTTGTAAACACCTCCTTGTGACAATGGCTTTTTGCAAACGGGACTTCTTATGGCTTGCTTTCAAAAATGGCTTTCTTCTTTCTTTCCACTCTTCCAAAAAGGTCAGATTTGTGGAGTATACAGTTAATAGTTGTCTTGTGGACAGATTCTCCCACCTGAGCTGTGAATCTTTGCACCTCATTCAAAGTGACCATGGGTCTCTTGGCTGCTTCTCTAATTAGTGTTGTCATTGCTTGGGATATCAAATAGCTATGTTTTGATAGGTTTTCAGTTGTGCCATACTCCTTCCATTTTTGGATATTGGATTGAACAATGCCCCGTGAAATGTTCAGTACTTGGGCATTACTCTTGCTTTACTCTTCTCCACAACTGTATCCCTGACCACTTTGATGTGTTTCTTGGTTTTCATGTTGCTGTTTGATGCCTAATATTCTCAGTCAAACCTTGGAGGCTTTCATAGAACAACTGTAATTATAGTGAGAATAAATTACACAAAGGTAGACACAATTTACTAAGTGCATGACTTCTGGAGGCAATTGGTCACTGAGGATTTTATTTAAAAGTTTCAGAATTATATGGGGCTGAATACAAATGCACATCACAATTTTAAGTTTTATATTTTTAAACTATTTTGAAAACGATGTATAGTTTCCTTTCCACTTCACAAATACTTGCTACTGTGTTGATATATCAAATAAAATCCCAATAAAATACATACCATATTTTTCGCTTTATAAGATGCACCTGATTATAAGACGCACCCCCAAATTTGGTGAAGGAAAAGAGATTTTTTTTTTTTAATGTTAAATGGGCTCCATCTTATAATGCCAGTGTCCGTCTAACAAATCATATAGGGTATATGTCCCTCATAGCCCCCATCATAAAATTAGCCCCCCTTAATCTGGATATGACCCCCTTATATTGAATATAGCCCCCTTGTGCTGGGACACGTCCCCCTGTGCTGCCCATGGCCCCTATAGATGGCGCACCTCCCCTGTGTTTGATATGGCCCCCATACAGCTGCCCATGGCCACTATAGATGGCACATCTCCCCTGTGTTTGATATGGCCCCCAAACTGCTGCCCATGGCCACTATAGATGGCACATCTCCCCTGTGTTTGATATGGCCCCCATACTGCTGCCCATGGCCACTATAGATGGCACATCTCTGTGTTAGATATGCCCCCCATACTGCTGCCCATAAAAAAATAAAACACTCTTTCCTTACCTTCTCAGCACTGTAATCCCTGTGTCTCCCTCCGTGGGGTTGAGCTCCGGCCTTCTCCACTTCCTGGTTCTTGCTGCCGTTCATGTGATTGGCACGGCAGAGTGATATCATCTCTTCGTGCCTTATCACAGACAGCAGCAGCAGGAGACCGGGAGATCAGCGCTGGAGGTAAGTAAAGCTTTTTTTATTTTACTATGGGCAGCAGTATGGGGGCCATATCTAACACAGGGGGGATCATGTGCGATCAAAGGGAGCACAGGCACATATAATATGCCCCGCTGCCCCAGCCCATCAGCGGAATGCGGTTTCAGCACCACGCTGATGGACAGCGGCTGTGCATATTATATGAGCAGGAGCAGGAGATCTAACGCTGCCACCCACAGCTTTCACCTGCCCCCAGCACTGCTCCAGAGCGGACTCTGCAGTATATATATATATATATATATATGTACATCCCCCCCGTATATTCGGTTTATAAGACGCACCCCCTACTTTCCCCCAAAATTTGGGGGAACAAAAGTGCGTCTTATAAAGCGAAAAATACGGTATAAGTATGTGGGTGTAACAGGAAAAATGTGGAAAAGTTCACAGTGTAAGAATAGTTTTTCAAGGCACTGTATACATTCTATTCAAAATGTAATTGCTGATCACAGGGTTCTAATCGCTAGGGTCACTACCAATCCTGAGATTGGGGCTTTGAAATTCCCTCTCTGAATGAAGTGGTGACCACTCTTGACCACCGCTGTTATTCTCTATGGGACTATCAGAGATAGCTGAGTGCTGTACTTGGTTATTTCTAGAAGTTTCACGGAGAATAAATTAAGCAATGAAACATGCTCTACCACCTATCCATTCAGATAGGGCATTTTGGAGCCCAGTTGTGGAAAGCAAGTTAATAATTATTAAATGGATGGATGGGTGATGACTTCTAATGTTGTGAATAACCCTTTAAAGGGGTGGTTCACTAGTTAGCATTACTGACCACATCATTATAACATTGAGAAACAAGGCTTCTCTCAAATACCTTGTGTTGGCAATAGTGCAGTGAGCATGAGCGGTGCTATTGCGGTCCATTTATCCCCCATCACGTGACCCCCGGGCTCAGTGCCCTCTGATGTTCGGTGATGTCATGTCAACTTCTAGTTGACCTGACATCACCGAGGTAAGCCCCGGTCTCCCTGAGTGACTGGGCTGTGGGTGACGTTTCACCGCTCATCACAGCCCAACATCTCCCTACTCTCTCCTTCATTTCAGAGCACCGCAAGACTGGGTCCCGCCTCGATGATGTCAGGTCAACTGGAAGTTGACGTGACATCATTGGACATCAGAGGTCACCGAGCCCGGGGGTCGCATGATGGGGATAAGTGGACCGCAATAGTGCCGCTCATAGGCACTATGGCCAAGACAAGGTATTTGAAAGAAGCCTTGTTTCTCAGCGTTAATATCAATGTGGCTTGGAAAACTAAGTAGTGAACCACCTCTTTAAGTAAGGGCTTTTCCCCAATGACAGTTTATAGTCACAGGATTATTATGTCTATAGATTAACCTGGCCTACCAAATGCTTACGAAAAACCATTGCAGCATAGGTTTCAAAATATAACAAAAGATTACATAAATAATAATTTATAATTATTCATTTACAACATTTATAAGATTAGGTGTCAATTTTGCCATAAATCAATTAGTGATTGTAAATGACAACTTGACCACCATCTTAGTTTCTCAATGTCTGCAACTTTATATGATGTTTCCACAAAGTCCCCCGTTGCCTGTCATATATTCTCCATATATTTTTCTTATTTTCTAATATAAGGTAGTTTAGCATTATTAACATTTGACAACTACAAATGGTGTAAAATGATTAAGGTGCATTATTATTAATATTATTATTCCTATTATTACTAATGAGGGATACAAAAGTTTAAAACTAGTTGCAGGCCACATGTCTAAAAATGAGGACTGAATCCTCCCTGTAAATGCAGTTCATCTGTAATAAAAAATAGCTGGACACCCCAGAGGATTTGCAAGGCTCTCTGTAATGCTGTCTAAAACCACAATAATTATCCAAATGCTTCTAAAATAAAATCCTCGGTGCTTGTGATACTAAATACCAAATAGTATGCTGTTACTCTTCCAGTCACAAACACCAAAGTTCATTCATACCTAAACTATTTATAGGCTGTGTTATGCTGATAAGATCATTCCTGTGCCTTTTCAGGACACTCTGCAACACAGATACGAATAAAATGTCCCAAAGGACAACTATACCTAGGTCTATATGTTAAAACAAGTTTCTTTTAGGAAAACAGTATACATCTTTTTAGAGATGAGCGGGTTGCTTCTTACAACTGCGATCCATGGTACCCGGTCACTGCTCTCAAGTTATGGACAGGAGCTGCATAAATTTCCTGAACTTCTGAGTTCCTCAGTTTGGTGTTTGGCACCAGTCTGGTGTGACGTCATTTGTGTGCCGTACAGTCCACAGGTGATTACGTGCGAGCATAGCAAATCATAAGTCAAGCCCAGTTTCCCGGAATGTCAGTAAATTCTCACTGACCTGAACTCCACTCATCTCTATCTCCTGCCAGTCCTTCTCCTTGATCTCTTCATAGCCATATAAAACTACCTGATAATCTAATTTTGAATAAAGCTGTTGGTGTCACCAAATCAGTAGAAATGTTCACCTGTTGATTGCTAAGGCACCTATGTTAGACGATTATTCCCATATTTTACATTTATGGCATGTGTGCAGTGTCCCAATGGCATGCCAGTAACAATGAAAAAAGGAAAAAATGTTTTCAAATAATGTCATGCCAGTGACTCGCACAGGTGGTATGTGCTGCCCAACTCACTGAGGGCTCTGCTCTGCTCCTCCTAGTGTCAGATTGTCTTGTACGCTTCCCCTTGCAACACATCCAGCACTGCTACTTCCTCCTGTTGCTGGAGAGTCTTTGTCCGGCTGTAGTGAGGCATAGGCAGACTCTGCAAGAGTTTAATCACCTGTCTTCTGTGTATGTTGCTGCTCTAGTCTATCCCCCACCAATAGTGCTTTTATTAAGCAGCTCATCCCTCCACACCTTGGCTAGCTTAGGTCCTAGTCAGTTTGTGTATTGTCCTCTATCAAGCTATATTCCTGCTTTGACTCTCCTCCTACCGAACCGGTTTGTTCATTCGTCCTTTCTGTCTTCTCCACTGCTGTCCCCTCCGCTGCTGTCCCCAGCTTTGTATTCTGAACCTGTGCTTCCTGCTTTGACTCCGGACTGTCTGACCACGTCGCTGCCTTGCTCCCTGTGCTCTGTGATTACACTTCTGACCCATTGGCTAGCTGCTGCAGGTTAGGGGACTACCCTGGAGTAGCACCTGGCTACTACCCTAACAGCTCAAGCCTAACGTCACCATCAAAGGCACTAATAAAGACCAGGTAGTCTCTTAATTATGCCCCTTCAGGGTACAGTGGCCAGTGGCACAGTGGGTTCACATACACTGCCATCACACCCTAGAAAAATACGTGACATTCCATCTTGATCTTCCTTTATAAATTTCTTTTTGGAGATTTAGAAAATAACAGTAAATGTAATAGATGGAAATAGACCTTTACAGCTGTTATTCTCAACCAGTTTCTTGTGAACCACATGTAGCTCACGACCCCTTGATAATTGGCTCGAAGCTTTATGCTCAGGTGAATGCTAATCTCTGTCTCAGGAATCACCGTTTGTATGCTATCCGTAAGTATATTCAAAAAGTAGACCACTAAATCACCAACAATATACTTTAAAGAGTGCTTTACATGCCGCGACATCGCTAATGATATATCATCAGGGTCACGGTGTTTGTGACGCACATCCAGCGTCGTTACGCAGCATCGCAGCGTGTGACAGCTAGGAGCGACGATCAACGATCGCAAAAACGGCAAAAATCGTTGATCGTTGACACGTCGCTCCAAATCATAATGTCGTTAGTGTTTCATTCTGCAGGTTGTTCATCGTTCCTGCGGCACCACACATCGTTGAGTGTGACACTGCAGGAATGACGAACATCATCCTACCTGCATCCATCGGAAAGGAGGAAGAAAGGAGGTGGTCGGTATGTTCTGGCCGCTCATCTCCTCCCCTCCTCTTCTATTGGGCGGACGTTTTGTGACGCCGCTGTGACGTTGCTGTGACGCCGAACGCACCTCCCCCTTGAAGGAGGGATTGTTCAGCAGCAACAGCGACATCGCTGAACAGGTATGTGCGTGTGCCGCTGCCGTAGCGATATTGTTCGCTACGGCAGCGATCACCACATGTCGCACGAACGACAAGGGGCGGGTGCTATCGCTCGCAACATCGCTTGCAATCGCCAGCGATGTCGTAGCGTGTAAAGCACCCTTAAAAGTTACCTTTATTAATAATATTTTTAAAAAAACTACTAGGAGTCAAGATACAAAATTTACATGAAGCTATAAGAACACTACAGTAACACAAACAGTAGGGTTTGGGGTGTGATGGGGAATGCGACAGAGTAGGCAGGGACACCAGGCCGATGAACAATCCAACAAGTTTTATTGAGGCAGGGAGCATAGAACATCCAATATCAATATTGTTCTTTAGAGTCCACAATAAGTCCTCAAAGTTCCAGGGGCATCACCCGGCAATCCGACGCCAGAGAACACGTAGAAGTAATCCTTGGAAGAAGTCAATGGATCCAAAAGATGAGGGACACAACCCAATCCCACATGACAGCTGATCTCCAATATCTCATAGTCCATATACGGGCACTAGGACAGATCCTAGCCCTTCACCCAACAAAGCATCAACTAACTAACAAAACATGTGGCTGATTCTTCCACCTCTCCTTAGATCCGCCCCCTGGATGGGCAGAAGAGCTCACACCCTTCAACATTTGCTACTTGTAGCTCTTAGTATAAAGAAGTTTCCAGAACACAGTCTCCAGGGATTGCGTATTAGGGAAGCCCTAATTATTACTTTTATAAGTAACATTATTACTTTTTATAAGAGAGCACTCACGGCATGGATATTTTACAAGGTGTCACTCGACATTACTACTTTATAAGAGGCAATGGGGCATTATTACGTTACTAAGGTGCACACTGAGAACTATACCTCAAATGGACACACAGGGAGGTAATATAATTTCTTTGTGTAACATGTGGCTTGTGACCTTCTCTCTTTGATTATGGTTCTCTTGGAAAGAAAGGTTGGGGACCCCTGCTTTAAGGCAACAGCATTTTCAGAAAGTACTTATTAGGTGATTCTTCACTACTGTAAGATTTCTCTTATAATATCCTTTTTTTCAGCAACTTTGTTTTGGGTCTTGACACACTATTGTTCGGTTTGTTTTTACTGTAAAAAATATATTGTTAATATATTTGCTGCTAGGGTTTTCATGTTGTTTTGCATATCTGAGAGCGAATCAATTTTCAAAAATCTTTAATAATCCTTCCTGAATAATAGAATATAAAATCCATACCTATATATTTTCTGAAAATACATACACAGCACATAGTCATAATACAACCTGGCACGTTACACAAACTGTGCAATTTTGCATTAAGCGGGGTTTACACGCTACGACATCGCTAATGCGGAGTCGTTGGGGTCACGGAATTGGTGACGCACATCCGGCCGCATTAGCGATGTTGCTGCGTGTGACACCGATAAGCGATTTTGCATCGTTGCAAAAACGTGCAAAATCGCTAATCGGCGACACGGGGGTCCATTCTCAAATCTCGTTACTGCAGCAGTAACGAGGTTGTTCCTCGTTCCTGTGGCAGCACACATCGCTGCGTGTGACGCCGCAGGAACGAGGAAGCTCCCCTTACCTGCCTCCCGGCTGCTATGAGGAAGGAAGGAGGTGGGCGGGATGTTACGTCCCACTCAGCTCCGCCCCTCCGCTTCTATTGGGCGGCGGTTCAGTGACGTCGCTGTGACGCCGTACGGACCGCCCCCTTAGAAAGGAGGCGGTTCGCCCGTCACAGCGACGTCGCCAGACAGGTATGTATGTGTGACGGCTGTTGTGCGACACGGGCAGCGATTTGCCCGTGTCGCGCAACAGATGGGGGCGGGTACCCACACTAGCGATATCGGGACCGATATCGCAGTGTGTAAAGTAGCCTTTAGAGGGATTTTCTGCCAGGTTTTGTGACTAAGTGACACAAGCAAAACCTTAGATGCACAAGACCCTTAAAAGAAATAAACTTCAAGATGTGCAGCCTACAGTATCGCAGCTTATCTGCGTCTATATGCAAATGCTTTTCCAAAATCACTCAAACCAAGAACATCACACACTCACTTTAAAAGCGAGCCTATCACCATGAAAATGCCGTCCAATCTGATAGAGCACGGGGAATGGACTAGACTGATATATAGTTTTGTGGGAAAAGATTCATTATAACTTGTGTTTTAATCTTTTAAACCTCTGCTCTTTCTGGGATTTTTGGTCCAGTGGGTTATCCTATCACTGATTGACAGCTTAAAGTGCATAAAATGGTATCTGTGAATCACTGATATGACTGCCCACTGGACTATATATCCTAGAAAGAGCGGAGGTTTAAATGATTAAAGGGAATCTGTCGGCAGGTTTTTGCTATGTAATTTGACAGCTGCATGAAGTAGGGGCTGAGACCCTGATTATAATGATGTATCACTTAGTTTACTGGGTGCAGCAGTTATGCCAGAATTAAGTTTTTCTGCTGTAGGTTTAGTAGCATTTGGAATGTTGCTCCCCCCACACCACTGATTGACAGCTTTCTGTGTACCATGTATACCATTGAGAGTTGCTAATCAGTGTTGGAGGGGTTGGACAAGTAAGCACATGGCAGCTAGTCAGATAGTGATAATCTGATTAAACACTGAATTTATTGAAATAGAAACACACAACCTAGTAAGTGACACGTCCTTAGAATAAGGGTCTCAGCTCCTACACCATGCTGTTCTTAGAATATGTAGCAAAACCTGCTAAGATTCCCTTTAACACACTAGATATACCAAATCTTTTCTCAGAAACTAAATTTCAATCCACTTAGCAACTCCTGATCTATTACAAGGTGTCTGCAGATTTGAAGGCATTTACATGGTGACAGGTTCCATTTCAGATGGAAATTTAAATTGACTAGTTGATGACTAAGCCTTAACCCCTTCAGCCCCAAGCCTATTTTGACCCTAAAGACCAGGCCATTTTTTGCAATTTTGACCAGTGTCACTTTATGAGGTTATAACTCTGGAACGCTTCAACGGATCCCAGTGATTCTGAGAATATTTTTTCGTGACATATTGGGCTTCATGTTAGTGGTAAATTTAGGCTGTTATTTTTTGTGTTTCTTTGTGAAAAAAAAACGGAAATTTCGCGAAAATTTTGAAAACTTTGTAATTTTCAAACTTTGAATTTTTATGCTCTAAAACCAACGAGACATATGACACAAAATAATTAAGAAATAACATTTCCCACATGTCTACTTTACCTCAGAACAATTTTGGGAAAAAAAAAAAAATTAAGGAAGTTATAGGGGTTCAAAGTTTATGAGCAATTTCTCATTTTTACAACAAAATTTACAAAGCCACTTTTTTTAGGGACCACATCACATTTGAAGCGATTTTGAAAGGTCTACATGACACAAAACACCCAAAAGTGACACCATTCCAAAAACGGCACCCCTCAGTCTACTCAAAACCACATTCAAGAAGGTTATTAACCCTTCTGGTGCTTCACAGTAACTAAAGCAATGTGGAAGGAAAAAATGAACATTTTACTTTTTGCAACAAAAATGTTAATTTAGCCTCAAATATTGCATTTCACAAGGGTAGCAGGATTAAATGAACCCCCAAAATTTGTTGGGCAATTTCTTCTGAGCACGCAGATACCTCATATGTGGCGAAAAACCACTGTTTGGGCGCACGGCAGGACTCGGAAGGGAAGGAGCGTCATTTGACTTTTTGAACAGAAAATTAGCTGGAATTGTTAGCCGCACCATGTTGCGTTTGGAGAGCCCCTGAGGTGCCGAAACAGTGGAGCTCCCCCACATGTGACCCCATTTTGGAAACTAGACCCCTCATGGAATTTATCTAGATGTTTATTGAGCACTTTGATCCTTTGGGGGCTTCACAAAAGTTAATAGAGTTGAGCCATGAAAATAAAAAAAAAGTTTTTTACCACAAAATTGTTACTTCAACCAGGTAGCTTTTTTTTCACAAGGGTATCAGGAAAAATTGCACCATAAAATGTATGGTGCAATTTCTCCTGAGTACACAGATACCTCATATGTGGTGGAAATCAAATGTTTGGGCGCACAGCAGGGCTCGGAATGCAAGGAGCGTCATTTGACTTTTCAAACGCAAAATTGTCCGGGATAATTAGCGTATTCCATGTTGTGTTTGGAGACCCCCTGAGGTGACCCCATTTTGGAAACTAGACCCCCCATGGCATAGAAAAAAAAAACAGAGCGCACGTACGAATGTTCTGCAAAAAAGGGGGAAGGACTAGGTGGGATGGAAAAAAGTCCTGTCCAAAGTCGAGTACGACTGCAGTACGATTGCTGATCAGGTACCTAATTGTTCAAGTTTTTTTTTTGTTTTTTTTATTTGGGGTGCACAAAAAAATCAAAAACTAGAGCAACAATTACGTACCTGATCAGCCAATCACGTAGCTGATCAGCACTTGGCGGCAAGCAGGTGGGGGAGGAGGGGGGTAGAGGGAGTGGGAGATGCGATTGGGGATAGTTAGAAAAGAGCCACGAACAATACTTACAGGATAGATCAGAACAGCGGCAGATGGAGGGCGGCAGATGGGGGAGGCAGCGGCATATAAAGGGAGCATCTGTGATTGTGAGACGGACGCGGCTGGGATAGGGTGGAGGCGGCTGGGATAGGGTGGGGGCGGATGGGATAGGGTGGGGGCGGATGGGAGAGGGCGCAGTGGATGCAGGAGCGGCAGAGGATGGGGTTGAAGGGGGGATGGGGGGGATGGGGAGTGGGAGGTGAGATTGGGGATAGTTACCTTACAGGATGGATCTAGGCAGCAGGATCACAGGAGATGAAGGAGGCAGCAGATCGGGGAGGGTGAAAGGTGGGAGAGGGAGCGCAGCGCAGATCACGGGGGAGACAGGTGAGCAGAGCACAGATCATGGGGGTGAGAGGTGAGGGAGCACAGATCACGGGGGTGAGAGGTGAGGGAGCACAGATCACGGGGGTGAGAGGTGGCGGGAAAGCGGACAGCAGATCACGGGGGTGACAGGGGAGGGAGCACACATCACGGGGGTGACAGGGGAGGGAGCACACATCACGGGGGTGACAGGGGAGGGAGCACAGATCACGGGGGTGACAAGGGAGGGAGCACAGATTACGGGGGTGACAGGGGAGGGAGCACACATCACGGGGGTGACAGGGGAGGGGGCGGGTAGCCGATCACGGGGGTGAGAGGTGGGGGAGAGTGGGCAGCACATCACGGAGGGGAGGGGGCACCAGCCGATCACGAGGGGGAGCGGCGGGCAGCGCATAACGGAGGAGAGGGGGCGCGCAGCACATAACGGAGGAGAGGGGGAACGCAGCACATAACGGAGGAGAGGGGTGGGCAGCCAATCACGAGGGGAAGGGGCCGGACAGCAGATCGGGGAGAGCGGTGACACTGTGGCAGACGGAGGAGGGCAGCGGTGGATCGGGAGGGGTGGGGGTGCGGGCAGCATATCACGAGGGGTGAGGGTGGGGGCAGCAGATCGGGGAGACAGGTGGCAGATCGCGGAGGGCAGCGGCAGATCGGGAGGTGTGGGGGTGGGGGTGCGGGCAGCAGATCACGAGAGGTGGGGGTGCGGGCAGCAGATCGGGGAGACAGGTGGCAGATCGCGGAGTGCAGCGGTGGATCGGGAGGTGTGGGGGTGGGGGTGCGGGCAGCAGATCACGAGGGGTGGGGGTGCGGGCAGCAGATCGGGTACACAGGTGGCAGTGGAGGGCAGCGGCGGCGGTGGATCGGGAGACTTTTCGCCGGTTTCATACAGTGCAATGGCAGCACGGCAACTTCCGGGTCCCATGCTCCGGTCTCATAACAGCATGGGACCGGAGCTTGTCGCCCTGCCATTGCACTGTATACACTCACTGTGTTGGCATGCTGCAGGGACGACAAGTGACGGTGACGGGGGCGGTCACCGGCAACAGATCCATGGTGATTGGAGAGATCGGTCACAAGGCCGATCTCTCCAATCAGAGCTGCTGGAACTGGGGGAGGGTGATCCAGTGAGGTCACCCAGCTCCAGCCAATGGCCAGTGCTACAGCTGCACTGGTCAGGGCTGGATTTCAATGTTTCAGTCATTTTAAATGGCTGGAACATTACAGTGGCTGTGATTGGTTGAGCGGCGTTCGTCAGCCAATCACAGCCTCCGTAGGTCCGGGGAGGAGGCACCACCCCTCCTGAGGTCAGGTACAGGTCCCCTCCTCCCCGAATCTGCGGTTTATGCTAACTTTTCGCAGTCACCGGAGGCTCCGGTGCCGCGATTACGCCATGATGGAAAGATCCGTCCTTGGTCGTTAAGGCCCAGGGCACCATGACGGAAAGATCCGTCCATGGTCGTGAAGGGGTTAAAGACTTATTCCCAAATAGTAAGTTATTCCCTATAAATATAACTTATTAATAGATGGGGTTCCAACTGCTAGGACCCCCAAATATCCCAAGAATGGGGCTTTGGAATCCAGTGTAACAGGCCAGAGTATACTCACAGTCCAGACTATATCTTGCATTAAAGTGGCTTAGGCTAGATTATGCTCTGGGGTATAAATTGACCTAAGCCAACATATACCCCTCAGACTACATATTATACCCACATCTGTAGTATTAAGTGCTATTCACAAGAATTACTAATTTTTAAACATTTTGGGGGATTCAGCTTTGTCTGGTAAGTTAAGTAAAAAAGCTAACTGACTTAAATCTTAAAACTCTAAACACATAGACTTTTAATACTTCAACCAAAAAAACTTGACTGTTCATAATATACTAAAAGTCATAACATCTTGAAACTTCAACTTAAAGATTGTTATGACAGGCCTTCAGTCTGTTTGGCAGTCGGCTTTAAGTGAGAATCTCATTTGCCCCATGGTAAAGAATATCTCCATCTGATCGATATAGATTAGTTGTTTGTCTGAAGTGGGACTTGGCATTTACACATTTCTCTGGAGCTAGATCGTAGATATTATGTTGTATCGCCGTGTAAAATGTATAAAGCTGGTCATACAGTTGGTCTTCCATGGTTGTCAATATTGGAAAAAGTTTGTTGTTGTAAAAATTGGAAAACGTTTGTTGTCATAGAGAGAAGAGAGAAACAGAAAGTTACAACATATTAAAAATTAACTACCGTATGCACTAATGGGACAGCGCCACCTACTGTTAATTCAGTGTAAGCACTGTACTATTTTATACCCCTGGGTATGGAGTTTATACCCCGGTGTATATTGTGGCCTGGGGCAGACCATCCCCGAGTTCCACATTAGATGAGTGTATTCTGGCCTGGAGGGGTATACTTTGGCCTTGGCTATTTTTCACCATGGGGTATATGGAGCACCCCGCGGGGTCTTGGGAATACTCGTCACCCGGCCGGTAAGGTCAGGGGGATGTCACAGGTGGCCGTGCCCAGTTTCGTGACCCCGAGGTGTCCACAAAAGGGGAAGTGGAGAAGGATGGTGCGATGATGAGAATGGAGGGGTGTAGTAGTTGTCTTGTGACGCCACCTGCGGTATGCGGCCAGGGATTAGCTGCAAAACCTTGTGGCGACTGAGCCTCAGGGGCGCTACATATAGTTTGATCTAGGACAGTTAATCCCCGGGGTACTCTATGATCTGGGACAAACTATACAGGGCTTAATCTGGGAAGGGGTTAATTTGGCATACTTCACAGGGAATAGGGTAGAGGTGTGCATGCTCAACCATAGGTACACTCTTTGTCTATGAGCTTGCAGTAGTCCCAGTAGTCCCACAAACAATGAGTGAAGAGAAAGTCAAGAATGTATGTGTCTGCTCTATTGAAGACAGGACTTTGAGCATGTTAAACCGGCCATATCATTGAATAGTGGCTGTAAAATTGAAACAATTTTATTTTTTATTTTTTTTTAATTGCAGTGATATTAGTTTACAGTGTGTCCACCCATATCCTGTCCACTGCCATTAACTTGAGATCGGCAGCAGCTATAGGCATAGAAGTGGTGTCTAGGTATAGTAAATTAGCCATGCGCTACGCAATGAAACCACCTATTGCGCCACCTGGTGGAAAACAACGGAGTTGGCATTTTTATCTTGAAAACGGAACAAGATAGAGAAAAAAAGTGAAATAAAAAATTGTAGGGCATCATCAATTCAATACGAATAGACACCTTGCATACAGAAATGCTATGATATGAAACCCATGACCCCCCCAAAACATTGAATTCTGGTCATGCATTTGGTACTCATTTAACTTTGATGCTCAAAGTGCCACAGTCAGCTGCAATGCACATCTGGACTCTGGACAGCATACTGTATCTTATTGCACGTTGTGCAATATGGTAGGTGACACGTTTGCACAAGCATCTGTGATACATCGTCGTAGGTCCTGCAATGTTGGTGATGGGGTCACATACACCTGCTGTTTGATGTGACCTCACAGAAAGAAGTCCAATGGGGTTAGGTCAGGTGAGCGTGGAGGCCACTCCATGCAGCCACCATACCCAATGACTTGTAGGAAGGTCTCCATGAGGTATCGCTTCACGTCCGCAGCTTTGTGAGTTTTACATGTTCTAATCATAGCATTTCTGTATGCAAGGTTTCGACTTGTATTAAATTGATGATGCCCTACAACTTTGTAACTCACTTTTTTTCTCCATTTCGTTCTGTTTCAGAGATAAAAATGCTAACTCCGTTGTTTTCCACCAGGTAGCACAATAGGTGGTTTCATTGCGTAGCGCATGGCTACTTTACTATACCTAGACACCACTTCTATGCCTATAGCTGACGCCGTTCTCAAGTTAATGGCGGTGGACAGGATATGGGTGGATACACTGTATAAAGTTTAGGTTATAATTTATGTTGAAGGTAACCTGTCACTGGATGTTTATAATACTTACCTAATGGTTGGTGCGGAGCAGAGTGGTCGATGGGTGTCTCCGTTCTCGGGGTCCCGTGCCTCCTCTTTTGGCCATCTTTGTTGTTCTTCTGAAGCTAGTGTGGATGACGCATTCTACGTCATCTACACTAGCCGACATTGAGGTCCCGTGCAGGCGCACTACAATACTTTGATCTGCCCTGCTTAAGGAGAACAAAGAAGGCCAAAAGAGGTGGGGATAACGGAGACGCCCATCCCACCAGTCTGCTTTGCACTGACCGTTAGGTAAGTATTATAAACATCCGGTGACAGGTTCCCTTTAAGTCAAAAGAAACCTTACCAGAAATTTGGGTGCATGTAATTCTTTCCCTTCATGAGGTTGACCAATCATAAGAAGGCAGCAACATATTGTAGAAAAAAGACCATATCCTCCCAATAGCATATAGCAAGTTAAAACCGGTGTGACATGTAATGACAGACAGTCTGCTCTCACTGGTCCCACAGCAAAGTTGTGTGATTACACAGTGCCCAGAGTAGAGCAGACATGAGTGTGAATACTTGCACTTCAGTTTTTATCTCATGGCAGTCAGTGAGGGAGGATACATAGGAGCTGACAGCACTGTGAGAAGAAATCTGCTAGAAGTGTTTGTAATGAGACACAGCTTAACTCTGTTGTACTGCTCTTCCCCATACACTGACTGTTGTGAGATGAAAGTTGTATATAATCACATTCATCTCTGCTTTACTCCCAACACTTTCTAATCACATGCAGCTCTGGTTTGAGAGAAAATTATCAGCATTCGTTAAAATGCAGATTTTTTTATAATTTGCTTCTTCGTAGATTCATAAAGTATTGCTGAAAATTCTATTAAAAGGTTAGAAAATATTGCTTAAAAACTGCCCCGGGCAGTGTAGAAGGTGTGCCTTCCCCCAGCATCCGATGTATCACTTGACGTGTCACATGATTCCCCTGATAGATCATGTGATAGGTCACGTCATTAGCACAAGGGTTAAGGGTGCTTTACATGCTGCGACATCGCTACTGATATATAGTCAGGACCACGTCGTTAGTGACGCACATCCGGCGCCGGTAGCGACATCGCAGCGTGTGACACCAAGGAGCGACGATCAACGATCGCAAAATCGTCCAAAAACGGTGATCGTGGACACGTCGTTCCTTTCCTTTATATCGTTGCTGCTGCAGGTACGATGTTGTTTGTCGTTCCTGTGGCAGCACACATTGCTATGTGTGACACCGCAGGAACAACAAACATCTCCTTACCTGCGTTTACCGGCACTGCGGAAGGAAGGAGGTGGGCGGGATGTTACGTCCCGCTTATCTCCGCCCCTCCGCTTCTATTGGACGGCCACTCAGTGACGTCACGTGACATCGCTATGACGCCGAACGCACCTCCCCCTTGAAGGAGGGATTGTTCGGCGGTCACAGAGACGTCACTGCACAGGTATGTGCGTGTGAGACTGCTGTAGCGATAATGTTCGCTACGGCAGCGATCACCAAATGTTGCTCGAGCGCCGGAGGTGGGTGCTATCGTGCACAACATCGCTAGCTATCGCTAGCGATGTCGCAGCGTGTAAAGCACCCTTTACTCTATACATCTGTAGATGCAAAATGAGAGAGACAACGGGGCGCTGTAATAGAGCAAGGATGGGCAATTACCGTAATGTTCCCAAGGGCTCACATGGGAGACCGTGACTGTTGTGGAGGACCGAATCAATAGGCTGAAATTAATTCTGTTCAATATTAATATTAACATATTAATTCTAATTATTTTATATTAATATTAATTATATCACTTAATATGGAGCAGAATTAAGTAGCTTGAGATCCCTGTATATAACGTGTGAGACCTCACATAGCCCCCTATATAAAGTATGAACCCCCAGATAGCCCCATATATATGGGGAATCTATGTGAGAGATATAGATACAATATGAGCCCTCACATAGCTTCCCCATATACAGTATGAGCCCTCACATAACCTCCTATATATAGTATCAGCACATAGCACATCCCACATAGCCTCCCTAGATACAATATGAACTCCTACATAGCATCCTTATATATAAGATGAGCCCTCACATAGCTCCCTATGTACAGGCAGAAATCCCATAAACATGAAAAAACCAAACAAACACACATACTCGCCTTGCTCCCGTTCCCGGGCACTCTGCTCCTGTTCCCAGGACTCCACTTCTTCTTGTGGCCAGCACATACATGCTGGCACTAAAGGTTTCCCTGGAGGTGCGCTTCCATTCTGTTTTTCCGGCAGTGGAGTTTCAGGAAAGCCCCCTGTCCGTCAATGGGAGCGCACAAACCATTATAGTGAAGACAGGCTGGCCATGGGATTCGGCCAGTAGCCCATATTGCTATTATTATAATCCACCTATGCTTGTTTCATATTTTTACCAAGAGGTGAAAAAATCCTTTTGGAGAAACTATTTTTTTTCCTTCTTGTTCAGTTTTTTACTGGCACAGTTACTGAAAAAACAGGACTCATACTAAGCCAAACACTTGTCATCACCCACTAGTTGTATGGTTTCCCTGGAGCCCTTGTAATGTTTGTGCTTACTATTACCCTGATTATTCAATTTGGATGAAATGCATCTAGAGGCATGCTAGGCGACAATTGGGTCAGGTTCTGTTAAGGAGGACCTTTCCATCAAATACTTAATTGACCTCTTGACAAGGGATTTTCGGAAATATGTCAATATGCCTTACATAATTCAGGTTTGAGATCCTACACATGACACAGATTTAAGGATGGCTGCTATTTCCTGTTCTCCAGACCTTGCCTGGAATGCAAGGAATGTCCAGATGTCAGAAGACCACCATATAAGGAAAACCCCACTGGCCAAGCTAGAGGACCAACCCACAGATCAGATGACACAATGGAATCTTCCACTGAAGTCAGACCCGCCCATCAACAGCAACACGGATCTCCCCATTGGCTAGCCCATGAACTGTCCCACTAAATGGGCATATCCGAACTATTGTACGCCCCTAGTCTATATCAGAAGATGCATGCCCTGTACTGCTCTCTTGGCTGCCATTTTTACTGTGATCAAGAAGAGATTTCACATCCGACTGTGTCTGACGTGACTTCTTTACGCATACACTTGGTCCACACCAATTAGACCAGGCAGTAGGCAACAAGTGATCTCTGGTTAAGAGTTCATCCTAACATTAATGGCACCCAACGTGGGGCCAACAGACAAAGACACCTGAAATCCTGATGAACCGGCAACTGGAATGGCATGACGTGCTGAACACCCCAGGAATTTGATCACCTGCTAACGGGAGAACAGTAAGTCTGCTGATTTTTCATAATCTATAGTTTTCCCATGGTCTCGAGGGGGGGGTGGTGTGTGGCACTGATTGCTTGACCATGTGCGTTTTTTGGGGTATCTGTTGACGGCAGACCAGGTCTCACGGCTATTGGCCATATTAATCTTGGAAGAACTGTCACATGTTCAGTTGCCTGCTACCTGTTGTGTATTTGTGAATAGGGGAGATTGATTGGTAATTAGGAGAGCAAGTGGTTTTGTGAGCGTTGTCTGGAAACGTAAAGGAAATTATCTGTGGTATAGTAGTATATGGTTGTCACCTGTGGTACAGTTTATGACTCTGTGAGGAAATATGTGGGACTGCTGGTACGTGGTAATCTTGGGGCTTAGCGCAGTGTAGCATGGAATGGCTGGTACGGATACCATTGGGGCATAGTGTTTAAGTTGTGGCTGGTACGTGGTAGTCTTGGGGCCTAGCGCTGGATGTGAAATGGCTGGTACGGATACCATTGGAGCTTAGCGCAAACTTGGGTGATATAATTGGTATGAGGTGTCTTGGGGTCCTGAAAGAGTGCTGGACGTGAATCGGCTGGTACGGGCACCTTGTAGCCAGGGGTGACACCATTGGTGTCTTTATGAATTACGGACCATGTAAAAACTGAGCAGGGATACCGTGACGAGGCGCCTGCTGCAGACTTAGCAAAACTTTACTTAGTGTTCAGTTGTGAGTCATCTCCCCTGTCTTTTTGCTTTTTGGTGTTTTTTTATCTTGGTCTGCATAGAGAAAGATTGCTTGTTTGGTGTCGTTTATCTTGAGAGAAAGATGGAGAAATTGATGAAGTTGTGTCTAGTTGTGACCGGAATAATCCAGATGAGAGTGGACTTTGTTTGGGGTGTGGGGACTCTAGGCTGCAATGCTGTGATAAACCATGTGCTATTCCTGGTGGCAGCCATTTTAGGTCAGATTTTAAAATGGCGCAAGAAGCACATGGTGGCTGAGGCATGCATGGTTTAAACAAAGAAAAGGCAGTGAGTTGGGGGATGTGTGAAGAAGATCATGTGCTCTGTAAATGTTTGAACAATAGACTGGGTGGACTACTACATACTCAGACGGAAAAATTAGTGTTTTTAACTGTAGTTGGACCAGGACTGTGGATATGTGGATATGTGTGTATATAATATATATAAATGTATATGTGTGTGTGTGTGTGTGTGTGTGTGTGTGTATAAAACACAGACTATAGAATATAGGGGGGAAATAGTTGAGCAAAAGAAAAAAAAATCTGTTTACTTCCCCTCCCACATGCTCCTATTCTAACAAGAAGACTGTGTGCTTTGGGGCCATTTTTCAGTGAAGCTGACAAAACTGCAGCCAGCCACTGAATAACATGAAGTGTTAGTAAGGGTAACTGCACATATTGATAAAGTAATATTTGGGAGTCGGGACAGTCATAAAAAGAATATCAAATTAGTAAGAAATTAGATAAAATGAATATTTGCAGTGTGAGACTTAGGGATTAGTATGTTAAAGTCCATTACAATATTGAAAATGATATATTAAGAAAGCATTAGAATAAAAAAATCTTAAATAACGTACCTTTGCGGTAGATGTCATGATAAATAATACATATTCCAATGAGAGAGTTGCATGTTTTAGAAAAAAAAAAATTGTAATTCATTGTAAATTAAAGTGGAAAAAGTAATTGAAAATAGTTTATTTTACTAATTTAATCCCAAATGAATAAATTAAATTGTGGACATGTTTAGAATTATTGGTAGATATTGAAGCATTATGTCAAATCAGCATTTTATGGTGATCTGTTTGGAAAATTAATTTTTATTTCTTATCTGTTCCCACATGGCCAGTTTATTTGTTCTATATTCTTTTATCCCTTCAAGTTATAGGACAGTATCACAGAGATGCTGATAATGTCTTCAATTTTGCAAATATGAACGCCTCTATATTCAGAGGTTGTGTTACGTTGTTGTTATTATTATTGTTGTTATTATTGATGATAATGATGGTGATAATAATAGTAGTAATAATAATGATAATGATAATAATAATAATAATGATAATCTTTATTAATAATCTAATTTATTAATAATTACAATCATTTGTTTTAAGGTAGGTGAATGATTTATGGAATTCTGTGTTTGATATTTAATGTATTGAATCGTCTAATTTCTTTTTATAGAAAGAATGATTGCAATGTAGATTTATGTGGTCCAAGCAAAGGTTAAAAAGCCATTGAAGGGGTTTTCTATTATTAAGTTACAGATAAAAACAATATTTATGGTGTTCCTGGTTAGGTACAATCTACACATTATGACTTTTATGCCTAAATGTAGAGCTCCAAGGCCACACACATTTTTTTAATCTAATTATGTTTTGGATAATAGATTCAAAAAGGAGGGGAATGATGATGTGGAAAGAGTCACACCTATTTTTAAGTTTTAAATTTGTTCATTGATTGAGTTTTTCTATTAAGTTGTCTCTATATTTTTATCTGTAATGAAGGATACAACAGATATACATATATCTCATGATTGTTGTGATGTAACAAGAATTGTCAGGTTTTGAACATGTCTCAGATGAACCCATTGCTAATGCAGATTTTGAGTTTTTCCGTAGATGGATCCAGATATCAAGATGCTTGTTGAGTCTACACTGGATATGCTGAGGTTACGCAACATGAAGTAATAAAAATCGAACCACTCGCTCCTCTCCCATCGGAATAGGAGAACGAGATGAAGATTTGCGATCACTGTGGTTCGTAGAGCGGAGAGGGGTAAGATAGTCAAATGTGGATATAGGTAGCAGATCTTTTCTAGTGTGACGTGATAAACGTATAAAGACCGTAGAGTGGGTGTGACCCCAGGTGGAGGCTCTCCTGTTATCAAATGAGCCAGTGACTGATGGAGCCAGAAGAGATGCTCGCACAGGTGCAGACAACAAAGAAGCAGTGAACGGGTCTAGAGTTGAGAGTCCTTTACCAATGCAGACCAGTACAATACCTCGGTGGCACCTGTCACGTCGTCCGTGACATCGGTCACTCCTTGTGTTCTTAAATCCTTACAGGAACAAGCAATTCAGCAAGGAACAGAGTGTGAGACGCAGGGAGGCAGCTGACTGAGGAAGGTCTGTGGATAAAGGCCGGTAAGCTTTCTCTGCCATGAGTGCTCTTCTCAATAATGGCCCAGGTAACCAATGAACACGTGAAAAAGAGTGTGGTGGTGGACAAGATATGAGCAGCACCACTGCTTCAGTACCCAGGTGGCCAGACACATCCAGTCTTGTAAGATGTGTGCCTATTAAGGTAGAAAAACTGTAGAAACACCCCCCTCATCTGCTCTACTGCTCCGGTGATTGCAGATTAGTCAAATACATCTACCATGAGTAGGTTTATATAAGTTTTGTGCGTGTTGTGTGAATTTCTTTTCAGGTCTGCTCTGAAACATATCCAGTATGGAAAACGTTACTGCTAAAAAACTCATGGTGCTGGTGGTATATAAAAATAGAGTTCCAAAAAGTGGTAAAAGTGCATATTCTATAGCAGAGGTCATTATAGAGATCTTACAGTATCTGGGGATTAGCAGCTATTTTGAACAGGCTAGGAAACTGGCTACACCAATGGTCCTCACCTGGGGATGCCCCTGATGGACCCCTGTCTGCCATTGTGAAGAGGGGAGAAACGCGTTGGGCTTCTTTCATGCTAAGTGTCTGACAAATATGCATTTATTTTTATTAGCCTGAGTGTCAATTGGACAGTGGATGGTCTGTGATTGGACAAGATCTCCTCATGACTTTACCTGGCCTTATTATTATTATATTTATACAATGGGTACATGTTATACATGTGAGATATTCCATTTGTTTTAGGGTTTGGTCCTTGAATTTGCTATATCATATTGACTTAAGCTACCAAACAGCTATTTAAAATACAGAGTTTGAACATTTAATCTTTGGGAATGAATTGGATATATATAATTGTATATTGACGCCTCTTTATCCCCTGTATCTCACAGTTTCTATATTCCCTCACTGAAATTAGCAGCATGTATTAGCTTAGCAGTGTAGGGGTAGGGAGGGTGAGCCGTTGATGAGCGGGGGCGCCAATTCGCCTTATAGGATGTCGACCTCCGCTGCGAGATAGGGAGAGTTTAGGGCTATTGCCCCAATCCCTGCCCCCTCCTTTATTGGAATATTTAATTGTGTCTATAGTTACTCACATGGGTGTATGTTGTTTGGAATTTTAATGACTATAACATAAAAATGTAAGGATCCACAAGATAATGGTGAATGCTGGCAAATCATGTAACAAATGTTCGTTTTCCTTTTTCTTAATAATTAGTTCTTTATATAAGATATTTTTGGTTTAGCACCTAGAATGTGATTATATTTTTCATAGATACTTCAGATACAGTGTGATATCCTGACCAGTGATGTGAGCCTTATACAACTGCCTAGTGTGTTAAACATGTCTATCCTCCAATTCCAGATCCTAAATCAGTGTCAGGAGCACGTGTTCTCACGTCAGGAGACTGGATGATCCTAAAAAGACAAGTCAGAATGAGCCATGAGTCAGAATCAGATGAGCCGGTCCAGCTTTTCCCAACCACAGCAACTTCCATGAAGCTTGAGGGAAAGCCCATCTGGAGACAACAGTCGCTGTAAAGAGTCCAACGTACTGGCAGAATGAGGGTCACAACACACAGTGCTAGATTATCTCACATAGAACCTTATGGAGAATTTCTAGGTTGGGGATGATACATGAGAAATTACCAAGATAAGGGAACAATGGGTACAAGAACATTACACAAATAAGGACTGGTGGGAAAAAAATTATCTGACCTGAACCAGCTCATTAGTTTAAGGGTGTAAGTGACGTTTTAAGGGTAACACACACATGTAGGTAACTGGTATTCTCTTATTTGTTGGTATTTGAAGCTGTAAAAGTGCTTCTCTGTGTTACTGAAGGTAATCGGATCCATGTGTAAGGGAAATCTTGTTAAAGGCCTCCTGGTGATAGATTGTGGACCCGAGACAAGAAGAGATCCATTAGAGTTGTGATACAATCAGGTGTATTCAGGAAGAAAAGTCTTAAAGATGTGGACAGCACTCAAATGTTGACTGAGAATCAGTCTTTCAGAAACAGTAATGCTAAAAGCTGCAGCATAACGGTAAGAAGCTTATTCTTACAATTGCTTTACTCTTTCTAATCGATTAATCTCAAAATCTGAGTGAGCTCTTCGGCATTAAATAGTCTGTTCTAAGGACTGGGACATTACCTATGCCTCTGTGAACTGTGTGTGCGAGATGTGATCAACTCTCTGATCAACAGTCTGTTCCCCTGGGGCAAAGGCTTAGCATTGCTTGTATAGCGGGCAACAAAAAGAAAAGAGTTGCAGCCAGGTATTGGAAACTGATGGGTTAGGAGTAGGGTCAGAAGGTTAATAAAGTATTTAGGGGGGACTGTTGAGGAGGACCTTTCCATCAAATACTTAATTAACCTCTTGACAAGGGATTGTGGGAAATATGTCGATTTGCCTTACATAATTCAGGTTTCAGATCATACACATGACACAGATTTAAGGATGGCTACCATTTCCTGTTCTCCACACCTTACCTGGAATGCAAGAAATGTCCAGATGTAAGAAGACCACCATATAAGGAAAAGACCCACTGGCCAAGCTAGAGGACCAACCCACAGATCAGATGACACCATGTAGTCATCCACTGAAGTCAGACCCGCCCATCAACAGCAACACAGATCTCCCCATTGGCTAGCCCATGAACTGTCCCACTAAAGGGGCATATCCGAACTTGTGTACGCCCCTAGTCTATAACAGAGGACGCATGCCCTGTACTGCTCTCTTGGCTGCCATTTTTACTCTGATCAAGAAGAGATTTCACATCCGACTGTCTGACGTGACTTTTTTACGCATGCACTTGGTCCACACCAATTAGGCCAGGCAGTAGGCAACAAGTGATCTCTAGTTAAGAGTTCACCCAAACAGTTCATGCAGGGTTAGTTGTGGACTGCCCTTGTAGGGCTTTACATTGCTACTAGGGCCTCTTAGTCTCGTTGGACCTTCTCTCTGAAGTGGACAGTCACCTGTACAGCTGCAGAATACAGAGTGCATTTCTGTTCTGATCTGTGGAGCTCCTGCCATCTGGTTCTTCCTTTGGGTGTGATTATTTTATATATACTTTTCAGTGTCTTATTAATACATATACCCTCCAAAAGCCATATACACACCTAGCTTATTATTTTAAACTATAACTGTGTTTAGGCTTGGTTATTGGTTACTAAGGGTTACCCCATGTCTATTTTGGGTGATGCACCATTGTAGCCTAGAGTTTTTATCTTTATATGTGCAACATCCAATTTTATATCGATATATTATAAGTTATATTTTAATTCACTTTTGCTGTCTATATTATAAAGTGAAATATTGGGGTTCCTTGCTTATGCAATTTTATTACTTTTTTTGCGCACTATACATTGGTTTAGATTAGGACAATAAATAGATAGGAATTTAGATGAAAATTTATTAGGCCTTCAAACCACCCCTTTAAGGTTTAAAGCAGTTTTCTGGTTTCAGAAAATCCTGTCCCACAGCTGCAGTTTGAAAAAAAAACAAGCAATCTGTTCTTTACTCACCTACCATGGGTGCAGCGTGAGTCTGCACTGCTCCTCTCAGAGTCTGCATTGCTGATGTCAAAACCAAAGCACAAAAAGAGGAATAAAATTTTTCCCCAAAAATTCAGAAGAATTCACAGAAACAAAGGGCAACAGTGTTTAAATGCCCTTGTTTCTGTGAATTTTTCTTAATTTTTTCTGGAAAATTTTATTTATCTTTTTTGTGGTTTAGCTTTTAAATTTAGTGTAGGTGCTCGCTAGACATGAGGACCCTTGACAATGGGTTGAGAGCATCCGTATTTTGGCCAAAATCTCAACTAATACCTTATATATAGTACATTATTTGCACTTATCATATCTTTATACAGGATGCAGCCTTAATGTAGCCTTAATGTAGGCCTTGTAAACTGGGGTCTCCATTCCTGTGTGGTGCACTTATATAGTGTTGGGTTGTGGGCATCCGTATTTTGGCCAAAATATCAACTAATACCTCATATATATATATATATATATATATATATATTTATATATATATATATATATATATATATATATACACAGTATATATATATATATATATATATATATATATATATATATATATATTTGTTTGTACTCATCATACCATTATGCATGATGCAGCCAGGCACACTAATGTAGGCCTTGTAAACTAGGGTCTCCGTTTTTGTGTGGTGCATCAATATAGTGCTGCGCAGCCAGCCTAGTCTAATAGTATGGGCGTCATCAATAGGCTGTAAGCTAGACACTGTGCATCTACATGTGTGAACGGCGCCCTATACAAGCCATTTGTGTGCAATTTTAATACTAAGGAATCACCCCCTTGGTGTGTGAGTGGTTGTTCCAGCAGTGTTTTGCACTTGTTGCCTCCATTTTTATTAAGAGGTTTTGCTGCGTCCTGTTAGTGCATTTGAGTCTGTGGCCTGGGCAGGTAAACACTGTTGCCCTTTGTTTCTGTGAATTTTTTTGCATTGCTGATGTCACGTTGACAGCATCGCGGCCAACAACGCAGCTCAGTAGCATTGCACGAGTTGACAGAACGATCCACCAAGAGCCGCTAAGCTCAATGATTGGCTGCCGCAGTGCTATAGACACTAGGAGCAGTACCAGGAACTCTGAGTAGGACAAAATATAACAAATATTTTGAAAAAGAAAGATACATTCATTCCCTATCTTCTGCCCTATATTTTCTTAAAGTTGACAACCTGAAGAAAATGTTTACCACTTATAGGCATTTTTATGATTTTATTTTAACTTGCATGAAAATTCAAGGGATTCTAGAGAAGCAGAAACTTAACCCACAAAACATTCCTAAATCAAATGTCAAGTGTATGAAATGTTTATAAAACTTTCTGTGAAATTACTATACCATGAAAAATAAGAACATTTCCATAGAAGTAGTGATTACCAATAAAATAAATCTCTACAAACAAGAAAAATTGTCCAATTGTAATGTTTTTGGGTTTTTTTTCAACTGCATAGCTTCATTATACAACAGAGACAACATGATAAATAATGCATACTCTAGTTAGAATAGAGATTATTAAGACAATTAGTCTTATCATTTGTTATCCCCATCATGTAAATTGTATCTCCAGTAATGTGCATTTTATCATCTAGTGCATGAATGGGAAAACCTGAGCTTTTAAAGTAGTTTACTATAAAGCAGATCACATATATTCCTTTTCCAAACTATCCAGTTTGTTTACTCCAAAGGAAGACCCATTACACATTGTCAGTAATTAAGGAGATAAATATTTCATTATTTCTGCTGACCATTAACGTGAACAATCCAAACAGCAGATGAGACAATTAAAACTCAAGTGAAGTTTTTATTTTTTAATGTCCAGCCGTAATTTACTTCAAGATGAATGATGTTAAACACTAATACACTGATTGCTCTTGCTCCACTGGTAAATAGAATATCCTGCTGGCCTCAGGGGGACAGTACTTCACAGTTACTACCTGGAAGAGGAAGACAAGAAAACAAACAAAAATAATTGTTCCTGTAATTCCAATAGAATACACCTCCAGGCAGGAATATCTTGTCTGTTAGATGGTCCATCAGTTACACCTATGGAAAACCTAAAGGATTCAATTTTCAACCAAACTCAAATTTGAAAGTTCATTCCAGTTTTATTTACAAACCAAACTACAAATAAAACATTTGTCACCACCTATGTATAACATGAAAATGATATATTTTATTAGCAATGAAGTACAAATACTCTTGGTCTGCTTCATGCACACAACCGTTTACATCAGACGAGTACTATTAATGGTTTTCACAGCTAGCACTCGTACTTATATTCTATGGGGCTGTGTGCAAGTTCAAATTTTTTTTTCGTGCAAGTGTCAGACACACAGATTGACAGATGCGCATGGACCAACAACTGTCTGGCGTATGGTGAAATACACTATCAACAGGGATGATAAAGGAGAAGAGGACTTTGATGATAGGAAGTTGGGGATGGGCCATCTCATGACACTAACCTGTGTCTAGTTGCTGAGCTTCCCTAACGTCCCTATACAAGTCCTTCCCCTCATTGCCGTCACTTGCCTAGTCTCTTATTCTTCCTCCACTCACCCTGGATAATAACAAGGCCAGTGAATACGTTAGACATCACCACTACTATAACAACACACGGTGAAGGAGGACAAAGAAGAGGACATAGACAAAAGAATATACAAACAAACTTCATTGCTTCAGCCAAACACGAAGGCTGCAGCTGAATAGACTCAAAAATATGGTACTGCACCAGCAAATCTCCAAGAGCATAAAATCAGCAGCTCCAAGAGAATTTCCTCTCTTCACAGTGGTCAGAAACAGAATGAGATTCTATTACTGGCATCAGATGATGGATCATGTGACTATTTAAAGGAGATGTGAATGGCCACAAACCGGTTGCACCTGAGGTGAACTGACCAAGAGCTACTTAGCAAGTAAAATGTCATTAACCCTTGCTGCACCAACAGAAAGCAAAACACATTCTAAATCACAGAGCAATGTGAAGCTTCGGTCCCAGAGTTGTCACTAGTCTCTCAAGCACAAGAGACTCTGGTGATAGTGTCAGATCAAAATTGGCTAAGCAAGTCTATAGGTTTGTGAAAAGATCAGACTGGACTTAGATGACATCTGAGTGCAGTCCAACTTTCATGGACTGACAGAATGGTGGAGAAACCTTTTTTTTCTTCACTGCCAAGAAAAACTGATGCCACTCTGATCAAACTGTGATCAGAATAATCAGACAGTTTTTCTCAGATGGGGAGAAAATGGTTGTGTGACCCTATCCTTCCTTATAGACTTTCCTGACACAATTGGAAGGATGAAATACTCTCATGTGTCAAGACAAAGCCAAAAATGAAAGTGCTGGAACTAGCAGTGAAACTGGGCCATTTGAGGAGCTTTCAAAAATAAAAGTATATTGGAAAGTTTAATCAATCTCCGTTTCAAGCAAACCTCTTGTTTGGCTGGCAATCTCCTTAAACAGAAAACCTACTGAATCTGTCATTAAAGGAAATTAAGCAAATCAATTTTCTGCGTTCGCAAACTGGACAATCAAACAAAGCCCCTATTTCTGAAGACTGAAAGCCCAGGTGAAACCTTAATTTACCATTGACCCTGGTCCAAACTTTTTCACTGCCTAGATCACCAAGCTATAGAAATTAACACCCTTTAAACATTGCTCATTCCTATTCTATCTCCTCAGAATATACACAATTAATTTAGAAATTCAGTGTTTTCTTGCCATCATAGCCCTGATTTACGTCAAAAGGGTGTAGTATCTCTTCTTTAACTTCATCTTTAATGAGGTTTTCGACAAAACAAGCCCCAGGGATTAATCAGATGACTCATGCTTAAAACTGAGAAAAAAAAATCTTGCTAAATAATTAATAACCCAGCAACAATCCCGTAACAGTCAATGTTAAATAGGCTTTTAGAAGTATGTAAAGGTTTAGTATGTCACTAATGAATCCAAATCATACAAAACTATATTCCACAAGTTTCATAGTATTCTGGGAATCCCTGATTTACTTCTGGAAGTAACTCTGAGTTAGGCTAGGTTCACACTTCTGTTAAATTGTATCAGTCACAATCCGGTGCTCTGGTAAATAACGGAATCCGTTTAGTGGATTCCGTTGTCCCCATACACTTGTATGAGCGTCGGATTGTGACTGATGATGCTGCATTGCACCCTCCGCCCGACTGATCAGTCGTGGAACGACTGACCGAGGGGCAGAAGGAACGCAGCCTGTAACATTTTTTGAGCAGCGCAATACGTAGGATTTCTCTGCGCATGCTCTCTCTGGCTCCCTGCACCCGTAAACACAACACACATCGGGTTACCAAGCAATGCGCATTGGTTAGTTACCAGATATTTACACTGGTTACGTGTGCAGGGAGCCAGCGCTAAGCGGTGTACGCTGGTAACCAGTGCAAATATCGGGTAACCAAGGAAAGTGCTTTGCTTTTAGTTACCCGATATTTACCCTGGATACGTGTGCAGGGAGGCCGACACTTCCCCGCTCGGCATGTACGCACACACACACATTCACTCACACACACGCGCTCACTCACTCACTCACCTGTCCCCAGCCCTGCAGTCCCCGCGGCACTGACGTCCTCAGCCCCACGGCCCCGCTCGGCTCCACCCACCTTGAACTCCGCCCCCCTTGCGCTCCGCCCCCCGCACACAACGGAGTCCGACAATGAATTCTGTTCTTTGTCATCCGTTGTACAACGCATCAGTCACATGCGTTAAGCAACGCATGTGACTGATGCAAAACAACGGAAATGTGAACCTAGCCTTAGATAAGCTACATATTGTATAGGTATGTTGTATAAAAAGCATAATGTCACATATAGTGTCAAATATCACCATGCAATTACTGATGTGTTTTGCTAATCTATGTTCCCATGTCTAGTAGCTATCTCTTTTTAGATTTGTTTTTTAGATGACAAAAATGAAAATAAAACAATCCAGTACAGGATCTATTTGTTTTAATTGGGATAGATATGTTCTAAAGTCTCTTCAAAATGACTCCAATGCAGCTACAATATGATTTTTTTTTTTTGCTGAATCCATTTTTTTAAATATTGAAGTCTTTGGGATAGTGATCAGAATGGATGGTCATCCAATATGTGATCTGTTATTAATCAGTTGTTTAACACTAGAAGTCCCACAAATTTCGAGTTCCCCCCTGAAGTCCCGAAAGAGGGTCAAATGACATACAACAAACTGAATAGAACTAACTGGAAACTAAATGGCTAAACTCAATGGAAAACAACAACCTCCTGTGGTGCGACAGTAATGGCCTTAATTACAGAACAAAAGACGGTGATTATAGGAAGTTAGCTAAAATCCTTCAGGTCAAGGCCCAGTCACACTAAACAACTTACCAGCGATCCCAACAACGATACAACCTGATAGGGATCGCTGGTAAGTTGCTAGGAGGTCGCTAGTGAGATGTCACACTAAGCGACGCTCCAGCGATCCCACCAGCAACCTGACATGGCAGGGATCGCTGGAGCGTCGCTACACGTGGAAGATGCTGCGCTTGGTAACTAAGGTAAATATTGGGTAACCAACCCGATATTTACCTTGGTTACCAGCGCACACCGCTTAGCGCTGGCTCCCTGCACACCTAGCCACAGTACACAAAGCAGCAAAATAGTAAATTAAATAGATACAGCCCAGATACATAAACCTGTATAAAACAGGGAATGCCAAAGGGTAGACAAAAGTAAAAATTTGTTCCCGTGGTGGACAGTGGCACATCCGCAAACCGGACCATCCAGTAATATAATGGAGGATGAGGGAACTGAAGGTAAAAGGGTATGAAAGGATAAGTATACTGCAGGCAAAGTATGAAGAGAGAGAACGTGCTAGCAGAAGAAGATCTTCTTGAAAAAGCACCTAAGCGAAACAGACGTTGGAGCCATGCCTCCACCACCTCGCTCTGCCACCCCACCAGGTATTTTCTGGCTCTTTGATTGCACGTGTCAGCGTTACTTTGGGCTTCCATTTACACTGTGTTTTGCTGGCACGGTCTCTCTCTTCATACTTTGCCTGCAGTATACTTATCCTGTCATACCCTTTTACCTTCAGTTCCCTCCTCCTCCTTTATATTACTGGATGGTCCGGTTTGCGGATGTGCCACTGTCCACCACGGGAACACATTTTTACTTTTGTCTACCCTTTGGCATTCCCTGTTTTATACAGGTTTATGTATCTGGGCTGTATCTATTTAATTTACTATTTTGCTGCTTTGGTTGACATTTGCACATCTGTTTACCGCATCATCCCCTCTATTTTTCTTTCCCACCTCAAACACACATAATACTGTGTTTTTTCATATACCCCACATGATTTGCTTTTGATAATAAGGGGGCTGCATATTTTATGTAGGTATTTTTTGGCCTTACCCCTGTGTTTTACGGTTGATTTCCAACCATACTGATTGACTTTCCATCCGAGGTAGCCTTTATCTCCTAATCTTTGCAGCCTTACCTCCGTGACCTACGACTATTTTCACGTACTATAACCACTGGTCATACGTTTCCAGCAATTCGCGGGCTGCATATATAGTGATGATTTTTTGCCTTACCCTCGTGACCCATGACTATTTTCTAACCATCTTGAATATTATACTGTCCAGGGTAACCCCAATCTTTTAACCCTTACAGCCCTCCCTCTGTGACCCACGACTATTATACATTCACCCCCTTGGTTACCTCCACACAAATACAGGGGCCCCTTTGGCCTTTGGTCATCGTTGTGGTGTTTGTTTTACTGCAGCTTTCCACAAGAGCCACTTACCTGGTTCTTTTACAAACCCTTTTTCATCTTGGCAGGGTTAATAGAGGTGGTGTTCTGGTTTTATTACAATTGTGTTCTCTATTGTACTCACCACTGTTATCCATCTACATCTCTTTGACCTCGATTTTATTCTTGCAAATTTATTGACTGTTTTGATACTAATGATTAAATATCTTGATAATATTTTTTCAATAAACTTTATTCTTGTTTGCATTCATTCAAGTGCCATTTCCTTCTTTATCCTCTTTGTGTAACAGAAGTAAATGATGTGTGGTGAAGAAGATGGAAAATTGTATACTAATTGTATGACTGAACCTATGGCTGTTGTTAATAAAAATAATTGTTTTCCATCATTTTGGAGTGCCTAGCTTAATTATATTAACTTAATTTTATAGACATGAATCTTCGCTATTTCATACATAAATTTTACTTGCAATTATTTAGCATATTATTAGTTATGCAGAATCTTGTCATGTCACTGCATTGTTACTGTTTTGCTCCTTGTAGTGTAAAAATATTTTTCTTCCTGTATACTACAAATTAGAACAACCTGTGCTCATATTCCCTAATAGCTCTTTATTATCTGATATTATATGTTATTATAGGAAATCCAGCAAGCAGGCAAAGTAGATAGGTGAAAAAAAAAATCTTTATTTCCAATTCTTTTTAAAATTACATGTGAGAGAAATATTTGCGGTAATTATAGTGACGTAGTGACGCGTCAGACAGTTACCCCTGCTGTCAGGCTGTAACTACCATTTATATTTCTCTCTATTCCTCTTGATTGCATCTAGTGTAGGACTCACACCCCTATCCGGAGCGAGATGTTAGGCGTCATACATCGAACATGCGGTACAAGACACTATACCAGTAAGCTGGCTATATAGCTTCTATTATGTGTTATTAGGTCGATTTCCAAGCAAAGGTCACTTGTTGTAATCGAGGTGTAGCCAAGATAAAGATTTCCCAAGAAAAGAGAAACTGCATCATCCAGCTCATCGATAATGGCCTGTCGGCCAAGAAAATGCCAAACTGCATCATGTGATTACCATGACAATTAGAGGCACACAAAATTAAGTCATCCAGCCATTCAAAAGCCAAGAGGTGAAGGTCCAGGCAAAATATCAGAGTCAAGAAGTTGGCTCATCTCAAGTTCTGGCGTGACAAGCATGGCAGTGGAGGTGGCTAGTATGCTTTGTAATAGTGAGATCACAGATGTCCATGCAAGCACCGTGCAATGCATTTTACACAAATCTGAAATGATGGCTCGAAAAAAAGTGAAGAAACCTCAACTTCAATATTGTCATAAGAAGCGTTGACTCTTGTTTGCAAAAACATACGAAAACTGCACAGTAAAAGATTGGAAACAGGTGATTTGGAGCAATGAGACAAAAGTCAATATACTAGGCTCTGATGGCTGAAAATGCCTTTTCAAGGAACAAGGTAAAAAGGGGCTAACGAATCGGGAAATTGAAGGAACCGTCAAGTTCGGTGGAGGAAGCCTGATGATCTGAGGTTGTTTCATAGCCAAATGCATTGGATACTTGACCAGGATCGGTGATGGTCTCAATGCTGAGCTATATGTGAGTATCTGACAAGAAGAGTTACTTCATGCACTTAAGTACTATGGGTATGAAAAGGACAACATAGTGTTCCAACAGGATAACGACCCAAACCATACATGGAAATTGGCAAAGAAATGGTTCAATAGCAATATAGTAAAGGTGTTGGATTGGCCGCAACAGTGCCCATACTTCAACCGAATTGAACATTTGTGAGTAGACTTTAAGAAAAATCTGTATATGTGACGTCCCAGGGCAGGGGGATACTCTGTTCTGGGCATGCAGTGAACAGGGGAGTAGTGGTCATGGTCATTGCCCAGTCCCGTGACCCTGGGGTTCAATCTGAAAAAGGGTGAAAAAAGTGTAACAATAAAAAAAATAAAATAAAAAAAAAGAGTTTTTGACAATGCCACTTGTGAGTTGCGGCTATTTTGTGGGAGCCAAAGCTGCGTGGTCTTCCTGGGGCGGGTAGTATAATGCAGCTCAGGTGTTCTAGCCCTCCGCTAGCAAGGCAAGGCCATGGAAGAGGATGATGGTGGTTGTAGTGTTCGGTGTAAGCTGATGATCCACCAAGGTAGAAAGGATTCAAGCCACACAGGGACTGCAGTTTAAACTGGTTGTTACCCACTGTTCTGGTACCACCAGCAGGTGGTGCTGGTTTTCAGGTGTTCCCTCACTCTTTGTTCCCAGTGCCAGTTAGTCACCTGGTGAGCTGTCCTCCGTGTACACTTTGGTTTTTGGTGGGTCCCTGTGGCCTAAAACGTCTTGGGATCCCGTCTGTTTCACAGTCTTTGCCCGTATAGCATAGACAAAAAGACTGACTGCACTCATCAAACTGAGGTGTGAACAGATGCATAACTGAACATGACATAAAATAGAAAAAAAGACAGTTTGCACTCTGATAATGCTAAAGTATGGAAACCATGAATGTGTGAACATGGACCTGCATTACTGCTAAGGAAAATCTAAGAAAAATGAGATATTTAGCATACATAAATGGCTGTTTGTATATCTGCCCAGTTGCCACTTCACGGCATATCTCATAACTGGGTGCCTACACTATGCTGAAGCCTCTCTCTGGGTTAAAAACCTCCTGTGTATGGGCAAGTAGGAACCTGCTATATAGAATAAGATTACCTGTGGCAAGTGGGGGAGGGGTGCACGGTCAGAAGGTATGACCCTCTTAATATAGACAAAAAGACTGACTGCACTCACCAAACAGAGGTGTGAACAGGTGCATAACTGAACATGACATAAAATACAAAAAATGACAGTTTGCACTCTGATAATGCTAAAGTATGGAAACCATGAATGTGTGAACATGGACCTGCATTACTGCTAAGGGCACCACCGTTTATCTGTACACATAGGCTTTATCCCTCTGATCCCTACCACTGCAGGTTGATCAGTGCACTAGTCCCTGCCATTGCAGGTTGATCATTTATTTTTGGTCTCCCCTGAGGAACTCTGGTTATGTAGAGAGAAACTCGTCGGGAGTACGGTTCTTTGTTTGTTTTGCATGGTTGCGGGGCAGACAGCTTACTTGGGTGCTGCCCTTGTCAGGGCAGAAGCACAATCAAGGGGCATGACAGGGGTTATGTTTATTCATCTCCCAGCGCCTTCTCCTGATTCTTCCGGCTTGTGATCAACCTTGGATCGGTGTGTCTTCTTACCCTTGAAAACATCTGGGTGAGACTATTCCTATTTGTAGCCAAACGGCATATATTTTTACTGCACTTTATTTAACTAATATCGATTTTATTGAGATTTATATATTAGAGGTTCAGATGTTAGTCTTAAATCAATTGCAGAACTGAGTTGACATAGGCTGATAGACAAAGTTGAAGAAGGAAATATATAGTGGTACAGAACTGTGGAGAGCTTTATGGGTGAGAGTGATAAGTTTATTTTGAACTCTTTAGTGGATGGGTAACCAGCGCAATGACTGACACAGGGTAGAGGCATCGGTGTAGTGATTGTACAGAAATTTGACTCGAGAATAGAGAAGCAGGAGACTGATTAGTAGAAAGTTGCAGTTCAGATGAGAATAAATAAGAGTGACAGCAAGAGGTTTTGCAGTTTCAATAGTGAGAAAAGGTCAGATTATGTAGATGGTTTAAGGTGCTGGTGGCATGAGGAAATGAATGATTGGATATGGAAGAAAGTTCTGTGTCAAATAGATCCCAAGACAGTTAGGGGCACTTTGCATACTACGACATCGCAGGTGCGATGTCAGTGGGGTCAAATTGAAAATGACGCACTTCCGGCATCGCATGCGACATCGTAGTGTGTAAAGGCTCGATGATATGATTATGCAAAAGCGTCATAATCGTATCATCGGTGCAGCGTCGGCGTAATCCATGATTACGCTGACGCGACAGTCCGATGTTGTTCCTCGCTCCTTGTTCCTCGCTGTGTGTGAAGCCGCAGGAGCGAGGAACATCTCCTACCGGCGTCACTGCGGGTTCCGTAGGATATGCGGAAGGAAGGAGATGGGCGGGATGTTTACATCCCACTCATCTCCGCCCCTCCGCTCCGATTGGCCGCCTGGCGTGTGACGTCGCTATGACGCCTCACGACCCGCCCCCTTAACAAGGAGCGGCGGTCGCAGGACAGGTGAGTCCATGTGAAGCTGCCGTAGCGATAATGTTCGCTACGGCAGCTATCACAAGGAAATCGCTGCTGCGACGGAGGCGGATACTATCGTGCTTGGCATCGCAGCATCGGCCTGCGATGTCGCAGCGTGCAAAGTACCCCTTAGCGTGCTGCTTGATTGTTGTGGTTGAACCACCTAAGGAAATTGCAATATCGGGTATAGATGGGTTAGAATTTCCGTTTGGGAGAGATTCAGTTTCAGAGTAATGTGTCTTAAGAGATCTTGTATGTACATTGTGTGCAGAATTATTAGGCAAGTTGTATTTTAGAGGATATTTTTTATTATTGATCAACAACTCTGTTCTCAATCAACCCAAAAGACTCATAAATATCAAAGCTTAATATTTTTGGAAGTTGGAGTGGTTTTTTTTTAGATTTGGCTATCTTAGGAGGATATCTGTTTGTGCAGGTAACTATTACTGTGCAGTATTATTAGGCAACTTAATAAAAAACAAATATATTCCTATCTCACTTGTTTATTTTCACCAGGTAAACCAATATAACTGCAGAAAATTTAGAAATAAATATTTCTGACATGCAAAAACAAAATCCCCAAAAATTAGTGACCAATATAGCCACCTTTCTTTATAATTACACTCAACAGCCTACCATCCATCCATAGATTCTGTCAGTTGTTTGATCTGTTTACAATCAACATTGCGTGCAGCAGCCACCACAGCTTCCAGACACTGTTCCAAGAGGTGTACTGTTTTACCTCCCTTTAGATCTCACATTTTATGAGGGACCACAGGTTCTCTATGGGGTTCAGATCAGGTGAACAAGGGGGCCATGTCATTTGTTTTTCATCTTCTAGACCTTTACTGGCCAGCCACGGTGTGGAGTAGTTGGATGCATGTTATGGAGCATTGTCCTGCATGAAAATCATGTTTTTCTTGAACGATACCGACTTCCTTTACCACTGCTTGAAGAAGTTGTCTTCCAGAAACTGGCCCATCCATCTGGCCCAACAAGAGTCACTCTCATTTCATCAAGCCATAAAACCTTTGAAAAATCAGTCTTAAGATATTTCTTGGCCCAGTCTTGACGTTTTATCTTATGTTTCTTATTCATGATTGGGTTTTAGCCTTCCTTACCTTGGCCATGTCCCTGAGTATGGCACACCTTGTGCTTTTTGATACTCCAGTAATGTTGCAGCTCTGAAATATGGCCAAACTGGTGGCAAATCTCATCTTGGCAGCTTCATGCTTGATTTTCCTCAATTCATGGGCAGTTATTTTGTGACTTTTTTGCCCAACATGCTTCTTGCGACCATGTTGGCTATTTGCCATGAAACGCTTTATTGTTTGGTGATCACGCTTCAAACGTTTGGCAATGTCAAGACTGCTGCATTCCTCTGCAAAACATCTCACAATTTTGGACTTTTCAGAGCCCGTCAAATCTCTCTTCTGACCCATTTTGCCAAAGGAATGGAAGTTGCCTAATAATTCAGCACACCTTATATAGGGTGTTGATGTCATTACACCACACCCCTCTTCATTACCGAGATGCACATCATCTGATTTACTTAATTGGTAGTTGGCTCTTAAGCCTACAGCTTGGAGTAGGACAACATGTATAAAGCTTATCATGTGATCAAAATACTCATTTGCCTAATAATTCTGCACACAGTGTATATAATTTAGTATAAGGGTTGCTGAGCCCATTCCCAGTTACTGCTATGAAGTTGCCATGACTCTATACGTAAGGGATTGTCACATATGTTTCTGTACCTAGAGGAGCATATAATTTAAATTCCATAGTTTAGAGACATACAATAGGACCAACTTCATAGCAGATCAATTAACCTATCAGTATGTTGTAGTGAGTAGTATGGGAGCTAGAGCTTTCATAGGAACCTACTATACCTAATAATAATTTTTATTTCTATAGTGCCAGCTTATTCCGCAGCACTGTACATTTTAGTGGGCACTTGTACAGACAATAAAGACATTACAGAATAGATACATCACTTAACTGATATAAGGAGTAAGGGCCCTCCATTATTATTAGCATTATTATTATTATTATTTATTATAACGCCATCAATTTCATGGCGCTTTACATGTGAAAGGGGTATACATAATAGGGACAAGTACAATAATCATAACTAATACAAGACACAGACAGGTACAGGAGGATAGAGGTCCCTGCCCGCGAAGGCTCACAGTCTCCATGCAAGCTTACAATCTATAAAGAAATAGGGAAGACACGAAAGGTAAATGGTAAAAAATGCTAGTATCGTATAGTCCAGCCATCAATATAATAAATAGGGTAATCAAACTCCAACAGAAAGGAACAGAGGAGAGGAAAAGGAGTTAGGAAAAGATACAGTGAAGGAGCAGTCAGGAAGGTATGAAGAGAACCAAGAGAGAGCAGTATCCTTGAGTCTGATAGAGCAGAGCATAGTGAGGAGGAGCTGCTGATCCGAAGTGTCCAATGCAGCAGAGAGATCTAGGAGAATCAGCAGGGAGTAGTGACCATTAGATTTAGCCATTAGTAGACCATTAGAGATTTTAAGGGCAGTTTCAGTAGTCTAAGGAGCGGTAGCTGGTTTGTAAAGGGTCAAAAAGAGTGTTACGTGAGAGATAGCTGAATAGACGGGAGTGGACCAAACGTTCCAGAAGTTTAGAAATGAAGGGGGGATTAGAGACTGGTCTGTAGTTAGCAGTTCAGTTCAGGTTAAGGGATTGTTTTTTAAGTAATGGGTGCATGCTGGTATGTTTTAAGGAGGAAGGAAAATACCAATTGAAAGAGAGGTTAAATATTTTGGTTAAGTGAGTTTTGACAGCCAGGTACAGGGATTGAAGGAGGTGTAAGGGAATACCTCCGTGTTTCTTACATCTTTCATTGCGTGCTATATTACACAGCTACACGCAGAAGATGAATTGCTCATTTTCTATTCATTAAGACTTAATCTGCAATCTGTGCATGGTTTAAACCCACAAACATCCTACTGCAACCAGATCAGATATAGCTTATCTAACATATAATTAATATTCCTAAGATTTTGTTTTATTATACTTTACATTTTAGCTTTTTCCTAATCCATGGTCAGTGCCGTATTGTAGGTGGTCATTTAGAAACCACTTTGTCTGTGGTTATGAGAAGCTGCTTCCTTGTGCTTGAATGTTATATTGATAAGATTCAGGCACCTCACATTATGACTGCTTTCATCGGATGTGGTTGAATCAATATAATTGAAGTAAATGAACATGATACAGAAGCAATGAAACCACCAGCCAATATCTCTCAATAATTCATATGAACTTTGCCCTAATCGCCCTGCTGCTGGTTGTTTCCAATGAAATGTCACATCAAGAGGCGGAGCGGAGGAGAGAAGATCCAGCACCTACGTAATAAAAAAATTCATTATTCAAAATTCATAAAAAAGGTACTTCCAACCAAGTGCAGAATATATTTACGCTTGACGCATTTCAGAGAAAGTAGACTCCTTATTCATAAGCAACATAATCAGAATGAGTAGCCAAGGTGATATACTGTATATACCTATACGCCCCTCATCTGAGCCAGATCTACATACAGAACCAACAAAATAGTGCTCACTTTCTATATAAAAGAGATAATACATTCAAAATTATTAGAAATACAAACATACAGAAATATAAAATCAATGTTAGATAAACCACATTTTCATTTTAATATATATACAATGAATCAAAAGCGGTGATTTAGTTCTCCTAAATAGCGTGAATTCAGCTTAGGGATCCAATATGCTTCCCTTGAAAGATGTTTCTACCAATCTCCTTCTCTATAAGGTCCATTAACTCTCTCAATACCCTGAAAATTGCAGAGAATTCACATCTCCCCCATAAACCTCCCTGAAATCTTCAAACAGGCCTAAGATTGTACGGTCTTGTTTAGAGATATATGCCAAAAAATTTTCACCAGAACTTTTCTTAAATATACTTCATACAGTGCCACCTATATAATATACATGACAGCTCAAATTGTCATAAAAACCATTGTATATATATTAAAATCAAAAAATCTGGTTTATCTAACATTGATTTTATATTTCTGTATGTTTGTATTTGTAATATTTTTGAATGTATTATCTCTTTTATATATAAAGTGAGCACTATTTTGTTGGTTTCTGTATGTAGATCCGGCTCAGATGAGGGGCATATAGGTATATACAGTATATCACCTTGGCTACTCATTCTGATTATGTTGCTTATGAATAAGGAGTCTACTTTCTCCGAAACGCGTCAAGAGTAAATATATTCTGCACTTGGTTGGAAGTACATTTTTTATGAATTTTGAATAAAGAATTTTTTTATTACCTCGGTGCTGGATCTTCTCTCCTCCCCTCCTCCTCTTGATGTGACTGATTATTCAGCTGTTGAAGCCAAATTACTTGTTCCGTGCACCGGACCAGAAGCTGGAGATACCCTCTTTGGAGTGGTGAGCCGAACTAAATTCCTTATTTGTGTTTCCAATGAAATACCCGTTCATAAATGGTCAGAAGCTGTGCCAGCATACCAGCTTCTGGAGATCTGTGTCTCTAGTACGCATACAATAGTTATAGTGATTGTATAATTAATTATCCATAACTGCAATTAAACATTTTATATAAACATTTTATTACCTTTTGAAAATGTAACATTTTTTAAAAAAAAAAAAAAATGCAAATTGTTCAATATTAGATAATAAAAATCAATTCCAATATTTAGGAAGATTGCATTATTTGTACACTTGGTCTCACCTACTAGGTAATTGAAAAAAAGACAATGGGGTGAAGTAGAATTTGGCAGTAGGACAGGCATGTTTTGTGCCCAATTTGTAATGCAAGTCTCCCGCTCATCCTAATTTCTGCGTGACCCTCTATTGTAGTCATTCTAAACAAAGGTGGCACAGCTACATAAAAAGCAATATGATCCGTGCAGTGAACATATTAGACATGGTTTGGATAGGACAATATTAAATTCTTGTATTACATTAGCTAATGCTAAAGTCATCTCTGGGTATCATTTTGCATTTTAGTGAGTTTTCTGTTTATGTACATTACAGACCAAAAGTTTAGACACACCTTCTCGTCTCTAGAACAGCTATTAAGAGGAGACTTTGTGCAGCAGGCCTTCATGGTAAAATAGCTGCTAGGAAACCACTGCTAAGGACAGGCAACAAGAAGAAGAGACTTGTTTGGGCTAAAGAACACAAGGAAGGGACATGAGACCAGTGGAAATCTGTGCTTTGGTCTGATGAGTCCAAATTTGAGATCTTTGGATCCAACCACCATGTCTTTTTAGAAAAGGTGAAAGGATGGACTCTACATGCCTTGTTCCCACCGTGAAGCATAGAGGAGGAGGTGTGACGATGTGGGGGTGCTTTGCTGGTGACACTGTTGGGGATTTATTCAAAATTGAAGGTATACTGAACCAGCATGGCTACCACAGCATCTAGCAGCGGCATGCTATTCTATCCGGTTTGCGTTTTGTTGGACCATCATTTATTTTTAAACAGGACAATGACCCCAAACACATCTCCAGGCTGTGTAAGGGCTATTTGACTAAGAAGGAGAGTGATGGGGTGCTACGCCAGATGACCTGGCCTCCACAGTCACCAGACCTGAACCCAATCAAGATGCTTTGGGGTGAGCTGGACCGCAGAGTGAAGGCAAAAGGGCCAACAAGTGCTAAGCATTTCTGGGAACTCCTTCAAGACTGTTGGAAAACCATTTCCGGTGACTACCTCTTGAAGCTCATCAAGAGAATTCCAAGAGTCTGCAAAGCAGTAATCAAAGCAAAAGGTGGCTACTTTGAAGAACCTAGAATATAAGACATATTTTCAATTGTTTCACACTTTTTTAAGTATTTCATTCCACATGTTTTCATACATAGTTTTGATGTCTTCAATGTGAATCTACAATTTTTAGAGTCATGAAAATAAAGAAAACTCTTTGAATGAGAAGGTGTGTCCACATTTTTGGTCTGTACTGTATGTAGCAGAAGATTTCAGATGACGAATGAATTGTTTGTTTTCAACTGTTTAATTTCAATGTTTATTAATTCTATATCAAATGTAAACCTCCAAAAAATGGCAATGATACACTAATGGCAAAAAAATTATCAGCTCAGGATATAAATTATAATTCAAGATAAGGATGCAAAAGCCTATTGAAACATGGTGGATACACTGCAGATTTTCCATCCAGATTTTTGTCGATGCAAAATCTGCAACTTATTAAAATAGCAAGTTTTACAAATCTTGTCTACACTATGCAGAGAAAATTCATATAAAATATGATCTACGGTGTGGGTTCTAAATCTGCAGCATGCCAATTGATTATCAAAATGATCACAATGCAATGCATTTAGGAAAATTCACCACAGTTTCACAGCAAAACTTTACGTAAAATATGTGGATTTTGCTACAGGTTCACGTAAATTTACAGAGAAATCCATTGGCAGAAGAGCTCCAAACTGAGAATCTGAACAGTTGATGGTGAGAAAACAAAAAATAGAAAATAAACTGACGAGCTAAAGGATAACAATTTTTTATCTTACCCCCATTGCTAACCAAGCTGACAATTGTATTTAACAAATAATCCATGCTGGTCCGACATAGTCCAGGGAATCCGACGTATTCCACAAATAGAAGCTTGAAGGAAATACACTAATGAGCGAAAGGATAACAATTTGTTAAAGTTTTGACTTTCAGGCTCCATATGTCACCATCCACTATAGCTTCAACTGTCAGACTACCTTCATTTTATAGACAATCATCTTGGCTATCTCATGCATAAATTTGACTTGCAACTATTTAGCATATGATTAATTACGCAGATTCTTGTCAAGTCACTGCATTGTTACTGTTTTGCTGTTTTGTTATTATCAAATGGGCTTCTGATTGTTATAAAAAATGTCTCAATTCTGTGCAAGTTTTCTCTGCTAGTCTGGAGGGTCTTCCGGAGTACCTGAAGGATGACAGAGACGTTTTTTTGGAGATTTTACCGCCCCATCGCCCTTATGATTGTATCATCAATTTTGTCCCTAATGCCAAATTGCCTTAAGCACGCCTGTATAATTTGTCTGGCCCTGAACGGGCTGCCATGAAGACGTACAGTATATAAGTGAGAGTTTACAGAAAGGGAATATTCATCATTCTTCCTCTTCTGTTGCTGTGGATTTTTTCTTTGTCAAAAAAAAGAATGGTGGACTCCGTCCCTGCCCTGATTTCCATGAATTAAATAAAATTACAGTTAAAAATACCTATCCGCTTCCACTTATACGCAACCTATATAATCTGCTTACTGGGGCCAAATGGTTTTCCAAGCTCGATCTTAGAGGGGTTTATAATTTAATATGCATCTGAGAGGGATATGAGTGAAAGACAGCATTTTTAACGTCCAAGGGTCTTTTTGAGAATCTTGTGTTGCCTTTCGGATTAACTAATGCGCCTCATGTATTTCAAAATTTCATGAACAATATTTTTTCTGATTACACTGGAAGATTTATTGTGGTGTATTTGGATGATATTCTGATTTTTTCACCTGATTTAGAATCTCATTATGGACATATCCAATCTGTGTTACAAAGGCTTAGGGAAAATTCCTTGTTTGCCAAGATGGAAAAATGTACATTTGCCGTGCAGGAAATTTCTTTTCTAGGGTTCATTGTGTCAGCTGGTGGCTTTAAAATGGACCCTGGGAAGGTACAAGCCATTATTAATTTGGCTCAACCTAGCAAACTCAAGGCTCTACAACATTTTTTGGGGTTCGCCAATTACTATAGAAAATTTATAAAGGGATTTTCCCAGATTGTTAAACCTCTGACTGATCTCCATTGAATTAGGCCAGAGATATTATTATGATGCACTTGGTAATCTTCCATCACTTCTCTGCCATCATCTAATCACCATGCCTATCTTCCCACAGGTATGTCAATTCATCCATCCAACTTTCCCATCAACTGATCTGCTCTCCCTTTCTGTCTGCTGTGTGTTTTAATACATGATATGTCAATTCATCCATCCAACTTTCCCATCAACTGATCTGCTCTCCCTTTCTGTCTGCTGTGTGTTTTAATACATGGTATGTCAATTCATCCATCCAACCTTCCCAATATATCTGACCTGTTCCCTCTTTGCTTCAATATCTCCCTGGCATGCTGCAGCATCTCACTGTGATCTCTCACCCCCTGTTCCCCACCTTACTTTTATGACCTTTGTTTATTTTGCCTATGTGAAGCTGCATCTGGCAATCTGATTGAGTGATCAAGGGGTTTTTGTTGCACCCCACCCCTTCACAGCTGACTGCACTTGTATGTGTATATACTGGGGCAACTAAAAGTCTGCCCCAGACTTTGTCTGCCCCATGACAAGTATGCACCATATAAGTATGATGCATTGAATTAGGCCAGAATTGGTCCGGAAGTGACCGGAAGGTAACTAGATACATAGTCACTGTAAACAATGTTTGTGTTTGTCTTCACTTTCACCTCTATAATACCTCACTTTCTACTGCACCCTCTGATCCCTAAACACAATAAAGAATTTTTCATCTCTCCCTCCATCCGCCCCACCCATCTCACCTTCCCCTCACATATTTTTTTCCACATTTCAACCAGTGTCTCCAGACACACACGGCCACTCCTGCTCCCACCTACTAACACTCTCACTGCTTCTCCTCACTGCTGGAGATATCTCTCCAAATCCTGGCCCTCCTCACCACATCCCTATTGTCACTTCAAACCCTCATCCACAATCTAACACAAATTTCCGCACCCTCTCAAACCTCATACCCATTCACCCAGCCCCCGCTCCCCCAGTCCCACTAACAGGAGCTCTATGGAATGCTCGCTCTGTCTGCAACAAACTATCCTACATCCATGATCTTTTCATCACTAATAAACTCTCCTTCCTTGCCATCACTGAAACCTGGCTCACCCCCTCTGACACAGCCTCTCCTGCTGCACTTTCTTATGGCGGTCTCCAACTCTCTAACACCCCCCGCCCCAGCAACAAGCATGGTGGAGGGGTTGGTTTGCTCCTGCCTGACCAATGCTCCTTTACACCAATTCCACTACCACCCTCTGTTACTCTCCCATCTTTTGAGGTGCACTCCGTACGCATCTACGCCCCCTCCAACCTTCAACTGGCTGTCATTTACCGCCCTCCAGGGCTAGCCACTACCTTTTTTGATCATTTCACCACCTGGCTACTACACTTCCTTTCCACCGACATCCCCACCATCATTATGGGTGATTTCAATATCCCCATTGACACTTCCCACTCATCAGCCTCCAAACTTCTAACACTCGCTTCCTCCTTCGGCCTCACCCAATGGTCTTCTGCAGCTACTCACAAAGATGGCCACACGCTGGACCTCATCTTCACTTGCCTCTGTTCCCTATCTAACCTCTCTAACTCACCTCTCCCCCTGTCTGACCACAACCTACTCACATTCTCTTCCCTCTCTTCTCCAAGTAAGCAACCCCCCTCCACAAACTTTCACACCCTCGCAGAAATATCAAACACATTGATTTATATGCACTTTCTCTGTCCCTTCTCCCTCTCACAGACATTGCATTTCTACATGATGCAGATGCTGCTGCAACTTTATACAACACTACAATCTCTGCAGCTCTTGAATCAGCCGCCCCCCTCACACACACCAAAACCCGCACAATCAACAGGCAATCCTGGCACACGAGGCAGACTAAAGAACTAAGACGGGCTTCCAGAATTGCTGAGCACAGATGGAAAAGGTCTCATTCCACTGAGCACTTCATTGCATATAAAGAGTCACTGACCACTTTCAAGTCCACACTCACTGCTGCAAAACAAACCTACTTCTCATCCCTCATATCCTCTCTCTCTCACAACCCTAAACAGATATTCAACACTTTCAATTCTCTCCTCCGTCCTCCAGCACCACCTCCCTCTCCTCTCCTCTCAGCTGAAGACTTTGCCTCTTTCTTCAAGCAGAAGATTGACAACATCAGAGCAAGCTTTGGCCCACAATCACCACAGCCCCTCATCATTGCTACTCAGCCTTCTTCCTCCAAATCCAGCTTCTCCGCCATGACAGAAAATAATCTTTCCAGTCTACTCTCAAGATCACATCTAACAACCTGTGCACTGGACCCGCTCCCATCGCACCTCATCCCCAACATCACCGCAGTCCTCATCCCAGCCCTAACCCATCTCTTCGACTTTTCACTAACAACTGGTGTATTCCCTTCATGCTTTAAACATGCCTCTATTACACCCATCCTCAAAAATCCCTCCCTTGACCCATCCTCTGTGTCAAACTATCGCCCCATATCCCTTCTCCCCTATGCCTCAAAACTACTAGAACAGCATGTCCATCTTGAACTGTCCTCATACCTCTCATCCTGCTCCCTCTTTGACCAGCTACAATCTGGCTTCCGACCGCATCATTCCACTGAAACTGCCCTAACTAAAGTCACTAATGACCTACTAACCGCCAAAGCCAAGCGACACTACTCTATCCTCCTCCTACTGGACCTGTCCTCTGCCTTCGACACAGTAGACCATTCCCTCCTACTACAGATTCTCTCATCTCTGGGCATCACAGACTTGGCCCTATCTTGGATTTCTTCATACCTAACCGACCGAACTTTCAGCGTCTCCCACTCTCACACCACTCCTCATCTCGCCCCCTATCTGTCTGTGTCCCCCAAGGCTCAGTTCTTGGACCCCTGCTGTTCTCCATCTACACATTCGGCCTGGGACAGCTCATAGAGTCCCACGGCTTCCAGTATCATCTCTATGCCGATGACACACAGATCTACCTCTCTGGACCTGACATTACCTCTCTACTAACCAAAATCCCACAATGTCTGTCTGCTATTTCATCCTTCTTCTCTGCGCGATTCCTAAAACTTAACATGGACAAAACAGAGTACATTGTCTTTCCCCCTCCTCACTCATCTCCTCCAACAAGCCTTTCCATCAAACTTGATGGTTGCTCACTCTCCCCAGTCTCACAAGCACGTTGCCTTGGAGTAACCCTCGACTCTGCTCTATCCTTCAAGCCACACATCCAAACCATCTTCAACTCATGCCGATTACAACTCAAAAATATCTCCCGGATCCGTGCTTTCCTTAACCAAGAATCAGCAAAAACATTAGTGCATGCCCTCATCATCTCCCTCCTCGACTACTGCAACCTCCTGCTCTCTGGCCTCCCTTCCAACACTATCCTAAACTCTGCGGCTCGCCTAATCCACCTCTCCCCTTGCTACTTTGATTTTGAATGTTTTGTGGGGGCTTTGAACAAGAATACGATAGGATTGAGGTTTACCTACATATGTGATCCAAACTGTATCACTTTTTTGGACCTAACTATATCTAAGGACTTGTAGGTGCTAGAGATGGGGAGACAGAAGGCGCAAATAGGGTCTTACCCGATATAACTTTTAATGATGAAAGTAAAAATACACTCACCTGATATGGTTGTGCCAGTCACAACTCCTGAAATCGCATGTGAGTGTCAGCTTGGTTTAAAGCAGCGGCCCCGTGAATAGCAAATAAATATATATATAGAAAAGGGAAAACGGGTTTTAGCCGCGCTAAAAAACCACTGGTGCAGGATTAATAAAGAAGTTTCTTTTTATTTCAGCATTTCCAACGCGTTTCAGAGACAAGGACCATCTCCTTCCTCAGGGTAAAAAGAAATCATGCAACTGTCTACAGTCTAGTGCTTTAAAGGAGGATAAAGACTGCCACGTTGACAGCCATGACGTCATCCACCCACCCTGCTGCAGGGCAATGACTCATAGACACGTGGAGAACATACAAAGGAAAAAAATCACATTTAAATACATCAAATATTGTAAAAACACGAATAACAATATGAGACACAAATAAAAGTTGTTAAAAGTTGTTAAAAAGATCTTTTTGTGGTTCATTTGCGACATATAAATTTCAAGGTTGCAGACATAATCTGACTAAAAAAGTAAAAAGAGATTGGGAAGGTGCGAACCTGTGAGCAAATACTAGTATGCAAAGAGATTAACCACCACACCATTACTCCAAATACATCTAGTGAACCTGGTAGAAATGGGGATGGGATGTTAACCAGTGACTCAGAAAGATCAGTTTTTAAGAGCAAATGTCCTCAAAAAACCTGAATATTTAATCAATATCTATATATATATGAAATATAGAACTGCGTGGACGCATTGACAAGATTGGTGCTAGTGCAAAAATATTAAAATCCATTATCCATTATGTAGATCTGCGTGGGCGCATTGACGTGATTGGTGCTAGTGCAAAAATATTAAAATCCATTATGAGTATTAAACTTTTCTGCTTAAGAGAATAAAATTTCGAAAATAAAAACCAAGTGAACACTTAAAATGAATCAAAAAGGGGCTCATGTAGAGAAATCAAACATGAGATAAAAAGGAATCGCATATATGAAAGAAGGAAGCAAGTGCCAGTGGTAACGGGGTGAAAAGAGTTCAGACCGTGGGAAAAAGAAAGACTGCGCAGGCGCACAGAGAAAGTATAACCCTGCTGGGGTAACGAAAGGTCAGACCGCAGGGAAATGTGTTCAGTAAAACAGAGCAGTGGGTAAATACACATATCAAGGTGCGCTGTGCAGAGATGAGAGGTGTTCGGGGCTAGTGATTATACTAATAAAATATATCAAGATGATTATTGGATATCTAGAAAAACAACAAGGGGAGAAACAACTTATTGTGGATTTAAAACCACTCTGAAAGGGGCTATTAAACCAAGAAATATTACAATATAAAAAAAGGGGGCGCTGTGCAGAGATGAGGAGTGTACGGAACTAGTGATTATACCAACAACATATCTAAAGGGGAGGAGAAAAAGAGGGACAAAAATGTTTGAAAATTAAAACTACTCTAAAAGGGGTTATTAGGCGAGGATATATTCAATATAAAAACTTAAATAGTAATAAATTATGATATGATATATGTAGTAAGAAAAAGATATCGATTAATACTTATTAGTATTGTTATTATCATTATTATTCTTGGGAAGGGAAAAATGTTTATTATTAATTAATACCATTAAATTAGGATGGAAACACGCTGGATAAAGGTGAAACTAATAATCATATAAAAAATCATATAAAAAATCATATAAAAAACCATGCCAATGACACATAAGAAGGTTTTTTACCATTTATCATAAGAAAGAATATTTTTCTCTATTCGTATAAAAAGCTCCTGACCATTGGAAAAAAAAACTGACACCATAAAAATCCTACACCATAAAAATTGGTCGCAAGAATAAAAACACCTTAGGATGGCATATGTTGCAAGGGCTGTGAAGGGCTTAAGATGAAACATAAAACACTGTGATTTTTAAATTAGGCTAAAAAGACATTGAAGCCAGACATAGGCATAATAAGACAATAAATTAGCATAGAAATAGATTAATAAAATAAATCAGAGACTTCATTAAGGCCGAAGGGTTTAAGAGTATTCAATTTATAAATCCAGAAAGTCTCTTTCCTGCTGAGGGTTTCAGCCCTATTGTGTACGATAGGGTCAATCTGTTCAATCGGTGTAATTTTAAAATCTGGATTTTTATTATGTTGTAGAACACAGTGTTTAGAGAGACCATGCAGAAGGAAGCCCGTTTTTATATTATAGCGATGCGAATTCAATCTGTTATGTAGTGCTTGGCTCGTTCTGCCTACATACTGCTTGCCACATATACAATCAACCAGATATATGACATAGTTTGATTGGCATGTCAAACGATTTTTTATCTTGAAATATTCATTCCCATTGGATGCGCAGAATGTAGTTCTACCATGATAAATAATTTTACAGCACAAACAGTTTCTGGAACCGCATCTGAAAACACCCACAGGGGCTGAAAGAAAGTTTTTTAGGGTGGGCTTTGTCTTCAAATTACTAGGGGCTAATATGTTCTTGATAGTGGGTGCCCGCCCCTTCCTCCCACCCCGGGTGTAACATTTAGGCGGGCACCCACTATCAAGAACATATTAGCTTCCTTCTGCATGGTCTCTCTAAACACTGTGTTCTACAGCATAATAAAAATCCAGATTTTAAAATTACACCGATTGAACAGATTGACCCTATCGTACACAATAGGGCTGAAACCCTCAGCAGGAAAGAGACTTTCTGGATTTATAAATTGAATACTCTTAAACCCTTCGGCCTTAATGAAGTCTCTGATTTATTTTATTAATCTATTTCTATGCTAATTTATTGTCTTATTATGCCTATGTCTGGCTTCAATGTCTTTTTAGCCTAATTTAAAAATCACAGTGTTTTATGTTTCATCTTAAGCCCTTCACAGCCCTTGCAACATATGCCATCCTAAGGTGTTTTTATTCTTGCGACCAATTTTTATGGTGTAGGATTTTTATGGTGTCAGTTTTTTTTCCAATGGTCAGGAGCTTTTTATACGAATAGAGAAAAATATTCTTTCTTATGATAAATGGTAAAAAACCTTCTTATGTGTCATTGGCATGGTTTTTTATATGATTTTTTATATGATTTTTTATATGATTATTAGTTTCACCTTTATCCAGCGTGTTTCCATCCTAATTTAATGGTATTAATTAATAATAAACATTTTTCCCTTCCCAAGAATAATAATGATAATAACAATACTAATAAGTATTAATCGATATCTTTTTCTTACTACATATATCATATCATAATTTATTACTATTTAAGTTTTTATATTGAATATATCCTCGTCTAATAACCCCTTTTAGAGTAGTTTTAAATTTTCAAACATTTTTGTCCCTCTTTTTCTCCTCCCCTTTAGATATGTTGTTGGTATAATCACTAGTTCCGTACACTCCTCATCTCTGCACAGCGCCCCCTTTTTTTATATTGTAATATTTCTTGGTTTAATAGCCCCTTTCAGAGTGGTTTTAAATCCACAATAAGTTGTTTCTCCCCTTGTTGTTTTTCTAGATATCCAATAATCATCTTGATATATTTTATTAGTATAATCACTAGCCCCGAACACCTCTCATCTCTGCACAGCGCACCTTGATATGTGTATTTACCCACTGCTCTGTTTTACTGAACACATTTCCCTGCGGTCTGACCTTTCGTTACCCCAGTAGGGTTATACTTTCTCTGTGCGCCTGCGCAGTCTTTCTTTTTCCCACGGTCTGAACTCATTTCACCTCGTTACCACTGGCACTTGCTTCCTTCTTTCATATATGCGATTCCTTTTTATCTCATGTTTGATTTCTCTACATGAGCCCCTTTTTGATTCATTTTAAGTGTTCACTTGGTTTTTATTTTCGAAATTTTATTCTCTTAAGCAGAAAAGTTTAATACTCATAATGGATTTTAATATTTTTGCACTAGCACCAATCACGTCAATGCGCCCACGCAGATCTACATAATGGATAATGGATTTTAATATTTTTGCACTAGCACCAATCTTGTCAATGCGTCCACGCAGTTCTATATTTCATATATATATAGATATTGATTAAATATTCAGGTTTTTTGAGGACATTTGCTCTTAAAAACTGATCTTTCTGAGTCACTGGTTAACATCCCATCCCCATTTCTACCAGGTTCACTAGATGTATTTGGAGTAATGGTGTGGTGGTTAATCTCTTTGCATACTAGTATTTGCTCACAGGTTCGCACCTTCCCAATCTCTTTTTACTTTTTTAGTCAGATTATGTCTGCAACCTTGAAATTTATATGTCGCAAATGAACCACAAAAAGATCTTTTTAACAACTTTTAACAACTTTTATTTGTGTCTCATATTGTTATTCGTGTTTTTACAATATTTGATGTATTTAAATGTGATTTTTTTCCTTTGTATGTTCTCCACGTGTCTATGAGTCATTGCCCTGCAGCAGGGTGGGTGGATGACGTCATGGCTGTCAACGTGGCAGTCTTTATCCTCCTTTAAAGCACTAGACTGTAGACAGTTGCATGATTTCTTTTTTCCCTGAGGAAGGAGATGGTCCTTGTCTCTGAAACGCGTTGGAAATGCTGAAATAAAAAGAAACTTCTTTATTAATCCTGCACCAGTGGTTTTTTAGCGCGGCTAAAATCCGTTTTCCCTTTTCTATATATATATTTATATCTAAGGACGAGACTGGTAGGATTCATACTGTGACATATCGAAAACCGACGGCCACAAACTCCCTGTGAAAGTGGGAAAGTCATCATCCCCGCCCCCTTAAGAGGGGGATCCCCAAAAGGCAGTTTCTGCGGGTACGCAGAAACTGCTCTAGGGAGGTGGATTTCAAGGCACAAGCATCGGATCTATTTGGGAGGTTCCTAGATCGAGGATACCCCAAACAGGTCCTACAGCAATCTTATGCATTTGCCAAAAATATCAATAGGCACTCACTGATGATGACGAAAACTAAGAGTGAGGACCCTAATATTATACGTATAATTGGCACCTATGACATGCAGTCTGAGCGTGTTTTCAGAATAATCAAAAGACACTGGAATGTCTTGAAGGCTGACCCTGATTTGGCAAAATTTATCCCAAGGGCCCCATGTATTACATACAGACGGGGTCGCTCTATAGGGGACAGACTTGTACACAGTATGTACCAGGGCCCTCGTCCAATAGGTACGTGGCTTGATAGATAGGTAGTTGGTATGTTTCGATGCGGGAACTGTAGCTATTGTGACTCAATGGAACAATGTAAGACGGTGAGGAGTGCAGCAACAGGGAAAATTTTCTTTTTGCAGGACTTCAGCAATTGTAAGACAATGGGGGTTGTGTACAGGGCCACCTGTACATGCCCCCTTGATAACGTAGGCAAGACCCTACGAGAACTTCGGAGACGTGTGGGTGAACACCTGTCAGATATTTGAAATGAACGTGACACCCCCATCTCTCGACATATGAACATTGGGCATAATGGTGATATTAAACTGATCCGTTTTTCAGTGTTAGAATTGGTTAGACGTAGTCCGAGGGGGGGTGAATTTGATAGGGTACTTCTGCAGAAAGAATCCGCTTGGATATATAGAATGGGATCCCTGACTCCGAGAGGGCTCAATGAGCAACTCTCGTTTAATTGTTTCCTCGCTATGTAATTGTTGAAAGGCCCCTATTGTTATGGAATCCAATACAGCATGCATATCGGACAAACTCCCTATATGGGATTGCCCGCATTGCTGGGAAATGTACATTCATATTATATGTTACTCACTTGTTTGAGAAGAAAGAATTCTGGGATAATGTATTGATAAAGAGGGCTATTATTCATCTACTCTTTTTGTATATTTATTATATGCAGTAGTGGGTTCTATCTTGCTGCCCTTATGTGGTCAGACAACGTGTGTATATATTTGAATATTACGCCTTCTAACTGCTTTGAACAATCTTAACATGTTGTATTCTAATTGTGCATAGAGACGTGGGACCCATGGGTTTAATGCCCTCTTTGTCTTCAGTTATGTATATCTTGATCCCCCATAAAAAGGACTAATTTGATTCACGTTGGCATGAAAACGGGGAATCTCCAAGTCCTATATTTGATCTACTGCGCATGCGCGGTATTTTGGATTAGCTCGCCCTTACCTTATCATGTGATTGATTCAGTTCACTAAATGGGAGGTGTCATTGCCTGAGGTCTCGCGCCTGCGTGATTGCTGTATATCGAAATCCCCTTTTCTCTGCTGTTTTCACGCGTGCGCATTGATGGCGCTGTATTGCGCATGCGCACTCGTGATTTCAGCTACGACATCCCTTGTCACCGCTGTTCTCACGTGTGCGCATTGATAGCGTTATTTACGCATGCGCACTCGTGACTTTAGTTACGTAGAATGTGGGAGTGTCTGGGGGTCCCACAGCTGATCAGACTTATGCGGGTTATTAAAACCCTGCAGCTCCATGATGCCTCTGAGGACGGTGGTATATCATTATTGCTACAGGATCGCACTGTGATGCTACTGATCTGACTAAACGGCACCATGGATCTGCATGCCCTACATCCTTCTTTTTTCTAAAAAGTGAGTGTTATGATCTGTTCCTCTTCCATATGTTTGGTGTAATTTTGTGGTATTGTTTGTCTATCTATGTCTGTTTGAATGCTGATAGACTATACTTACTTTCCCAGCCTCCTGATGAACCGCATGTATTGTGGGGAAACGCGTCGTGGTGGATACTGCTTTAATGCATTATAAACGGTTGACGGTTCGCCCTATTGATTGTGGGACTGAATATCTAACGCCTTGTGACCCATTTTGGATGCCTCTGGATTACAATTCCTAAATGTGATATGTTATCCAAGCAATATTATGCCTGAAGAATCACTCAGGATATCTAAAGGCTACTTTACACACTGCGATATCGGTCCCGATATCGCTAGTGTGGGCCCCCGCCCCCATCTGTTGCGCAACACGGGCAAATCGCTGCCCGTGCCACACAACATCGCCCAGAGCCGTCACACTACTTACCTGTCCGGCGACGTCGCTGTGACCGGCGAACCGCCTCCTTTCTAAGGGGGTGGTCCGTGCGGCGTCACAGCGACGTCACTGAAGCGTCACTGAGCGGCCGCCCAATAGCAGCGGAGGGGCGGAGATGAGCGGGTCGTAACATCCCGCCCACCTCCTTCCTTCCGCATAGCAGCCGGGAGGCAGGTAAGGGGAGCTTCCTCGTTCCTGCGGTGTCACACGGAGCGATGTGTGCTGCCGCAGGAACGAGGAACAACCTCGTTACTGCTGCAGTAACGATTTTTAAGAATGGACCCCCATGTCGCCGATTAGCGATTTTGCACGTTTTTGCAACGATGCAAAATCGCTTATCGGTGTCACACGCAACGGCATCGCTAATGCGGCCGGATGTGCGTCACAAATTCCGTGACCCCAACGACTCCGCATTAGCGATGTCGCAGCGTGTAAAGCCCCCTTAAGTCTATAAGTTAAGTTTACTTGGTGTTATCCATCATGTCCTCTTGTGTGAACTTTTTGTAATCACTGTTTTAATTGTTTGTCTAATGATATATATGTAAACCCTGCTCTTGATATTCAAGACCAGGGGTAACCATAATACTGGTCTGTTCTGTGACAACTTGATTGTGTTTGTTCAATATGCACTAAATGGTGTGGTATCATAAACTTTTTTATCCACTTTAATAAAATAAAAATTATTGTGGAATATCTTGTTTGTTTTGCTACAATTTGATTCCCTAGGCCTGGAGCTATTTTTTTGACTCAATATTAGTCCTCTGAGTTGAAATCCGTGATGTCCAGTCATTGTCTCCTCCCACTTTTCCTGAGTACAAGTTATTTGTTCCTGTACACTTACGGTTGCGCTTGTTACGGGAATTTCACGACTCTATGCTAAGTGGTCACCCTAGGTTCACGGTGACTCAGAGGGCTATTTCCAGACTCTTCTGGTGGGGATCTAAGCATAATGATTTTAAGGACTTTGTATCTGCTTGTGAAATTTGCGTGCTCGCTAAAGTTAGTTGTAACTGGCCGGACTAAGAATTTGCTCCTTTACCAGTTCCTGAAAGACCATGGATTTCATTACCAACTTACCTGTGTCTGGTGGGAAAACAGTGGTTTGGGTGGTAGTTGACCAGTTTAGTTAGGGTGGGGGGTTCTAAATTTTGGAGGGCATTCTGTAAAAGGTTGACTATTGATTTGTCTTTTTCTTCTTCTGCTTATCACCCTGAACCCAACGGGCACACATAGAGGACAATTAAGTCTTTAGAATAAATTTTGAGGTGTTTTGTGGCAGCCCAGCAGGAGAACTGTTGCTCGTTCTTACCACTTGCAGAATTTGCCTTAAACAGTTGGGTCAATCAAAAAATGTTTAATCTGCCCAATTTTTAGAGTAAGGTAATCTTCTCTGATGAGTCAAATTTTCAGCTTTGTCCAACACCTGGTTCTCTTATAGTTATACGGAGACCTGGAGAGGCGTACAATCTACAGTATCTTACACCCACTGTAACATTTAGTGGAAGATTGGTGATGATCTGGGGATGCTTCAGCAAGGCTGGAATTGGACAGATTAAACATTGCGAAGGATGTATGAATCAAGCCACATACAAGATTATCGTGGAAAAACAGTTGCTTCCTTCTGCTCAGGCAATGTTCTCCAACTCTGAGGACTGGATTTTCTAGCAGGACAATGCGTCATGCCACACAGCTAGGTCAATCAATGATAAAGGACCATCACATCACAACCCTGTCATAGCTAGCCCAATCTCCAGACCTGAACCCCATTGAAAACCTCTGGAATGTAATGAAGAGGAAGATGGATAGTCACAAGCCATCAAACAAAGAAGAACTGCTTACATTTTTGCACCAGGAGTGGCATAAGGTCACCCAAAAGCAGTGTGAAAGACTGGTGGAAAGTATGCCAAAACACATGAAAGCTGTGATTAAAAATCATGGTTATTCCACAAAATATTGATTTCTGAACTCTTCCTGAGTTAAAACATTAGTATTGTTGTTTCTAAATGATTATGAACTAGTTTTCTTTGCATTATTTGAGGTCTGAAAGCAATGCATTGTTTTGTTATTTTGACCATTTCTCATTTTCAGAAAATAAATACAAAATTTATTGCTTGGAAATTCCAGAGATGTTGTCATTAGTTCATAGGATAAAGGAACAATTTACTAAAAAATATACCTATAAAGAGAAAAATCTGAAAAACAGAAAATGTCGAAGCGGGCTCTTAATTTTTGCCAGAGCTGTGTATATGTGTATACACACACACACACACATATATATATATATATATATATATATATATATATATATATATATATATATACACATATATAAATGCCATCATTATCATGGCATGAGAGACAGAAAACAGAAGATGTCACCTTATTGTGTCCACTCTAATATTTTAATATGTGAATTTCATCAATGAAGATATATGGTTTGACAGGTAAACCAGTGCTGGCTACATTTTTTAAACAATGAAGAAATGTATCCTAATCCTCTGACAAACTGACAACTAAAAATGTGTTTTCTTGATGAGAAAGATCAGATTTGTTTACAGTTTTCCAATAATTCAGAAGCAGCTAACTTGTGGGGGTCCCACAGCTGATGATATGTATGAAGATTGCACGTCTACATGCCATATGCCAATCTGTCATTCACTTTATCTTATGGAGTCCAGCAGAAGACTGATGGATTTTTCTTTTTTTTCATGGATAAACATACTTTATATTGGTATTAAAAAACAAAAATTCTCCTATTAGTCAGTTCCAGCAATACAAAGTCCTCATGTCATGCTAGGTAAGTATGAAGTGAACGGCGAAAGAGAAGGGAAACCCTGTGTCTATGGGAAGGGGGAGATAGTGACCCCTGATCAATCCTACTACTGGGACCTGCCTTCACTCACCACCTTACATAGGTTCCACACCTATGTGCCGAGCAAGATGCTTGACCCTGGTTGACCCTGAAGTAGGCCCTAGGTAGGGAGCTTATGGTATGAGCGCTTAGTCAACCCCACTAAGCACTAAAGAAGACATAGGGATAACAAACGGGGATGACTCAGGGAGAGGAACTGCAACAATCCCAAAGATTCTCCAGATGTATACAAGCCGACTGCTTGCACTGAAGGCTTGTAAAAGGTATAAGAGCTATCACCAGCACTGAGTAGCAGGAAGTGAAGGTATATAAAGACATCAAGGGAAGTGCTGATGAAAAGCAGCTGAAAGGCTGAGGAACTTCACAGGGTCCTAAAGGGAAAAGGATGAAATCCAAACAGAAATAATAGATGGTCAGGGAGCAGTTTGCGCAGCCAAATGCTACAACATTTTATAGCCGGACACCACAGGACTGTGTGTGACACCTCATCAGTTGAAATTGGTTAAAATATTACCAGATAACTTGATAATTTGACACCAGAATTTTGATTAATCACTGAAGAAAAATAATTCTATACCCAACTACATTGGAAAAGTTCTTCATGACCCTTGAATTAATGTTTCACATATTATACTAGACATAAAGAATTTTTTTTTTTTCTAAAGAATAATAATTTTACTTAGGGAGTGATATAAGACTTACATCTTATAGATGCTACTTTGTTGCTCAGTTTTGACAGTGTCTTCACGATGCATACATTTATAAATATTGGCAATATTCACTACATTATAGGAATCAGTATTCCTCCAGGCACAGCAGCTCATCCATATGTGTGGCTGAGGATGATACTGCACTTACACTTAGGCTCCAGTCACTTGAAAATTAGGCTCAATGGAGCACTGTGGCCTCTTTATTCTGCTAGTGGATGGGGGTGTAGCTTTGGAATTACCACTGAACACGTAGTAATGGCTTATCCAATGTGCCTTGGAAAACCCACTAAAAGTGTCATTGAACGCTAACATCCATATTCTCAAGAATGGGTCAAGGGGGAAAATAATGAAACTCAAGAAGTGTTTACTCCTTGTAATCTGTACAGGCCAATGCTTATGGGCAATTTTTTCTGAAAATCGGTATTGGTCTGAGATCACGGATATTCACATGAATCAATGACATGAGAATTTTTACTAGATTTCCCCTTCAAATCAAATTCTTCATCTGATGTTGCAATCGGTAAAATATGCCAGAAATAGACAATCTGGTTACTTTTCTGTTTTCAAGTATAGGAGAAAGTTTGCAGTTATATTTAAGAACTTTGATACTATTGTTTAGGACATTTAATAGGTTTGGTGCAGCTGCCTTCCAATATTAGTAGTCGCTCAGTACTGTTTTTGTCATCTCCATAGTTATGTCTAGAGACAATGACTGTCAATATTTGTAAAGAGGCACCTGGCAGGACTGCTGATGGCAATTCTGTCAACTCCAAGATTAAATATTGTCTCTATGTTCAGGTGAGCTATTTAACAATAGAATTGAGTATCTTTTTTTAAATGTTTAATAAACCCAACAATCCAGTTTGCAGGCAAGTCCCTTTAAATATTAACTGTTACAGGACATATCTTATTCTTTATATTTAATTGTCATTAAGTTAATTTTATTGCAGTATTCATAAATAAATATTTTGTACTGATTTCTTTTAAATGTTGTCGCTATTTTTTTTTTGTACAAGTGGCTATATTGATGGCCTAGACTTCCATCCTATAGTGCTTGTGTTGACCATTAAACAGTATGTGTGCCTTGTAAGTAGTCAATAGAAAATGAATGACATCCACCTTCTCAGTGATCAGGGAGTACTGGGGTGGTGAACACACAGTATTATCTGGGCATATAAGGTTACTATACCTTTTAAAATAGCAAGAAGCCATCATTATCCTTTCCTCAGGACCATAACTTGAACCAGGTACAGAAGAGAGCGATGACTGATCCAAGAATCTAGAATTCTCGATACCTGAAACTTTAATGATTTATCAACTAAGACCAAAGGTGGAGGGGAAGGAAGAGCAGTTCCCAAACCCACAAATCTCTTTAATAGAGATTTGTGGAAGACATTATGGAATTTTTATGATACTGGTAAGTCCAGACGGAATGCCAGCGGGTTGATGATAGAATTAATTTTGGACCGATGAAACCAGGTCCTAATTTAATGGACCGATGAAACCAGGTTCTAACTCAAGTGACAGTATATTAGGCTTAATGTTTTTAGTGGATAACTACACCAGATCACCCACACACAGGTCCGGACCATGCACACATCTACAGCCAGCCACACCGTAATTACAATAACTGAATGAATAGCTCTCTCCAAAAAGTGTCACCACTCCTCCAATGTCAATTTGATAGCGAGTAATTATTTACTACCAATGTCGTAATTATATTTGGCCAGAGATAACTTCTTGGAAAAGAAGGCACACGGACGTAGTGTACAAATAAACTCTGAGACAATATAGCTCCCACCTCTGATGCGTCACCTTCCATCGTGAAGAGAAGAGATACATCAGGCTGTATCAATATAGGAGCTGACGCGAAACATTTTTTAAGACATTCAAATGTGTATAAAGCACCCTCAGACCAGTTAGAAAAGTCCGTACCTTTTTAAATCATGTCTGAAGAGGTCTTGCTATGGCAGAATTTTTTTAAATAAACTTTTAGTAATAATTTGCAAACCCCAAGAAACTTTGCAACACCTTAAGGTTCTTAGGACAGTCCCATTTTAATATAGCCTGTAACTTAGAGAGATCCATGCTAAAACCAAAAACGGAAATGATGTAATCCAGAAACGGAAGTTCCTGAACTGCGAGATGCAGATTTGGTGCAGAAATGTCAGCACCAAATTTGCATCACCTGGCAAAAAACCACACTGAAACGATGTAAAAACTGCAGGTTTTTTTTTTTGCAGTTTTCTGCCAGGAGATGCAGATTTGGTGCTGAAATTTATGAAAGAGAGATAAAGTAATTCCAGCTCACCACCTTGGACCATGTTTAACCACTTGGAGTCCAGAAACGCTCTGCCACAACGTAGAGGGATAGAATACAATCCGACTCAGCTAGCTTCTGATTACTTTATTCTTTAAAGTGCAATACAGACAACACACTCCATATCCCCTTTATACATCAAATCCCTGCACCAAATCTTCTGCATATCCTGGAAAAAAACCTGCAGTTTTTGCCAAGAGATACAGTATTGGAGCAGGAATTTAGTGTATAAATTCCAGTACCACATCTTCTGCCTGGAGATGCAGCTCTCATTGAGTTCAATAAGTTCACCTGAGGTGAGTGTACCTGTGGTCACAGAGGGGGTACCGCAGAAACCTCCACCTGTGACTGCATATAAACTCATTAAGGGTAGAGCTAGGCTCAACTGCGGGTATAGGGGAGGTGCTTAAGGAAGAACGTTATAGTAGTTTTAACAAGTCCCAAGCACACAATCAATAGCTAAAGGGTGATGCAAAAAGAGTTTTTATTATAAAAGGATTACAAGCAGAAAGAAAATGCCACTACCGAAAAAGCCAAAGCAAAGCCAACGTTTCGGCCTGTATAAGGCCTTTGTCAAGGTCTTGCGTTTGTGTGAGAAATATGGCTATGGACGGATTAAACGTCAAAGAAACGAGCCAAAGGTAGGGCGTTTTGCTTCTCAAAAGTAACTTGCCAGAGTCAAGTCATGCCTCCTGCCTGCACCTCTGGGACTCTGTCCCCTTGCCTCTGTGCTCTGAAAGGCACTTCCTCCACCTATCCACTCACCTCCTATGCCTCCTTGACTCTGGCAAGTTACTCTTGAGAAGCAAAACGCCCTACCTTTGGCTCGTTTCTTTGACGTTTAATCCGTCCATACCCATATTTCTCACACAAACGCAAGACCTTGACAAAGGCCTTATACAGGCCGAAACGTTGGCTTTGCTTTGGCTTTTTCGGTAGTGGCATTTTCTTTCTGTTTGTAATCCTTTTATAATAAAAACACTTTTTGCATCACCATTTTGCTATTGATTGTGTGCTTGGGACTTGTTAAAACTGCATATAAACTCAGTAACATCACCGGTTACAGCTGTGCCTTAGTCAGTGTCTGCTTGAAGCAACAGCGTATGGTCATGTTCTCTAATGTGCCTGCGCGCTTTACCTCAGTATGTAGCAGAGCTGGGACGTCGTTGTGTGGATTACGTCAGACCTGGGTTTTTTGTTTGTTTTTTCTGTGTATTTTGTGTTTATTTCTTATGATTGACAAAGATATTAATGGGGGCATCTCATCGACCCCTATCCATTACTAATTCGGGGCTTAGTGGCAGCTGTGAGTATTGACAAATGACAGCTGTCATTAAAACCCCTTATATTATCCCGATTGCCACAGCACCAGGGCCATCGGGATGAGTCGGGTAAAGCACACCTGATGGATGTTACAATTTTGAGTGGCTGCGGGCTGCTATTTTTAGGCTGGGGGGCCTATAACCATGGGCCTCATCAGCCTGAGAATACCAGCCCCCAATTGTTGGCTTTATCTTGGCTGCATGGGGTTCCTCATATTTTGATTCACAGCCAAGATAATGCAGACGGCTCGTAGCTGCAGTCTGTAGCCATTTGCTTTATCTGCATTGGAAGACCCTATGTCATTTTTTAAATGTATTTATTTTTACACCACTATTGGAACCAATCACACACGCTGTCACAGAGAGTGGGGGCACGGTCTGATTAAAACCAATCAGAAATGCCAGGTCTATCGGTGCATGGGGGAAGCAGTGAATATGCATGAGAGCTAATGATCGGACCCGGAAGCAATGTTACAGCCACAGGGAAGGTCAGTAAGTATTACTGTCCTGTTTTATTCCTTATTTTCTTTCTTTTGCAGCCCCCGTAGCCCTTACTAAGTTTGGGTCCCTTACACTTATATGAGGTTTAGCGTCCAGGGTCAGGTTCGGGGTCAATTTCGGGGTCAAGTTCAGTTACCGAACCCGATTTTCTTTAGTCCATGCTGGTTTAGCAAACCTGAATATCTACGATTTTGCTCATCACTAATCATAATAGATTTTCATATAATGGTTTTATGTTTATATATGATAGAAGAGGAAATACCCCTATAGATAGTAGTCTAGTAAATTGAAGGGGAAAGTGATAAAGAATAACACATAAATGCAGGATAATATTACATACAAGGTGTCTTACATTTTGTGTCTTACACACAAAAATGTGTATTTTATCAAAACTCTTTGCAAGTTTTTCTTTTTAAGATGCAATGAAGCAGTATTAAATAGTTGTGAAAGTGCTCATTATTGAGTACATGAATGTGGGATAACGATGGCATGCATAATTATGGCATACGTTTGGCAAGCTGTGTAAAATGTCTGATGTTGCCTGATGCTGAAGTTGACGTAAGTACAGCTATACAATGCACCTCCTGTTACTTCTTATCCAAAAGATGCTCGATAGCAATTATAAAAGTCAAAGTCTTTATTACGGTACTGTAGCCATTCCATAATCCGTGTGTCCTGCCGGAAGTATCCTTCATAGCTTACATAAATAGTAGTCGGCCATGAAGGGATGGATTTTAATCTTTAGTATACAGGATTACAGCCTCTGACTGTGTTATTGCCATGTTACAGGATAATTTGACTTTGTACCCATAAGTAGAAAAGCTCTGGCAATATGACAAAACGTTTAATGCCAACCCTACTTAGAAAGCACTGATGAACTAAAATAAAAAGAAATACCTAGGTTGAATTTTTTGGAGCTTGACAGCAGCATACATCTGCCTTGGAGAAAACCTGAGAGGATAAATGAGGCACATTCAGCTGTACTCCTGCAGATGAATTTAGGATTATTGCCACGTTGTCACTCACTTCCTGCTGCACCCAATGTTAGATAATGTCCATAACAGTTAGCCCAAAAATTCTATACAGTATATAAACTTGAAATAGCACCCTAATAATTCATCTGTATTCTAAAGGTAACACGTCCCCCGGTTTTTCCCTTATGAGCTGTGTCCACCTCCAGTGAGCACTTATACACAGCATTCCAGAATACTGTATATAAGAGCCCTGGCTGCTCTGTATAACATAAAAAATACCTTTATTAAACTCCACTATGGGGAGGTCCGGTCCAATGGGCGTCGCTGCTCTCGATCCGGTGCCTCCTCCATCTTGTGTGATCACTGTCCTCTTTCTAAGCCCCATGTGGATGACACGTCCTACTTCATCTGTACAGAGGCCTCCATTGTACTCCTGCACATGTGCACTTTGATCCGCCTGTGAAGCCCCACAGGTGTAGTGTCGGTGCATTACCTTCAGGGACTCCACTCGGCTGGATCTGTCACAGGTAGGAGATCTTCTTCTTGTCGTGACGCCACTCTCAGTATTGCGGTCAGTGGGGGGGGACCGCCACTGCAGGTTGAGGGACGCCTGGGGCTGATGGTGAGTGCAGTTAGTTGGAATAGCCCCCTGAGAGTGAGGCAAGCCCCAGGGCCCTGTGTAGATGTGTAGAACTACAAGGCGCAGAATGACTCAACACAGGCAGGATGTCTTTCAGGGTTTTTACTCACAGTTGATGGCAGGGTGAGTGACCCGGGCGTAGCTGGGATGAACCAAGTGGGAACCAGGTGTCCTTCAGGCTGACTTGTGAGGGTGACTACTAACTCGCCTTCCTTAGCCCTTGGTGGTTTGGGGTAACCCCGACTTTGAGTCCCTATGGGGGTCACCCAGGGAAGATGCTGCAGCCTCTCTCCCCTTCGTTTGCCGTTTGCTTGTCGCCTGGACCAGGCCACTCCAGCTGCTTGCCTCCTGTGACCTATGGGCCCTAACTGTGGCTACGTGGCTGCGGCTTTTGTAGTGTTGTGGCGTGGGCTTTGAGAGCCCCACACCGGCAGGTTTAGCAAAAGAAAGCTGGATCTATCTCCGCTTCGGGATCTGCCGCCCGTTTGGGCCTGGTACTCTCTAGCAGTCTCCTTACTTCCCACTCCGTGCTCTCTCTTTAGCTGAAGATGGATTTCGGGTAGCACTCCTAGTTGACCGTTCTCCCCCGTCAGTAGCCACTGCGCGGGCGCTGTTAGACAGCAACAGCCCCACAGGTCTGCTCCTCACTGAGCCCTATGGAGTTCTGCCCTAACTGACTCACTGCCCCTCCTCTCCTGTTCTTGCCTACGCCACCTAGCAACCAGACTCTCTTACCACACCCCTTGAGAGGAGATGGAGGCCATGCTCCTGCTTCACCCCCTCCTGGGATCCCCAGGGGTCCTCTCATGGGTACATGTGTGAGACCTGATCACTATGCGCCTGTGTTCCACACCCCGGTCAGCCTTCTGGATTACCTGTATTGTACTGTCCCCAGCATGGGTGCAGTACTCAGTGGTGCCTGACCAGGTCAGGGGCGCCACATTCCCCCTTAGTTATCACCAGCACGTCCTCGGGCTGCAAGACTACATTTTAAAATGCATAAAACATTAAAACATGTAAAACATTTTAAGACCACCAGCTATCATACATCACCACCCTCCACCCACAAGTCCGTTAACCCACCCAAAAGCCCTCTCAGGAGGCAGGTCACCGGTTTCTTTTGGTAACCAGGTCTGGGCCATCCACTTCCCCAGACCTTTCCTCCAATCTTCCTCTCCCGTTGGCCACGGCTTCAGCCACTTCTGGCAGGATGTAGAGGCGGCTTTCATGGGCTGGTGGTTTCAGGGTATACCTGGCCTGGTGGATCCGCGCCCTCAGCCTCTTCTGGCAGGATGCAGAGGCGGCCTCCACAGTTGGTGCTGACCAGGTACCCTCTTTGTGGTGGAGAGCCAGGCCCCATAAACAGGCATGCTCTCTGGTCGCAGGTGAGCCAAGGCCCTATATACGGACGGGCTCCTCCTGGTTGCAGACGAGCCAAGCCCCTAAACAGGCTGACTCTGGTGGTGGTGGTGCCCTCTGGTGTAACTATTTACACTGCGAGAGTTTGTGGCTATAGCCAGTTCATAGCCTTAAGGTTTATGGTTTTCTCACAATAGTTTTTGTGGGCACATGCTTAAACGTAAACGTTGCAAAACAAACTTTTCAAAACTTTAACTTTCTAACTGCTGAACTTCTTACTTTCCTTTACTCCTCCATACCAGGGCTTTGGCCTGTTGGGCTGCGGCACCTGCTGCTTTCTTGCTCTTTGTCGTCGTCTGAGGTAGTCTCATCTGTAGGTTCCTTGTCTTTTCGTTCTTGATCTTCATCTGTTTCCTTTGCTGCATCTGTTTCTTTATCTCTGTCTTTTCTTTCTTCTTTGGGACATGGTGCTACATCTAAGGCATACCAGCCTCTTTCTCCTTGGTGCATGGTGAACTGCACTGTGTCTCCCATCTTTAAGTTTCTGCCAGGGTGTCCTCTGGGCAAGTGGGCTCTCACATCCCTCCTATTAACGAAAATGCCCTCTTTCATACCCGGTGCCACAATAAAGCCGTATCCGCTTTTCAAGTTAAAGTCTTCCACAACTCCTCTACAAAGGGGTCCTCTGACCTGTGCTTGGGCTCTTCTCAGGAACCTTTTTTCTTGTAGGTCTCTGGCCGTGACTTCCCTCTGCTCTGGGGATGGCGGTGCAGGGGAAAACTGAGTTCTGCTGCGGCGCTGCGTCTTGCGGGCTGGATTCTGCGAAGTGCAGCTTACAAGCTCCCAGGTGAGGCTTTGGGGCAGGTCTTCTTCGTCAGCAGGAGGTGTCAGGTCTTCCTCGTCCCAACGGGAATATGGCAGCATCTCCGGCTCTGGGACTAGCACTGCTGCTGGCTCCGGGGGCAACTCCTCAGCTTCTTGCCCTCCTCTCCCCCTTAGTTCTTCGCTGCACTCTGGTCGTGGCAGCGCTGGGGATGAGTGTTCCTCAGCTGGCCCAGGCGGTGGACTCTTCAGCGTGGTTGCTGCAGGGGTTGCCTTAGGGGTGTTCGGAGGGAGCATGTATCGGTCCACCATCTCCTGTGGGAACTTGGCCTCCAGGTCAGCCTTCAGCTGCCAGTATGCGGAGTCTTCACCTATCAGGGATTTCCTAGTAGGGACTTCCTCAGACCGGGGAGCGATATCTGCTCTGGCCTTGCAGGCCGGGGAAAATGATGAGGTAGTCTTTTCTTGGCGGGCCGCGCCTGCCATGGCGGCGGCCTGGTCTTGGCGGGCCGGGCAGGGCATCGCTGCGGCGGCCTGGTCTTGGCGGGCCGGGCAGGGCATCGCTGCGGCGGCCTGGTCTTGGCGGGCCGCGCCTGGCATGGCGGCGGCCTGGATCAGCGTCGCTGTTGCAGAGGGCTCTGTGCAGGCTGAGCTGGGCGTCGCTGCTGTGATCGGGGCTTGACGGGCCGCACCTGGCGGGGCTGCGGCCTGGTTCAGCATCTCACTTGCGGCGCGGACGAGCGTCGCTGCTGCGGTGGGGTCTTGGCGGACTGGGCTCAGCAGGGTGGCAGCCTGGGTCAGCGTCACACCTGCGGCACGGATCAGTATCGCAGTGGTAGTCGGACCTTTGCGGGCCAGGCGGGGCATGGCTGCGGCGGCCTGGATTTGGCGGGCCGCATCTAGCGTGGCTGCGGCCTGGTTCGGTGGCGCCGCGCCGGGCGCCTCTTCTGGGACCGCGGGGGCGTGGCAGCAGGGGTCGGGGCACTTGCGCTGGCCGGGGCATCTCTGGACTCACCCATCGGTGGCACCATCGGGGTCTGAGTCGTCGCCGCTCGGTCTGGCATGCGTCGCGCGGCTCCCTCCTCGTAGGTCCGAACCGCCGCCGCCATCTCCAGAAGCTCCGTGCGTTCTTCTCTGAGCCTTCGCACAATCCTGGCCTCCAGCTGGTCGCAGAAGATAGCAAGCTCCCGGCACCACCAGGCAGCAGAGCCTGGCTCTGGGTATCCGTGTCTGGACTCCATTTCTTCTAGCACGCTACTGGCTTCTCCTCTGCTCCGCCGTCTCTGGACGCTTCCGCTCTCTTCACAAGCGAGGTCAGAACTCCGCAGCGGATCTCTGGGTAGCCACACCTCTTCGTGGGCGGTAACTTCTCCCAGCGCGGGCTGCTGTTGTTTTTCAGCGCGCTTTTCATGGTGGCAATATGGCGGCGCTTCCAATTTTTCAAGCGGACCGCCCAGGCACATGGTCACCTGTCTGAACAGGTCTAGTCCTTATCCTGTTCGTGACGCCAGATGTGAAGCCCCACAGGTGTAGTGTCGGTGCATTACCTTCAGGGACTCCACTCGGCTGGATCTGTCACAGGTAGGAGATCTTCTTCTTGTCGTGACGCCACTCTCAGTATTGCGGTCAGTGGGGGGGGACCGCCACTGCAGGTTGAGGGACGCCTGGGGCTGATGGTGAGTGCAGTTAGTTGGAATAGCCCCCTGAGAGTGAGGCAAGCCCCAGGGCCCTGTGTAGATGTGTAGAACTACAAGGCGCAGAATGACTCAACACAGGCAGGATGTCTTTCAGGGTTTTTACTCACAGTTGATGGCAGGGTGAGTGACCCGGGCGTAGCTGGGATGAACCAAGTGGGAACCAGGTGTCCTTCAGGCTGACTTGTGAGGGTGACTACTAACTCGCCTTCCTTAGCCCTTGGTGGTTTGGGGTAACCCCGACTTTGAGTCCCTATGGGGGTCACCCAGGGAAGATGCTGCAGCCTCTCTCCCCTTCGTTTGCCGTTTGCTTGTCGCCTGGACCAGGCCACTCCAGCTGCTTGCCTCCTGTGACCTATGGGCCCTAACTGTGGCTACGTGGCTGCGGCTTTTGTAGTGTTGTGGCGTGGGCTTTGAGAGCCCCACACCGGCAGGTTTAGCAAAAGAAAGCTGGATCTATCTCCGCTTCGGGATCTGCCGCCCGTTTGGGCCTGGTACTCTCTAGCAGTCTCCTTACTTCCCACTCCGTGCTCTCTCTTTAGCTGAAGATGGATTTCGGGTAGCACTCCTAGTTGACCGTTCTCCCCCGTCAGTAGCCACTGCGCGGGCGCTGTTAGACAGCAACAGCCCCACAGGTCTGCTCCTCACTGAGCCCTATGGAGTTCTGCCCTAACTGACTCACTGCCCCTCCTCTCCTGTTCTTGCCTACGCCACCTAGCAACCAGACTCTCTTACCACACCCCTTGAGAGGAGATGGAGGCCATGCTCCTGCTTCACCCCCTCCTGGGATCCCCAGGGGTCCTCTCATGGGTACATGTGTGAGACCTGATCACTATGCGCCTGTGTTCCACACCCCGGTCAGCCTTCTGGATTACCTGTATTGTACTGTCCCCAGCATGGGTGCAGTACTCAGTGGTGCCTGACCAGGTCAGGGGCGCCACACGCCCAGTTGAGAGCAGATCAAAGTATTGTAGTGTGCATGCACGGTCGTTCTTTGACCTTTCCTCACGCTTGCGCTTTACAGTACTTTGCTCTGCCCTCAGCAGGGTAGATTAAAGTGCACATGTGCAATGGCGGGCTGCGTGTGGATGACGTAGGATGGATCATCCAGATGGGACTGGGAAGCAGGACGGTGATGGATGGAAGAGAGGAGACGCCAGTCTGACAGCAGTGACGCCCATTGGACCAGTCTGCCCCGCAGATAAGTATAATAAAAGTCTTTTTTATGTTATGCACAGCAGCCTGGGCTCTTATATATAGTGTTCTAGAATGCTGTATATAAGGGCTTACTGGTGATGGCTGCAGTTCATAAGGGAAAAACCTGGTGACAGGTTCCCTTTAAAAATTTTTGTGGCCGTCTAAGGCCGGGGCCACACGGGGGACTAATGCGATCCTCGCATGACACTCGTCTCACGCTGGCAGCACAGCGGGAGCCAAGTGTCATGCGAGTGTCACTGCGACTGAGGTCCGATCGCAGCTGCGGGGGGCGGGCCGGCACTGAGGAGGGGAAGACCGGCGCTGAGGAGGAGTACACATTGGTGTACAGCGAGTGCAGTGCGATTGTTCTTTCGCCCCATAGACGTGAATGCGTGCGAGGGAAACCAGGATCGCATTACAGCCGCAGCATGCTGCGATTGTTTCTCGGTCCGATTAGGGCTGAGAAAATAATCGCTCATGGGTGCTGACACATAGGCTAATATTGGTCCGAGTGGAATGCGATGTTTTATCGCATTCCACTCTCTCCGATTTTCATGCCGTGTGTCTTAGGCCTAACACTTTCCAGTGCTTGGTGTCTTCTTTCTCCACACTGCTGCCTTACTGCATTGCTCCACTCAGCCCCGTGTCACCTGAATATAACCAGGGCCTAGTATAAAACAATAAAGTTCCATATATAAGAGCTTAGATTAATTACAGAGGTTGCAGAGAATTTTTGGCAAATATACATTCTTGATTGTAGAATGTATATATAATGTAAAATGATGCGTTAGAAGTGGCTTCATTATACAGAGTACAGTAGGCTGAACAGAATAAACATTTACTTAAGGAGAGCTTGTCAGCTCATCTGTCATATCTGCTTAAGCATATATTTGTATTTTTCATGGAATACAATTCTAGAGCATCTTTATTTAGTGCTTGTTCACATACTGCGTTTTTGCCCAGATCATACTTTTTGCGCATTTCTTCAAAGGTAAAAAAAAGTTGCATTTCATAATTCCAGCAAAGTGACTGAGATTTCTGACATCTCATGCACATGTTTACTCTTTCCTTGCAGATTTAAACTATCAAAGTGTTTTTTGTTGTTTTTTTTTTTTTTTTTTAAATCTGGAACATGTCAATTCTTTAGGTGTTTTTGCAATGCTTCTTAATCATTAAAATGAAACGCAAGTAAAATTGCATTAAAAGGGTTTTCTCACAAAGTTAATGTCAAAATTGATTTTAATCAATAGATCGTAGAAAAATAATGAGTTATGCAATTGAATGTGTTTAAAAAAAAAAGTTCCTGCTCTGAGATAATCTTATATATGTGCCCCTGCTATGTACTGTGTAATGGCCATGTTTGACCTTACAGGAACATGGTCTGATCATACCACATCTCCTGGGCAGGGGAGGAAGCAAAAGAAAGTATACAGATAACACAGCATGGTATTGTATCTGATTCTTTTTGTGAGGTAAAACACTTTCCTGCCTGTTTTTAAAAAAATATTTTAACCCATAGAAATAATTATTTGTGATCCCATGCTGTAATGTCTGTATTGTTTATTATTTCCTCCCCGGCCTGAGAGATGTGGTATGATCAGACCATGTTCCTGTACTGTCAGACACGGCCATTGCACAGTACATAGCAGGGGCACATTCTGTATTATCTCAGCACAGGAACATTTTTTTAAACATCCAATTGTGGAAATTATTATTAATATTCTGAGATCTATTGATTAAAATAAACTTTAAATAGAGGTTGTTCGTGGGAAAAACCTCTTTAAAGCAAACCTTATGTGTAAAAAACGCCCATATTGTACCCAGCGGTTTTCTTACTAGCACTGTGGCTTTTGGTGCAGAAAACTGTTGCAAAACTCTTGGTGTGCACATGCCCTTGGGGTTTTGCTTTCTGTTGCTCTACTATAAATTATCTTGGAAAATGTATAAATAAATTGACTAAAGATTCTGTATGGCTTGCACTCAGTCAGGATAAGGGTGCTGGTAGAGGAGATGAGAATCCCACGTAGTCAATAAATTGTAATCACTGCACACTGAGAAGTACCATATTTTTTGTTTTATAGGACACACCGGATTATAAGACGCACCCCAAATTTAGAGATAAAAAAAGGTAAAAAAAATGGGGTTCGTATTATAATCCGGTGTTGTCTTACCAGAGGGGGGAAGTGGGTCACAGGATGCAGAGGTTGTGCTGGCAGCGGCGGTCACTGGTGGCAGCGGCGGGTTAGTAGAAACAGCTGCAGTGACGGCTTAGTGGTAGCAGCGGCGGTGACGGCTCAGTGGTGGCAGTGGCGGTGACAGCTCAGTGGTAGCAGTGGCGGTGACAGCTCAGTGGTGGCAGTGGCCGTGACAGCTCAGCGGTGGCAGCGGCGGCGACGGCTCAGTGGAGGCAGCGGCGGTGACAGCTCAGTGGTGGCAACGGCGGTGACAGCTCAGTGGTGGCAGCGGCGGTGACAGCTCAGTGGTGGCAGTGGTGGTGACAGCTCAGTGGTGGAGCAGGCCGATGCGGTTTGTCCCAGTGTGTCCGCGGTCCCGGTTCAAGTGATGGCACCCGGAGCGGCGCATGCACAGATGGAGCTCTCATGTAAGGGCTCCATCTGTGCATGCGCTGACACCTGGTGCCATCATTTGAAACCGGGACCGCGGACACACTGGGATACTCGCTGCACAGCAACCGCAGTCCGCACAGCCGCATGCACAGGGTGGCAGCAAGCAGGCCGCCCGCGCCCACACAGGGAAGCAGCTGGCCGCCGGGACAGAGAGGCAGCCGGCACCGACAGGTAGCTGGCACACAGCCACAGGCACCCAGTCGCACGCACGTGCACACGCAGCCACAGGCACCCGGTCGCCCGCACACACACGGCCGTCCGCGCAGACAGCCCCACCGGTAGGCTATATTCGGATTTTAAGACGCACCCCTCATTTTCCTTGCAAATTTTTGGGAGGAAAAGTGCGTCTTATAATCCGAAAAATATGGTAGTTTGCAAAAAGTGTTCAAAGTTTATTTACAAATGTGGTACAGGGCACAGAAACACAGCTACCAGCCAGGATTCAGGTACAGGAGCACAGATCTTTAAGGCAGTACCCTGCCATTACAAGGCTCTGGGACGTCAGATTATTATGTTTATCTTAAAGGCTAAGTAATTATATAAAACCCATTCCAAGATACTGGTACGTTATGTGAACCTTCTCCAATTGCAAGGCTATACAACTGTCAGAACCCTGCTATTACAAGATGCTGCAGCATCAGATTTATCACCTTGATCTTGAAGGCTATATAATGATAAGAACCCTGCCACTACAAGATGTGGGAACGTTTTGAGTCACTATCTCCATCCTCAAGGCCAGACCTGGCCAAGGGGCGACCCGCGGGCCACATCCGGCCCGCCTACTCTCTGTGACCGGCCCGCCTGGTTCAGGGCGTCCTTGCTGGCCGGTCAGTGATGAGGGCAATCTGACCTGTTGTCCGGAGCTCCAGGCTCTGGGAGACCCCTGGTCAGATCGCCCTCTTCACATGCTGCGTGCCGGGCAGGGAGCGATCCTGCAGCTCCGCACAGTGCAGGCAGCGGAATGCAGGAATCTCTCCTCTGTTCCCCGCCTGATACCTTTCTCTGTGACACACGCGCGCCCTGATATCGTCGGTACGTCACTCGTGTGTCATTTGAAAAGTTTCCGCCTGGCAGGAGAAGAAGCTGCAGCAGACGGGGCCTGTACGGAGAGAAGCAGTGGCGGGGGCCCGTACAAGAACAGCAGTGGCGGGGGCCTGTACGGAGAGAAGCAGCAGAGGGGGCCTGTACAAGAGAAGCAGCAGTGGGGCTCCTAGGAAAACAGCATTGGCGCAGCCTGGGCATCTGAAAGAGAAGCAGCTCAGCGGGGGGCTTGTATGGAGGTGCCTGAGGAGGGGACAATAAGAAGGGAAAGGTGAGTGGTTACTAGTAACCTGCGGGGACAATGGTGGGCGGCGGGTAACTGTTGACAAATATTTGGGGTGCAGTGGTGTAGTATATGGGAATGTAGTTTTACAGGTGTGGTATATGGGGGGGTGTAGTGGTGTAGTATATAGTGGTGTAGTTTTATAGGGGTGTAGTGGTGTAGTATAATACAGGTGTATATAAGGGTGTAGTATAATACAGGTGTATATAGGGGTGTAGTGGTGTAGTATAATACAGGTGTATGTAGGGGTGTAGTATAATACAAGTGTATATAGGGGTGTAGTGGTGTAGTATAATACAGGTGTATATAGGGGTGTAGTGGTGTAGTATAATACAGGGGTATATAGGGGTGTAGTGGTGTAGTAAAATACAGGTGTATATAGGGGTGTAGTGGTGTAGTATAGTATATAGTGATGTAGTGGTGTAGTGTAGTATAATACAGGTGTATATAGGGGTGTAGTGATGTAGTATATTACAGGTGTAGTATATAGTGATGTAGTGGTGTAGTATAATACAGGTGTAGTATATAGGGGTGTAGTATAATACAGGTGTATATAGGGGTGTAGTGGTGTAGTATAATACAGGTGTAGTATATAGGAGTGTAGTATAATACAGGTGTATATAGTGATGTAGTGGTGCAGTTTATTACAGGTGTAGTATATAGTGATGTAGTATATTACAGGTGTATATAGGGGTGTAGTGATATAGTATATAGTGGTATAGTATATAGAGGTGTAGTTTATTACAGGTGTAGTGTATAGGGATGTAGTGATGTATATTACAGGTGTAGTGTATAGGGATGTATATTACAGGTGTAGTATGTGGCGGGTCTAGTGATGTAGTATATGGTGATTGTGTGTGTATGTATGTATACAGTGTGTGTATGTGTATATATATTATATACACACAGTATATACAGTACATGTGTGTGTGTGTGTGTGTATATATATATATATATATATATATATATGTAAAAAAAGATATAGAACCGAGTTAATTATATTAGTCCAGCCCTCTAAAACCATCCCAATTTCTCATGTGGCCCCATGGGAAAATTAATTGCCCACCCTTGCTCAAGGCTATATAACAAGTAGAACCCTGTCACTACAAGACGCTGGTGCATTATATTAACCAGGACTCAGAAGATACCTATTTTCTTATTACATCATTCAAGGTACCCAACATTGGTTAACACTAATGGATATAGGCACGGGAGCGCCTATATCCATTAGTGGTATATGGGGTGGTGTTGTGGTGTAGTATATAGTGGTGTATTTTTATAGGGGTGTAGTGGTGTAGTATAATACAGGTGTATATAAGGGTGTAGTATAATACAGTTGTATATAGGGGTTTAGTGGTGTAGTATAATACAGGGGTATATAGGGGTGTAGTGGTGTAGTATAATACAGGTGTATATAGGGGTGTAGTGGTGTAGTATATTACAAGTGTAGTATATAGTGATGTAGTGGTGTAGTATAATACAGGTGTAGTATATAGGAGTGTAGTGATGTATATTACAGGTGTAGTGTATAGGGATGTATATTACAGGTGTAGGATGTGGCGGGTCTAGTGATGTAGTATATGGGGATTGTGTGTGTATGTATGTATACAGTGTGTGTATGTGTATATATATTATATACACACAGTATACACAGTACATGTGTATGTACATACATACACATACTGTACATATATATACATACACACTGTGTATATATATATATATATATATATATATAAAAAGATATAGAACTGAGTTAATTATATTAGTCCAGCCCTCTAAAACCATCCCAATTTCTCATGTGGCCACATGGGAAAATTAATTGCCCACCCCTGCTCAAGGCTATATAACAAGTAGAACCCTGTCACTACAAGACGCTGGTGCGTTATATTAACCAGGACTCAGAAGACACCTATTTTCTTATTACATCATTCAAGGTACCCAACATTTATTACCACTAATGGATATAGGCACGGGAGCGCCTCTTGCACTGCATCTCTGAGCGACAACATGAACAAGACTCATGTAGGGTCAAAACGTTGTTGTAGTCACTCATTTCCCGACACCACATACTTCCCTGTACCACATTTGTAAATGAACTTTGAACACTTTTTCCAAACTACTTCTGAGTGTGCGGTGATTAGAATTTATTAAATAAATTGGCTGTCATCCTTGTCAGTGGTAAATTTAGGCCGATATGTTTTGCGTTTATTTGTGAAAATTTCGGAAATTTGGCGAAAATTTTGAAAATTTTGCAATTTTCAAAATTTGAAATTTTATGCCCATAAATCTGAGAGATATGTCACACAAAAAAGTTACTAAATAACATTTCCCACATGTCTACTTTACACCAGCACAATTTTTGAAAAAAAAAAAAAATTCCATTAGGAAGTTAGAAGGGTTCAAAGTTCATCACCAATTTCTCATTTTTCCAACAAAATTTACAAAAAAAACATTTTTAGGTACCACATCACATTTGGAGTGATTTGAGAAACCTAGGCGACAGAAAATACCCAAAAGTGACCCAATTCTAAAATCTGCACCCCTCACTCTGCTCAAAACCACATCCAAGAAGTTTATTAACCCTTTAGGAGCTTCACAGCAACCAAAGCAATGTAGACGAAAAAATGAAAATTTTACTTTTTTAACACAAAAATGTTACTTTAGCCATAAAAATTAGTATTTTCGCAAGGGTATCAGGAAAAATGCATCATAAAATGTATCATGCATTTTCTCCTGAGTACGCAGATACCCCATATGTGGTGGTAATCAAATGTTTGGGCACACAGCAGGACTCGGAAGGCAAGGAGCGCCATTTGAATTTTTGAGTGCAAAATTAGCTGCACTCATTAGTGGACACCATGTCGGGTTTGAAGACTCCCCGAGGTGCCTAAACAATGGAGCTCCCCCACAAATGACCCCATTTTGGAAACTAGAGCCCTCAAATATTTTTTCTAGATGTTTGATGTGCACTTTGAACCCCTGGGGGCTTCACAGAAGTTTATAACGTTGAGCCGTGAAAAGAAAAAAAATTTTTTTTACCACAAAACTGTTGCTTCAACCAGGTAGCTTTTTTTATCACAAGGGTATCAGGAAAAAATGCACCATAAAATGTATTGTGCATTTTCTCCTGAGTACGCAGATACCCCATATGTGGTGGTAATCAAATGTTTGGGCACACAGCAGGACTCGGAAGGCAAGGAGCGCCATTTGAATTTTTGAGTGCAAAATTAGCTGCACTCATTAGCGGACGCCATGTCGGGTTTGAAGACTCCCCGAGGTGCCTAAACAATGGAGCTCCCCCATAAGTGACCCCATTTTGGAAACTAGAGCCCTCAAATATTTTTTCTAGATGTTTGATGTGCACTTTGAACCCCTGGGGGCTTCACAGAAGTTTATAACGTTGAGCCGTGAAAAGAAAAAAAATTTTTTTTACCACAAAACTGTTGCTTCAACCAGGTAGCTTTTTTTATCACAAGGGTATCAGGAAAAAATGCACCATAAAATGTATTGTGCATTTTCTCCTGAGTACGCAGATACCCCATATGTGGTGGTAATCAAATGTTTGGGCACACAGCAGGACTCGGAAGGCAAGGAGCGCCATTTGAATTTTTGAGTGCAAAATTAGCTGCACTCATTAGCGGACGCCATGTCGGGTTTGAAGACTCCCCGAGGTGCCTAAACAATGGAACTCCCCCATAAGTGACCCCATTTTGGAAACTAGAGCCCTCAAATATTTTTTCTAGATGTTTGATGTGCACTTTGAACCCCTGGGGGCTTCACAGAAGTTTATAACGTTGAGCCGTGAAAAGAAAAACATTTTTTTTTACCACAAAACTGTTGCTTCAACCAGGTAGCTTTTTTTATCACAAGGGTATCAGGAAAAAATGCACCATAAAATGTATTGTGCATTTTCTCCTGAGTACGCAGATACCCCATATGTGGTGGAAATCAAATGTTTGGGCGCACGGCAGGACTCGGAAGGCAAGGAGCGCCATTTCACAGCAAAATTAGTTGGAATTATTAGCGGACGCCATGTTGCGTTTGGAGACCCCCCTGAAGTGCCTAAACAATGGAGCTCCCCCACAATTGACCCCATTTTGGAAACTAGACCCCTCATGGAATTTATCTAGCTGTTTAGTGAGCACTTTGAACCCCTGGAGGCTTCATAAACGTTTGTAATGTTCAGCCGTGAAAATATTTTATTCCTTTTTTTACCACAAAATTGTTTTTTCAAACAGGTAGCTTTTTTTTCCACAAGGGTATCAGGAAAAAATGCACCATAAAATGTATTGTGCAATTTCTTTTGAGTACGATGATACCTCATATGTGGTGGAAATCAATTGTTTGGGCGTACGGCGGGGCTCAGAAGAGAAGGAGCGCCATTTCACAGAAAATTGATTGGAATTATTAGCAGACGCCATGTTTCATTTGGAGACCCCCTGAGGTGCCTAAACAATGGAGCTCCCCCACATGTGATCCCATTTTGGAAACTAGACCCCCCCCATACAAAAAAAATTAGTTTGGCGAAATAAAAAATACAGACATCAGTAAAAAAAAAAAAAAGAGCGCCTGCCACTAAGACTAGTGCCAAACGTGAGAGCAATGCACGAGTCTCGCATCGCATCGTCCACTGCAGTCTGGAAGCGAGCAACTGCGCTGGATAATGCGATGCAAGAGGGCGCGGCAGCGGATGGAGGGGCGGCAGATGAGAAAGGGCGCAGCGGATGGTGGCTGGGAAAAGGCGCAGCGGATGGAGGAGCGGCAGAGGATGGGAAAAGGCGCAGCGGATGGAGGAGCGGCAGAGGATGGGAAAAGGCGCAGTGAATGGAGGAGCGGCAGAGGATGGGAAAAGGCGCAGCGGATGGAGGAGCGGCAGAGGATGAGAAAAGGCGCAGCGGATGGAGGAGCGGCAGATGAGAAAAGGCGCAGCGGATGGAGGAGCGGCAGATGAGAAAAGGCGCAGCGGATGGAGGAGCGGCAGATGAGAAAAGGCGCAGCGGATGGAGGAGCGGCAGATGAGAAAAGGCGCAGCGGATGGAGGAGCGGCAGATGAGAAAAGGCGAAGCGGATGGAGGATGGGAAAGGGCGCAGCGGATGGAGGAGCGGCGGAGGATGGGGGGGTGGGAGGTGAGATTGGGGATAGCTACCTTACAGGATTGATCTAGGCAGCAGGATCACAGCAGACAGAAAAGGCAGCAGATGAAGGAGGGTGAAAAGGATGGGAGAGAGCAGGCAGCAGATCAGGGAGGGGGGCAGAGTCTGATGGGAGAGAGCGATGGCACATGGAGGGGGGGGGAAGGCAGCACATGTAGGGGGGGGGGAAGGCAGCACATGGAGGGAGGGGGGGGAAGGCAGCACATGGAGGGAGGGGGGGGAGGCAGCACATGGAGGGAGGGGGGGGGAGGAAGCACATGGAGGGAGGGGGGGAGGCAGCACATGGAGGGAGGGGGAGGAGGCAGCACATGGAGGGAGGGGGGGGGGAGGCAGCACATGGAGGGAGGGGGGGGGGAGGCAGCACATGGAGGGAGGGGGGAGGGGAGGCAGCACATGGAGGGAGGGGGGAGGGGAGGCAGCACATGGAGGGAGGGGGGGAGGGGAGGCAGCACATGGAGGGAGGGGGGGAGGGGAGGCAGCACATGGAGGGAGGGGGGGAGGGGAGGCAGCACATGGAGGGAGGGGGGGAGAGGAGGCAGCACATGGAGGGAGGGGGGGAGAGGAGGCAGCACATGGAGGGAGGGGGGGAGAGGAGGCAGCACATGGAGGGAGGGGGGGAGAGGAGGCAGCACATGGAGGGAGGGGGGAGAGGAGGCAGCACATGGAGGGAGGGGAAGAGAGGAGGCAGCACATGGAGGGGAATCAGCACATGGAGGGGAATCAGCACATGGAGGGGAATCAGCACATGGAGGGGAGGCAGCACATGGAGGGGAGGCAGCACATGGAAGGCGGCAGCCGATTAGGTGCAGTGGCAGCCGATGGAGGCGGCGGCCGATCGGGTGCAGCGGCGGATGAAAAAGGTGGGTGCGACTGAAAGGGGACGGTGGCGGCGGGGACAGCGGCGTGTAAAGCAGCGTGGCGGGCAGGGACAGTGGCGGGAATAGCGGCGTGGCGGGCAGGGACAGTGGCGGGAATAGAGGCGTGGCGGGCAGGGACAGTGGCGGGAATAGCGGCGTGGCGGGCAGGGACAGTGGCGGGAATAGCGGCGTGGCGGGCAGGGACAGTGGCGGGAATAGCGGCGTGGCGGGCAGGGACAGCGGCGGGAACAGCGGCGTGGCGGGCAGGCACAGCGGCGGGAACAGCGGCGTGGCGGGCAGGGACAGCGGCGGGAACAGCGGCGTGGCGGGGAGCAGCGGTGGATCGTGGGGAGCAGCGGTGAATTGGCGGGCAGCAGCGGTGGATCGGCGGGGAGCAGCGGTGGATCGGCGGGGAGCAGCGGTGGATCGGCGGGGAGCAGCGGTGGATCGGCGGGGAGCAGCGGTGGATCGGCGGGGAGCAGCGGTGGATCGGGGGGGGGCTATAACTTACCGATGGGCACCTACAGCGACCGCTCTCATCAGCTTTCACGGACGGAGTGAAGCTGAGGGTAGCGGTCACATACAGGTCACCGGCACAAGATCCACAGTGATTGGGAGAGATCGGTCACAAGGCCGGTCTCTCCAATCAGAGCTGGGGGCGGGTGAAACAAAGTTCACCCAGCTCCAGCCAGTCATCAGTGCTACAGCAGCACTGATTATGGCTGGATTTCAATGTGTCAGCCATTTTCAATGGCTGACACATTACAGTGACTGTAATTGGCTGAGCGGCGTTTGTCAGCCAATCACAGCCTCTGTAGGTTCGGGGAGGAGGCACCACCCCTCCTGAGGTCAGGTAGAGGTCCCCTCCTTCCCGAATCTACCGTTTAAGTAAACAAATTTCACTCCCCGGGGCTCCGGGACCGCGATTTCGCCATGACGTACTGAGTACGTCATGGGTCGTTTAGCACCATGTCACCATGACGTACTCAGTACGTCAAAGGTCGTTAAGGGGTTAAAGGGAACCTGTCAGGTGCAATATGCACCCAGAGCCACGAGCAGTTCTGGGTGTATATTGATAATCCCTGCCTAACCGTCCCTGTGTACACTAGAATAGATAAAGAGATCTTTAGAAAAAGTATTTCTAAAGATCTTCTATCTTATGTTAATGAGCGCATGGACTAGTCCCAAGGACATTATTTCCCCCCGACTAGCCACCCTCTTAGCATGCTAGTACGCCCACTGGGGTGTACTAACATGCTATTCAATGCAGCATCACGAGCGGTGCTACGCGTACCTGTGTTCACTGTGACCGCACTTCTCAATGCCGGTCACTTCCAGTCATGTACAGTATGAAGTCGGGTGGTACACGTCCTGGCTTCAGAGTGGTCTACTGCACATGACTGTAAGTGCCAGACATTCAGAAGCACGGTCACAGCAAACACAGGTACGCGCGGCACCACTCGTGACAGTGCATTGAATAGCAAGTTAGTACATGCTTGTGTGTGTGCTAACCTGCTAAGAGGGCGGCTAGTCGGGGGATATAACTCCTTGGGACTAGAAATACTTTTTCTAAAGATTCCTTTATCTATGCTACTGTATACAGGGACGATTAGGCAGGGACTAGTCATATTCACCCAGAATTGCTTGTGGTTCTGGGTGCATATTGCACCTGACAGGTTCCCTTTAAAGATCCATATACAGTACATATGCATCATATGATGTGAAGCCATTTGTTACTTTACAATTAATAAAGGTAACATATGCTTGGTCTTCATGCCAGAGTTTTTGTTATCAGATTTAACTAGATCTAGTCATCTAAAGGCATACATTGTGTGATGGGACTAATCAACGATGAGCAAGTTGAAAATGGAGCGTGTCCAGTTTTCTTGGTTCTTAGTTTAATTAAAGCTTTCTTCTTTTAACAGTGATTAGCAAACTGACTTACATTAAAATACCTGGGGAATGCATGAATTGATGTTATAGTGGTTACATGCAACACAATATACAGTGCCTACAAGTAGTATTCAACCCCCTGCAGATTTAGCAGGTTTGATAAGATGCAAATAAGTTAGAGCCTGCAAACTTCAAACAAGAGCAGGATTTATTAACAGATGCATAAATCTTACAAACCAACAAGTTATGTTGCTCAGTTAAATTTTAATAAATTTTCAACATAAAAGTGTGGGTCAATTATTATTCAACCCCTAGGTTTTATATTTTGTGGAATAACCCTTGTTTGCAATTACAGCTAATAATCGTCTTTTATAAGACCTGATCAGGCCGGCACAGGTCTCTGGAGTTATCTTGGCCCACTCCTCCATGCAGATCTTCTCCAAGTTATCTAGATTCTTTGGGTGTCTCATGTGGACTTTAATCTTGAGCTCCTTCCACAAGTTTTCAATTGGGTTAAGGTCAGGAGACTGACTAGGCCACTGCAACACCTTGCATCTTGTTGGAAGATGAAATGACGACCCATCTTAAGATCCTTGATGGAGGAGCGGAGGTTCTTGGCCAAAATCTCCAGGTAGGCTGTGCTATCCATCTTCCCATGGATGCGGACCAGATGGCCAGGCCCCTTGGCTGAGAAACAGCCCCACAGCATGATGCTGCCACCACCATGCTTGACTGTAGGGATGGTATACTTGGGGTCGTATGCAGTGCCATCCAGTCTCCAAACGTCACGTGTGTGGTTGGCACCAAAGATCTCGATCTTGGTCTCATCAGACCTGAGAACCTTGAACCAGTCTGTCTCAGAGTCCTCCAAGTGATCATGAGCAAAATGTAGACGAGCCTTGACATGACGCTTTGAAAGTAAAGGTACCTTACGGGCTCGTCTGGAACGGAGACCATTGCGGTGGAGTACGTTACTTATGGTATTGACTGAAACAAATGTCCCCACTGCCATGAGATCTTCCCGGAGCTCCTTCCTTGTTGTCCTTGGGTTAGCCTTGACTCTTCGGACAAGCCTGGCCTCGGCACGGGTGGAAACTTTCAAAGGCTGTCCAGGCCGTGGAAGGCTAACAGTAGTTCCATAAGCCTTCCACTTCTGGATGATGCTCCCAACAGTGGAGACAGGTAGGCCCAACTCCTTGGAAAGGGTTTTGTACCCCTTGCCAGCCTTGTGACCCTCCACGATCTTGTCTCTGATGGCCTTGGAATGCTCCTTTGTCTTTCCCATGTTGACCAAGTATGAGTGCTGTTCACAAGTTTGGGGAGGGTCTTAATTAGTCAGAAAAGGCTGGAAAAAGAGATAATTAATCCAAACATGTGAAGCTCATTGTTCTTTGTGCCTGAAATACTTCTTAATACTTTAGGGGAACCAAACAGAATTCTTGTGGTTTGAGGGGTTGAATAATAAATGACACTCTGAATAAACTTTTCACAATTTAAAAAAAAAAAAAGAAATAACATTCTTTTTTGCTGCAGTGCATTTCACACTTCCAGGCTGATCTACAGTCCAAATGTCACAATGCCAAGTTAATTCCGAATGTGTAAACCTGCTAAATCTGCAGGGGGTTGAATACTACTTGTAGGCACTGTATACTTTAGACAGCCCTGAAATATCTGGTTTGTATATCCCCCACCACTGACTCCCCCCATAAAGATACCAACAGTTTCCTCACACTTGTTTTGCAGTACAATTCAATTTACGAGGTGCAAAAGGGGAAAACTCAGTAGAGCTATAGAAATGTAATAACCAAACAGACTGCTGCTGTGAGTTTTCTTTTACTAATTTATGTATAATTTTGCGTTTTGGGAGGCAAACCACAAATACTCTGTTTTATGCAAAAAAAAAAATCTCGGCTTTACTACTTTACCATTTCACTTCTAAGACACCCAAAAAGTGTTTCTAATAAGACTGATATGTGTTTTTCTGATTGTTTTTCTGATTGTGGGCCCTGTTTGCTCTGTTAATGTTCTCCTGTGACCCCATACCCAATTATACATGTGTAATAAGGTCTTGTTTTTCTTTGAATGCCCATTGCTGACATTTACATGACCTGATCACTGAGAACATCAGTCTGCTCTGACCATTGATATAATTATTGACATATCACCTCCTAATTACTTTATACTTCCATGTCTATCATCGATCTGGCTTGACTCCTGTATTGCAGGTCTCCATAATCCTCTAGTAAATGAACCTTTCTGCAACATACTGGGGGCCACTTAGGTCCCCCTAAGCTTTATAATATCTCCTTAAACCTGAGTAGTTGTGCATCAGTAAATCTGTCTATCACATACACACTTCTCAGCACATAAGTTGGGGTGCGACTGTAAGGGTTAACTTATCTCCTATAACTCAATCTTGCCCCAACCTCGGTAATAAGCTGCAAAGTGAGCATTAGTCACACCCCGACATAGCACACGCACCCCAGATGCACAATACACCGCCATCAATCATTAAACAGAGTGATGTGTCCCCAAAGTACCGTATATACTATCTGACAGTCAAAGAACACACACTCTCCGAAAGGCTACATATTCTTAGAGCATACAAGGACCAAACTTATTAATCTTTTAAACTGTAATATGAAACAAAAATATGTATCAGAAATGGTTTAGAAAGAGAAAAATAAAGCAACATGCAAATAAGCAAAATAGTTCTAAAATAAAATGCCTTAACATTTCTGTCTAAAGTTGTTCTTCTGTTTCCTTGAGGGTAGGATAAAGGGTTTGTGGATTACATTCAGGTTTAGCTAAGAACCACATGAAAACACCTTTCCACTGTTTAGCCTATCTTTCATATGCCAGGTCTTGGACTCACGTTTCCAGGATGGCCTATATTGCATTACACTGATGAGCAAAAGGGTAACAATGTCTTGAACTTTTGATTTTTAGAGTCCATATCTCACCATTCACTACAACGTCAAACATGAGACTACCACCTCATACATAAATTTGACTTGCAACTATTTAACATATGATCAGTTCTGCAGATTCTTGTCATGTCACTGTATTGTTACTGTTTTGCTCCTGGTGATGGACAAACCTTTTTCTTCCTCTATACCACAAATTACAACCAGTCCTCACATTCCATAATATCTCATTGTGCTATTAGATTGATTCCCAAGCGAATGGTCACTAGTTTGAATCGAGGAGCAGTCATGAATAAGAATTTCCAAGAAAAAATAAACCGCATCATCCAGCTCATCGATAGCAGTCTCTCAGCCAAGAAAATTGCTAAACTGCATCATATGAGTGCCATAACAGTTGGAAGAATCCAAAATGAAGTATGTCCATCCATTCACAAGCCGAAAGGTGGACATCCAGGAAAAATATTGAAGTCAATGTTTAGGCTTATCAAAATGTATATCAATTCTTGCTCAGGAAACATGGTAGTGGAGTTGGCTCATATGCTTTGTAATAATGAAATCACAGACGTCCATGCAATCACCATGCGACACATGTTACACAAGTCTGGAATGGTGGCCCAAAAAAGGTGAATAAGTCTCGACTTCAATATCGTCATAAGAAATGTTGGTTTGAGTTTGCAAAAAAGTAGAAAAAATGGACCGTAAGACTGGAAACAAATGAAGTCTGTCCATCCATTCTAAAACTTAGGAGGTGGATGTCCAGGATAAATATTGGAGTCAAGTAGGCTTATTACAAGATCTATCAATTCTGGTGTGACAAACACGGCAGTGGAGTTGGCTCATATGCTTTGTAATAGCGAGATCACAGATGTCCATGCAAGAACCGTGCAATGCACATTACACAAGACTGGAATGGTGGACTGAAAAAAGGTGAAGAAGCTTCAACTTGAATAGCATCATAAAAAGCGTTGGCTCGAGTTTGCAAAAAAAAAATGAAAAGTGGACAGTAGAAGATTGGAAACAGGTGACTTGGAGGAATGAGATGGAAGTCAATAGTCTTACCTCTGATGGGTGCAAATGGGTTTGGAAGAAACAAGGGTAAAAGAGGCTAACGGATCAAATCATGGAACTAACTGTGAAGTTCTGTGGAGGAAGCATGATAATATGTGGTTGTTTCACAGCCAAAGGCATTGGATTCTTGACCAGGATCAATGGTAATGTCAATGTTGAGCTGTATGTGAGTACCCTACAAGATGAGTTACTTAGAACACTTGAGTACTATGGGTCTGAAAAGGACAACAGTGTTCCAGCAGATCAACGACGTGAAGCATACATCGAGATTGGCAAAGAAATGGTTCAATGATAAGGCAGTACAGCTGCTGGATTGGCCCCCACAGTCCAAAGACTTCAACTGAATCGAACACTTGTGGGTAGAGTTGAAGAAAAAGCTGTATACATACCCAAATGAGTTGATCCATATGCACCAACATTGGGAATGTGTAGAAGAGACCTGGGATCAGATTTCAGTTGAGACATGCCGAGTGTGATTGAGAGCATGCCTGGAAGGATTCAGGAAGTGTTGAACGCCAAAGATAGATGAACAAAAAAATAACATGCTAAAAATTAAAATGTAGATTTTTAGGAGCAAAACAGCAACAATGCAGTGATATGACAAGAATCTGCAAACAGTATATCATAAAAGTGAGTACACCCCTCACATTTTTGTAAATATTTTCTTATATCTTTTCATGTGACAACACTGAAGATATGACACTTTGATACAATGTAAAGTAGTCAATGTACAGCTTGTATTACAGTGTAAAATCTCAATAACTCAACACACTGCCTTTTATGTCAAAACCGCTGGCAACAAAAAATGAGTACAGCCCATAAGTGAAAATGGCCAAATTATGCTCAATTAGCCATTTTACCTTCTGAGTGTCTTGTGACTCATTAGTGTTACACTGTTTAAGGCATGAACTGTGAATAGGTGTTATACATTTGCTGTTGTCGCTCACACACTCTCTCATACGGGTCACTGGAAGTTCAACATGGCACCTCATGGCAAACAATTCTCTGAGAATCTGATTGATACAAAATGAAGGGGGAGTGTGTTAGGGATATAATAATAATAATTGATGCACATTATTTTATTTTGTTTGTGATTCATTATTATTAACACCCATATTATAGGCTCATACTATTATTGTTATATCCCTAGCACACTCCCTCTTCATTTTGTATCCATATCTCCTTGAATTAGGTCAAGGTCTGGATAGGTTTCGTCAATACGGTAGAAATGTCAATACTACTTTATTATTAATTCAATAAAGGTTATATTTTAACGGGAATATGCATTTTAAGCCAGTGATATGAACATAGCCATAAGCATTGGCTGTGTAGTCCCTCTAATCACCACCAGCATAGTACTCATTGTTAATAGAGTATCTTTTAGATTGCCCACTATAAGTGTCTTGGTCCACAACACACCATAATAAATGCAAAGCATCTATCATAAACAGGGTTACCCCATACCATTGTATAGAGACTAGTGATGCACAGGTGTGAACGACACTACTCGATACCGGGCATGCTCATTACTCGATCAAGAATCGCCCGTGCTCGAGCACTATGCTCAAGTCCCTTCCCCACATGTTTTGCGGCTGTTAGACAGCTATTATGCCGGGATTGCCTGTCATACATGGTAATGCCGCAGCCATGTTGGCTACAGACATTACTGGCCCATCACATCACGTTATTGGGTCTTATATGAGACCCAGATGGCACACTCTTCTCTGGAAGCAGGTCAGGGAGAGTTAATCTAGGAGAGAGAGCTTAGATTAGAGCAGGGTTTGTACACTTGCACCCTTTAGTGGATTTCATGTGGCACTAAAGGATATATTTAGCTTTGTTTAATCTAATAAATGAATAAATAATTTTTTTATTTTTTTTTTTAAAAATGACTTAGAGTCCTCCCTATTTTTGGTAACCAGCCTGGGGGATGATATTAACAGGCTAGGAAGGCCAATGGTTACTTGGCCTTTCCCAGCCTAAAAATATTAACCCACGGTTGCCCCAGAAATGGCACATCTAATATATAAGGCTGAGTGTATGTATGTATGTATGTGTGTATGTATGTGTGTATGTATGTGTGTGTGTCCGCTAAAGGAATCCACACCGTCGCATTTACAATCACAACATTTTGCACAGACACCCCATGTGACTCAGGGAATGTTATAGACTATGTTTTGACAGGAAAATTTAACCCCGCGCTTTACAGTTACACTCCAAAAAACCTGTCTCTATTAAAGTCAATAGAGATAGGAGCTACAGCTTATTAATAGCAGCTGTGAGTGGTTGCTATAAGAACAAAATAAATTGTTAGTATAAGAAGCTTATGTGTGAGGTAATAAGATGTCGGTGGGGAGATGGATAGAGAGAGATAGAAAGAAACAGACTAGACACAGACACAGAGAGACAGACAGAGGCAGACATGGAAAGAGGTAGACAGAGGGGGGAAAAGAGACAGAGGGGAAAGAGACAGAGGGGGAAAAGAGACAGACAGGGGAAAGAGACAGAGGGAGGAAAGAGACAGAGGGGGAAGGAGACAGACAGGGAAGGAGACAGAGAGGGAAAAGAGACGTACAGGGGAAAGAAACAGAGGGGGAAAAGAGACAGAGGGGGAAGGAGACAGACAGGGAAGGAGACAGACATGGGAAAAGAGACAGACAGGGGAAAAGAGACAGAGGGGGAAAAGAGACAGAGGGGGAAGGAGACAGACAGACACAGAGATAGAGACACAGACAGAGAGACTGATACAGAGACAGAGAGATATACACAGAAAGACAGACAGACATGGATAGAGACTGATGAACAGACAGTCATGCATAGAGACTGACACACAGACAGACAGGGAAAAAGCCTGACACACAGACAGGGAAAGAGACTGACACACAGACAGACAGGGAAAGAGATTGACACACAGACAGACAGGGAAAGAGACTGACACACAGACAGGGAAAGAGACTGACACACTGACAGACAGGGAAAGAGACTGACACACAGATAGAGCCACACACACAGACAGAGACAGACACACAGACAGAAAGAAATAGACAGACAGACTGGGAGAGAGACAAAGAGACAGTTACTATCCCGGGCAACGCCCGGGTACTACAGCTAGTCACATTATATGCGCAAGTTATGGTGCTTTGCCCTGCTCTTTCCAATCGTCCTGGTGCAGTGGAAACAGGGGAAATACTTCTGGGGGTTGATATCAGCTGTGTAGTGTCAGCTGGTATCAAGACCTGGTGTTAGTAATAAAGAGGTTTCTATCAGACTCCCCCTTTACTAACCCAAGAAACATACACACAGGAAAAAAAATGTTTATTTGAATAAAGACTTCCCTACACTATCCCTTGCTCACCATTTTATTATCAAGAATGTTCCCACAAAGTTCCTCCATCATAGGCCATGATCCCCCAATTGCAGCTCCAGCGACTGTGAATAGCAGTAAAGTACTTTGTACTTGCTGCTGTACTTTACTGCTATTCACAGTTTCCGGAGCTGCCAACTGACATCAACCCAAGAAATATTAACCGATTGCCACTGCAAAAAGGCAATCGGGAAGAGCTGGGCAAAGCACCAGAATTGGTGTAATTAATTTTATGCACCAATTCTGGGGACACTGTGAGCTGGAATTTTTAGGCTGGTAAGGGCTAAATAACCATGGGTTTTCCCAGCCTGATGATATCAGCACCCAGCTGTCTGCTTTACTTTGGCTGGCTATGAAAAATGGGGTAACCCCACATCATTTCTTTTAAATTATTTATTTATTTAGTTCCCAGGGAGTCACAGATGTGTCCACATGTCTTCCCCATACTGTTCCCATTCCATTTGAGTGCTGTTTCCATCCATTTCAGTGGTTGTCCAGCCCCCCAGCCCTCCTGTTAGGGTCTTCCAGAAAAATGCTCAAGTTTCCCAGTGACTTCCATTATACTCTTTACTCAAGTTCAGCCTATCTGAGTGTATGACCTGCTCCATTCGAGGAACGAGCACTCGAGGATTTTAGTGCTTACTCGTCACTAATAGAGACAAAATAACATTCATATAACAAAGAGAAAAGATGGAACTCACCATGTTTGTCTCAATCCACAATGTGCCGCTGAATACTATGTCTGGAGGGTGCTAGTCCAGCTGGTGCCGCTCAGCACTGATACAAAGCAAAGGGAGGGAGGAAATAGCACCACTGCTACCAACACGTTTTTTAATATGATGAAATAAACCTTAGTTTTTATACACTGGATGGCAGTGCTGCTATATACTCCCTCCCTTTGCTTTATAACATTTATATAACATAGATAGACTTATGAGTAAAATAGGCAAATGATATAATAACCCATGTGCCCAGGGACAATAAGATCCTGCGGTTTTATTTTACTTTGTAAACAAGTAGCTTAAATACAAACATATTGTGGTTAAAATATGGAGCACAAACCATCATACACTACAAAGTAAAAAAAAACCTGGGAAACCCACCACCCACTCTGATGGGCTAGTGTTCAGATAAATAGAATGGATTTATTTCACATAGGGAAAACATGCTATTTTTACTCCTGTAATATATATAAACCAGCATGTCTGACTTCTGACCTAGAGAGTGAATGACAAGAGAAATCATACAACACCTACGTTTACCACTGAGTCATATTCTTTTCCTTGAGCAATATGAGAACATGGAGCTAACACACACAGTAGATACCTACTGACCAGCAGCACAAAGTATAACTGTAACAAGAAACAATGGCAGGAAGATTTGCATGTTTGATGTGCATTCTAAATTAAGGAACAATTTTTCACTTGCAAAACATACTTCATTGATAAGTGCAATGGTAGGAAAAATTCCTTCTCATGGGGTTTTGTTTCCGTCCTTATTTTGCACGTTGCGAACTGCCAACAATTTGTTTAGTAAGAAACTTACTAAATAAAGTTACTGTTTACTTTGTAGGAAGGGTGTCTATTGGAGAAATCCTTTTCGTCAGAGCTTTGTTTCTACGGATTTTCACGAGTCTATACATGTTTCTATTTAATTCACAGACTTAACCCCTCAGGGATCCCCTATTCCATCAACAACGCTGTGTGTGGCTTGTTTTATGTAAGATTAGTTGTACAAGTGCATCTCAATATATTAGGATATCATCAAAAACTTAATTTATTTCAGTAATTCAATACAAAAAGGGAAACACATATATTATATAGAGTCATTACACACAGAGTCATCTATTTCAAGTGCTTATTTCTCTTAATGTTAATGATTATAGCTTACAGCCAAAGAAATCCCAAAAGTCATTTTCTCAAAAAATTAGAATAATTACCACAAAACACCTGCAAAGGCTTCCTAAGCACTTAAAATGGTCCCTTAGTCTGGTTCAGTAGGCTACACAATCATGGGGAAGACTGCTGACCAATACCTGGTTTAATAACCAAAGCATCATTGTGCTTGATTTGCCAGCAAATTCGCCTGACCTAAGCTCCATGGAGAATTTAAGGGATATTGTCAAGAGGAAGATGAGAGACAATAGACCCAACAAAGCAGATGAGCTGAAGGCTGCTATCAAAGCAACCTGGGCTTCCATAACACCTCAGCAGTGCCACAGGCTGATCGTCTCAATACCACACCACATTGATGCAGTAATTCATGCAAAAGGAGCACCGAGTGCATTTACTGTACATACTTTTCAGTAGACGCCAACATTTCTGAGTTTAAAATCATTTGTTCACTTAATCTTATTTAATATTCAAATTTTCTGAGATAATGTCTTTTGTGTTTTCATTGGCTTTTTATAGGGTACAAACAAAGTAATTCTGCAACAGTTTTTCTTTTTTGTTTTGTTTTTTGTACCACATGGTTGCAGTTTTATTAACTTTTGTTACATTTGCCTTGGTATCATTTTTTTACTATTTTAAAAAAAAATCAATATATGATCACCAGTAATATTTTTAAAAAATATTTTTATTTTCTAATTTGTGCTTGATTTTTTTTTTCAGACCTTCAATGTGTTTTGAAGCTGTGATAGTTTGCTGGAATACTGCTTTGGAATACCTAGGATTTCATAATAAGATTGTCTCTTAGTGTTATCTATTAGGTAATGCTAGGGTCTTTGCAATAGCAATCCCTGCGACCTTTGTACCATTATGCCCTTAGTGTAAAACCTCCATTAGGAAAAAAAACAAAAAAACCCCAAAAAACTCCATTAGGATGTACTAGTATATTTATTAGGTGAATTGGGAAGGAACTTGTTATCTGATTCATGTTGTTAGAACCATAGGCTAAATGAATAAGACACTTGCTGCTTGTTTGTAGTAAAGTATGTTTTACTAAGAGGAAACACAGTTAAATTTTGACCGGGGACTATGCGTCTCGGTATACTAGTCTTCACTGGCCTGATCACTTTCACCGACAGGTCTCTCCCTATACATCCAATTAGGGAGTGGCCTGTCAGTCATCTGGAGCAGGGTGGGAAGAAGCCTTCCCAGACTTGCCTCACATTAGTCAGCTGAGACGCATTGACCTGATTCATCAAAGATTTTAAGCCATAATTCAGGTGTGAAAAGCTTTGAATAGTCACACATTTTTGCCACAACCCGTTGTTCTAAAATGTTGCCGTTCTCACACCATTTTTGCCAATCATTGACAAAGTGGACAGAGCTAGTATGGGACAGGGGAATGGCAACTGTGGCTCATCTGATTCAATTCAGTCTTTGACTGGAGTAAGATTAATGTTGAGCTACACACAAATTCAAGGGTCCTCTTCATGAATCAGGTTCGTCAGACTCCAGCACACCCCTGCATTAAGACTGGTGTAAAAGGCGCCGATCTTGACGAATCCGGGACATAGTCACTGTCTGGCTTTTAAATATATGTCTTCTCCGAAATGCCACACAATTTCAGAGTAAAACTTACCTGGTTGACATTTAGGCAGCCAGTGTCTGATTCCTGCTGCCCATGGTTTGCGCAGCATGAATGTGAATATAGGGTGTATTCCAAATATAGACAATTATGGCACATTCCACCTGTGCTACCCCAACCTTTATCAACAGCAGGTGTCCTCTAGCCAAGAGTTCTCCAACTCCAGCCCTCAAGAGCCACCAACAGTGCATATTTACAGGATTTCCTTAGCATTGCACGAGTGTAGGTATTATCTTTCTGCAGAAAACGGAAAACATGCACTGTTGATGGTCCTTCAGGACTGGAGTTGGGAAACTCTGCTCTAGCCCTCACACAGGGAGAAAATTTGTGTTTTTTGGGATCAGCATTGAATTGACACCTTTCCCATTAGAAATACCACCAGTTTTGGGAGGGATTTACATGCGTCAATTTTATATATTTTTTTGTACCATTTGAAGCATGAAATGACAGTGCAAAGAAAATTTGGTCTTGATCTTCAGCCAGTACAGATGCTGCGACCGTTCCTAATGCTTGGCAGCCTGGCAAACAAGGAGTATCTAACCCAAATAGAGAGTAATCTAACTGTGCATTAATGGTCTACATTAGGCCCGTTTCACACATCTTTGAGTATGTTATGCTATGTGCAGACTGGCAATGGGTCTGATGCTAATTCAGGTGTTTATGAATATCGAGGACTTGTGAGCGAGATAGAACATTCCAATACTGACCACTGCCATTAAATGACCACCAATTGGTCACATGCAAGCTGATCGGCAGATTGTTTAGAAAGGCCAACCAGATTTTTGCACACAGAAGGATCTTTAATACTATTGTTCTGTGCTGATAGGATATCACATTATCATCAGCACATCTCCTGTTTATATTTTGCATGGTTTTTTGTGATTACTGGCCTGTTTGGACAAACATTCCTTTACCAATTATTAGCTTGACCAAATGGACCATGACCCAACGATGGTATTTGGTTCTCTGCCACTAATTCATGCGGATCTCAAATCAGGCATCATAAGACGGTGACAGAATCCCTTTAACATCACAGGCTCTATTACTCTTTGTTGCTACTAACCTCAGGCTGGTTTCAGATGCTAGTTATTAAAAATGTGAGATTTTATTATGTATAAGGTAAAAGGCGTCAGGGAAGGAGACTTCATTATTGCAGCAGAATTCTATCTATTGTAAGGTGACAAGGACAATAAGAGCTCTGTCTGGGTAGCTCTTTATTTGGCAAAGTTCTGTATACTCAGAGGTTGATCTTCACCCTCCCCAAATATTTATACAGCTCAAGGTCACATTCTGTAAAGTCCATAATCCATAAGGTATTGCTTTAGTAGTAAGAGTAAAATGGAGAAGGAAAGAACTATAGTTCTTCAGGATAAAATGTGACTTTGTCAGAAATGTGTCAGAATTTAGCAGTAAAATCTATGTAAGCATAAAATAAGTTACTGTAGAGATCATAAAAAAAACAACAAATTGGTTGTAAATACCCTTTTAGCCTAGTAAAGCTGAGTCTGCACAAAATCAGATTTTAGTATTACTCTCCAGAAGTTCTAAATGCCAATGTTTCTCAATGATAACACATAATTACGATCAGTTGTCACTCAAGAAGTTTTTTCCACCAAATAATTTTTAAATTGTAATATTTCATATGTAATTTATCTTCAATTTGTGGGAGAAACTTTTCTTTGTACAATGTATAACAATACTGGGACATATTCCTATAATAACGGTTAATCGGTTTCAGAGAATGATTAACCATCAATCCTATTGGATTTTTAAATTGTACAGATTGACCCCTGAAGGTTTAAAAGCATAAAAAATAACCTGTAAGAATTCATGATTCTTATGTATAAATATTATTATTATATACAGTCATATAAATGTCTTTTATAATTATTCTTTTTTTTAAGATTAATATATATTTTGGGTGTATAAATGTTTTTTGACTATATAGATATTTTTTAAATGACATGTTTCAGTAAATTATATCAGTGTAACAGCTCTTTGGGAGGTGTAACTAGAGTATTAGGTTGTTCTGCTCAACATATCAGGGCAATGTGTGTGTTCTGTTACTTGTACGTGACGAATGAATTATATCAGCTCCGAAACACATTGTCTAAACAAGAAGCTTTCCAATCTCTTTGGACTCTAAAGGGGGTTTTACACGCTACGACATCGCTAATGCGAACTCGTTGGGGTCACGGAATTGGTGACGCACACCCGGCCGCATTAGCGATGCCGTTGCGTGTGACACCGATGAGCGATTTTGCATCGTTGCAAAAACGTGCAAAATCGCTCATCGGTGACATGGGGGTCCATTCTCAAAAATCGTTACTGCAGCAGTAACGAGGTTGTTCCTCGTTCCTGTGGCAGCACACATCGCTCCGTGTGACACCGCAGGAACGAGGAAGCTCTCCTTACCTGCCTCCTGGCCGCTATGCGGAAGGAAGGAGGTGGGCGGGATGTTACGTCCCGCTCAGCTCCGCCCCTCCGCTGCTATTGGGCGGCCGCTCAGTGACATCGCTGTGACGCCGCACGGACCGCTCCCTTAGAAAGGAGGTGGTTCGCCGGTCACAGCGACGTCGCCGGGCAGGTAAGTATGTGTGACGGGTCTGGGCGATGTTGTGCGGCACGGGCAGCGATTTGCCAGATACGCTGACACAGACACCAGGTAAACCAAAGTCCTGGAACATCCTGCTGCTGTTGTTAGAGCACGCTGGGTCCGTGCCCTTTTGGCGTTGCTGGTTGGTCTGAAGCCTTGTCCCTTGGCACAGTGCTTATCTCTTCGTGGATCCCTTTTGCCTAAGACTACTCGGGTCCCGCTCACCTGCATGGCTAGCAGGGTGAGCTTGCTCTCAGGGTTCACGCTTGGAATTTTCTGGACGTTTTGGGAAGTCCTATCCCCCTCGTTGCGCTAGTACCCCGATTTTGGAGTGGGTGGAGAATGGCTCGTGAAGACTCCGTCCTCGCCGGGTGAATTACTGGGCTGCGTGAAGCTACTTCCCACCCTAGGGTCCACGTACTCCGTCGTGCCCTGGCCCCTGCCCGGTTGTAGCACAAGGCCGCCGAACTGCCCTCCTTGGCAGTACCGTGCCCCTTTCCACTACCCCTTGCTGGGGTTCCAGCTCCTTCTGGCCAGGCCAACGTCTGGCACCTGAGATGGGTGCAGGAGCCCAGCTCCGCAGCGTGACCTCTCACTGTCACTGCTGGACCTCAACTCTCTACTCACTAACTAACACTTCTGGCCCTCCTTCTACCATCCCTCCATCTGGGTGGCCCTATTCCCCTCAGGCTGCCCAATGGGTGTTTGGTGGGTGTGGTGCAGAGTGTTCCCCAGGATTTGTGTATACCTGTTGTTAGCTACACCAAATGGACAGGACCCGTAACCAAGGAGGAGCAGGTACCATGCAGAAGGGCAGGTTGCACGGCACCCTTGTGACGACCTGATAGGCCAGGGCGTCACATTCCCCCTTGGTTAAACGTAGCTCGTCCACGAGCTACAGGACACCAAGCATTTATTAAACTGTAGAAAAAGGGTTAACATAAATAACATTTTTATTAACATTCATCCCTTATAGGGAGGCACCTTTACTTAAACCGTTTCCAACAACTTTACTTACAGTTCATCTGCCACAGGGGACACCACTGGTTTTAGTGGCAGCGAGGACCCAACCTTCCAAGTTGCGGTCCCTCCCTGCGACAGTCCAGTCCCAATGTCCTGGATCCCTTTAACCCCCACCCAAATAACCTGATTCCCCAGGAAACCTAAGTGGGTCATTGGTCGCGTTAAGTCCCGGGGTGTGCCAGATGACTCTTTGGCACAAGAGGTGCAATTATGTACAAGACACAAGTTTGTGGTCACGTCAGTCCTGTGACCATGGTCCATTTTTACTTAACTATTAAAACGATGTAGTCCTTATAAAACTAACGCAGTCCATGTACCGGTGTACACTCGTAGTAAATCTAGAGAACATCAGGTTACTTTCCCGTTCATTTTAAAACCTTTTCATTAAAGCACTCATTTTCTAGCAGTTTCTATATGGAAAATAACAAACTGTGAGAAACAACAAACGAAAACACCGATACCTAACAATTCTATGGCATCGTTAACTTTTTCAGTATTACTTATACTTTAACATTATTCGTTGTACCATTCCCAGAAGGACTGGTAACCAACAGCGTCAGCTGGCACAACCCGCTCATCTACCATAGCGAGCCGTTTCACAACGAGGGCATACCAGCCCCTCTCACCCCAGTGCTGGGTATAGCTGACCACGTCCCCAGGCTCCAGGTTGTGGCCCGGATGATCTCTCGGAAGGTGTTGCTCAACATCTCTTCTTGCAACAAACACCTCTTTGGCAAGACAGGCCTCAGACAGGAAACCCCACCCTTTTCAGGGTCAAAACGGTGCACCATGCCCCTCCTTGGTGGGCCTCAGACATGGAACGTGGATTTCTTTAGATAATCTTTCTCCTTCTGGGTACGGGCAATCACCTCCCGCTGCCGTTGATCCGCCAGGGTCATTGCCGGTGTCAGCTGTGGTTGTGTTCGTTCCCAGCAGGGGACATCGGCGTCCGGCCTCAGCTCCCTGACTGGCTCTGGCTTTAAAAGCGCTGGTGCGGCCCCAACAGCCATTGGGATGCCGCGCGGCAGTGGAACCGGTGGACTGGAGGGTCCCACTCTGGCCACCAAGAAGGACCGGGTACCATGCAGAAGGGCAGGTTGCACGGCGCCCTTGTGATGACCTGATAGGCCAGGGCATTACACTTGCTGTGCGTTTGAGCTTTGGTTTTCCCCTGTCTGTGGGTATCTGTGGAGCTACCACTTTGATCCCAGTCCCCCCCTTTGGGTGGTGAGAGAGGACGTACCAGATCAGGGCTGGTTAGGAGCAGGGCCAGGTTGGCGGCCCAGATGTCCTCACCATCAGAGATAATTCTAGGATTAGAGATAGCTAAGGCCCCATAGCCTGAGGGTCAGTCCAGGAGCCCATATCCGCGTTATCTGCATTCCAACCCGTGACACTTAGAATATCGCACTTTCTCTCAAGAATATAACTAGTTTGTTGTGTCTGATACCCATCAGGTTAAGAGGGTCGAGTAGCAGCTATCTGTACCAATTGGTGTCCATACAAAGCTTCATGCAGTGTCGTGCGTTTAGTTTGCACAACCTGAGAAAGTGAACAGTGCCAATATATTTTCCCTTTTATTACCTACCCCAGTGATCTATACATGGAGAACCCCTGGGTTTGTGTTACTTTATATCTTGCTATCAGGAAGGGCTTGTAGTATCTATGCAAACTAAAAGCTGTATCCCACACTGCCCATCCTTCTCAGCTTTATATTCCTACCTACTCCCTCTAGTGCAAAGGAATGGAATACTTCTCTTATTCATGGGTCAAGTGTCAGTACCAAGTCAAGTAGAGTTCATATGGGGACACATGAGGGTAATGGGCTGAAAAAATAAGTTACTTACCAATAGAATGTCGGTACTCCAATGCTCACCAGGATGCAGCAGCCCCCCATGATAAAGACAGGGGCAGCACTGGTGCAAAATACTTATGAAACAACCACTTACAAAACCATTAAACATCCGTGGAGTAGTTGTCCAGTATTTCAAGTTCACACAGACTTGCATAGTGTGCTATTCACATCATTACGTGAGATGCACCGCTATCTGGTTAACAGAATACTACCAACACCCTTACTATTAGATTAGTTAGACTGCTCATTACGATATGTACACAGGACAGACACCCCAAATTACCCAGCGACCACTAAATGAGCATTGGTAATAGGCTGTTGTCTGTACAGTGGGGCATCTAACAAAATGGTGTGAATGGCACCCTATGCAAGCCGGCAGCGTCGGACTGGCTACCGGAGGAATCTCCAGTAATACCAGGCCTGGCCACGGTTACCTGCACTGAACTCTGGAGCTCTCATCTGAGCTCCAGAGTGCAGCCTGGACTGAACCGCGAGTGCCGAGCTATTGATTCCCCGGCGATTCAGTTCATGACAGCTGCAGACAGGCCTGGGTGCACTCCAAAGCTGTCACCTGAGCTCTGGATTGCAGCCAGACCTGTCTGCAGCTGTCATGAACTGACTCACAATCGCCAGGGAATCAATCACTCGGCGCTCGCGGTTCAGTCTAGGCTGCACGCCGGAGCTCAGGTGAGAGCTCTGGAGTTCAGGGCAGGTAACCGCGGCCAGGCCTGGTATTACTGGAGATTCCTCCAGTAGCCAGTCCAACGCTGCAAGCCGGTATGCATTTTGAATAGTGGGCAACTGTCCCACGGATTTTAGGTTGTTACTAAGTGGTTGTTTCATTAGTATTTTGCATCTGTGCTGTTTCCACCTTTATCATAGGGGTCTGCTGCATCCTGGTGTGCATTTGTGTATGGACATGGTATTGGTAAATATAACTGTTTGTTCTGTGATGTTTTTTTTCAATCTATGTGTTTTTATCACTAATTGTTAAAAGACCACTCCAGCGATTTCTTTTTTTTTCAGAGCTGGAGTGGCACTTTAAATCTAAGCCCCTGCCCCTTGTATTATACTTAACCCCATCGTTTTCATGCTTTTTCTGCTCTGTTCTGGTCCCGTGGCGTCATCTTGTAACAGTAACTTCTGACTGACCGGAAGTCAGATGTTACGTCACAAGTGCTCAATGCAACTCTATGAGAGCCAGATATGATAGCTATATATTCCTTTTTTAAATTTGTTGTCAATCTACACTATACGTCATGTTGAATACTGGATTTAAAAAAAATAAATAAATAAATGGGATTTGTTCCATGATAAGTCATATTATAGAACTATTCTCTCCTACGGCTCTGTAATAAGTAACTATAGAGCCTCCATGTGAGTGTCATATCTTGGTGAGTTTTTTTCTTATAATCACAATAATGTGACTTGAATTGACATGTGAGAAAGGGCAAGAGAAAATGTGTTGGTGACTTGTTGGCAAACAAGAATTTCTTTGTTGCTTCCTGCCCCTTCTCTCCCCCGCCAATTTTTCAACTAGAGACTTAACCCCCAGTGGCCTACCCCTTGATCTGGCCTGTCTGAGTGTGTTGATTATATACATATTTACTTTATACTAGGTAGTTAAACATAGTAAAAGATCTCAAAATATTAACATTTTAGGTAAAAGTGTTAACAGCACGTCAATGGTAGATTGGGTTACGCTTGTATTTAAAGACAGGCTGTAATATGCTCATAATTAAATAATGAATTCCCTAGTTACAAATCTGTATCTGAAGCCAAGACTCTTATAGGAATGACTTGATAAGAAGGGCAGCTGTTAGTCTTGTAGTGTTTCAGTATGCATTATGTCATAAGGAGGCACCTGTCTATCTGACCTCATCTGAATTGTAATTTCAATCCTATAAATTGGTCCCATTATCTTTTTAATTGAAAAGCAGAATGGAGAGTTAAGTTCAGTATCTAATGGGACATTGTGATCTTTAGTATTGTCCTCCCACAACCCCGTCCATCCTGTGCACCATACAGCTGTTCCCCTGTCCACAAAAAAAGCCATAACTGGAATATGACTCTGTTCTGGGATAAGCCACTGAAGTCGCTGTTTCGGGTTTTGCTGTTACAAGGATTCCTCAAACTATTAGATAAGTCAGTAAATTGGAACTGGAAGAGACTTTCATAGAAGTCATTGGACTAAAACTAGTTGTTGTGCTCAGCAAACAGGTCATTTGCTAATGAGAGTTGTATGGGTCACACTCTTCGTTCTGGTTCAGGAGGGAAAACTCAATGTGGCAGATGTACAGTTACAAATCGTGCCGTCCATAATGGAAGTTGCAACTGATTTGACAATGAATGCCTTAGGGGGCATGGTCTACAACAATTTCAATTTCAAATCATGTACCCTAACGTACCAAAACCAAAAAAATGAGCTGAAACACATGTTGGTACATTGGCACATTCCCATTGTGGCCATTAACTGACAGAACCTAAGAGAAAAACAAAATGAGCAAATACCCTAGAGTAAGCAAATAAGTAAATAGCAATAGTACAGAGTAATTCACTCTACTTTATATGGACAAATTCCTGTAACTTCTAAAAGCGACGATCTATCGTACTGAAATTTGGACTGTTCGTACTTTGGTTCATAACACAATGACATTTTAAAGCTGGAGCTGAAAATGTCCACCGGTCGTATCCAAGCACGGCTGCACGTGCCGTTTAATATTGTTGAATTAGTTCCGCAGGACATCTGGGGTCATAGCTTGAATTTCTCTCTGTATGTTCTCTATGAGTGGCTGTAATGTTTGTGGCTTATTAATGCTCACCCGACCATTCAAATGGCTGCAAAGGAAAAAAATCAGATGATCTTGGTGGCTATAGTTCCTTTGAGATTACTCTGTCATTAGAGAAGGAATATAGCCATATGATTACTGGTACAAATGATCTATACCGTATTTTTTGGATTATAAGTCACACTTTTCCTCCCAAAAATTCAAACTGAGGAAAAGGCAACTTGAAAATGCTTTGCTATCTTCTTATAGTCTTTTCTTGCTTTGTGTGGCTCCACTATTTTCATTTTCAAAGTGCTAGACAGCTGCTTAGAAGAACATATGGCTGCTTTTTTTTTGGACAAGGTTAGAAGAGGCTGGGTTTTTATAAAGCTATGAAATTTGCATCACCTGGCCTTTTTTAATGATGATAGTGAACAAGTCATAACCTAACAGCCTTAAGCTGGTGTCACACACAGCGACAACGACAACGACGTCGCTGCTACGTCACCATTTTCTGTGACGTTGCAGCGACGTCCCGTCGCTGTCGCTGTGTGTGACATCCAGCAACGACCTGGCCCCTGCTGTGAAGTCGCCGGTCGTTGCTGAATGTCCAGCTTCATTTTTTGGTCGTCACTCTCCCGTTGTGACACACACATCGCTGTGTGTGACAGCGAGAGAGCGACGAAATGAAGCGAGCAGAGAGCAGGAGCCGGCGTCTGGCAGCTGTAACCAGCGTAAACATCGGGTAACCAAGGAAAGACCTTTCCCTGGTTACCCGATATTTACCTTCGTTACCTTGCTGCCAGTGCCGGCTCCTGCTCTGTGCACATGTGGCTGCAGTACACATCGGGTATCGGATGTATACTGTAGCAAGGAGAGCAAGGAGCCAGCGCTAAGCAGTGTGCGGCTCCCTGCTCTCTGAACTGTGACATGTAGCTGCAGTACACATCGGGTTAATTAACCCGATGTATACTGTAGCAAGGAGAGCAAGGAGCCAGCGCTAAGCGGTGTGCGCGGCTCCCTGCTCTCTGAACTGTGACATGTAGCTGCAGTACACATCGGGTTAATTAACCCGATGTGTACTGTATCTAGGAGAGCAAGGAGCCAGCGCTAAGCGCGGCTCCCTGCTCTCTGCACATGTAGCACAGCAACGTTATGATCGCTGCTGCGTCGCTGTGTTTGACAGCTAAGCAGCGATCATAACAGCGACTTACAAGGTCGCTGCTACGTCACAGAAAATGGTGACGTAACAGCGACGTCGTTGTCGCTGTCGCTTAGTGTGAACCCAGCTTTACCAAGGTCTGAAACCTTGGTCAAAGTTATCTGAGCACACAAATCTTCAAGGGTGCCCAAACTTTTGCATTGGCCCATTTTCCTTTTTGTAATTTTTCAATCGTAAAAGATGACAATATATACAGTATATATATATATATATATATACATATACTTATTTTTATATATATATGTCGCGGGCGGCGGGGCGCTGCGCTCGCTAACGCTCGGGTCCAGCGCTGCTGCTGCTGCTCGGTGGCTCGAGCGGTGGGCCGGATCCGGGGACTCGAGCGGCGCTCCTCGCCCGTGACTGAAAAGGGGGTGGTTTGTTTGGGGATTTAGTCCGTGACGCCACCCACGGGTTGTGGTGAAGATGGGCACCACCGCTGCTGGTGACGGGGATCCCGGGAGCGATGGTAGGAGCAGCTGGGATGTTTTTTTACTCCTCCGTGGGTAGGGGTCGGTGGTCCCGGGGCCCGGTGGTGTAACGGGGAGGCAGGGTTGGTGAGGTGCAGGGTTGCAGGGACAGCGCGGCGCGGTGCGGATGGCACGGTTGTACTCACTCAGACAGAAAGCCACAAAGTCTCCGGTAAACCAAACGGCTGGATGGACAGGTCCCGCAGCCGGCTGCAGTGTCTCTCCCCGGACAGGTGATGGTGGCTGTTTTTCCCTGCACCTATGTGTACTGTGTTGACTCCGATGGCTTCCCAACGGTAGCCCGCTCCCCGGTGTATGGATGCCGGAGCAGCCCGTTTTGCCCGCAGGTGCTGGCCCTTGGATCTCTAGCCTGTGGCGGTAGCTGTATATCCTCACAGTGCGGACAGTTGCCTTCTAACGGGTCTTTGGTTGTTAGGAAACCCCTGGGGTTCCGGTCACTATTGGATTTGACCTTTGTCGGCGGCTCCAAGCCTGGTCGGGGTCCGAAGGCCCTGCCTGTATGTGCTGACTTCACTTCGCTCCCCGGTTCGGTACCGGCGGGCCACCGCCCGACCCCGGTCCTACGGTTCCGCGTTGATCCACCACTCCTGCAGACGGCCACCACCGTCTGCCAACCTTGCTGTCAGTGCCTTGGCCACCAACCCAGACACCCTTCACTTTACTCCTCTCACTTCAACCTCCTAAACTGATCTGCTCCTTTTCCCGCCTCCAGGCCTGTGAACTCCTCGGTGGGCGAGGCCAACCACCTGGCTCTGCCCCACCTGGTGTGGACATCAGACCCTGGAGGGAGGCAACAAGGATTTTGTGTCTGGCTAATGTAACTGTCTGGGGGTGGGGGTGTGTGTGTGTCTTACCTGTGACGACCTGGCTAGTCCAGGGCGCCACATTTATATATATATATATATATATATATATATATATATATACAATGCCTTGCGAAAGTATTCAGCCCCCTTGAATTTGTCAACCTTTTCCCACATTTCAGGCTTCAAGCAAAGATAGAGAATTTAAATTTTATGGTGAAGAATCAACAGCAAGTGGGACACAATTGTGAAGTTGATCGACATTTATTGCTTATTTTAAACTTTTGTAAAAAATAAAAAACTGAAAATTGGGGCGTGCAATATTATCCAGCCCCTTTGTTTTCAGTGCAGCAAACTCATTCCAGAAGTTCATTGAGGATCTCTGAATGATCCAATGTTGTCCTAAATGACTGATGATGATAAATATTATCCACCTGTGTGTAATCAAGTCTCCGTATAAATGCACCTGCTCTGTGATAGTCTCAGTGTTCTGTTTAAAGCGCAGATAGCATCATGAAGACTAAAGAACACAACAGGCAGGTCTGTGATACTGTTGTGGAGAAGTTAAAAGCCGGATTTGGTTACAAAAAGATTTCCAAAACTTTAAATATCCCAAGAAGCACTGTGCAAGCTGCATATCTACCAAGACACGGCCGTCTCTCAAAAATGTCATCTCAAATAAGGAGAAGACTGATCAGAGATGCAGCCAAGAGGCCCACGATCACTCTGGATGAACTTCAGAGATCTACAGCTGACATGGGAGAGTCTATCAATAGGACAACAATCAGTCGTACACTGCACAAATCTGGCCTTTATGGAAGAGTGGCAAGAAGAAAGCCTTTTCTCAAAGATATCCATAAAAAGTGTTGTTTAAAGTTTGCCACAAGCCAAGCTCTGGTTAGATGAAACCAAAATCGAACTTTTTGGGCACAATGCCAAAAGATATGTTTGGCGTAAAAGCAACACAGCTCATCACCCTGAACACACCATCCCCACTGTCAAAGATGGTGGTAGAAGCATCATGGTTTGGGCCTGATTTGCTTCAGCAGGGACAGGGAAGATGGTTAAAATTGATACTTGAAAGACTGGACCATTCTTGAAGAAAACCTGTTGGAGTCTGCAAAAGACCTGAGCCTGTAATGGAGATTTGTCTTTCAACAAGACAATGATCCAAAACATAAAGCAAAATCTACAATAGAATGGTTCACAAATAAACATATCCAGGTGTTAGAATGGCCAAGTCAAAGTCCAGACCTGAATCCAATCGAGAATCTGTGGAAAGAGCTGAAAACTGCTGTTCACAAACGCTCTCCATCCAACCTCACTCAGCTCAAGCTGTTTGCAAAGTAAGAATGGGCAAGAATTTCAGTCTCTCGATGTGCAAAACTGATAGACACATACCCCAAGCGACTAGCAGTTGTAATCGCAGCAAAAGGTGGCGCTACAAAGTATTAACTTGAAGGGGATGAATAATATTGCACGCCCCACTTTTCAGTTTATTATTTTGTTATAAAAGCTTAAAATAAGCAATACGTTTTGTTCAACTTCACAATTGTGTCCCACTTGTTGTTGATCCTTCACCATAAAATTAAATTTTTTTCAACTTTGTTTGAAACCTGAATTGTGGGAAAAGGCTGAAAAACTCAAGGGGGCCGAATAATTTCGCAAGACACTGTATATATATATATATATATATATATATATATATATATATATATATATATATATATATATATATATATATATATATATATATATAGCCTAAAATACAAAGGACATGTGTTAGCTTTAACTTTATGTCTTTTAGAGATCATTTCATCTTCAGCTTGCTTAACTATTCACAATATCAGTAATTTTGATCAGGGTTGCCCAGACTTTTTCATTGCACTTTAGATGTAGCCCTTACAAGGGGCTTTGGTTTTAGGGTGCCGCAGAAAGGATATGGCTACGGCATTACCGTGATTGGCAGGAAATCTCCACATGTTTAGTGGCTGAAAAACAGCTGCAAAACATGCAGGGAGGGGACTCGAGCATGTCGCTCCGGCACTCATGATAATAATCAATCAAGTAATGACCCTGATGTTTGATCGAGTATCGAGCAGTGGCGAGCAAGTGCACCCATCACAAAACACTTTCCACATCCTTTCCGGTCTTTGTATATTAAAACTTTGCTATACCCAAAATTATTAGATTCTGTTCACATGCAACAATTAAGATTGATATTAATTTGATTAGAAACAAATTGGGCAGAAGTCTGTACTGCTGAAAATACTCAAATCAGCCCCAAATCATATTCATTTTGTATATTTTGCATGCGTGCTCATTTAAACCGTAGATTCTAGTACGTCCATTACAAAGTGCAAACACTAAACACCATGGATCTTCAGCATACTTTTATTTCTTTATGGCACAGAAATCAGTGAGTAGGAAACTGCACTTGGGTTATTTTAAAATATGAGCATGAGTCATCATTTGAGAAATTTTTAGAGTCCCTTTTCTTTTTTTGTCTTGTTGTATTCCCTGACATTGCTTTAAGATAATCAAAATGGCACAAGCAGTTCATGAACTAGCGCAAAGGCAAAAATGGTCCAAATTTGCTGTTTTGTCACCAAATAGTAGCATGTTTTCGGAAAAAAAAGTCACAAAAATTTGTGGTGAACATGGACTCACTCAAGGGGGAGACTGGAGCACATGTACAACAAACATTACCACTTTGTGAAAAGTTGCAAATGATAAATGGGAAAACAACTGAAAACCCCAAACTTCACCCCGAATGACAAATAGGTTTCAAAAGAGGTACAAATGGATAGATGAATTTGGAATGCAAAAAAAGTACAAAACACTCCAAAAAAAATAAATCAGACAAACATTTATTAATGAATTGGGCCCATTGAGTTTTGGGGAAAAATGCCATTGCAGTTTTCAAGGCACTTTTTGGAACGAAAGCCAAAAGTGGATTCAGCAGTATGAAAAAATACAATTCTTTCTTTTATATTTCCCTTTCTCTTTTAATCCATTTGTAGCTTTGGCCTAAAAACTCCATGAAAAAAACGCAGTGATAATTAATATTAATAGTGATGAGCGAATACTAACTATTCGGGTTCGGATTATTTGTTACAAGCTGTATTCCAGTATTTGTCTCGAAAAACAAACCTAATGCAAGTCAATGTGGAATCCGAGCATTTTTCTTGAAGATTTTACAGAAAAATGCTCGAGTTCCCCATTGACTTTCATAACTTTCATTATTCGTGATGAATACCGGAATAGTACTTTGGGATTTGTTACAAATAATCCAAACCCTAATAATTAGTATTCAGTCATCATTAATAATTAACCAAAATTGCTTAGTGTTTTCAGAGGTATTGAAACTCACTAAATTGAGTACTGTGAAATAAGCATACAGGATCTTCCATGTATATAAACTCAATGTGGATTAAAATGGCTGTTTGGACTTTTGAAATGGGTAAAATTGCAACATGCTTGTAATAATAAGAAACTTTGCAATTTATATTTTATTATAAATCCTCTCCATTTTCAAGAAAAGTGATTTTTAATTTTATAGTTTACTCCTCGCTGCCTAGTTTATTGGCCACTATTGCAATCTATTAAATGTGACCTCTTAAAGGGAACCTGTCAGGTCCCATCCCTGTATTTGTAATATTGTGTAATATGAATGTATAAGAAAAGTTTTATAATTTACGTGTTCCCTATGTAAATGATCAAAGGGTCTAGTCCCCTGGGGCTCGCATCGCCCCGTGGCCATTTGCATGCTTCTGTGGTATCACGCCCCTGTGGGTGTGATACCATGGATTTACATGAATGATGTCACCGTCACTCCTTGAGATCCCGCACGTGCGCGCTTACCATTCCCGCAGCCTTGTTATCCGGGTGCTTGCTTCTCATCTTCAGACACACTCTGCGCATGGTCAGAACCGCAGGAGTCTTCTGATCATGCGCAGTGTGCGTCTGAAGCCGACAAGCAAGCACCCGGATAACAAGGCTGCGGGATGGCAAGCGCGCACACGCGCGGAATCTCAAGGAGCTGACAATGACGTCGCACATGTAAATCCATGCTATCATGCCCACAGTGGCGTGATATCATGGAAAGCATGCAAATGCCCATAGGGCGATGCGACGCCCAGGGGACTAGACCCTCTGATCATTTACATAGGGAACATGTTAGTACGTTCATGGGTAGGAAGGGATTTATAGGCCACACATCACCCTGCTTGTAGGTCAGAATGCATATGGGACCTGACAGATTTCCTTTAACCAGGCATTCAACAAAAAAAACATAAAGATACATTCAAATTGAGAGGGGATCACCAAAATATCAAACAATAAAAGATAGATTTATTTACAGATATGATTCACAAACAAGTTTAAAACTTTTTAAAAAGTCCACATGGCCATTATAATGATATATCTGAAAGGTTCATAATAAAGCCAAACATGTAACTGACTGCTGAAATAGGAAATCTGATGTGCAAATAGAGCACCCCACGGGGTCTTGGGAATACTCGTCACCGGGCCGGTGGAGAGTCAGGGGGTTGTCACAGGTGGCCCTGCCCGGTTTCGTGATCCTGAGGTGTCCACAAAAGGGAAAGTGGATAAGGATGAAGGGATGCTGAGGATGTTGGGAGTTGTGGTTGTCTCGTGACGCCACCTGCGGTGTGCAGGGATTACCCACCGCTGTGTCCTCTGGGGCAGATGGTGTCGCAGCTAGGATAGTTCAGCTTCCCACAGGTGAAGCTAGGCCCCAGGGAGGATGATGGAGGTAGTAGTGGCCGTTGGCGCCAAAGTGCAGGGCGCCGGCAATGAAGTGCTGACACAGTAGTTGCGGTTCCAGGTCTTTACTCACTGTCCGTGGGCTGCCCGGAGGTGCCAGTCTCCACCGTGATGGGCTCCAGCCGATCCCGGATAAGTTAGAGGTAGTCACCGGTGTTTGAAAGTGTAATTTCCCAAGATATGCCCCTTCAGAAGTGAGGAACCCGGGCTGAGCTTCCCGCTCCAAGCCTCAGGCTCCGTGAAGAAAGAAGGAAGAAAGTGGTGTTGTGTTGCCAGAACTGTAGTCCCGACTTGACTGAAGACTGTGTAAAGGTTGCTCCTACTTCTACCCCAAGGGGTGCCCATCCCTCAGGTGGTTGTCCTAGTGACCGGAAAAGTTCCATGCCTCGTGATGGCCACCCCCCAGCCTACTATAGTCCAGTCCCCAGTGAGAAGGTACCTAAGCTGTATGTAAGGTGAAATGTGGAAACACTAGTGATTAACCACCTCCTTACCCGAGATGAATACTGCACCATAAGTGAGGTGCAGTACCCTGTGGAAGACTGAAGCCTCAGGAGCGCCACAAATAGATACAAATTAAATCCACATCACATGATATGAGGCAATAAATAAAGCACATAAAATGATGTTTAAACCAAGTGATTACCTAAATGGTCTATATAGGAAAAAACAAACTATTGATAAACAGCAATAGGCCTAATAGATAAAATCATACTACCAGCACAGCTGAGCATAGAAGGGAACACATATATAGTAGAAGAATAGAAGACGTTCCTTTTAGAAGGATAAAGCATGCAGTCAGGAAAAAAACATGCACTCCCAACGTGTGTCGTCACTAAGTGTGTGACTTCATCAGGGGAACACATTTAATGTGCCCCTGATGAAGCCACGCCAGGGATTTTTTATTTCAGCAGTCAGGGGTACCCTGTGGCTTTATTATGAACCTTTGGAATGTATCATTATAATAGCCATGTGGGGCCTATGTGTAAATAAATCTATCTTTTATTGTTGAATATTTGTGGTGATCCCCTCTCTCTGTGTATGCATCTTTATATTTTTTTATTAATTGCCACTTTGGCATAGACATTGTTGATCTACAAATTATATTGGTGGTGCCCTCTGTTTCATTTTTTCTGTGACTCTTAGGCTCTGTGCGCACTGGGAAATGGAATTTTCTTAAGAAAATTCCGCATGCCCTCAAAGATTACCGCACCCGCGGTAAAAAAACGCGGGAAACCGCACCCGAAAACCGCATGCGGTTTGCTGCGGTTTTACCGCGGTATTATTCGCGGTATTGCCGCGGTTTTGCCGCGTGCGGGTTGGGATGTGCTTTATTGCATTCAATGCAATAAAGCACATTGGAAAAAAAAAAAATACATTTAATTCTGATAGTGGATAGACAGAAGAATAGATAGAGGGACAGATAGATAGACAGACAGACAGAGGGATAGATAGATAGATAGAGGGATAGATAGATGACAGATCGCTGCATTTCCCACGGTCGGCAGTGAGTTCACATAACAGGCCGTGGGAAATGACCGGTAATTACCTCTGCTGTCTGCTGCATTCAGCCTGTGTCTGTGACAGTCGCGGCTGGATGTCAGCAGTGCAGGACGCCGGAGCCGGAGCTGTGGATTATGTCGGAGCTGTGGACTACGCCGGAGCTTTGTTTGGGAGGGGTTAATAAAATGGTGAACGAGGCTTGTTGGTTTTATTTAAAATAAAGGATTTTTCTGTGTGTGTGTTTTATTCACTTTACTTATGGGTTGATCATGACAGCTGTCACATAGACGCTGCCATGATCAAGCCTGGAGTTAATGGCGGTGGTCCCCCATCACCATTAACCCCTTGTATTACCTTGCCACCACTGCTACACGGTGGCAAGAAGAGCCGAGGACACGCCGGTATTGTCGCATAATGCATGCGACAGTGCCGGGGCAGCTGCGGCTGATATTCTCGGCTGCCGGAGGGGGAGTGAGGCGGGGGACATTAACCCTGCCCCTCTCCCTCCCCAGCCTGAGAATACCGGGCCGCCGCTGTGTGCTTACCTCGGCTGGACGGTAAATATACAGCGGAGCCCACGTTCTTTGTTTTCTATATTTCCGTTTTCTTTCTATGTGTGTTCTATGTGTCTGTGTCTGTGTTCTGTGTCTGGGATGTGTCTGTGTGTGTGATGTGTGTGTTTACTCTGCACGGCTTCCTCTTCCTGTAATGACATCACTTCCCTGCAAAACCGCAGACAAGCGATGCACATTACCGGAGGTAAACCGCGAAATACCGCAGGGAATAACGCAGGAAAACGCAGTGAACCGCACAGAATTTGCTGCCTGCGTTATTCCCTGCGGGATTTCATGATTAACATTGAGTCAATGGAGTGAAATCCCGCAGCGATGTGCGGAAAAGAAGTGACATGCACTTGTTTTTGCTGTGGGAATCCCGCAGCAAAACATGCAGCTGTCAAATTCCGCCTAGTGCGCACAGGATTTTTTTTCTCCATAGGATTTGCTGGTGATTCACTGCAGAGATGTTATGAACATTTTCTGCAGCGAAACATGCAGCAAATCCGCGGAAAATCCGCGGCAAAATCCGGTAAGTGCGCACGTAGCCTTAGGTAGGCATGTAATGCGGACTTACAAGATCTATACTATAGAGCTTGCACGCACTTCGTGGAGCTTGTCAGGATAGCTGGATTCGGATGGCTCCAGAGCTCCAATGCTGCTCTGAGGCTGCAGCAAATCTGCCTCTGCTAATAGCATCCGAGAGAGCACAGTTGGGTGATGGTGGTGCAGCCATGATGCTGGTCCAAAATGACAATCAGAAGGACTGCACCCCCACTCGCAAGCAGAAAGCTGCAAGGCTGGGGACTGTTGTGTTCCTGACGATATAGAAGAAGAGAAGAACCCCTTTACTTTTGTCTTCGTGTACTTTAATTTCGAGAATGTTGTCTTCATATTCCATGGTGTCAGGGTTTTTTTTCACACAGTTGATAGCTATATGGTCATCAGAGAATACCCAGCAATAGCTTTCACTGTACAGGCAGATCCAAAAGATCTATTCATGGGGAAAAAAGAAGAAAGAAACAATTGCCCAAATCCCCACAGAAAACTCTCTTTCCCAATGCAATTTAGATATATGCGTAAAATTAATTCTTCGCAGAGCAAATCCCATTTATACCACAACTGAAAACTTTTTCTGTCTGATTATGCCAACATACAGAAGTAACAGGAGAACATCAGGGTAATTGCATAATTAGCATACATATTTCAACAGATAGCAGGCGATGAATACTAGCTCACGGAAAACCTCTGGATGGGAAATGCTGAAGAAGAGGCTCCCTGGTGTATAGGTTTTGACATTGGGGAAAACATGATGCATTTCAGTTTGGTTAATGGGCTGAAGAAAATCCATATTCGAAAATAGGAGGGGGGAGCCGTAGAAACTCAGCAGACTAAGATGCCCGGCTTATTTTTCAGCATTACTCACCCAATCCTTTATTGCTGTTGGGAGATTTGGTAAAAGCCTTGTAATTGTTGATATATAGGTACGTGCCCAAGCCTGATAATGCAGCATTAACACTGTCCAATCACTAATATTGCAAATTGCATTGTTTTTCAAGAGGCTTGAAGATTCATGTAAAAAACATGAACCAGAAACCTCTGCTGCAATGTAAGTGGGAGAGGAAGATAATCAGTCAGCTGGGCTGGAAAATAACAGAGTGCAGCAAATAACAGTATCTGCGCTAACACCACACACTAATGCCGAGGACGTCTGCTGCTTAGTGAACAACTTCAAGTATTTATGAAAAAAAGAATGAAGTCAGCAAAGAAATGATACGGGAAGAAAATAATTCTGTACTGAGATTAGACAACATGCAGCTGTCAACCTGTTGGGTCCTATAAGTCCCTGTAAGACTTGGGTAGGTTAGTAAACTGTAAAAAGAAAAAGCGCTTTACATAGGGTGTAAGGTGTCTCCGATTCAAACTGCACCACGCACTGTTTATTCTACCAATAAAAGGATACAATTAACAAACATTTTCATTTACAAAGAAACCACCATCTTTAATTGAATCTGGCTGGTTGCCAGAAGACCCTCATCAATTGAAGTGGACATTTGGTGGCCATTCCAATAGATAGATTCCACCAACAATATCTGTTGTGGTCCACAGATGTTTTTCATGTACATGTTCTGTGATTTTCATGGATAAAACAAGTGCTTATTATAGTCTATGGAGTTGTTCACGTTTTTTTTTTTAACTATATTTTTATTCAAAATTTTCAATAACATATAACACTGGCATAAATGAATTCAGCATTGAAAATTCAATTAAAAAACATTACATTGTCCTGTTTGATCATCACAAATTCCATACCAATTTTTAGAATCAATAACTGTAACATGGCAAGATAAAGCAAAGGAAAGCAGCGACCCCTTAACCCAACATACTTATCATTCCCCCCATTTAACCCTTGTGAACATGGTAATGACATAGAATAAAGAAGTCCCACTCAAAATCGGTTATTTCCTCCTCGCCCAACTTAGTTTCCTTTAGTCACCTTTCGGCCTTTCCTCCCCCACCTCCAAGCCATCCAATGTATCCTTCAATTTTTCGGTATGATACCAGACTGTGTCTTTGAAGGGTGACATAATCCTGACTATCTCCTCCTGAGTACAGTAGGCCAATATGAATTTCTTCCATTTGTTAAAGTGCTGTCGTATTCTCTCCGCCCTCCTGTCTGCATCCAATCCTTCTATTTCAAGAAGATGCATGAGCTGACCCAAGATCTCTTCAATCGTGGGGCCCCTAGACTCCAACCATTTATTAAGTATCTCTCTCTTAGCTGCCAGAAGTATCACATGTGTAAGTCTAGGTTGGTTAGTCATCTTCCTTTTAGTATCGTTCCCCTCCTCCCAATGGTGAAAAAGAGCGAACCCAGGTGAGAGCCGAACTTCAAGACCCCACACCTTTTGTATACAACTTTTGATCTGTGACCATAATGGACTCAAATGGGGGCAGGACTACAACCCGTGAAGGAGATCAGTTCCACTACTCTTACACTTAGGTCAAAACGTAAGCCTGTCTGGTTTTGTTGCTGATAGAGGGAGATTGAAACCATAAATTGCCTTGTGCATAATTCTAAATTGGGTTTCTCGCCAATGCTCATTTAAAATTGATTTACGAAGAGCATTCCACCCTCCCCTAATTTTTACCCCCATAGACGGGTCCTCAAATTGTTTCTCCCAAGATTTAAAAAAAATTCCGGGTGCTGTCCTATTAGTAGATCACGCATGGCTCCATAAATAAAAGAGGTAGATGATGAAGTTATTGAGTTCTTTACCAAACAATCAAAAGAGTTAAATACTACCTCCTGCGTCACATCATGCAACTGAGTCATAATACTATATCTCACTTGGTCATATTGGATTATCTGGTTAGGCCCCAAGCCATACTGCGCTATAATTTCGTCTCTACTCAACCATCTAGTTTCTGAGGTGTGCAAGAGATGAGCAACAGTCCTTATACCCCTCACCTTCCACTCTTCAAACAGCTTATTGCTTGTCCCTTGCACAAACTCTGGATTCCCCCATATAGGCAAGTATTTGGATATTTTATGGGGAAGTTTATAATTTTTCCTCAACGCCTTTCACGTTGCAATCGTGTCTTTAAATAAGGACGAGTGCTTGATTTTCACTGGGAGATTAGCCTGCCTAGTATGAAGTAACACCATCAGATCCCAAGGTTGTGCATAGTCTCTCTCAAGCTCCAACGCTGAATAATGCCTAGAGCCTTTAATCCAATTCAATATATATCTAGTCAAACAGGCTATATTGTAACCTCGAATTTTCGGCAAACTCAGACCTCCATAAACCTTAGATGCCATCAACTTCTTAAGCCCTATACGAGAGCGTTTCCCTCTCCAAATGAAGTGTGAAAAAAACTCTATTTAGCTGGACAATATCTTTATGCTTGAGAAGCAGGGGAAGTGTTTGAAGATGATACATTAATTTTGATATCGACATCATCTTAATTAGGTGGACTCTACCGATTAGGTTTAATGGAAGGTCGTGCCATCTTTTAAGATTTTGCTCTATTTGGCTCAGTAGGGGTGGATAGTTTAGACTATAAAGGGTTGCCGGAACCTTACCTATTTTAACTCCCAAGTATGTGATATATGACTTCGCCAATGTAATTCCTTCTAAAGGGTTCTGCTCCCGTGTTTGAACATTTGTCCCTCCCAGGTATAGAAGCTCGTACTTTGACAAATTAATCTTGAAGCCTGAGTATGCTCCAAACTCTCGCAATATTTGTAAAATCTGGGGGACCTGCTGAGCTGGATTCGAAAGGAAAAGCAAAATATCATCCGCAAAAAAAGCTGACTGAATTTGCCTATTATTTACAGAAATTCCCTGAAAGGTGGCATGTGTAGACAACAATCTTACCAATGGTTCCAGAGCCAGATTAAAAAGTAATGGGGAAAGGGGGCAACCCTGTCTGGTTCTTTTCAGTAACGGAAAAGGGGCTGACAGATATCCTGGAATGTAAACTTGATCCTTCGGATTTGTGTAAATTTCTTTAATGTAGGTATAAAATGACCCCGAAAAATGCATTTCATCTAGAACTGTATAAAGCCATGCCCAGTCAATATTATCAAAGGCTTTCTCGGCATCTATTGTAAGCAATGCAGGAGAGTCTCCTTGCAGAGGCCGAGGGTTAACCCTATCCAGGACAAGAAGAACTTTTCTAATATTTAGTGTCCCTGATCTTTTCTGAATGAAGCTGGCCTGTGCTGGGGAAATCAATTGGGGAAGAATTATAGCTAGACGATTTGCCATAATTCTTTACATTATCTGCATATCTGTCAGGGCCAGGTGGACGGGCAGACCCAGGAGGTGGATCCACTGGGCCGAACTCCTTGATGGTGGTAAGGGGTCCGGTAGCTGGAGCACTATAGGCAGCAGAACAGTCCGTGCACACGAGTATAACGGAGAAGTCCCTGGGACCACGGAGTCACTGCTGGTAGTCCGGGTGACGGAGCTCAGGTTCGGAAGCCGAGAAGATGTCAGGCGGGGTCCGGAACCTTTGGAGCGAGATGACGGGTCACCGCAGGGATCCGAGATGGTACGGACTGTCAGGATGGCAGATAGGCAGCGTTCGGGGTTCGGGATTCGGCAGGACCGGATGGCGAGGCAGGCTCGGCTCTACAAGAGAGATAGGTGAGTATATCACAGAGACACAAGGAGACCTGACTCCTAGCTTAAGAAACACGAAGATCAGGCCCCGCCCACTTGGACATTGAACCCCTTTATACCCTGTACCTGTGTGCTTCATTTCCTGTTAATGGACGCTGGCCCTTTAAGAAAGGGTCAGTGACCGCGCGCGCGCCCTAATGCGCATGCGCGCGGCCCGGGTGCCAGAAGCCAGAGGAGGAAGCTGAGAGGAGGAAGCAGCAGCGCAGGACTGGGGCTGAGAAGCCGACGGGCGCCGGGAGCGTGACAGGTGAGCCGGAGAGCAGCGCAGGGGACCCGGGGAGCGTGACAATATCTAGGTTGATAAGTGATATGGGCCTGTGCGAACCAGGATCCTTCGGGTCCTTCCCCTGTTTCGGGATCAATTTAATATATGCCCGGTTATTATTTTGGAAAGACGCATTACCGTCTAGTATGCTATTATACAGCTCTAGTAATGTAGGTAAGACCTCTACCTTTACTGTTTTATAGAATTCTTCCGTAAATCCGTCAGGGCCATGAGCTTTATGATTGTGAATGGAGTTGGTTGTCCCCAATACTTCTTCCCCCGTAATTTTGGCATTCAGAAAAGTGTGATGCTCTTCTGTGAGTCGAGGTAGTGTCACTTTAGATAAAAGATTATTATCGGGGAATTTGTCTCGCTTTTCCGACGAATAAAGGTTTCTATAATACGTGCCTCAAGTCTCAATTATTGTCTTAGGGTTTTTGTATATCTCCCCCTTTTGATTTTTTATTAGCATGGGTCCCTGTGTTATAATCCTATTTTTCGCTAAGTTGGCCAGTATTTTCCCTGCTTTATTACCAAAGCGATGTAATGTAGCTTCTTGCATTGACCTAGCCATTTGTTCCTGTTTTTCCGCCCACCCTTTAAAAGCCTTTTGGGCTATTACCCCTCTGTCTCTATGGTCCCTATAAGGATGCTTTTGAAAAGAAGTATATGCTTCCCTCAATTTATGGGAGGTTTCAGTAAATTTAAGTTGAGCCTTTTTCTTCAAATTAGAAACATGTACTATCGTTCTGCCCCGTAATACTGCGTTCACCGTGTCCCATAATAACATAGGTGTGTCTTTATGCTGATCATTATGTATCATAAACTCTGTCCACCATTCTTTTAATTTCAAGGAAACATATTCGTTGTCTTTAAGGAAGGAAGGATATCTCCATAGATAGTCCGTTCCTCTGGGATAGATATTTGCTAGGTTTAACACCACCGGGGCATGGTCATGTTCACGTTTTTTTTTCACAGACCACGTGTCTACCAAAAAAAAATCACTGGGATGTCCTTTTTTTAATTGGCACCATGGATGAAAATCACTCATGTGAGTTTATAGGTCTAATTTTTTCAAGGACACAGACTTACATTGTAGATTTTGATTCAACACACAATATTGGATAAGTCTCGGCAATTTTGTGTGGCCCACATGGTCCACAAAAAAAAAAAAAAATTGAACATGTGAAGACTATAGACTAGGGACAAATTGTATTTGTGAAAAACAGATTTCATATAAGAAAAACTGATGTTTGAATGAGCCATTAATCTGAAAGGCTGTAGCATTTCATACTAAAAATACCTGGCTGAAATGGCAGAGCCCGTATCTGATTCATGCTGCCCATGGTTCGAACAGTATGAATCAAGGTTCACTTTAAATTGCCGTTTTCTGTCTAGTTTCTAAATATTCTCATCAGCCTTTTTTTACTAATAGATTTTTTTTATGTTCTATTCTTGGAAACTATCCGACAATTAGTGTGGCCACAATCACAGCTCCTGACACTGTCACACAGTTTTTCTTAAAAGCCAATAGCCACTTTAAAGCCATTGAAGCCATTAAAGCTGACGTTAAAACGTTAATGCAAAAAAGTGCGTTAATAGAGTTCAAATTACATCTAAAATGATATTTTATTATGTATAAGAATATATTCTCTTTTTTGATAAGGTGTGAGGGGGACCTTATCATAGATTAACATTAAAGGGATTGTGCACATGTTCAACTTCTGCTCCCATTATTGTCTTTGGGACTGCTGGAAATTGCCATGAGCAATATTGGGCTTTCCCCTGCAATCTTATAGACAATGACTGTAGAAGAGGTAAAACAAGAATGCTGCGGAGACACCATCACATGTTTCTCAACGCTGGCAGGAAACTAGCCAGGTCTTTCACCGGGAAGGAACAACCACGGGAAGAGCAGTCTCCAGTCAAGGAAACCGCCTATACCAAAACATGGTATCCATCCACAGACAGCTGTTTCGAGGTATTTGCCCCTCATCAGTGTGGAGTAGGAAACTGGCTAGCGGGAGCAATGCCTAGTAGACGACTACATAGGTAAGGATGGTTGACCTCGGGGAGATCAACATCCAACACCGCGGAGACACCATCACGTGTTTCTCAACGCAGTGACACTAGAACAAGGCCCCCCTGGGAAAATATGCAACACAAGAATGCCACGGAGACACCATCATATGTTTCTCAACGCTGGCAGGAAACTAGCCAGGTCTTTCACCTGGGAGGAACAACCACGAGAAGGGCAGTCTCCAGTCAAGGAAACCGCTGTCGGTGATGACAGCTTCAAGATGCCACCTGTATGGAGAAACTAGTCACATGCATTGCTGAGGTGTAATTTTGGCACATTCTTCCACACTAAGGGGCACTTTGCACACTACGACATCGCAAGTGCGATGTCGGTGGGGTCAAATTGAAAGTGACGCACATCCGGCGTCGCTCTCGAATCTTAGTGTGCAAATCCTTTTTGATACGATTAACGAGCGCAAAAGCATCCAAATCGTATCATCGGTGTAGGGTCTGACATTTCCATAATTTCGGAAGGACCGATGTCACGATGTTGTTCCTCGTTCCTGCGGCAGCACACATCTCTGTGTGTGAAGCCGCAGGAGCGAGGAACATCTCCTACCTGCGTCCTGCGGCTCACGCCGGCTCTGCGGAAGGACAGAGGTGGGCGGGATGTTTACGTCCCGCTCATCTCCACCCCTCCGCTTCTATTGGCCGCCTGCCGTGTGACGTCGCTATGACGCCGCACGACCCGCCCCCCTTAACAAGGAGGCGGTTCGCCGGCCAGAGCGACGTCGCAGGGCAGGTGAGTGCATGTGAAGCTGCCGTAGCGATAATGTTCGCTACGGCAGCTATCACAAGATATCGCAGCTGCGACGGGGGTGGGGCAATCGTGCTCGGCATCGCAAGCATCGGCTTGCGATGTCATAGTGTGCAAAGTGCCCCTAACACTCTTCAAATCCTAAAGGTCTCATGCGCTTCTTCGATGAACTCTGAGCTTTAGTTCCTTCCATAAATTTCCTATTGGACTCAGATCAGGTGATTGGCTGGGCCATTCTAGCAAAGTTATTTTCTTTCTCTGAACCAATTGAGAGTTTCCTTGACTGTGTGTTTGGCATTATTGTCTTGCTGAAATGTCCACTCTTGTTTCATCTTTATCATCATGATAGATTACAGTAGATTTTTATCAAGAATGTCTGGGTACATTTGTTCATTCATCCTTACTGCAATTATATGACGTTTGCCAGTGCCGTATGCAGAAAAACAGTCCCACGCCATGCTTCATTGTTGGTATGGTGTTTTGGGGTTGATATGCAGTGCCTTTTGGGCTCCAAAATGGTGTCTTTTATGACACCCAAAGAGCTCACTTTTGGTCTCGTCTGACAACTATATTCTCCAAGTATTTCCAAGGCTCGACTTAATGTTATAGAGCAAACAAACGTGATTGAACATGCTTTTTGTTCAGCAATGGAGTCTTGTGTGGGAGTGTGCCTACAGTCCATGCAGTTTGAATACATTATTTATTGTTTTCTTTGCAACAATTGTACCTACTTATTACAGTTCTTTCTGTAGCTCTCCACAGGTGGTTCTTAGCTCTTGGATAACTCTTCTGATAATTTTTGTCACTTCTCTGTCGTGGTGAGTTTTTGGTGAAATTATGTTCTTTTGACTTTCAGATTATGGCCCCAACAGTGCTTACTGGAGCCTTCAGTAGTTTAGAAATTCTTCTGTAACCATCATTTTGGGTGGCAACAATAAGGTTGCAAAGGGCTTGAGACAGTGCACTGGTTTTACCCATCATGAGATGTTTCTTGTGTGAGACCTTAGTAATGAGACACCTTTTTATAGGCCATCAGTTGAACCAGCAGATATTATTATTCACTAAATGGCAGGATTGATTTTTAATTACTGATAAATTACAGCTGGTGTTATGACCATGGTGTCATGACTATGGCTTTTTGTACTTCTCTTTCTTCATGTTTTCAATACTTTTTCCCTGTCATTTCTTATTATTACACATCTATTGTTTAATTTCTTTGCCTGGGTGGATTGGATGGGTATGACCGACATCTTGTGAGAAAATCATGTCAATAGTACTTTTAAAAATATATTTACTTAGAAAATTGGAAAATTGGTGACATGTTCACTCTCTGTAAAGGTAGGCTCGCATTAGCATATAAAACGGACGAGTGCTATGCGAGAAAAAATTGCATTGCACGAAGACCAATGTTAGGCTGAGTTTACAGATATAACTTCACAAAAAAAAACAAAGCAAGCAATCACACATGCAATAATATGCCAACTAGGAAATACAAGTGTATCCCAACATGTATAATGTTTTTGGCCATACTAGATGAACCCAGACAAAATTTAAAATATTTCGAAATTGGCATGTTTAGCTTTTAATTGTTAATAGAGCACCAACGTATTGGTGCACACAATGTTACTGCTGATGCCTAAACATATTTTTCAATGACTTTTCTGGCCGTTATATCCATGTGGTTTAATGCTACTGCACTGTTTGTGTGTCCCAAATTAAAATATTGAAAATTATGCCTTCTTAAGGTCATAATATGCAAAACAATTCACAAACTACTTATGCTTATTTCTAAAACAGATAACATGTTTGAATTCAAATTCTTCCAACTTCTAGTCAAAAGTGTTTTTCAATTTTACCCTAAACAGTGAGTGATGTGACTTAACACTGGCGCAGCTGCAGCGCTGCACTGATCAGTACAGGAGGGAGCAGCAGCAGTATGGCCGAAGCTGAGATTGTGCTACCAAGAAGAGCCCATATATTTATATGGATCACCAAAGTTTCCTTGCACCTATCATGGAGCCACGTGCGTAAGTCACAATGGTTGTGCCTTTTTTTGTTTCCAAATAATATTATAATTTTCATTTTGCATATACTGTATAATTCTAATTCCAGCACCATAAGCAACGTACAGGAGAGGGAACTACCTTCTGAATTGGAAACTGGCAAAGAACAGGATTAAGCAGGTACATCTGCAGAACCACCATGAAATGAAAAACAGGGATACCAGGTGCGCAGTAGCAATCAAGCTTTGCCATTGGACATCTCCCCTCAAGCAGCACCCATATCCCGCAGAGCACCATATGAAGCAGGTAGATAGTCGAGTATTCAACTATCTATTTCACACAGTCACTAATGATGAGGATGAGGCGCTTTTCTGGTCCTTGGCCTTCCATTTGCACAAGGTCCTAAGGGAGAGACAGCTGAGCACAAAGTCAGCAGTGCTCCTCCTCCTGGATTTGACAATCCCACCAAATGACCCTCAGGATGCCTTTCGAGCTTGCAGAGGAGGAGACAAAACATGCCACCACCAACACGTTCTTTCAATTCTCTGCAAGCAGCACCTGCAGCTCCATTAGCCCATGGTCAACCTGTGGCCCACTCAACCTATCATCACTTCAGTGCACTAGCAGATGGATGACACCATGGGCAGTACAATTAAATGTATAGGGCTGAACCTATGCCACATCCACCCCATCATAACCCCCACCAGGACCCAGCATGTGGACCAAGTGGGCATGGTCCCTTTGGTCAATCACAGTCATCCTCGTATCAGCCCCCTTACAACCCTTGCCAATCCTTATCCTCCTATGTCATCTCATTACCAATCTATCCACCGAAACCCTTTCACCAGTACCTCCTCTACCTCCACATCCCCTCCCATATATGCTAATTTATAGTTTGTTTTCTTTTGGGGGGTTGTGCTAAAAACAAATTTTACTTGATGGCACATGTGTTTTTCATGATTTTTGAGCCAAGAGCAGGCTTTAAAAAATAAATAAATAAAGCAGCAAATCTCAATACACACACTCCATTATTTTACCCAACCAAAAATTAAACAAACACATAAGCATGTTAGCAAATAAAGCTATGTTATAGAGAGAAATTAAAGTCCATTAGACATCTCTGAATAGAGGACATTTCCACATTTGTCCAGCACTGAAGATTGACATTTTGTTGGCTTAATTGGAGAGCAGATATCAAAATCCTCCACTTAGTACACAAAATGCCAAAGGCGGATTCCACCAATTGCTGTGTCCTGGTGAGGCGGAAAGTAACAATCCTAAGCTGATGGTTTAGAGATTGTCAGGGAGAAGTCCTCATCACATGATGGGTCAACTGAAGTGCCTCATCCCCAATCATGACAAAAGGCGCAGGATCTCTTTTTTGATGCAGGAATCCATGAGGAGGGGCTCCTATTTTGTTGTTCTGAACTGCTGACCCATTAAAGAAGAATTGAAGATCTGTGAATTTCCAATTCTTCTATAGGTCTGACTCCTAATATCTAGTTCCAAATATGTAGCTGCTGTCAAACATGGCTAACAGAACCACAGAAAAATACTGTTCAGAGTTATAGAATTGGGATCTTCAGCTCGGTGGCTCCTTTACATAGATGTGCTTGTCATTATCATAGAATCATAGAATCATAGAATATTAGAGTTGGAATGGACCTCCTGGGTCATCTAGTCCAACCCCCTGCTCAAAGCAGGATTCACTAAATCATCCCAGACAGATGTCCGTCCAACCTCTTTTTAAAGACTTCCATTGAAGGAGAACTCACAACCTCTCGTGGCAGCCTGTTCCACTCATTGATCACCCTCACTGTCAAAAAGTTTTTTCTAATATCTAATCTGTGTCTCCTCCCCATCAGTTTCATCCCATTGCTCCTAGTCTTTCCTTGTAAAAATGAGAATAAAACTGATCCCTCTACAGTGTGACAGCCTTTAAGATATTTGTAGACAGCTATTAAGTCTCCTCTCAGTCTTCTCTTTTGCAAGTTAAACAATCCTAAATCCTGTAACCGTTCTTCATAGGACATGGTTTGCAGTCCAGTCACCATTCTGGTCACTCTTCTCTGAACTTGCTCCAGTTTGTTGATGTCTTTTTTAAAATGTGGTGCCCAGAACTGGACACAGTATTCCAGATGAGGTCTGACCAAAGAGGAGTAAAGGGAGATAATGACTTCATGTGATCTAGACTGTATGCGTCTGTTAATACATCCTAGAATGGTGTTTGCCTTTTTTGCTGCTGCGTCACACTGTTGACTCATGTTCAGTCTGTGACCTATTAGTATACCTCATTAATGGCCCCCAAACAGTTAGGACACTGGCACACTTCATAAATGCTCTGGGAAATGCAGACTTCATTGCTTGTGATGGGCTCTGGTATGACCGTCTTTTGGAGATGCTATTTGCTAGAAAGTTTGGCGCACTATGATGGAAATTGTAGATTTACTCAGAAGAAATTAAAAGTGCAAATCCGCTAATGACAGACCAGTGGCTAAAAATCTAAAAGAGGAACAAACAAACAAGAAAATAAGCAATTAGTTAATAAAAACAGATGCAGAAGGATACAAACATAGTTTAATCATTTAGGAGTTGAGATAGTAGTGAGTTATTCCGTATAATATTTGATGGTTGATGCCACAAAAAAACCTTGTGTGGGTTGGAAAAGCTGACCAAACAAAAGGCGATCAATCATAGGAAACACAATCACAAAGACTTAAAGGGAACTAACCACCAGGATTTTGCTATGTAAAGTAAAGGCAGTGCCATACTGGCACTAGGATGCTGAATCCAAACAAACCTTCTGTTGAAAGATCAGATGCTTAGTTACTGAAATAAATGTAATCAAAGTTACAGCAATGTACTGCACCTCTGATTGACGTCTGCATTGGTGTGGACCTTTGTGCATCAGGTCCTCGCTGTAAAGTCCATCTCCAGCGTCCTAAATAGCAGCAATGGCAATGTGACAAGATATTTAAATAAATGAAAGGAGGCACACCATAGAGGATACAGGAGGAGAATTTTACCCCCCGATGCATATGCCAATCAAAGGTGCAATGCATTTCTGTAACTTTGATTATAGATATTTCGTCAACCAAGCATCGGATCTTTCTACAAAAGGTATGCTTGGATTAAGCATCCTAGTGCCAGTATGGCACTGCCTTTACATTATATAGCAAAATCCTGGTGGTTGGTTCCCTTTAATAATGACATTTACATCTTGTGAAACACAGGTGCTGACGTGGATCCAGTTTCCCTGAGAATTTTTTAACGTTAAACACAACAATTGGTTTTGAGATACATAAAGAAAGTCATGCAGGCTCTCTACTATCCTCACCACAAGATAAGCAGGACATAATATCACAGTTCTTATTGGCAGGGATTCAAACAATACTTTGGAAGTTTAATTTGAATGATGTAAAAAGGGCCAAACACCCACATGGATTGTTGATGAACCTCAGGGTCTAAAGGAGCCTCTCTTCTGCAGAAACACTTTGGTGCATTCTTGTATTTTGAAATTTGAACCCTGGCCTGGCTGTAGGTCCCCAAGTAAGGCTACTTTTACACATCAGTTTTCTGCATACAGGCACAATCCTTTTTTTTCCTGATCCAAAGGATCCGGCAAAAAAATGTAAAACCATTTCCACCGGATCCGGTTTTTAACGGATCCGTTATGCCGGATGCGTACAAAACCGGATCCGGTGGATACGGTTTGCATTCATGTTTGCATCCGGTTTGTCCTTTTTTTTGAAGGATCAGCTTTTTTAATTAATTTGGTGCATGCGCAGTTTCCAAAACGGATCCGGTAGCCGCATCCATTTTTTACCGCATTGCGCTGGATCCGGCGTCCATAGGCTTTCATTGTAAAACACGCCGTATCGCGCCGGATCCGTCGCGATGCGGTTTTTTTGCCGGACAAAAAAACGTTGCAAGACACGTTGCCTCCGGCCGCCGCTTTGATAAATTTTGCCGCATCCGGAAAAAAACGGATGCAACGCAAAGCCATCAAGTACAATCCGGTAACAATGCAAATCTATGGGGATAAAACGGATGCGGTACCGGATCCGTTTAACCCGTTTTTTTCCGGATTGTACCTGATGGAAAAAAACTGATGTGTGAAAGTAGCCTAAGGCTGTCAAATTTATCCAGACACATTCTAAAGTATGCAGAAAATGTTTAGTGGTGCAGGCATAACACCCTGTAGATACAGGCTACATGGCCTCTTGTCTCATGTTGGCATAAGAGAGGATGGATCCATAATGGCCGATGCCTCCTCTGTTCCTGAATGGTTGGGTACCTTCCCCTATACTCTCTTGAAAGTACCCAGTTAAAAACTTACTCAGTTTGCCTTAAAAAATTGGAATTGGACAAATCTGCCATTTACCAAACCAAATATGCAGCCTGGGTGTATAAATGGGAAAATCACATACAATATAATTGGGCTCCCAGCTTTGGGCCTTTACTAGGTTTTAAAGGGTTAACAATGAACCAGCCCCTTGACCAATATGGTTTTGAATTTTGAAAAAATGGTGAAAAAATGCATTGCATAAGGATAGTATATGCATGTCATATGGATGGCATACCAATGGAAGGGTAGAAAATAACCATACACTCGCATGACATATGGAATGACATTCTTGCAATTTTTCTGGATGAAAATTGGTCTGATTTTTTATACGCTAGTGTGAGCGTACCCTAATAGTCATATCTCTTAATGGACTACTGCACTATTTTAATTCTATACATTATTATAAGATTCCATTACCTGAACAAGATTATGCGCTGCTTGTGTGCTTTTCCCTAATTAAAACAACATAAAGTATGAGTGTGAACTGCAATATGCTGAGGAATATGTTGGTAGAAGAATAAAGATTATAAGCGTAAACACTGGTAATGTTCTCGCTGACCATGCGATGAAAGCATACCGCAGCATACACTGCAAAGAATGTGAATAACATAGTAATTACCTAAATATAGACTTACTGCTGTGTAAATACAGAAGATTATGGAGAAATCTATTTTACCTACTCCGGCAGTGCTCCTACCAAAACAAATTATACAGCATGACTATGTCAATTTCTTTAAGTAACTCAATTCAACTGGCTAGACATGATGAGCGGCTCAGAAATGATGGACTGGCTGTCAACAAATCAACTTCACAATCAGGTTTAATAGCTACAAGGCAATAATAAAGAATTTCAGTTGACCATTGATTTAACATGTCTGGTCAGGTCCCCTGGATGTAGTTTCCTTTGTTAAAGGTCTGGCTAATAATATTGGAAATACAATATAACAAGGCCCTAAAACTCATAACTCTAATACAAAACCACAAAAATAGGCTTTTTTGATACCTTTTTGACAAAATGTTTCTCTGGAGATAAAAAAAAAAACTTCAAAAGTTGAAATTTAAAGGAATTTTCTACTTTCAAAAAACATGACCTCAAATGCTTCTATACATAAAACAAACAATAAATAACAAACACAGGAGATACTCTTTGATCTCTGTGTTCCAGCCGCAGTGGGGATGTTGTAGTGGGTGTTCATAACCCCCTACAAAGGAAACATCTTCCGGAAATGTTATTAATAAAAGTGTTATATTCTTTTATACTGTATTGTATTTTAGTGTTAGGGCACCCCCTAGTGGCCGGGTGGGACGGCTGTTGCCACCGGGGAGGAGGAGTCGGCTGGATGACTAGGGAAGGTCTGTGTGTGTGAAGGGGGTCGGATCCGGGACAGCAGTGTGTGACCATCCGTGGCAGTGTGTATGAGCGGAACATCAGGGGACGCCGGAGCAACGGAGGAGTACGCAACCTCAAAGGTCTGATTCCGCTGGTGTGGGTCCGGTGTGTGCTTGACCTAGAAGTGGGAGTCCGGAGAAGTGGAGTACCCAGGGCATATCCCCACTAGAGGGCGCGTTTGGACAGGTTGTCCCCAGCTCCACAGAAACTGCCGGATTGTGCTGACCGGATTTGTATGGTGCCAATAAATGTTATCTTTTATTGCAAGCAACTTCTGCCTGAGGACTGTTTGTACACTCTCCGACGAAGATACTGATCTCCATTGTCTCAGCAAGCTAGCCCCCAACATGAAAGGAGTGATGGAGCCAGGGATGTGCCTTGAAGCCACGACTACACAGCCAGAGGCCTCCCTGTCACATCACTTCATGTGGCGTAGTCGGCAGGATGCGATTCCCCTGCCTGGGACCCAAGAAGCCGGAGATCAAGTGGTGCCGAGTGTACCGTATCCGGGCTATGAGCGAAGATTTCCAGTCCCATGGTGGGATGAAGAAGTACCCAAGGCGTTGGACCGGGTACAAGATGGCGGCGAAAGGGCCGTTATCTGTGAAGTGGAAGAAAAGGCGCGAAAAGTTGGCGCCAAAAGAAGAGCCTGGGGCTGGCCGGTGCCGAGGAAGAGGCACGGAGTACTCCGCCCAAAGAGGGGAGGCGCCAGTTCCAGGGCATTGAAGACATACGAAGTGGGCGGTGTTCGGAAGAAAAAGAAGTACCGCCGCGGAGGAGTCAAGATGATGCGTGAGGCTGGGGGAGGATTCTGTTTAAGAGCGGGAAACGAAGGCCCGCCTCCTCTTTCCTCAGACTCAGCATCGACTCCGTCGCTACTGGACATACAGGAGACAGAGATGAACATGTCGGGGCAACCAGAGGAGCTGGCCACCACCATGGCTCTGGTCAGCCTAGGCCGGGGACGGCCTAAGTTTGCGGCTGCAAGCGAAGCTTCTCTTGTGGACCTGCCAATCGGACCGGGAGGTTCCACACGGCCTGAGAAAGTATCCTGGAAAACAACGTGGGATGCAAAAACCGGGGGCACCATCACGGAGGTCCGGGCCACATATGCCACGCACGCCCCTTGGGAGCCTCCACAACCGGGTGCCGCCGCTGCTACTCCAACCACCTCATATGGAGTGCCGGCCGAAGAGCTCGCTGAGCAGTTGGAAGTGGACCACCTGGGCTTTGTCTGGGAGCCGGTCATCGTTCCACCCTCCGTACCCTACCCCAGAGCTCCGTCCCCGGTGCCTGACCCTGTCCGGGAACGTCTGGTGGCCGAAACCACATTCCGGGAGTTGTTGGCCGGTCCCGGCGGAGAAGAGCTGGCTCTACAGATGACCACCGGAGTGGTCGTAAAGTTCAACCAGCAGGAGGGATATGGGTTTATCCGAGAAGTAGAGACCGGAGATGACTACTTCTATAACAGAGTTCATCTGGACGTGGAAGGATTGCCCAAACGACTCCATACTCTTTGGCCGGGCGAGAAAGTTCAGTTCTTGCCGGACGCAGGAAGCCGCGGCCTGTTTGCTGTGGGCGTCTCCCGAATGCCGACCGCCCGGGAAGCGGAACAGTGGCAGCAGGAGCTGGAGTGGGAGGAACTGCAGGAGCGGCGCCGGAGCCATCCAAGACCGGTCCCGTCCGCACCCTCTCAACCCCGGCACACCTTGTCCGCTGCCCCGGAGACATCATCTGGCCCGGCCGCTGACCCGGAGAAGGTTCCCCCAGTGGTAGCCGTGACCCAAAGTGTAACCAACAAGCCGGTCATCGTTTTAGATGTGCCGCCACCTGCACCACAACCACCTCGGGCAGCGACGCCACCACCACCACCGGGAGCAGAAGCAGCTGCGTCAGCGGAGCCACCGTTTGCCCCCGTGTCCTTTCGGAGGATCCGCCGCCAGCCGGGACAGTCTCTGGGAGCTTACATCCAGGCACAAGCGGAGGAGTGGAAGCGGGCCTGGCCCCCAGAGTAAGTCCTTACAGTCCATCTGTTTAAAGTCCGGTGCTGTTGTTTAGCCGGCAAAAGTTTTGTTGCAAGTTGTTATCCCTGTTGCGTCTCCGGGCGCCATCGAAAGACCGGGAGCGCTGTTAAGCCTCCGGGCGCCACCTAAAGACCGGGAGCGCTGTTGAGCCTCCGGGCGCCATCTAAGACCGGGAGTGCTGTTGAGCCTCCGGGCGCTACCAAGAGACCGGGAGCGCCGCTGAACTGGTGCCGCTGTTGTTGTGGACTGACCTAAAAGGTTTTTATGTTTTAATGTGTGGTTATAGTTAAGAGCCTTGCCGGGAGGCTCGGGTTTTAAGAGGGGAGGTATGTAGTGGGTGTTCATAACCCCCTACAAAGGAAACATCTTCCGGAAATGTTATTAATAAAAGTGTTATATTCTTTTATACTGTATTGTATTTTAGTGTTAGGGCACCCCCTAGTGGCCGGGTGGGACAGCTGTTGCCACCGGGGAGGAGGAGTCGGCTGGATGACTAGGGAAGGTCTGTGTGTGTGAAGGGGGTCGGATCCGGGACAGCAGTGTGTGACCATCCGTGGCAGTGTGTATGAGCGGAACATCAGGGGACGCCGGAGCAACGGAGGAGTACGCAACCTCAAAGGTCTGATTCCGCTGGTGTGGGTCCGGTGTGTGCTTGACCTAGAAGTGGGAGTCCGGAGAAGTGGAGTACCCAGGGCATATCCCCACTAGAGGGCGCGTTTGGACAGGTTGTCCCCAGCTCCACAGAAACTGCCGGATTGTGCTGACCGGATTTGTATGGTGCCAATAAATGTTATCTTTTATTGCAAGCAACTTCTGCCTGAGGACTGTTTGTACACTCTCCGACGAAGATACTGATCTCCATTGTCTCAGCAAGCTAGCCCCCAACATGAAAGGAGTGATGGAGCCAGGGATGTGCCTTGAAGCCACGACTATGGGGAGATAAGGTATGCACACCAGTGACTATGGAAGGGGAATACATGGAATAGCAGAAACTGCTGTGTGAATACTGACATGAAAAATTCAATAGCTATTTGTAAGAATGAAATGTGAAAAATGGAACCTGCATTACTGCCATGAATATATGAATAAAGAGAAATTTAGCTACTGAATTGATCAATGCAGAAGAGCCCCAACACTACGCCAAAGTATTTCTCTACGTTGGGGTCCCTAGCTTGTGTGTGTCCTCTCATGCAGTTAAAAAACTTACCGTGTATGGGACGCTGAGACCCAGGCTATATATACGATGTGGATTGGCAATAGGTGTGTGTGGGGAGGGTTCACAAACGAAAAACTACTAACATTAAGGAATAACGTTTGGAACTCCATTCTATGTCTGAACTGGGTGCAAAAAACCTAAAAAACATCACTATGGGGAGATAAGGTATGCACACCAGTGACTATGGAAGGGGACTACATGGAATAGCAGAAACTGCTGTGTGAATACTGACATGAAAAATTCAATAGCTATTTGTAAGAATGAAATGTGAAAAATGGAACCTGCATTACTGCCATGAATATATGAATAAAGAGAAATTTAGCTACTGAATTGATCAATGCAGAAGAGCCCCAACACTACGCCAAAGTATTTCTCTACGTTGGGGTCCCTAGCTTGTGTGTGTCCTCTCATGCAGTTAAAAAACTTACCGTGTATGGGACGCTGAGACCCAGGCTATATATACGATGTGGATTGGCAATAGGTGTGTGTGGGGAGGGTTCACAAACGAAAAACTACTAACATTAAGGAATAACGTTTGGAACTCCATTCTATGTCTGAACTGGGTGCAAAAAACCTAAAAAACATCACTATGGGGAGATAAGGTATGCACACCAGTGACTATGGAAGGGGAATACATGGAATAGCAGAAACTGCTGTGTGAATACTGACATGAAAAATTCAATAGCTATTTGTAAGAATGAAATGTGAAAAATGGAACCTGCATTACTGCCATGAATATATGAATAAAGAGAAATTTAGCTACTGAATTGATCAATGCAGAAGAGCCCCAACACTACGCCAAAGTATTTCTCTACGTTGGGGTCCCTAGCTTGTGTGTGTCCTCTCATGCAGTTAAAAAACTTACCGTGTATGGGACGCTGAGACCCAGGCTATATATACGATGTGGATTGGCAATAGGTGTGTGTGGGGAGGGTTCACAAACGAAAAACTACTAACATTAAGGAATAACGTTTGGAACTCCATTCTATGTCTGAACTGGGTGCAAAAAACCTAAAAAACATCACTATGGGGAGATAAGGTATGCACACCAGTGACTATGGAAGGGGAATACATGGAATAGCAGAAACTGCTGTGTGAATACTGACATGAAAAATTCAATAGCTATTTGTAAGAATGAAATGTGAAAAATGGAACCTGCATTACTGCCATGAATATATGAATAAAGAGAAATTTAGCTACTGAATTGATCAATGCAGAAGAGCCCCAACACTACGCCAAAGTATTTCTCTACGTTGGGGTCCCTAGCTTGTGTGTGTCCTCTCATGCAGTTAAAGTTTTTTAACTGCATGAGAGGACACACACAAGCTAGGGACCCCAACGTAGAGAAATACCTTGGCGTAGTGTTGGGGCTCTTCTGCATTGATCAATTCAGTAGCTAAATTTCTCTTTATTCATATATTCATGGCAGTAATGCAGGTTCCATTTTTCACATTTCATTCTTACAAATAGCTATTGAATTTTTCATGTCAGTATTCACACAGCAGTTTCTGCTATTCCATGTATTCCCCTTCCATAGTCACTGGTGTGCATACCTTATCTCCCCATAGTGATGTTTTTTAGGTTTTTTGCACCCAGTTCAGACATAGAATGGAGTTCCAAACGTTATTCCTTAATGTTAGTAGTTTTTCGTTTGTGAACCCTCCCCACACACACCTATTGCCAATCCACATTATACGCATATATAGCCTGGGTCTCAGCGTCCCATACACGGTAAGTTTTTTAACTGCATGAGAGGACACACACAAGCTAGGGACCCCAACGTAGAGAAATACTTTGGCGTAGTGTTGGGGCTCTTCTGCATTGATCAATTCAGTAGCTAAATTTCTCTTTATTCATATATTCATGGCAGTAATGCAGATTCCATTTTTCACATTTCATTCTTACAAATAGCTATTGAATTTTTCATGTCAGTATTCACACAGCAGTTTCTGCTATTCCATGTATTCCCCTTCCATAGTCACTGGTGTGCATACCTTATCTCCCCATAGTGATGTTTTTTAGGTTTTTTGCACCCAGTTCAGACATAGAATGGAGTTCCAAACGTTATTCCTTAATGTTAGTAGTTTTTCGTTTGTGAACCCTCCCCACACACACCTATTGCCAATCCACATCGTATATATAGCCTGGGTCTCAGCGTCCCATACACGGTAAGTTTTTTAACTGCATGAGAGGACACACACAAGCTAGGGACCCCAACGTAGAGAAATACTTTGGCGTAGTGTTGGGGCTCTTCTGCATTGATCAATTCAGTAGCTAAATTTCTCTTTATTCATATATTCATGGCAGTAATGCAGGTTCCATTTTTCACATTTCATTCTTACAAATAGCTATTGAATTTTTCATGTCAGTATTCACACAGCAGTTTCTGCTATTCCATGTATTCCCCTTCCATAGTCACTGGTGTGCATACCTTATCTCCCCATAGTGATGTTTTTTAGGTTTTTTGCACCCAGTTCAGACATAGAATGGAGTTCCAAACGTTATTCCTTAATGTTAGTAGTTTTTCGTTTGTGAACCCTCACCACACACACCTATTGCCAATCCACATCGTATATATAGCCTGGGTCTCAGCGTCCCATACACGGTAAGTTTTTTAACTGCATGAGAGGACACACACAAGCTAGGGACCCCAACGTAGAGAAATACTTTGGCGTAGTGTTGGGGCTCTTCTGCATTGATCAATTCAGTAGCTAAATTTCTCTTTATTCATATATTCATGGCAGTAATGCAGGTTCCATTTTTCACATTTCATTCTTACAAATAGCTATTGAATTTTTCATGTCAGTATTCACACAGCAGTTTCTGCTATTCCATGTATTCCCCTTCCATAGTCACTGGTGTGCATACCTTATCTCCCCATAGTGATGTTTTTTAGGTTTTTTGCACCCAGTTCAGACATAGAATGGAGTTCCAAACGTTATTCCTTAATGTTAGTAGTTTTTCGTTTGTGAACCCTCCCCACACACACCTATTGCCAATCCACATCGTATATATAGCCTGGGTCTCAGCGTCCCATACACGGTAAGTTTTTTAACTGCATGAGAGGACACACACAAGCTAGGGACCCCAACGTAGAGAAATACTTTGGCGTAGTGTTGGGGCTCTTCTGCATTGATCAATTCAGTAGCTAAATTTCTCTTTATTCATATATTCATGGCAGTAATGCAGGTTCCATTTTTCACATTTCATTCTTACAAATAGCTATTGAATTTTTCATGTCAGTATTCACACAGCAGTTTCTGCTATTCCATGTATTCCCCTTCCATAGTCACTGGTGTGCATACCTTATCTCCCCATAGTGATGTTTTTTAGGTTTTTTGCACCCAGTTCAGACATAGAATGGAGTTCCAAACGTTATTCCTTAATGTGAATTGAAGCCACGACTACACAGCCAGAGGCCTCCCTGTCACATCACTTCAATGTCATGACTATAGCCCAGGTGAGGGGAACCTTTTTACTGCCAGGGGCCATTTGGAAATTTCTGCCAACCTTCGGGGGCCGCACAAAATTATCAATGTGAAAATGAACCGACTATATTTGGTCAGACAGTTAATTAACTCACCCCTACTGTGGCGTCCAGAGCTGCTTCTCTTTTGTGCGGCTGTAATGTTCGGTGATACTTATCATGTTGCTTCTCAGAGCTACTTTTCCAGGTTTCAATAAAAGTGAAACATGGTCTAAAGGAGCGCTATGGAGGTCACAAATCGTTTAGTAAGTTTTATTTGTTTTATCAAAGCCACAACGCGTTTCGATATACACAATATCTTCATCAGGTGAATATAAAAAACGAAGTGTGGAGAGTATCATTTAAAGGGGCAGGTGTAACACCATTGGCCAGTGACATTCCAAACTATTAACCCTTGGTGTGTCACACTGAAAACTCTATCATTTGTGTTATTAAAACAGTTTAAAAGTTATATATAATGAGAACAAGATTAAAAGATAAACCGTCAATATTGGTGTTAAAATATTCATAAAATTATACTCATATTAAAATTATATAAATCTCTACCTTCTTATCCTAAAATTTAAAACAAATTTTTTTTTTTTTTTTTTAGCATACAGAAACATAAGAACAAGAGATTAATAAAAATTCACACTGGAAGGGATATATAAAAGGATAAAAGTAAAACCGGTATATATGGAGTAGGGGTAAATTCACAGAAAAAGCAGTATATGTGAAATAGGAGTATATTCAGAGGAAAAATTGAAATCCATTTAATTTTAATTTTGATAATACCTAATGGTGAATTCCCACACATTAAAACCGAATAGACTGGTCAGCACAATAGGTGCTGTGATTCCCTTGGAAAAAAAATGAAAGAAAAAAAAAAAATTCTATCAATGTTTAGCCACATTTTCAATTGTCAAATTAAGGCCCTCTGGGTGTAGGGTTCCCAAATTGAAAATCCAGTAGCTTTCACGTTTGATAAGTTTCTCAAACCGATCGGACCCAGAATTCTCTATATGATCAATGATTATCAGTCTCAGTTGTTTAGGGTCCTTATGGTGTGTGGTGAGAAAATGTCGAGATAGACTGTGTTGCTGAAAACCATTTTTGATATTCGCCCTGTGTTTATTAAGCCTGGCGTGCATTGTTTGCACTGTACGGCCTACATATTGCAGACCGCATGTGCACTCAAGTAAATAGATTACATAGGTGCTTTGACAGTCTAAGTGGAATTGAATGGGGAAGAGAGCATTTGTGGTCCTGGATGTAAAACAAGTGATTTTGTCTCCAATAACTCCACAGCACATACATCTGGGTGTGTTGCACCGGAAGTTACCATTTTTATTAAAATTAGTGGTGGTTTTATATTGTAAAGCTGTAAGGGTGGGATTACTAGGTGCTACCAGATTTTTCAAATTTATATTCCTCCGGTAAATGATGGAGGGCTTGGGTGGAATCTGATCTTGGAATACCGGGTCCCCTTTGAGGATGAACCAGTACTTCTCAAGGAGTTTATGTATTTGGGTTCTAGATTTACAGAACGTGGTAATTAGGCTCCATTTTCGAGGGTTCGATTTATCATTTTCACTAATTTTAGCTATCTGCTGCTTTTTTTCTTGCATCTTCTTGATGCAAAGGTCCTGAGTGAGATATTTTGTCTTACTGAACGCATCATTCAATAATCTTAATGGATAGCCTTTTTGACTGAACCTCCTCCGCAGGAGGCTAGATTCCTGGAAGAAATCACCATCCCCGGTGCAATTCTTCCTAACCCTCCAGTATTGTCCGTATGGGATATTGGTTATCCAACTAGGGAGGTGTCCACTGTCAAACCTCAGATAGCTGTTGACATCTGTTGGTTTAAAATAGGTCGAGGTGGACACCCCCCCAACATCATCCAACCTCACCATCAGGTCCAAAAACTGGAGGGCAAGGGGAGAAATTGCAGCAGTAAAAGTGAGACACCAGGAATTTTCATTGAGCTGAGAAATAAATTGGTTGGCTTCAGCTTGAGACCCCCTCCATATTAGGAACAGGTCGTCTATAAACTTTTCCAGGTTTGTCACGGTCTGGAGCGCAGGCAACTCTTTGTGATGATAAGATTGGTAGACCATCTACATCACACAACAGACACAGGGACTGGTGTATATAAATCACATGAGACACATACATGACTGAAGGGGTTGTTGGCATATACATCACATAGGAGACACTGGGACTGCTGTATATACATCACGTAGGAGATGCTGGTACTGCTGTATATACATCACAGGAGACACTGGGGGCACATACATCACACGAGTAGCTGGGGACATGTATATGCCCCCAGACTCCTCCTGTGATGTATATGCTTTCAGCCTCTCTTTTGAAGTATATGCGCCCAGTCCCCCCTGTGAGGTATATGCGCCCAGCCCCTCCTGTGAGGTATATGCTCCCAGACCCTCCTGAGAGATATATGCTCCCAGCCCCTCCTGTGAGATATATTCTCCAGCCATTCCTTTGATGTATATGCCCCCAGCCGCTCCTGTGATGTATATACCACAGCCGCTCCTGTGATATGTATGGCCCCAGCATCTCCAATGTGATGTATATGTCCCAGCATGTGATGTATATGCCCCCAGCATCTCCACTGTAATGTATATGCCCAATCCCCTCTTGGGATGTATATGCCCCTAGCATCTCCAATGTAATGTATATATCACAGGAGGAGTTGGGGCATACACATCACAGGAGACACTGGTGGCATACACATAACAGGAGATGCTGGGACATATCCATGACAGGAGGGGCTGGGAGCATATACATGACAGGAGATGCTGGGGGCATATACATGACAAGAGGGGCTGGGGAACAGACATTACTAGGTCACTGGGAGGCATAAGCATTGCTGTGGGGCACAGATGGCACTGGGGGGCACAGACATCACTAAGGCAGCACAGAGAGCACTAGGGGGGCATGGACATCACTAGGTGAGCACAGGCATCACTAGGAAGGCACAGGCATCACTAGGGGGCACAGGCATCACTAGGGGGGGACACAGACATCACTAATAGGGGGCACACAAACATCACTAATGTGGCCACACAGACATCACTAAGGGGACACAGACATCACTAAGGGGGGCACAGACATCACTAAGGGGGGCACAGACATCGCTAGGAGGAGACTGGGGTGCACGGACAGCACTTGCACAGCACAGAAATCACTAGGGGGTAAACAGCACTTGGGTTGGTACACAGTATTGGAGAGAACCCAACACTGCGGGTGATACACATCACTGGGGAGACTGCACACAGCACTGGGAGCTGCACACAGCACTGGGGGGGGCACACTGCACTGGAGAAGGGGCGGAGAGCGGGCAGCACACAGCGCCGGAGAGCGGCCGGCACACAGTGCCGGGGTGCGGGAGGGACACAGTGCTGGGGAACGGGCGGCACACAGCACCAGAGAGTGGGCAGCACACAAGCGCCGGAGAGAGGGCGGCACAATGCTGGAAGCGTTGAAGCTGCTGTGGGACGGAAGCACAGAGCGCTAAACCCATACACAAAGTAAGTCCTGAGCACGCTGGCACCTGCCAGTGAAAGAGCTCATTGGTGCGCACAAGCAGAGCATGTGAAGATTTAAAGGGCTGGCGGCCGGTAAGACCGCGGCGGCGGCCGGAGCACTAGTGCCCCCGGGAATCTGCTTGGGGGCCGCAGAAAAGGTCATGGCGGGCCGCATGTGGCCCGCGGGCCGGAGGTTCCCCACCCCTGCTATAGCCAATCAGATGTGTCCCAGCATATGTAACATACATCACGCCCGGGCAGTAGGTGGAGGAGGCACTATTAGGCCCAAACATAGGTGCTGATCAATGGTGTGGCTTTTCTGCGGTGTTGTGCAGTTTGAGGAGTCACGTGCTCCTACCTGGTTGCTGGCTCTCTAAACCCATTCCCAGGGTACATTTGTATGAGGTAGGTAGAAATAAGGCAGACCGCAGCTTGGTATGAACAGTTCAACTGCTTTACTGGATCACAGTATGATGGTTCACATCTTCTGGAGCAATTAGCTGCGACACTGGAATTCCATACAGGCTTTGGTTGGTTGGCAACTGGACTGGTGCTCTGTAATGGCAAATCTATATCTGCAGATGGCCTTGCTCCAATGGGCTTTGAAAAGACTGTCTGGAGAGGTACAGGACATTAGCAGCCCTAGAAAACTGCCCATCACCTCAAGCTCAGCTTATCTTAACTGCCCACTGTCATCTCCCCTGGTTACAACAGGGACCAGGCTATAGAGCAGAGGTCTCAAACATAAGGCCCGCGGGCCGCATGTGGCCCCACAGGATGCTTCGTGCGGCCCCCAGGCCCGTATCTCTGTTGACTATCACGGCCGCTGCAGGGGCCGCGGCCACTGTCTGCACTTTATGTCAGATGATTGTTTTGTCGGCGCTGCACTCTCAGAGTCAAGCGCTCTGTGCACAACTATTCCTCTAATGGAAACTGCATGACCTCAGCTGCTTACCTGTGATTAGCGGACGACTACGGCTGCATTGGAAACGTTGAGCACAGAGAGCTTGACTCTTGATTTGTGCTTTCCAGAAACAAGCAGCAATGGAAGTTGCTGAGTAAAATTAGCAAATCTGGCATTGCAGTGCCTAGTACATTATAGTGCTCAGTATGTTGATGTGCCCAGTACGTTATAGTGCCCATACATTGTGACCAACTCTTGGTTATGGAGCCATTTGATCTGTAAATTAAGCAGGCTTCTTCACTACAGATATGCCAAACATGTGGACACCATATTTTGCTGAATTTCTTGTTTGTGGGAGAATTATAGCGCTTTTACAGAGCCTTTGTGTTACCACTTATGTGGAAACCGATGTATTTCCATTTACAGATGTCAGGCCAGAATGGGGATTTGTTTTTTTATGGATTGAGTGGAAGCTTTTATTGGGCACATTTTACATAAAATATTGGATCACATATATGCTGTGCTCTATGCTTAGCACTTACATCGGGGTGTACATCAAAATCTCTGAATGACAGGATTCAGATGACACGCCCTAGGTATCCATTCACTATAATGGGGCAGGAGCATTACTCTGGAGTCTGTCTAGCCTCAGTTCATTGTTGTCTTTTTCAGAAGTGCACAAAACTGTGGTTATGCACCACTCAAAAGACGGATACAGCCGGATCTTAGCACAGACTGACTCCAAGGTGACTCCATCTGCCTAATTATAGGGAATCTTCAGTCAGGGGTTCCACCTAAATAACCTATTTCAGAGATTTATATGGAAATCCGATATACAGTGGGTACATAAAGTATTCAGACCCCCTTACGTTTTTCAAGCTTTGTTTCATTGCAGCTATTTGGTAAATTCAAAAAAGTTAATTTTGTTTTCTCACTAATGTACACTCTGCACCCTGTCTTGACAGAAATAAAACAGAAATGGAGATTTTTTTGCAAATTTATTAAACAAGTAAAACTGAAATATCACATGGTCATAAGTATTTGCTTAGTATTGAGTAGAAGCACCCTTTTGAGCTAGTACAGCCATGAGTCTTCTTGGGAATGATGCAACAAGTTTTTCACACTAGGATTTGGAGATCCTCTGCCATTCCTCCTTGCAGATCCTCTCCATTTCCGTCTGGTTGGATGGTGAACATTGGTGGACAGCCATTTTCAGGTCTCTCCAGAGATGCTAAATTGGGTTAAGGTCAGGGCTCTGGCTGGGCCAGTCAAGAATGGTCATAGAGTTGTTCTGAAGCCACTCCTTTGTTATTTTTATCTGTGTGCTTAGGGTCATTGTCTTGTTGGAAGGTGTACCTTCGGCCAAGTCTGAGGTCCAGAGCACTCTGGAAGTGGTTTTCTTCCAGGATATCTCTTTACTTGGCCGCATTCATCTTTCCTTCAATTGCAACCAGTCATCCGGTCCCTGCAGCTGAAAGGCACCCCCATAGCATGATGCTGCCACCACCATGTTTCACTGTTGGGATCATATTGGGCAGATGATGAGCAGTGCCTTGTTTTTTTCTTCCACACATACCACTTACACTTATCACCAAAAATGTTCTATCTTCGTCTCATCAGACCAGAGACTCTTATTTCTCGCAGTCTGGGAGTCCTTCATGTGTTTTTTTTGCAAACTCTATGCGGGCTTTCATATGTTTTGCACTGAGGAGAGGCTTCCATCGGGCCACTCTGCCATAAAGGCCTGACTGGTAGATGGTTGCAGTGATAGTTGACTTTGTGGAACTTTCTCCCATCTCCCTACTGCTTCTCTGGAGCTCAGCCATAGTGATCTTGGAGGTTCTTCTTTATCTCTCTCACAAAGGCTCTTCTCCCACGATTGCTCAGTTTGGCTGGACGGCCAGGCCTAGGAAGAGTTCTGGTGGACCCAAACTTCTTCCATTTAAGGATTATGGAGGCCAGTGTACTTTAGGAACCTTGAGTACTGTAGAAATCTTTTGTAACCTTGGCCAGATCTGTGCCTTGCCACAATTCTGTCTCTGAGCTCCTTGGGCAGTTCCTTTGAGCTCATGATTTTCATTTGGTCTGACATGTACTGTGAGAATAATTGAAGGATAAGTTGTGCTCAACTGCTATAGTCCTGGTGCTTGGGAGAAAAAAGTCCAAATATCAAAAAGTTACCCCGGCACACAGTAAAGAAAGATGAACAGTCCAGGTATAGTGGTATGCTTGTGTTATTTTGTTGTTTCATATATAAATGGTAATGTCTGACGTTGCGGCTCGTGCAAGAGCCTTCACCAGGGACAGGTGAGTGCTAGGACATACATGATATATGAAATATAAAAGAGAGAACAAAAAATGGTTTTACAATTACATCATGATATGGCATCAATAGACAAAATCAAATACCAACATATAACCTGTGAGGGAATGTGTAAAGGGGGGGGGATGTGTCAATTGTGTAGTGAGAGGGGTGTGAAACATGAGGGTATATGACCGCACTGATGGTGAGAGAAAGGAAAAAGGAAAAATCAAGGGAAGAGAGATGGAAAGAGAGGTGGAGGGGCTAAGGTCTGAGGGGTATAGTGAAAAAGGGGGTTGGAAAAACAAAGAAAAGGAAGGAAAAGAGGGGAGAAAGAGAAAAAGGGAAAGGAGGAGAGGAAGAGGGAAGAAGGGAAAGAATTGTAGAAAAGGACAAGAATGGAAAAGGGGAATAAGAAAGACATACCCGTATGATAAGATGTGGGAACAAGGTCCTAATAACACATATGAAGCAAAAGGAGAACAGAAGTCTGGAATGGAAATAAGCTGCATGTGGAGAATGACCAAAGAATGTAGATGAACATGAGAAAATGTAATTTACATCTAGATACTCAAGGAGGGCACTTGATATTGAGAAAATGTGTATAGCTGCGAATAAAAGTTGTTAAATAGAATAAATGAATGGAAAAAAGGGGGAGAGGGACAGGTGATATGGATACATACCAGTAATCCACTGCAGTGTAGTGTGAATAGGGGCTCACAACTAATGATGAGTAATGGGAAGGTCACTGCTGTAAGGATGCTACAAAGGAGAATATAATGAAAAAGGTGAAGGAATATTGTAAAAATATTGTTAAAATATTGTAAAAATGCTGTGACACTAATAGGTATGTAGAACGTACATACCAATATGTAATTGGCAAAGGTGTATCTTGTAAAAGTCAGTCATGCGTATTCAAAGACTAATGATGTGTGGGAGAAGCCACGTAAGGTATGGAGGATATACACTAGAGAGAAGTGACATCATATAGGAATAAGCGTAGCTGAAAAGGGTTCATAGTAATGAAATAGACTGATAAGGAAATATATACCTCTTAATGACAAAGGAATGGTGAGAGCACCAGGGAATTGCCTAAAAGTCATGAGGGCAGCATGTAAATGAAACAGCAAGGATAGTATGAGAAGCATAGTGCAGCAGCAGTGGAAGATCTTACCTATTGCAGCATGATGTGTCAAATGAGGGAGCCCAGGGGTAGGGTGAGAGGGAGAACTTTATATACAGACAGCGTGTAGTTCATTGGTGGCAGCAGAAGGTAGACTTCCGAGTATGGGGATGCTGGGAAGTGGTGACGTGTATGCGCATGCGCATTGCGCAGCGCCCGCTCTGCCCTCCTGTAAGAGGAACGCAGGTGGGCAGTGCGCAATGACGCATGCGTTGTGCTGTTAGAAGGAGAGAGGGGGTTGGCGCCGGCGCGCTGTGTCACTCCTATCCATATAGTGGTATCCTGGTGAGGCAGACAAGCACCGATGGAGCGTGCTGGAAGTGAGGAGAGCTAGGTGCACGCTATTAGGCTTGTGAAGGGTGTTCTAGGACATCTATAGGAAAAGACAAAAAGTGGAGATTAGTCTATTGCAAATTTAGCAATGTAAAATGATTTATTAGAAATATATTACACAATGATCTACAATCATATGTGCAGATAATATACAAGTAATATACATGTAATAAGGATTATGTGGTAGTAATAACCAAGGGATAACATGACATAGTGTTGAGATTACTCCCACTGAGGGGAGATAAATATGGATATGTCACATGACATAGGGAAAATACATATTTATTAGAAAATATTGTATTTGAATAAAAACATGACATATACATACGAATTACAATAATACCGAAATGGGTATAGGCAAGTACCACATGTACAGGAGACATCCTGTAGAACCTCATGAAAAATGAATAATAGTTATTAGCAAAGAGATAATTCAACTGATAATTTCATATTCCCTTTTGAGACCCATAGGCTCCAGGGTTTTTAATGTATGAATCCAATAGGCCTCCCGTAATTTGAGCCTATGGATTCTATTGCCTCCTCTTCTGATGGGGGGACGTGCTCAATTACTTGGAACCGCAACTGGGCTATGGAATGATTGTGGGAGATGAAATTAAAAGGGATGGGTAAAAGTGTTTGTTTGCAGCGAATGGTGGATTTGTGTTTGCTTATGCGGACCTGGATATGTTGAGTGGTTTCGCCAACATATCCGAGACCGCAGGGGCACTTGATGAGGTAGATTCCAAATGAAGAATCGCAGGTGTACAGACCCTTAATAGTAAAATGCTGACCAGTGTGAGGATGTGTGAAAGTGTCGCCCTTGGTAACATTAGAGCATTGGGTACACCCCAAACAGGGTAAGGTCCCCTTCCTTTGTGAGACCAAGGTGGATTGTAACGAGGAGGATTTAGTTGACCCAATGTCAGCTCTAACGAGATGATCCCTGAGGTTTTGTAATCTTTTTGGCAGAAAAGCGGGGGCCAGTTGAATGCAGGAATAGAGGGATAGGACCGGGAAAGTAAAGGCCATTGCTTGCGAATTATATCTCTAATAGGTGTATTGAAAGGGTGGTATGTAGAGACAAAGGGGACCCTAGAGGCCTCATTAGACCTTTTTGTACTGTGTGAAGATGACAAAGTTTGTCGGGATATATGTGATGGATAGCCACAGTCTTGAAATTTTTGGCTCATCTCATCATGGCGAATACTCTCAATTGCACTGTGAGGTCTTATATAGACAGGTGTGTGCAGGGGCGTAACGACCGCGGTCGCAGAGGTCGCCACTGCGACCGGGCCCGCGGGGTTAAAGGGGCCCGGCAGCCGCTCTGCAGAGCCGGCTGCCGGGCCCCTATGTGTAGTGCCGCTGTGTAGTGGCCGACTGCGCGACTGTTAGGGGGCCGGCCTGTGAGTCAGGGGAGCCCGGTGTCAGCAGGGGGCATAGGGGCCCCTGACCTGGAGAGGCCACCAGGCGTTCCTGACCTGCAGCAGAGCAGGACTGCTCCTGCACGGCAGACGGAATCCATCCTGCAGGACCTGCGATGATGTCATGCCCATGTGACTGTGGGAGGAGACACAGGAGGCCGGGGAGAAAGCAGGAGACGATACTTTGGACACATGACTGGTAATGAGAAAAGAGGAAACATGAGGGGGAGGGGGGCTGCAGGGTGAGTGCAGACTGCGACAGAAGCATGTGAAGGGGTGCAGAGTGTTTGAGAGGGGTAATTTGGGGTACAGGCAGGGTGAGTTATGTGGGGCAGGGTGTGTGACATATGGGGGTGTAGTGTGTGTGTGAGTGATATGGAGGGATGCAGGCTGTATGGGGAGCAGGGTGTGTGACATATGGGGGCAGGGGCGTAACTACCGCGGTCGCAGGGGTCGGAAGGAGAAGAGAGGTATTGTACTTGTTTTTTGTTATTTTGCTGGCTCCATGACACGTAGAGGCCCCGGGGGAAGCTGGCTGCATGACACATAGAGGCCCTTGGGGGGGGGGGCGGCTGGCTGCGTGACACCTGGTGGGACTGGCTGCATGACACATGGAGGCCTGGGGGGCTGGTTGCATGACACATGGAGGCCTGGGGGGCTGGCTGCATGACACCTGGTGGGGCTGGCTGCATGACACATAGAGGCCTGGGGGTCTGGCTGCATGACACCTGGTGGGGCTGGCTGCATGACACATAGAGGCCCTGGGGGGTCTGGCTGCATGACACCTGGTGGGGCTGGCTGCATGACACATAGAGGCCCTGGGGGGGCTGGCTGCATGACACCTGGTGGGGCTGGCTGCATGACACATAGAGGCCCTGGGGGGGCTGGCTGCATGACACCTGGTGGGGCTGGCTGCATGACACATAGAGGCCCTGGGGGGGCTGGCTGCATGACACATGGAGGCCTGGGGGGCTGGCTGCATGACACCTGGTGGGGCTGGCTGCATGACACATAGAGGCCTGTGGGGCTGGCTGCATGACACATGGAGGCCTGGGGGGCTGGCTGCATGACACATGGAGGCCTGGGGGGCTGGCTGCATGACACCTGGTGGGGCTGGCTGCATGACACATAGAGGCCTGTGGGGCTGGCTGCATGACACATGGAGGCCTGGGGGGCTGGCTGCATGACACATGGAGGCCTGGGGGGCTGGCTGCATGACACCTGGTGGGGCTGGCTGCATGACACCTGGTGGGGCTGGGGGGCTGGCAGCATGACACGTAGAGGCCCCGGGGCAAGCTGGCTGCATGACACATAGAGGCCCTGGGGGGGCTGGCTGCATGACACCTGGTGGGACTGGCTGCATGACACATAGAGGCCTGAGGGGCTGGCTGCATGACACCTGGGGGGCTGGCTGCATGACACATAGAGGCCTGGGGGTCTGGCTGCATGACACCTGGTGGGGCTGGCTGCATGACACATAGAGGCCTGTGGGGCTGGCTGCATGACACATGGAGGCCTGGGGGGCTGGCTGCATGACACCTGGTGGGGCTGGCTGCATGACACATGGAGGCCTGGTGGGGCTGGCTGCATGACACATAGAGGCCCTGGGGGGGCTGGCTGCATGACACCTGGTGGGGCTGGCTGCATGACACATGGAGGCCTGGGGGGCTGGCTGCATGACACATGGAGGCCTGTGGGGCTGGCTGCATGACACCTGGTGGGGCTGGGGGGCTGGGCTAGCAGCATGACACGTAGAGGCCCCGGGGCAAGCTGGCTGCATGACACGTGGAGGCCTGGGGGGCTGGCTGCATGATACATGGAGGCCTGGGGGTGCTGGCTGCATGATACATGGAGGTCTATGGGACTGCATAATAAACATGAAAGACACCTTATACATGGACTATAGGGGTGCATTATACATGGAGGAGTATGGGGCTGCATAATACAATATGATTCATGGGGCTGCATTATAATACATATAGGACTATGGGGGCTACATTATAATATATGGAGGACTATGGAGGCTAGTTTATACATGGTCTGTGGGGGTGCATTATAAAACAGGGAGGACTATGTTGTGCAGTATAAAATATGGAGAACTATGGAAAATGTATTATAATACATGGAGGACTATGGAAGTGCATTCTAATATATGAACGGTTATGTGGGACCCTTTATACTATATGGAAGGCTATGTGGGGGCCATTATAGTATTTGGAGAACTATGTACGAGGGGGGACAAAGATACAAGTATGGGATGGGAATGTTTTGTGCTGAGGTGTGAAGGCTCTTTCCCTCAGCACCCAGCTTTCCCATGCTCTGATATGGGAAAGCTGGGTGCTGAGGGAAAGATGTGTGACAGAGCATGGGAAAGCTGGGTGCTGAGGATAAGATGGATATCAGATCATGGGAAAGCAGAGTGCTGTGGGTAAAAGCCAAGTGTCAGCATCATTATCCCGTACCCTAAGTGTCGGTGTACATGGAGGGGGGCCCTGGTCCAAATTTTGCACCAGGGCCCATCAAACTCTAGTTACGCCACTGGGTGTGTGCCTTTCCAAATGAAGTCCTATCAGTTTAATTAAACACAGCTGGACTCCAATAAAGGAATAGAACCATCTCAATGAGGATCACAAGGAAATGGACAGCATGTGACTTAAATATGAGTGTCTGAGCAAAGGGTCTGAATACTTATGACCATGTTATATTTCAGTTTTTCTTGTTTAATAAATTTGCAAAAATTTCTACATTTCTGGGGGGTTTTTCTGTCAAGATGGGGTACAGAGTGTACCTTAATGAGAAAAAAAAGATTTTTTTTGAATTTTCCAAATGGCTCCAATGAAACAAAGAGTGAAAAATTTAAAGGTGTCTGAATACTTTCCGGACCCACTGTAAGCGCTCAGCGGGATAAATGTGAGCCTTACTGCGCTCTTTGGGAGGAAGAATGAATAAATAAACAGCAGGTAATTAATTGCTTTTATTTATTTTTTATGCCGTTCACAGTGTGGTATAGGTGATTGGACTGCTTTATTTTTCGGGACTGTGTGATTATGGATGTATATAGTTCGGGGTTTTTTTGACTATCACTTGCTAGAAACACTTATTTTTACACTATTTTCACTATTGACAGCAGAATCAGAGCGCTTAAATGGCTATGATTGGTACTAGCACTGATTGTGAACACACAGTAGACTGTCAGCTATGACCCATAACTGACACCCACTGATGAACTTGTTGGCACCGCAGCGGCAAGTGAGCCTGTGCGATCGTACCAGCGTACATGTATGGTGGTTTGTGTGATTGCACCTCCAGTGGCGCCGTACATGATGTCGTAAAGGTGTTAAATACAATTTCAATTTTTTTTTGGGGGGGGTGGAGAGTGAGTCTTTTGTCGGCCATGTGAAGCAAACACAAAGAGCTCAGCTTTCACTCAGTATGCTGGTATGGTAATACCTCTGAGCTCAAAATACACTTGGCCACCTCCTTGGGAAGGTGCTTCGTACCATCCACACCAAAAACTAAAACACTACAGTGCTAATATCACTTGCAGAAAGAGCATGAGCCAAAAGAAGCAAGGGCAAGGCCAATAAGGAGACTTCACAATATGGCGACTCCACCTTGCATGACAGTCTAGGACAAAGCAGTGGCAAAATTTGAGTGGTTCGCCAGCTTCATCCCTGGGCCTTCTGCTCACCAAATGGGCCTGCAACTTACACAGTTATCCCCAGGGGGAGAAGCTAGCATGTTATGTGATGAAGCAGGGCAGATACTCATTATGGTGCTACTCCCACTTAGAAAGACATTTGCGAGTGAGTCTATACCGCAGAACAATGTGTATACCGCAGATACAAATGCACCTTTCATATTAGAGTCCACTTTAGATTCTGATGAAGAATCAACACTGAGGGATGTTTTTATTCTGTTATGATATAACTGCAACCCTTAATATGCATATGTGGGGACTTAGAGAGGAAATATTCCACATTAGACAAGATATACAGAAAACCATTGATCGGATGAATGAGTTAGAGGGGAGAGTGAGCTCAATAGAAGACTGAATGCCTTCTATTCATCATGATCTCAAAAGGAGCGAACAAAACAAGAATTTGCTTTTCAACAAAAGGGTTGACCTGGAAAAGTGTCTGTGAAGAAAAAATCTATGACTACTTGCCATTCTAGATGGGGCAGAGGGCCATAACCTCGTGAAGTTTTAGAATCCTGGATACGTTATACTACAAACAAGGATGCCCTGTTTGCAATTAAATGTGCTCATAGAGCTCTAACCCATTCACTGCTGCTAGGCGGTCCACCATGTCCTATCTTAACCAAGTTACTTCCCTTCAAAGGTAGAGACTATGTTTTCTGTAAAGCCCGTGACCATCCTGCATTCACCATTAATGGAAATACAGCTCTCCTTATCCTGACTTCTCTGTGGAAGACCAAGAACACACGTTTGATTCTTTGGTGAAGCATTGTTCTGGATAAATGCCAATGACCGCTCTCAGAGAAACGGTAATGGTTGGCACAGCTCTTTCTAGATGATCAATGGCTGCCGAACACTCCTGTGTTCTCTATGAGACATCTCTGGCTGCAGCTTATCTCTAAAGCCAGCTTTACACCTTACAATTAGGTGTGCGATCTCGTATGCGATGTGACACGCCCAGGTCGCATATGCGATTGAATGAGATTGCACGTAGGTCGTTCATTTGCTGTCACACGTGCGTTAGTAGTCTATGTTAAATTGATCAATTTTGTGTGCGATCCTTTAGATCATGTGTTCTGTGATGTATGCATTGGGCACCTTTTTTTTTTTTTTTTTTTTTATTTATTGACTTGCCAAGCGTAATGTGTAGGGATGCGTTTTTACTATGTCATCTGCCATTCAGCTCTGCTACATGGCCGCTGACAGCAGCCACAGACAGCCATGTAGCAGAGCTGAATGGCAGATGACAGCAGACACAGACAGAGCCGCACAACCAGAATGAACTCGGGTGAACTTCACCCGACTTCATTGTCATGCTGCGGCTCTGTCTATGTCGCGTCCTGATTAGCGGTCTCCCGTGAAGGACTCACCGGTGACCGCTAAACTCCTGAGTAACTGAATTGAGCAGCCCTCTCTCATACTCACCGATCCCCGGCGCTGCACGGCATTCACACTGCTCCGGCGGCTTTTACTGTTTTGAAAAAGCCGGCCGCCCATTAAACAATCTCGTATTCCCTGCTTTCCCCGCCCACTGGCGCCTATGATTGGTTACAGTGAGACACGCCCCCACGCTGAGTGACAGGTGTCACACTGCACCCAATCACAGCAGCCGGTGGGCGTGTCTATACTGTGCAGTGAAATAAATAATTAAATAATTAAAACAAACGGCGTGCGGTTCCCCCCTAATTTTAAAACCAGCCAGATAAAGCCATACGGCTGAAGGCTGGTATTCTCAGGATGGGGAGCTCCACGTTATGGGGAGTCCCCCAGCCTAACAATATCAGTCAGCAGCCGCCCAGAATTGCCACATACATTAGATGCGACAGTTCTGGGACTGTACCCGGCTCTTCCCGATTTGCCCTGGTGCGTTGGCAAATCGGGGTAATAAGGAGTTATTGGCAGCCCATAGCTGCCAATAAGTCCTAGATTAATCATGTCAGGCGTCTATGAGATACCTTCCATGATTAATCTGTAAATTAAACACAAAAACCTGAGCTGAAACAATGTTCAGTAAACATGCAACATTAAGCATGTGAATTGCAGCCTTAAGACTAGAAAAAACCAAGGAGAAAAATTGTATGAAAAATACCCTGAATATAAATAAATAAATTGCAAGTGCTTAATAACAGGGTACTTAGTGTATACATTTTTGCAAAAAGGTAAAAAGCTGTCTCACCTCGTCACGGTGTACCCATCTGAGACAGTCCCTAACCTACTGAAGTTAAAAACATTATCAATACCTGACTTGTGTCATGTCAGAACTCCAATATGGATGGTGGCAAGTGGTTAGCTGTGTCCCAGATAAAATACACAGCAAAGTGAGACGCAATCAGCTGTTCAGTCTCAGTACTAGGAGGGCTGCACCCCCAACTTGCAACCAAGCAAGAAAACATACAAAAAAACACAAAAACCTGAGCTGAAACAATGTTCAGTAAACATGCAACATTAAGCATGTGAATTGCAGCCTTAAGACTAGAAAAAACCAAGGAGAAAAATTGTATGAAAAATACCCTGAATATAAATAAATAAATTGCAAGTGCTTAATAACAGGGTACTTAGTGTATACATTTTTGCAAAAAGGTAAAAAGCTGTCTCACCTCGTCACGGTGTACCCATCTGAGACAGTCCCTAACCTACTGAAGTTAAAAACATTATCAATACCTGACTTGTGTCATGTCAGAACTCCAATATGGATGGTGGCAAGTGGTTAGCTGTGTCCCAGATAAAATACACAGCAAAGTGAGACGCAATCAGCTGTTCAGTCTCAGTACTAGGAGGGCTGCACCCCCAACTTGCAACCAAGCAAGAAAACATACAAAAAAACACAAAAACCTGAGCTGAAACAATGTTCAGTAAACATGCAACATTAAGCATGTGAATTGCAGCCTTAAGACTAGAAAAAACCAAGGAGAAAAATTGTATGAAAAATACCCTGAATATAAATAAATAAATTGCAAGTGCTTAATAACAGGGTACTTAGTGTATACATTTTTGCAAAAAGGTAAAAAGCTGTCTCACCTCGTCACGGTGTACCCATCTGAGACAGTCCCTAACCTACTGAAGTTAAAAACATTATCAATACCTGACTTGTGTCATGTCAGAACTCCAATATGGATGGTGGCAAGTGGTTAGCTGTGTCCCAGATAAAATACACAGCAAAGTGAGACGCAATCAGCTGTTCAGTCTCAGTACTAGGAGGGCTGCACCCCCAACTTGCAACCAAGCAAGAAAACATACAAAAAAACACAAAAACCTGAGCTGAAACAATGTTCAGTAAACATGCAACATTAAGCATGTGAATTGCAGCCTTAAGACTAGAAAAAACCAAGGAGAAAAATTGTATGAAAAATACCCTGAATATAAATAAATAAATTGCAAGTGCTTAATAACAGGGTACTTAGTGTATACATTTTTGCAAAAAGGTAAAAAGCTGTCTCACCTCGTCACGGTGTACCCATCTGAGACAGTCCCTAACCTACTGAAGTTAAAAACATTATCAATACCTGACTTGTGTCATGTCAGAACTCCAATATGGATGGTGGCAAGTGGTTAGCTGTGTCCCAGATAAAATACACAGCAAAGTGAGACGCAATCAGCTGTTCAGTCTCAGTACTAGGAGGGCTGCACCCCCAACTTGCAACCAAGCAAGAAAACATACAAAAAAACACAAAAACCTGAGCTGAAACAATGTTCAGTAAACATGCAACATTAAGCATGTGAATTGCAGCCTTAAGACTAGAAAAAACCAAGGAGAAAAATTGTATGAAAAATACCCTGAATATAAATAAATAAATTGCAAGTGCTTAATAACAGGGTACTTAGTGTATACATTTTTGCAAAAAGGTAAAAAGCTGTCTCACCTCGTCACGGTGTACCCATCTGAGACAGTCCCTAACCTACTGAAGTTAAAAACATTATCAATACCTGACTTGTGTCATGTCAGAACTCCAATATGGATGGTGGCAAGTGGTTAGCTGTGTCCCAGATAAAATACACAGCAAAGTGAGACGCAATCAGCTGTTCAGTCTCAGTACTAGGAGGGCTGCACCCCCAACTTGCAACCAAGCAAGAAAACATACAAAAAAACACAAAAACCTGAGCTGAAACAATGTTCAGTAAACATGCAACATTAAGCATGTGAATTGCAGCCTTAAGACTAGAAAAAACCAAGGAGAAAAATTGTATGAAAAATACCCTGAATATAAATAAATAAATTGCAAGTGCTTAATAACAGGGTACTTAGTGTATACATTTTTGCAAAAAGGTAAAAAGCTGTCTCACCTCGTCACGGTGTACCCATCTGAGACAGTCCCTAACCTACTGAAGTTAAAAACATTATCAATACCTGACTTGTGTCATGTCAGAACTCCAATATGGATGGTGGCAAGTGGTTAGCTGTGTCCCAGATAAAATACACAGCAAAGTGAGACGCAATCAGCTGTTCAGTCTCAGTACTAGGAGGGCTGCACCCCCAACTTGCAACCAAGCAAGAAAACATACAAAAAAACACAAAAACCTGAGCTGAAACAATGTTCAGTAAACATGCAACATTAAGCATGTGAATTGCAGCCTTAAGACTAGAAAAAACCAAGGAGAAAAATTGTATGAAAAATACCCTGAATATAAATAAATAAATTGCAAGTGCTTAATAACAGGGTACTTAGTGTATACATTTTTGCAAAAAGGTAAAAAGCTGTCTCACCTCGTCACGGTGTACCCATCTGAGACAGTCCCTAACCTACTGAAGTTAAAAACATTATCAATACCTGACTTGTGTCATGTCAGAACTCCAATATGGATGGTGGCAAGTGGTTAGCTGTGTCCCAGATAAAATACACAGCAAAGTGAGACGCAATCAGCTGTTCAGTCTCAGTACTAGGAGGGCTGCACCCCCAACTTGCAACCAAGCAAGAAAACATACAAAAAAACACAAAAACCTGAGCTGAAACAATGTTCAGTAAACATGCAACATTAAGCATGTGAATTGCAGCCTTAAGACTAGAAAAAACCAAGGAGAAAAATTGTATGAAAAATACCCTGAATATAAATAAATAAATTGCAAGTGCTTAATAACAGGGTACTTAGTGTATACATTTTTGCAAAAAGGTAAAAAGCTGTCTCACCTCGTCACGGTGTACCCATCTGAGACAGTCCCTAACCTACTGAAGTTAAAAACATTATCAATACCTGACTTGTGTCATGTCAGAACTCCAATATGGATGGTGGCAAGTGGTTAGCTGTGTCCCAGATAAAATACACAGCAAAGTGAGACGCAATCAGCTGTTCAGTCTCAGTACTAGGAGGGCTGCACCCCCAACTTGCAACCAAGCAAGAAAACATACAAAAAAACACAAAAACCTGAGCTGAAACAATGTTCAGTAAACATGCAACATTAAGCATGTGAATTGCAGCCTTAAGACTAGAAAAAACCAAGGAGAAAAATTGTATGAAAAATACCCTGAATATAAATAAATAAATTGCAAGTGCTTAATAACAGGGTACTTAGTGTATACATTTTTGCAAAAAGGTAAAAAGCTGTCTCACCTCGTCACGGTGTACCCATCTGAGACAGTCCCTAACCTACTGAAGTTAAAAACATTATCAATACCTGACTTGTGTCATGTCAGAACTCCAATATGGATGGTGGCAAGTGGTTAGCTGTGTCCCAGATAAAATACACAGCAAAGTGAGACGCAATCAGCTGTTCAGTCTCAGTACTAGGAGGGCTGCACCCCCAACTTGCAACCAAGCAAGAAAACATACAAAAAAACACAAAAACCTGAGCTGAAACAATGTTCAGTAAACATGCAACATTAAGCATGTGAATTGCAGCCTTAAGACTAGAAAAAACCAAGGAGAAAAATTGTATGAAAAATACCCTGAATATAAATAAATAAATTGCAAGTGCTTAATAACAGGGTACTTAGTGTATACATTTTTGCAAAAAGGTAAAAAGCTGTCTCACCTCGTCACGGTGTACCCATCTGAGACAGTCCCTAACCTACTGAAGTTAAAAACATTATCAATACCTGACTTGTGTCATGTCAGAACTCCAATATGGATGGTGGCAAGTGGTTAGCTGTGTCCCAGATAAAATACACAGCAAAGTGAGACGCAATCAGCTGTTCAGTCTCAGTACTAGGAGGGCTGCACCCCCAACTTGCAACCAAGCAAGAAAACATACAAAAAAACACAAAAACCTGAGCTGAAACAATGTTCAGTAAACATGCAACATTAAGCATGTGAATTGCAGCCTTAAGACTAGAAAAAACCAAGGAGAAAAATTGTATGAAAAATACCCTGAATATAAATAAATAAATTGCAAGTGCTTAATAACAGGGTACTTAGTGTATACATTTTTGCAAAAAGGTTTTTGTGTTTTTTTGTATGTTTTCTTGCTTGGTTGCAAGTTGGGGGTGCAGCCCTCCTAGTACTGAGACTGAACAGCTGATTGCGTCTCACTTTGCTGTGTATTTTATCTGGGACACAGCTAACCACTTGCCACCATCCATATTGGAGTTCTGACATGACACAAGTCAGGTATTGATAATGTTTTTAACTTCAGTAGGTTAGGGACTGTCTCAGATGGGTACACCGTGACGAGGTGAGACAGCTTTTTACCTTTTTGCAAAAATGTATACACTAAGTACCCTGTTATTAAGCACTTGCAATTTATTTATTTATATTCAGGGTATTTTTCATACAATTTTTCTCCTTGGTTTTTTCTAGTCTTAAGGCTGCAATTCACATGCTTAATGTTGCATGTTTACTGAACATTGTTTCAGCTCAGGTTTTTGTGTTTTTTTGTATGTTTTCTTGCTTGGTTGCAAGTTGGGGGTGCAGCCCTCCTAGTACTGAGACTGAACAGCTGATTGCGTCTCACTTTGCTGTGTATTTTATCTGGGACACAGCTAACCACTTGCCACCATCCATATTGGAGTTCTGACATGACACAAGTCAGGTATTGATAATGTTTTTAACTTCAGTAGGTTAGGGACTGTCTCAGATGGGTACACCGTGACGAGGTGAGACAGCTTTTTACCTTTTTGCAAAAATGTATACACTAAGTACCCTGTTATTAAGCACTTGCAATTTATTTATTTATATTCAGGGTATTTTTCATACAATTTTTCTCCTTGGTTTTTTCTAGTCTTAAGGCTGCAATTCACATGCTTAATGTTGCATGTTTACTGAACATTGTTTCAGCTCAGGTTTTTGTGTTTTTTTGTATGTTTTCTTGCTTGGTTGCAAGTTGGGGGTGCAGCCCTCCTAGTACTGAGACTGAACAGCTGATTGCGTCTCACTTTGCTGTGTATTTTATCTGGGACACAGCTAACCACTTGCCACCATCCATATTGGAGTTCTGACATGACACAAGTCAGGTATTGATAATGTTTTTAACTTCAGTAGGTTAGGGACTGTCTCAGATGGGTACACCGTGACGAGGTGAGACAGCTTTTTACCTTTTTGCAAAAATGTATACACTAAGTACCCTGTTATTAAGCACTTGCAATTTATTTATTTATATTCAGGGTATTTTTCATACAATTTTTCTCCTTGGTTTTTTCTAGTCTTAAGGCTGCAATTCACATGCTTAATGTTGCATGTTTACTGAACATTGTTTCAGCTCAGGTTTTTGTGTTTTTTTGTATGTTTTCTTGCTTGGTTGCAAGTTGGGGGTGCAGCCCTCCTAGTACTGAGACTGAACAGCTGATTGCGTCTCACTTTGCTGTGTATTTTATCTGGGACACAGCTAACCACTTGCCACCATCCATATTGGAGTTCTGACATGACACAAGTCAGGTATTGATAATGTTTTTAACTTCAGTAGGTTAGGGACTGTCTCAGATGGGTACACCGTGACGAGGTGAGACAGCTTTTTACCTTTTTGCAAAAATGTATACACTAAGTACCCTGTTATTAAGCACTTGCAATTTATTTATTTATATTCAGGGTATTTTTCATACAATTTTTCTCCTTGGTTTTTTCTAGTCTTAAGGCTGCAATTCACATGCTTAATGTTGCATGTTTACTGAACATTGTTTCAGCTCAGGTTTTTGTGTTTTTTTGTATGTTTTCTTGCTTGGTTGCAAGTTGGGGGTGCAGCCCTCCTAGTACTGAGACTGAACAGCTGATTGCGTCTCACTTTGCTGTGTATTTTATCTGGGACACAGCTAACCACTTGCCACCATCCATATTGGAGTTCTGACATGACACAAGTCAGGTATTGATAATGTTTTTAACTTCAGTAGGTTAGGGACTGTCTCAGATGGGTACACCGTGACGAGGTGAGACAGCTTTTTACCTTTTTGCAAAAATGTATACACTAAGTACCCTGTTATTAAGCACTTGCAATTTATTTATTTATATTCAGGGTATTTTTCATACAATTTTTCTCCTTGGTTTTTTCTAGTCTTAAGGCTGCAATTCACATGCTTAATGTTGCATGTTTACTGAACATTGTTTCAGCTCAGGTTTTTGTGTTTTTTTGTATGTTTTCTTGCTTGGTTGCAAGTTGGGGGTGCAGCCCTCCTAGTACTGAGACTGAACAGCTGATTGCGTCTCACTTTGCTGTGTATTTTATCTGGGACACAGCTAACCACTTGCCACCATCCATATTGGAGTTCTGACATGACACAAGTCAGGTATTGATAATGTTTTTAACTTCAGTAGGTTAGGGACTGTCTCAGATGGGTACACCGTGACGAGGTGAGACAGCTTTTTACCTTTTTGCAAAAATGTATACACTAAGTACCCTGTTATTAAGCACTTGCAATTTATTTATTTATATTCAGGGTATTTTTCATACAATTTTTCTCCTTGGTTTAATCTGTAAATTACAGTAAATAAACACACACACACCCGAAAAAATCCTTTATTATAAATAAAAAACACACACACATTCCCTGGTTCACCACTTTAATCAGCCCCAAAAAGCTTGTCCGGCGTACTCCAGGATGATGCAGCGTCGCTTCCAGCGCTGCTGCATGGAGGTGACCGGAGCTGCAGAATACACAGCCGCTCCTGTCACCTCCACACAGCTAATGAAGACAGCCGCGCGATCAGCTGAGCTGTCACCGAGGTTACCCGCTGTCACTGGATCCAGCGGTGGATGCAGCGGTGGCCGCGGGTAACCTCAGTGACAGCTCAGCTGATCGTGCTATTCCCTTTATTTGCTGTGTGGAGGTGACCGGAGCGGCTGTGTCTGCTGCAGCTCCGGTCACCTCCATGCAGCAGCGCTGGATGCGACGCTGGACCATCCTGGAGTACGCCGGACATGGAGGGCTTTTTGGGGCTGATTAAAGTGGTGAACCAGGGTATATGTTTGTGTTTTTTATTTCTAATAAAGGATTTTTTCGGGCGTGTGTGTTTATTTACTGTAATTTACAGATTAATCATGGAAGGTGTCTCATAGACGCCTGACATGATTAATCTAGGACTTATTGGCAGCTATGGGCTGCCAATAACTCCTTATTACCCCGATTTGCCAACGCACCAGGGCAAATCGGGAAGAGCCGGGTACAGTCCCAGAACTGTCGCATCTAATGTATGCGGCAATTCTGGGCTGCTGTTGGCTGATATTGTTAGGCTGGGGGGCTCCCCATAACGTGGAGCTCCCCATCCTGAGAATACCAGCCTTCAGCCGTATGGCTTTATCTGGCTGGTTTTAAAATTGGGGGGGAACCGCACGCCGTTTGTTTTAATTATTTAATTATTTATTTCACTGCACAGTATAGACACGCCCACCGGCTGCTGTGATTGGGTGCAGTGTGACACCTGTCACTCAGCGTGGGGGCGTGTTTCACTGTAACCAATCATAGGCGCCGGTGGGCGGGGAAAGCAGGGAATACGAGATTGTTTAATGGGCGGCCGGCTTTTTCAAAACAGTAAAAGCCGCCGGAGCAGTGTGAACGCCGTGCAGCGCCGGGGATCGGGGATTGGTGAGTATATGAGAGAGGGGGATAGAATGACATGGACAGAGAGAGAGGGACAGAGATAGTGACGGACTGACAGAGATTAGTGAATGACAGACATTGTGAGGCGCTTCAGAACGCAGCTTTTCAGCTGCGCTCTGAAGCAGACCTTTTTTAAGCTGCGGTGCAGAGCGCACACCTGCGCACATAGCATCAGACACCAAAATCGTATGAGGGATGTCACACGTTTCAATTGACTAGGTTCATACAACAAAACGTCCAATGTATGAGGAATAAACGACGTGTATGCAATCACCGTATTTTCGTTCAATCTTGATTGCACGTAGGTGTCACACGCAAATACGTCACGAACGATGCCGGATGTGCGTCACTTACAACTTGACCCCGACGACGGATTGAAAGATTTATTGAAGCGTGTAAAGCAGGCATTAGAGAATAAAAATGTTTGCAATTTGAAATCAAAAAGTCAAAAAGGTCTCGCTGGCTACCGGCAGTGTTTTCTCTGACTGGTCTCCCCGAGATCAGTGATTGTTTTGTTTTGTTGGTCTACTAGGCATTGCTCCCACCCGGCCAGAATCCTACTCCACACTGATGAGGGGAAATACCCCGAAACGGCTTTAAAAAAAAAAGTTGTCAAAAAGTTGGATATTGACTAAAAGGGCCACTTAATATGGTGGTTATGGCGGTCTCCTAAAAAGAGTCACCCCTTGGCTGGGCCCTTCCCGGAGGGATATCTGGCTGGTTTTCTGTGTTGAGACTCCTAACAGAGGCTCCACGGACCTTTTTGATTTGCATATTTCCCGGGGGTCAATGTACCTAGAATTTCACTGTCTTGAGCGCCCTCGCTGGCTGCCGGCAGTGTTTTCTCTGACTGGTCTCCCCGAGATCAGTGATTGTTTTGTTTTGTTGGTCTACTAGGCATTGCTCCCACCCGGCCAGAATCCTACTCCACACTGCTGAGGGGAAATACCCCGAAACGGTTGTCTGTGGATGGGATACCTGGCCTTGGCATTTCCCTTGTCATATCTTTAAACTTGTCAAAAAGTTGGATATTGACTAAAAGGGCCACTTAATATGGTGGTTATGGTGGTCTCCTAAAAAGAGTCACCCCTTGGCTGGGCCCTTCCCGGAGGGATATCTGGCTGGTTTTCTGTGTTGAGACTCCTAACAGAGGCTCCACGGACCTTTTTGATTTGCATATTTCCCAGGGGGCAATGTACCTAGAATTTCACTGTCTTGAGCGCCCTCGCTGGCTGCCGGCAGTGTTTTCTCTGACTGGTCTCCCCGAGATCAGTGATTGTTTTGTTTTGTTGGTCTACTAGGCATTGCTCTCCCACCCGGCCAGAATCCTACTCCACACTGATGAGGGGAAATACCCCGAAACGGTTGTCTGTGGATGGATACCTGGCCTTGGCATTTCCCTTGTCATATCTTTAAACTTGTCAAAAAGTTGAATATTGACTAAAAGGGCCACTTAATATGGTGGTTATGGTGGTCTCCTAAAAAGAGTCACCCCTTGGCTGGGCCCTTCCCGGAGGGATATCTGGCTGGTTTTCTGTGTTGAGACTCCTAACAGAGGCTCCACGGACCTTTTTGATTTGCATATTTCCCAGGGGGCAATGTACCTAGAATTTCACTGTCTTGAGCGCCCTCGCTGGCTGCCGGCAGTGTTTTCTCTGACTGGTCTCCCCGAGATCAGGGATTGTTTTGTTTTGCAATTTGAAATCAGACATACTGGATTCTTAGGTGCCCTGACATTATCTATTGGGGGACAATCGGGAAACTACCATAAACATTAAAGAATTCACTGTTGAGGAACTATAAGACTCAAAATGTCCACTATTTTTTAAAACAATATCACTAGCTCAGGTGGACAAGTACAGTATGTGAAAATGTAGCGCCCCTGAGCCACCCAGGGCACTACAAGGAACTGCATCCTCTTGGGGATGCAGGACCTACCCCCTGCGACCTGGAGTACCAGTGCCGATACCACCAAAGCGCAACCAAAATCCTAGTTCTCCACTCCACATCAGGACTAAAGGGTTAATGTTACGTCACCGCCAGAGTCTGCTCCAACGACTTCTGCACCGATCACCAGGCGACGCCGTGTTCCTGCCATGGATGGTGCTGGTGATGGGAGAGGAGTCGATGCCAGCGGCACCGGTGGGCGCAGGCTCCGATCATCCACTGGGCTGGGTTAGATTGGGATCTGCAGTACCGCTAGCTGACTGTGGGTGGCATGTGTCTTCCAGCTAAAGTTGTTAGCGTTCAGCTACAGCCAATGGGAAGACACCACACCCTTCTTATTCCCCCTCCTGTCACATGACCACTGCCAGAGATAGTTCTGATTTCCTGGCTCCTGGTCCGCCCTTCTGTTTTGTGATTCCTGTGTGCTGACTTCTGTGTGTTTTCTGACTACCCTTCTGCCTGCTGTTTTTGTACCTCGCTGCCCGATCCGGATTTGACCTCTGCTCCGTTTTCTGATTATGTCCTTGTCTGCCGATTCTGTCCCTGCTCGGCTATTCCTGGTTTGACCCTGCCTGATGACTAATCTCATCGGACTGCAGCCTTCCACAGGTAGTGATCTCCAATGCCCTGTGTAATTCCAAATCCCTGTATAGGTGTTAAAGGGTTTCAGAGTTCTGGGGGTCCTGCTTGGTGAGTGGCTTCCCTCTAGACTGTCCATTACATCCCCCTGAGTCTGTTGATCCAGGCAGGCGTTACAGTTAATCAAGTAAGGGGATGGTCGCCTAGAGTTAAGAACGAGTCCAGGGATTATCCAGCCTGATGGGAGGGGATAGAGAGAACAGTGGCCCACAGAGAGGTGTGCGGACGTGCTCGAGCTAGGTCCGTGCAACGGAGACCCGGGGGCACAGGAGAGAGGTCACCAGGGCAGGTACATACAAGTACCGCTGGGACTGGAGCACACACGGGGCACAGGGCCCTAGATCAGGCGCCAGTTCTACATGGCTTGATAATCCCCTGCATGGTGTGGACACCTTCATGGACTTCACCGAACCAAATAATCCTGGGACATCAGCAGTAAACTAGGATCGGGGTTCGGACACTTACCTCCCCACAGGGTCCGCACTGCCCGCTGTACGGAGAAGGAGACTGTACCCCAAAAGGGACAGTTGGGCCCCCAAATGCTCTATGCTACGGGGACCGAATCAACAGAGAGTGACGGGGACTGAGCAACCTGGGTCACTACATTGGCACTGATACTCCATGGGACCTGAACCAGTCATCCACAGGTCGGAGTAAGTAAAGACTGTTCATTACAAACTTGTGTGGTCTCCGTTATTGCCCTTCACAAGTCCCAGGCTCGGCTCTACCTGCGGAGGGCCCAACATCATTGCTGCAACCACCACCAGCACTAGGAGTACCAACATTCGCAGCGGCGGTTCTTCACTTGCAATATGCAGGGGGGTGGTACATTATAAATGTGTTTAACATCTATCTATCCATCCATCCATCCTAGCTTTTTAGGCTATGTGACCACGATCAGGGTTTGCAGCATTTGGGACGCAGAGTGTTTTCGCTGCATCCAAAACACTACATTGTGCAGTACAAGCACAGTGGAAGGATTTTTAGAAATCTCCTGCCCACTGTGCTTCTTTTCTCTGTAGCATAAACTGACCGATGGTGTGGCTTCCTGGGCCTCAGTATGTCAATTTATGCTGCGGAGACGAGAGTGTTGTCTGCAGGGAGAATAGGGATAAAGTCCGCAGCAGCCTGAACCCGGACAGTGGGCATGGGCAGCTGCGTTCTCCCATATACAACACTCACATCTCCACAGGAGGGCTGACATTGCGTCCTAAACTAATTGTTACCAGGTAGTGGGCACATAGCCTAAATGTGTGAAATTTGGCACTACAGCAACATTTGTGTGAAGCACCTGTGGATTCAAAATGCTCACTATGACCCTGAATAAAATGATTGAGGCATCTAGTTTCCAAAATTGGGTCACTTATGGGGGTTTCTGCTGTATTGGTACCCTAGGGGCCCTGCAAATGCAACAGGGTACCCGCAATTTATTTCAACTTTTCCAAAATTGAAATGGTACTCCTTCCGTGTTGAGCTCTACCATTTGTCCAAACAGAGGTTTTTGGCCACATGTGGGGTATCACTGCGCTCATAAGAAATTGAATAACAAACTGTCCACTTTTAGGTGTTTCCTCTTGAAAAAGTGACAAATTTGATGCTAAAGCAACATTTTTGTGAAAAAAAATGAAAATTTCAATATGACGGCCTAAAGGCTACTTTACACACTGCGATATCGGTCCCGATATCGCTAGTGTGGGTACCCGCCCCCATCTGTTGCGCGACACGGGCAAATCGCTGCCCGTGCCGCACAACAGCCATCACACATACTGACCTGTCCGGCGACGTCGCTGTGACGGGCGAACCGCCTCCTTTCTAAGGGGGCGGTCCGTGCGGCGTCACAGCGACGTCACTGAAGCGTCACTGAACCGCCGCCCAATAGCAGCGGAGGGGCGGAGATGAGCAGGACGTAACATCCCGCCCACCTCCTTCCTTCCTCATAGCGGCCGGGAGACAGGTAAGGGGAGCTTCCTCGTTCCTGCGGCGTCACACGCAGCGATGTGTGCTGCCGCAGGAACGAGGAACAACTTCGTTACTGCTGCAGTAACGATTTTTAAGAATGGACCCCCATGTCGCCGATTAGCGATTTTGCACGTTTTTGCAACGATGCAAAATCGCTTATCGGTGTCACACGCAACGGCATCACTAATGCGGCCGGATGTGCGTCACAAAATCCGTGACCCCAACGACTCCGCATTAGCGATGTCGCAGCGTGTAAAGCCCGCTTTAGGCTATGTGCGCACGTTGTGTTTTTTTTGCATTTTAAACTGTACTGTGTCAATGACAAAATGCATGCGTTTTGCTACTCCAGCAAAGTCTATGATTGGAGTTCTATGTATCTGTCGCGGGCGGGGAGGAGGGTGTCAGCACACCGCGCTCACCCCTTCTGCTCGGGTCCGGCAGCTGCTCCTGGTGGCTCGAGCCGTGGGCCGGATCCCGGGGTGTCTCGAGCGACACTCCTCGCCCGTGAGTGAAAGGGGGTGTTTGTTGGGTGTGGGGATTGTTATGGTTCGTGACGCCACCCACGGTTGTGGTGATTGCACCACCGCTGCTCAGTGTGGGGGTCCCGGGGATGGTGATGCGGAGCAGCCAGGTGTTGTGTTGCCCCTCCGTGGGTAGGGGTTGGTGACCCCGGGGCCCGGTGATGAGATGTGAAGTGTAGGGCCTGGAGGGCGCAGGGACGCGGGGGCAGCGCTGTGCCTTGCGGCACTATGGTACTCACTCAGCCTGACACACGGACACAGTTTGTACGGTAAACCAACGGCTGGTAGGACGGTCCCACAGACGGCTGCACCTGCACTCCCGGTAGGTAGCGGTGACGTTTCTCTTCCTTGCACCTATGTTGTCTGATGGTAGCGGTGGATTCCCTCCGGTTACCCGCTCCCCGACTGCAATCTGGGCCGGAGGAGCTCTACACTTTGCCCGCAGGCGCTGGCCCTGGGGAAACTTGTGCCTTGGCGGTGGCGGTGTCTCCCCGGTAATGGTCGGGCTGTTGCCGTCAATCGGGACTTGGTTGCTGGGGGATCTGCGTCCCCGTCACTGACGGATTTGGCAAATTTGGCGACTCCTAGCCTTGCCGGGGTCCGAGAGGCCCCTGCCCTGGTGCTGACTGTCCTTCGGAACACTGCTCCAGACCACCGGGCACACAGCCAACGGGGTCCTTCCAGGAACTTCCAAACTGTCCCCCTCCAAACAGTCACCGCCGTCGCTGACCTTGCTGTTCTAGCCCTACACACGGCTGGGCTCTCAGGCTTTCTTTCCTTCTCTCACTTTGCTTGCTTCTCTCCTTTACACTTCTCTACTTTCACCACTTTCACTTCTCTGTTTCCTCTAGCCCTCAGCTAGACTTCACTCTTCCCCTGCCCGGGGCTATCTGCTGTTCACTCTTTCATGTCCCTAGCTGGACTCCTGGTTACTTCCTGCCTCCAGTGTTGTGAGCTCCTTGGTGGGCGGAGCCAACCGCCTGGCCCACCCCCTGGTGTGCATCATCAACCTCTGGAGGAAGGCAACAAGGATTTCTGGTTAGCAGGTGTGCCTACCTGGAGTGTGGGGTGTGGTGGTGTTGTGACCTGTGTCCCCTGGCTTGCCCAGGGCGACACATTCCCCCTTAGCAAAATGCAGACCGTCCGCGGGCTGCCGTCCTACACCGGTTTTATTTTTCTGTAAAAGGGGATAACAAGGGTTAATCAAACATCAACAACATTTTTAATCAAAAACTCTTCCCAAGACGGGAGGCACATTTTCTTAAACGTTGCAACGGTTTACGGCTACGGTTTCCGCTCTCTCCCACCCAAGCAACCTGGCCCTGATGCTGCCCCTAAAGCCCAGGCAGCACCCCTTGACCCACAGTCCAGCACAAGTTACCCGAGCGGGATCTGTCCTTCCCCTCCAGAGGGTGGCCACCGGTTCCTTTGGTGGCTGGGCCCTGGCCTGCTCTGCTCAGGGCCCTCCCTCCAACCTGCCTCTCCGGAGGCGGCATTGCGGAAACGGTAACGGTAACCAACATATTTACAAGCCACTTAACGTTTGTGGTGCCCTGCAAGTTCACGGGCTTGTCCATGGATAGTTCCCATGCATTTTAAACGGTCCCCACGGGGACAACGGTGCCAGCTCCTGCCGGTTGCAAATCACAAAAGCAAATCAGGTAACTTCTTCGGTATAATCATTTTCATTTTTCAAAACTTTTCAAACAAACACACAACACTCTTTTACATTTGCGGACCCCTCTTACTCATAGAACGGTCTCCCTGTACCTAAGTGGGGGTCTACCTAGGTTGGAACGGGTGGACCTTCGGGGCCCGGTGTCAGTGGTGCTAGACAGTGGGGTAGAGGGAACAATCGGTTCCTCCTCCCTGCTATAGTGTGGAGCAGGCGGAGGTGCAGGGGGGCTGGGTACAGGTTCATCCCTGGGCACTGGCACTGGTTCTGGCTCACGGTTAACCGCTTCCACTACTTCTTCATCCACGGGTTGTGGGAACAGTATCACTGGAAGTATCACCGCGCCGTTCTGTGTAGGCCAGTTTGCTGGGAAGTCACCCATTACAGTGTGGATTACCTCTGCTGCCTTTTCCACTGGTGGAGGAACCGGTACTTCAGCCTCTGCTTTCAACGCTGGGGGGCATTTTTTTAGATGGTCCCGAGAAACTGTGGCCAGGGTCCCCCTTGGTCACGACTGATCTGGTAGGTCTTCCCATTGTCCCACTCGGTGGGTTGTACGACGTAAGGGACTTGCTCCCACTGGTCATCCAGTTTGTGGGCTTTTCTCTTCCGTTTCAGCACCACATCTCCTGGCTGGAAAGGACCTGCAGGCGCCTTCTGGTTGAACCGGTGCTCTTGCTGTTCTCGACTTCGACTGAGGTTTTTCTCCACATACTCCTGGATTTGCCGATACTGGGCCCTCCTCCGACTTTCCCACTCTGCCGTTGAAGGGAGTGCTTCCGGAGCCTCCAACCCCATCTCCAGATCCACCGGCAGGCGGCCAGGCCGAGCCCTCATCAGATACGCTGGGGTGCACTTCGTCGAGCTGGATGGGATATTATTGTACATGTCGACCAAGTCGGGTAACTTTTCCGGCCACATGTTCCGTTCTTCCAGCGGTAGCGTCTTGAGGAGCCCCAGGACCAAGTGGTTCATTTTCTCGCACATGCCGTTGGTTTGGGCATGGTACGGAGTGGTCCGGATCTTCTTGCAGCCGTACAACTGGCAGAATTCGTGAAACACTTCTGCTTCAAAAGCCGGGCCTTGGTCAGTCAGCACCTTCTCGGGGTACCCATGGGGTCGGCAAAAATAGGCCTGGAACGCTCGAGCAGCGGTTCGACCAGTCAAGTCCTTAACGGGGACTACCACCATAAATCTTGAGTAGTGGTCTACCATGGTCAATGCGTAGGTGTACCCACTTCGGCTAGGGGTGAGTTTGACATGGTCCAGGGCGACCAGCTCCAGCGGCTGATGGGTGACGATGGGATGTAACGGTGCCCTCTGGCTAGTCTCGTCCTTTCTCCTCAGTGTACAAGGACCGCACTCCCGGCACCAGGCTTCCACCGATTCACGCATCCCACTCCAATAGAACCGCTCCCTCAACAGCATCTCCAGCTTCTTCCACCCGAAGTGGCCAGCACCATCATGGTATGCCCGCAGGACAGTAGCAACCTCAGCTTGAGGAACGATCAACTGGCATATTTTCTCATGGGTCTTTGGGTTGATCAGCTCACGGTACAGCCTCCCTTGGTGTAGGTAGAGCCGTTTTCGTTCTTTCCACAAGCGTTGGGCTTCGGCTGGAGCGGCAGGGTCTATTCCCATAGCACCTTGTTCCACCAGGGTCTTGACAAGGCGGACAGCCGGCGCTTGGTCCTGGGCGTCCTGCCACTCTTGACTGGGCCGCGGGTCCAGATCCACCCGTTGCTGACATACTTGTACTCTTTCAGTAGGCGGCTGGTGGAACGCAGGCAACTCAATCTCCTCGAGGTCGTCATCCTCGCACCCCTCTTCTGACAAATGGGGCATCCGGGAGAGTGCATCTGCATTGATGTTGACACGACCAGCTCGGTACTTTATGGTGAAATCATAGTTGGCTAACCGGGCTACCCACCGCTGCTCCAGCGCGCCCAACTTGGCCGTGTTCAGGTGAGTCAGTGGATTGTTGTCCGTGAATGCGGTAAATTTTGCTGCCGCCAAATAGTGCCGAAACCGCTCCGTGATAGCCCACACCAACGCCAGTAGCTCAAGCTTGAAAGAGCTATAATTCTCAGGGTTCCTTTCGGTCGGCCGGAGTTTTCGGCTGGCGTAGGCAATCACCTTCTCCTTTCCATCCTGGACCTGGGATAGGACCGCTCCTAGCCCCACGTTACTGGCGTCCGTGTGGAGGATGAATGGGCGCCCATAATCAGGGTACGCCAGGACCTCTTCTCCGGTCAGGGCCGCCTTGAACTGGCAAAAGGACTCCTCATGCTTGTCTTCCCACGACAGTGGGGCTCCAATGGGTCTTCCACCTTTGGTCTGTCCCACGAGGAGATCTTGCATGGGGGCAGCCATCTTCGTGTACCCCTTTATAAAGCGCCGATAGTATCCCACCAGGCCCAGAAACTGCCTTACCTCCCTCACTGTGGTTGGTCTCGGCCAGCTCTGGATGGCAGTGATCTTCTCAGGGTCAGGGGCGACACCATCCGCACTCACCACATGCCCTAGATACTGCACCCTGGGTTTCAGCAGATGGCATTTCGAGGGCTTCAACTTCATCCCGTACTTGGCAAGGGACGCGAACACCTCGGCCAGGTGCTCCAGATGGGCTTCATACGTCTGGGAATAAACAATCACATCATCCAAATACAGCAGGACGGTCTCGAAGTTTAAGTGTCCCAGACAGCACTCCATCAACCGTTGGAAGGTCCCAGGGGCATTGCACAGCCCAAACGGCATGCTATTGAATTCGCAGAGCCCCATCAGGGTGGTGAAGGCGGTCTTCTCCCGGTCCTCTGGGGCCACGGCCACTTGCCAGTATCCGCTGGTGAGGTCAAGGGTCGAGAAGTAGTTTGCAGTTCTTAGTGCAGCCAAAGACTCTTCAATACGAGGCAACGGATAGGCATCTTTATGGGTTATCTGGTTGATCTTCCGGTAGTCCACACACATCCGCATGGTACCATCCTTCTTCTTGACCAGTACCAACGGAGCGGCCCAGGGACTACAGCTGTCCCGAATAACCCCTGCCTCCTTCATATTCCTCAACATATCCTTGGCACACTGGTAATGTGCAGGGGGAATAGGTCTATACCTCTCTTTGATAGGGGGATGTTCACCCGTGGGAATATGGTGTTGGACCCCCTTGATCTGCCCAAAGTCTAGGGGGTGCTTACTAAAAACCTGTTCGTACTCCTGCACCACCCTGTGTACCCCTGCCCTGTGATGTGTAGGGGTGTCATCCGTGCCTACATGTAGCTGTTGGTGCCACTCCTTTGTGTCCCCCTGGGGTGGGGAAGTGCTGGTGGTAGGTGGGAGTGTGGATGGACTGGCTTCATGGATAGTGTGAGGGTCCAGGGTGAGCAGCTTGGCAATGGTGGCATACCGGGGGAGCCTGACTTCTTGCTCCCCACAGTTCAACACTCTCACGGGCACTCTCCCTTTCTTCACATCTACCACCCCTCGGGCGGCTACTACAGTGGGCCAGTGCTCGGAAGGCATGGGCTCCATCATCGCAGGGTAGTCACGCCCCTGAGGCCCTACTGCTGCCCTACACCAAATCATCATCTCACTCCTAGGGGGCACAGTCAATGGAGCAACATCCATCACTCTCACTCCACCAATCTCCCCTCCGGTTGAGCTTACATGCTGGCGGTACATCAGGGCGCGGATCTCACGCTGCACAGCCCTCTGCCGGCTCCCTGCCGCTGTGGCGGCCAGCTGTTGTAATAGGGATAACACATCAGCCATGCAGTGCTCCATCACATTGGTTCCCAGCACTATCTTTGGGTTATGATCACTGGGTTCATTCATGATCACAATCATACCCTGATGTTGTAGTTCAGCTTGCCCCACTGTCATAGCCACCTGTTTATACCCCACCTGGGTCAATGGAAGTCCATTAGCGGCAATCAAATTTATACTATTGTCTGGAGGCGCCAGCTCGTCTGTGGCCCAATACTGCTGATACAACGTGTACGGTATGGTAGTTACCTGTGATCCAGTGTCCAAGAGAGCCATCACTGGTATGCCGTCCACAGCCACGGGGATGATAGGGCGGGCCCCGACATATCGGTCTCGCCAGTCCGGGGGGCCACGGTGTTCTACTCCTGAGGATTGGCCCGGGGCCCCAGGGGTTGCTCGTTTAACGGGCACTGTCGGTAATAATGGCCCGGCTTACGGCACTTGTAGCAGATTGGAGGTCTGCTCCGCGGGTTGTTAGCGCTTCTCCGCTGCATCCAGGGAACATCTTCGGGACTGTCAGCAAGCTGTATCTGCGCTGGAGGCTGGGATCTGGTCAGAGGTTGCAGTGCAGCAAGGATTTTGGCAAGGTCTCCGTCCAGGCGACGGACCTGGGCTGCCAACTCTTCGACTGTGCTGCTCGGGGCTGCAGGCATTACAGAGGTTGGTTTGGCTGAGGCCGCCATAACAGGAGCTGTCTCGACGGGCCACGGGACGGGTTCCAGAACTTCAGCAGCTGGGGGCTGTAGTGCTTTGATAGCCCGCTCCTTTAACACAGCAAAGTCCACATCAGGGTGTTCCAGGGCCCACAGCCGGAGTTGTTTACGATCCTCAGGGGACCTCATCCCCTGCGCAAATTGCTCCACTAACATCTTGTTGCTATCCGCCTCATTAATAGAGTTCACCCGCTTCAGCGTGCGGAGGGCGGTCTGCAGACGTAGAGCATAGTCCCGAATGCTATCCCCAGCTCGTTGCCGGCACTGGTAAAACTGCATCCTCAGCTCAGCTTCAGTCCGGGTCTCGAAGGCAGTCTGTAGCTTCTCGAAGATGGTGGCTACAGAGAGCCAGTCCCCCTCGGCCCAGGTCTCCGCTTCCTGCTCCGCCGCACCGGTTAACTGGCCTAGCACTATCGCTGCACGTTGCTTATCAGTCAGGGGGTACAGCTCTAGCAACGGGTTAAGCTTTTTCCGGAAGGCCTGTAGGGCATCCGGTTTCCCGTCATACTGCGGTAGCCAGGCAGCTCCGGGCGCATAGGGCAAGGAAAACGGCATGACCTGAGCAAGCGCGGGGGCCGCGGCACCTCCCGCCGGTACGGCCGGGACCTGGGCAGGCCCATTCCCATCCGCGGGTGCCGCTGCGGCTGCGACCATCGCTCCTCCAGCGGCTCCGTCGGGCGCAGACATCTTGTTTCCGTCCCCCTTAGCTCTTTCCGGCCCCTCCTCTCTCGGGGCGGGGTTTTGGCCTTCGCGCCTCTACTGCTCGAGAAGACGCTCGAGCGGGAACTTTTCGCGCCAAAGATGGCGGCTTCTGAAATTTTTCTGCCGGATACCTCCGGCGGTAACAAGGCGCACCTCTACCAGACGGCAGAGCGGTAAGATCCTGTTCGTGACGCCAAGTTGTCGCGGGCGGGGAGGAGGGTGTCAGCACACCGCGCTCACCCCTTCTGCTCGGATCCGGCAGTTGCTCCTGGTGGCTCGAGCTGTGGGCCGGATCCCTGGGTGTCTCGAGCGACACTCCTCGCCCGTGAGTGAAAGGGGGTGTCTGTTGGGTGTGGGGATTGTTATAGTTCGTGACGCCACCCATGGTTGTGGTGATTGCACCACCGCTGCTCAGTATGGGGGTCCCGGGGATGGTGATGCGGAGCAGCCAGGTGTTGTGTTGCCCCTCCGTGGGTAGGGGTTGGTGATCCCGGGGCCCAGTGGAGAGATGTAAAGTGTAGGGCCCGGTGGGCGCAGGGACGCGGGGGCAGCACTGTGCCTTGCGGCACGGTGGTACTCACTCAGCCTGAGACACGGACACAGTTTGTACGGTAAACCAACGGCTGGTAGGACGGTCCCACAGACGGCTGCACCTGCACTCCCGGTAGGTGACGGTGACGTCTCTCTTCCTTGCACCTGTGTTGTCTGATGGTAGCGGTGGATTCCCTCCGGTTACCCGCTCCCCGACTGCAATCTGGGCCGGAGGAGCTGTACACTTTGCCCGCAGGCGCTGGCCCTGGGGAAACTGGTGCCCTGGCGGTGGCGGTGTCTCCCCGGTAATGGTCGGGCTGTTGCCGTCAATCGGGACTTGGTTGTTGGGGGATCTGCGTCCCCGTCACTGACGGATTTGGCAAATCTGGCGACTCCTAGCCTTGCCGGGGTCCGAGAGGCCCCTGCCCTGGTGCTGACTGTCCTTCGGAACACTGCTCCAGACCACCGGACACACAGCCAACGGGGTCCTTCCAGGAACTTCCAAACGGTCCCCCTCCGGACAGTCACCGCCGTCGCTGACCTTGCTGTTCTGGCCCTACACAAAGCTGGGCTCTCAGGCTTTCTTTCCTTCTCTCACTTTGCTTGCTTCTCTCCTTTACACTTCTCTACTTTCACCACTTTCACTTCTCTGTTTCCTCTAGCCCTCAGCTAGACTTCACTCTTCCCCTGCCCGGGGCTATCTGCTGTTCACTCTTTCATGTCCCTAGCTGGACTCCTGGTTACTTCCTGCCTCCAGTGTTGTGAGCTCCTTGGTGGGCGGAGCCAACCGCCTGGCCCACCCCCTGGTGTGCATCATCAACCTCTGGAGGAAGGCAACAAGGATTTCTGGTTAGCAGGTGTGCCTACCTGGAGTGTGGGGTGTGGTGGTGTTGTGACCTATGTCCCCTGGCTTGCCCAGGGCGACACATATCTTCTCTGTTTAGAGTTACCTTTTTTCCTTTAGGACCCTGCATACATCTTGACCTTTTCAGCTGCAAATCCTTATCGCCGCTCCCTGTGTCTTTTATACCTGCATTTCCCCTTGGTTTGTTACTACTAGTAGAGTTTTACTTCTATGCTGTCCAGATTGCAAGCAGTTGTCTTGCAATCTCCTGGAAACACGTTGTTGTATGTTGCTGTCTCTCAAAGTCATCTTGGAAATAAGTTGTCCATGTGCATTCACTTGTTTGTTCTCCCTGTATGTTCCTTAGGATTTAGTGGGTTTGACTAGTGCTCGTCTCATCCGATCGTTACCTAGGGCCCAGTTCAGGGTCAACCAGTGGCTAGGAATCCTGCTCAGCACATAGGTGCAGAACCTATCTAGGGACATCAGGGGAGCAAGTGGCCAGCAGTAGGTTTTACCAGGGGTCTCTACCTTCCTTTTCACTAAAGGCAGGGTTTCCCCTTCTCCCCTTTCGCCATTCATCTGGTATTCCCCATACCAAGCGTGACAGCCAGCAGCAGAATGAGTCTGAGGTTCCAGCTTATTGCTTATACGAGTGGCTGCTGATAAGTCTTTGGCTTTACCCAGAAAGAAACGAGAAAGGATTATGAAACATTACATTTATTCCACATACTCTCCACTGATGTCAACACACTTCTTATATCGATTTTCCAAATTCTGTAAGCCTAGCAAAAAGAAGGATTTTGGTTGTGCCTCAAACAGGCATCCGTAGCAGCCATGGCATCAGAAATGGTGTGAAATTTGGTACCCATGAGGTGTTTCTTCAGGTTTGGAAACAGATGATAGTCGGAGGGAGCTAAATCTGGTGAATAAGGTGGGTGGTCAATTAGCTGGAAACCCATCTCTGCCAGTTTTGACATTGTCGCTTGTGCAGAGGCGTTCTCTTGCAGAAACAAGATTGCTTTGGACAGGTTACTGCTCCTTTTGGTCTTCAGAGCTGCCTTCAATTGGTCTAAAAGTTCAATGGAATACCTTGCATTGATGGTGGAACCCTTTTGAAGGTAGTCCACTAGCAGCACGCCCTCCTTATCCGATAACACAGATGCCATCACCTTAGTGGCTGAATTTTGCACCCTGAACTTCTTTGGATGAGGAGAACCACTTTGCTTCCACTCTTTTGGCTGCTCCTTGTATTCAGGGTTATACAAATAAATCCAGGTCTCATCCATAGTGACTAGTGATGAGCGAGTACTAAAAAGCTCGGGTGCTCGAAGCTCGGGCCGAGCCTCCCAAGATACTCGTGTACTCGGGCCGAGCAACGAGCCCAATGTTATCCTATGGGAGACCCAAGTATTTTTGTGAAATGACCACCGGCAGCATGTAGAAACCCTAAAAATGGCACAAAAGTCTCAGAAGAGTGCTCAAATGACATGGCAACAGCATGGGGAAGACCCCTTGAAGCATTTATCACTCAAAAGTCACAGCTGTGAACAATTTTGTCCGCGTTTTACGCCATTTTTATGGACTCACCAGAAAACCTTCCAAAATGACACCAAAATGAATTTTCATGGCGGAAATGTTAAGGGCACATACCCAATAGTGAGATAGAGCTAATGTATGTTACTTTTTGAGATCAATACATGAAAGATTTTACGTAAAACATTGTGTGGCACTCCGATGTCCCTGAGAAGAGACGTACATAAAGGCCTCTGAGTATAATATGCCCATTTTGAGGAAGTGAGTCTTTGTAATATTTTCCTTTGCCAGGGCAGTCCAAAATTGTGAGGTTCACCAATGCCCCTGCATAGAGACGTGCATGATGGCCTGTAAACCTGAAGTGCCCATTGTAAGGAAGTGGGTCTATTGTAGTATAGCCCTTAGGCAGGGCAGCCAAAAATTGGGAGGCTCCACGTTGTCCCTGGATAGAGACGTGCATGATGGCCTGTAAACCTGAAGTGCCCATTGTAAGGAAGTGGGTCTATTGTAGTATAGCCCTTAGGCAGGGCAGCCAAAAATTGGGAGGCTCCACGTTGTCCCTGGATAGAGACGTGCATGATGGCCTGTAAACCTGAAGTGCCCATTGTAAGGAAGTGGGTCTATTGTAGTATAGCCCTTAGGCAGGGCAGCCAAAAATTGGGAGGCTCCACGTTGTCCCTGGATAGAGACGTGCATGATGGCCTGTAAACCTGAAGTGCCCATTGTAAGGAAGTGGGTCTATTGTAGTATAGCCCTTAGGCAGGGCAGCCAAAAATTGGGAGGCTCCACGTTGTCCCCTGGATAGAGACGTGCATGATGGCCTGTAAACCTGAAGTGCCCATTGTAAGGAAGTGGGTCTATTGTAGTATAGCCCTTAGGCAGGGCAGCCAAAAATTGGGAGGCTCCACGTTGTCCCTGGATAGAGACGTGCATGATGGCCTGTAAACCTGAAGTGCCCATTGTAAGGAAGTGGGTCTATTGTAGTATAGCCCTTAGGCAGGGCAGCCAAAAATTGGGAGGCTCCACGTTGTCCCTGGATAGAGACGTGCATGATGGCCTGTAAACCTGAAGTGCCCATTGTAAGGAAGTGGGTCTATTGTAGTATAGCCCTTAGGCAGGGCAGCCAAAAATTGGGAGGCTCCACGTTGTCCCTGGATAGAGACGTGCATGATGGCCTGTAAACCTGAAGTGCCCATTGTAAGGAAGTGGGTCTATTGTAGTATAGCCCTTAGGCAGGGCAGCCAAAAATTGGGAGGCTCCACGTTGTCCCTGGATAGAGACCTGTTAGGTTCTTAGTGCCTCCGTGCTTGCATTTAAAAACCGCACGTGTGTGCCTGTTGGTGGCAGCTTTCCGCTGCACTTGTGTGCGTTTTGCAAAAACTTGGATATAACGCACAAGTCTAGCGAATACACATCAGCACAGCATTGCAAAATGCGCAAGGGCGTTGTCAACGAACAAGGAAGTGGACGTGATGGTGTTGCAGGCAGAGACCGAGGTCGTGTGCAAGCTCTAATTTCGCCACAACAAAGGGCCACATCTACTCGCTCGCATGTCCTGTCCCAAATTCTTGGGGACCGCAGCAGTACACCGCTCTTGAACCAAGACCAGTGTCAACAGGTTGTTAGTTGGATAGCGGATAATGCTTCCAGTCAGATTGGCACCACCACAAACACTCTGTCTTCCACACGGTCAAGTGTCAGTAGCCGTGATACTGCACCGCACATTTCAGAACCTGATCCTCCTTCCTACCACCAGGCCGAGTACACGTCCACGGACATTACTGATCCCACACTTGGACACTCGGAAGAGCTGTTCGTTCACGTTTTCATTCACACATTCTGGCCTCTCGCCAGCTCCTGTTGAAGTGGGCCATGACGAGATTGTATGTACAGATGCCCAAATATTTGAGCAGCCACGTTCTCACGAAGTTGGCAACGTGTCTCAACAAGGGGTGGACGATGATGAGACACAATTGTCAGGAAGTCAGTAGGAGGAGCAGGGTGCGGAAGAGGAAGACGACGTGGTGGATGATCCAGTAACTGACCCAACCTGGCAGGAGGATATGCAGAGCGAGGACAGCAGTGCACAGGGGGAGGGAGGCGTAGCATCCCAACAGGCAGTAAGAAGCAGAGTGGTGGCCCCAGGCAGACGTCAGGCAACTGTTCCCCGGAACAACACGACACAAGGTGCCTGTACAAATGTTAGGTCTTCCCGAGTCTGGCTGTAATACTATTGTATGTATTGAGGATTTAGATTGCGTTAGGGCAATGACAACCAGAGACGAGTTCTTGGTGCAAGACGTTTATAATATGCAACCAGCAAATATGTACATAAACGGAACAAAAACACAGTAGAACATAAATACAGGAAATACCTTCCAGGGACGGAGCGAAAGGGAATTCACGGGACCGCGCACCGGACTCCCCCAGGGAGACCACCAAGAGCGAACCCCTATACAGGGACTGTCTGGCAATCACCCCAGAAGGCCTAAATGCGCAGCAGCCGGGACACAAAAGGGCAATAGGTAAGTCCAAAAATGTCCGTACGTGATGTGAGTCCAGAGTGGTATTAAACGGAAGGAACCGGGCAGAAGTGCCGACCAAAGACGGCAAACGGAGTCCGGGCACAGCTAGATGATACCAGATGAAGTCCAGAGTCGGTGTCGGTTGTTTTCCAAGAGGATCTGAATAACAATCAGGAACCAAAAGCAGCAGGGCAGGAGCACACAGGAAGCAGTATACTCAGGCACTGGACTAAGCTTTAGGGGCGGCTTTTAAACAGATGGACAGGAAGTAGGGCAACAGAACAGAAAACTCCATGTTAACAAAGGGCAAGCTCTTTCAAAAGAAAACTGGAAAACCAGGAACTCTGACACTGGCAGTTTTTTAAGTTGGCTCCAGATGATTCTAAAAAGGCCATTTGCAACACCTGCCATGCCAGCATCAGCAGGGGTACCAAAACTAGCAGCCTGACCACCACCAGCATGATCAGGCACATGTCAGCCAAGCACCCGACTTTGTGGGAAGTACAACAGAGTCGAGGAGCAGTGCTTGCTGATGTCACTGCTACGTCTTCGCTGGTTGTGCATGCGAGCCAATACCCTGTCCATGCTGCCTGCGAACAAGCCTCCTCCGGCCCTGCACCTGCAGTTACCCACGCAGAAATAACACCATCATCAAGCACGTCCTTGTCCCAGCGCAGCGTTCAGTTATCCATTCAGCAAACCTTTGAACGCAGGTGCAAATACACTGCCAACGCCCCACATGCCACACTTCTAAATGCTAACTTTTCGCGACTGCTTGCGCTGGAAATGTTGCCTTTTAGGCTGGTTGAGACAGAAGCATTCCACGACCTGATGGTGGCAGCTGTCCCACGTTACTCGGTCCCCAGCCGCCACTATTTCTCCCGGTGTGCCGTCCCCGCATTGCATAACCATTAACCACGTGTCACAAAACATCACACGTGCCCTGAACAACGCTGTTTCAGCCAAAGTCCACCTAACCACAGACACGTGGACAAGTGCATGTGGGCAAGGCCGCTACATCTCGTTGACGTCACACTGGGTTAATATTGTGGAAGCTGGGACCCAGTCTGAGCGAGGGACGGAACACGTCCTTCACACACCAAGTTTTGCAGGCCCTACCTCAGTCAGGGTTTCACCCACACTCTACAGCTCCGGAATGTCATGCTCCTCAGCCTCCTCCTCCTCCTGCGCATCCTGATCCACTTTACCCTCCACACCAGTCCCAAGCTGGAAGTGTCGCGGGCGGAGGAGGGGACGGTGCGCTCTCCCACTGCTCGGGTCCGGCTGCCGCTGCTCTACGGCTGCTGCTGCTCGGTGGCTCGAGCGATGGCCGGATCCCGGGGACTCGAGCGGCGCTCATCGCCCGTGAGTGAAAAGGGGTCGTTTGGGTTTTGGGGATATTGTCCGTGACGCCATCCACGGTTGTGGTGATTGTGTGGACACCACCGCTGCTCTGGACGGGGATCCCGGGAGCCTGTGACAGGGAGCAGCTTTGTTGTTATTTCTCCACGCCGTGGGTAGGGGGGTTGGTTGTCCCAGGGCCCGGTGATGGGGTAGAGATGGATGACAGGCGGGTTGCGGGGCCTGATGAGGTGCAAGGTCGCAGGGGCAGCGCTGTGCCGCACGGCACGGAGGTACTCACTCAGCCCAATGATGATGACACAGTTCACGGTAAAACAAGTGGCTGGATGGACGGGTCCCTCGGACGGCTGCGGTTGTTCCTCACTGCAGGTTGGTGATGACTGTCTCTCCCTGCACCTAAGTTCAGTGTTGGTAGTGATGGTTTCCCACCGGTAACCCGCTCCCCGACCTGGATATGGGCCGGAGGAGCCCCTTTTGCCCACAGGCGCTGGCCCTGGGAGACGGTTGCCCTTGGCGGTGGCGGTGTCTCCCCTTCACGGTTGGACGGTTGCCTTCTATCTTGGCTGTTTGGAAACCCTGAGGTCCCCTTCACTAACGGATTTGGCAAATTCACGGCGACACCAAGCCTTGCCGGGATCCGAAAGGCCCCTGCCAATGGTGCTGGCTTCTCTTTGTATACCGGTCCGGTACGGCCGGGTCACCACCCGTCCACGGTCCTTACGGCAGACTCCAATCGGCCTCCACTGCAGACGGTCACCACATCCTGCCAACCTTGCTGTCCTGTCCGGGCCACACACCCGGACCAACTTCAGGCTCTTTGCTGTCACTTTTCTCCTCTCTACTACTTTCCTCCTTCAACTTCCTTAGCTTAACTCTCACTGCCTGTTTTTTCCCTCCTCCTTGGTGGGTGGAGACCAACCGCCTGGCTCCACCCCCTGGTGTGGACAACAGCCCCTGGGGAAGGCAACAAGGATTTTGTGTTTTGACTATGATATGCCTGCAGGGAGTGTGGGGTGTGTAAGTGTTGTGCTCTGTGGCCCCTGGCTTGTCCAGGGCGACACAGAAGCACTGCAGCACTGACTCGGCGAAGCGGTAACAGGCTGTGCTGAAGCTAATCTGCATAGGTGACAAACCCCACAATGCAGAAGAGGTGTGGACAGCTCTGAAACAGCAGGCAGATCACTGGCTCACACCTCTGAACCTAAAGCCAGGAAAGGTCGTGTGTGACAATGGCCGGAACCTGGTGGCGGCTTTGAGGCGAGGCCAGCTGACACATGTTCCATGCGTGGCCCATGTGCTCAACCTCGTGGTTCAGCGGTTTCTAAAGTCATACCCAGAGCTGTCTGATCTGCTGGTAAAAGTTCGCCGCCTGTCTGCACATTTTCGAAAGTCACCTACTGCTTCAGCCGGCCTTGCTGGCTTTCAGCGCCATTTGCATCTTCCGGCTCACAGACTGGTGTGTGATGTCCCCACGCGTTGGAATTCAACTCTGCACATGTTGGTCAGGATATGTGAGCAGAAGAGGGCAGTTGTTGAGTACCTGCATCACCTAAGCCATCGGGAAATGGGTCAAACTCCACACATAACACCTGAGGAGTGGAGATGGATGTCCGACCTATGTACCATCCGCCAAAACTTTGAGGACTCCACCAAGATGGTGAGCGGCGATGACGACATTATTAGCGTCACCATACCGCTTCTCTGCCTTCTAAAATGGTCTCTGCTCAAAAAACAACCATGATGCATTGCAGGCGGAGCGCGATGAGTTTGAGCAAAAAACAGTAGTGGGTGTGGGTGATAACACACAGCCCAGCCTCGTCTCATCACAACGTGCAGTGGAGGACTATGACGAGGAGGAGGATGAAGACATGGAGCAACTCTCTGGCCAAATTGAGGATATGACATGCAGTCATATCCTCGGTTCAGCGTGGCTGGCCAGAGGACAGGGTAGATGATGATGAGGAGGAGGAGGAGGAGGAGGAGGAGGAGGAGGACAGCATGTTCAGTCATCGTGTTGGTCAGGATACTGAAGTGATGGCTGTTAAGAGTCTGGCACACATGGCTGACTTTATGGTAAGCTGCCTGTCTCGTGACCCTCGCGTTAAGAACATCTTGGCCGACAATCATTACTGGTTGGTAACACTGTTAGACCCACGCTACAAGGAGAACTTTATGTCTCTTATTCCCGAGGCGGAGAGGTCAGGAAAAATGCAGCAGTTCCAGAAGGCCATAGTCACGGAAGTAGGCAAAGCATTCCCCTCACAAAACGATAGCGGCATAGGTCAGGAATCAGTGGACAACCAAGGCGTACAGCCGAGAGGGGCACAAGTCCAATCCGCCAGAGGTAGGGGAACAGTCTTTAAGATGTGGGACAGTTTTCTCAGCCCCTCACATACCACAGCCCCTGAGGTGCGGGGTAGTGCCACAAGAAATCCTAAGTTTGCCCAGATGCTCAAGGAGTACCTTGCAGATCAAACAACTGTACTCCGACATTCCTCTGTGCCTTACAATTAATGGGTATCCAAGCTGGACACGTGCCATGAATTGGCTCTCTACGCCTTGGAAGTCCTGGCCTGCCCTGCCGCTAGCGTTTTGTCAGAGCGTGTTTTTAGTGCCGCAGGTGGAATCATTACAGATAAACGCACCTGCCTGTCAACTGTAAATGCTGACAGGCTGACTCTAATCAAGATGAACAAGGGTTGGATTGGGCCAGACTTCACCACACCACCAGCAAATGACAGCGGAATTTAAAGTTTGTAACGGGATTTTGCCATGTACCTCCACTCACCCATGGTAACACACTTCTGGACTTTGGCTAATCGCTGGACTGCTCCTCCTTCTCCTCATGCGCCATCATGATGACCGTTACAAGAGTAAGGCCTTTGTTTCAGGTATACCCCCAGTGGTAAATTTTTTCGCCCATTCTTTCAGAATGGGCATTACAACGACAGGAGACCCGCTCCTTTGCAATGGGAACAATGTTTTGAGGCCCTCATGCACATCTCTATCCAGGGACAATATGGAGCCTGACGCTGCCACCGACAGGCACACACGTGCGGTTTTTAAATGCAAGCACGGACGCAATAAGAACCTAACAGGTTTTTAGGAGCGACAATTACTGAGAAGTCTGACACTATCAGACACTGCTGACTGACGTGTATTATACACTACACTTGTGCGTTATATAATAGTTTGTGAAAAATGCACACAAGTGCACCTGTACGCTGCCACCGACAGGCACACACGTGCGGTTTTTAAATGCAAGCACGGACGCAATAAGAACCTAACAGGTTTTTAGGAGCGACAATTACTGAGAAGTCTGACACTATCAGCCACTGCTGACTGACGTGTATTATACACTACACTTGTGCGTTATATAATAGTTTGTGAAAAACGTGCACCTGTACGCTGCCACCGACAGGCACACACGTGCGGTTTTTAAATGCAAGCACGGACGCAATAAGAAACTAACAGGTTTTTAGGAGCGACAATTACTGAGAAGTCTGACACTATCAGACACTGCTGACTGACGTGTATTATTCACTAGACTTGTGCGTTATATAATAGTTTGTGAAAAATGCACACAAGTGCACCTGTACGCTGCCACCGACAGGCACACACGTGCGGTTTTTAAATGCAAGCACGGACGCAATAAGAACCTAACAGGTTTTTAGGAGCGACAATTACTGAGAAGTCTGACACTATCAGACACTGCTGACTGACGTGTATTATACACTACACTTGTGCGTTATATAATAGTTTGTGAAAAACGTGCACTTGTACGCTGCCACCGACAGGCACACACGTGCGGTTTTTAAATGCAAGCACTGACGCAATAAGAACCTAACAGGTTTTTAGGAGCGACAATTACTGAGAAGTCTGACACTATCAGACACTGCTGACTGACGTGTATTATACACTACACTTGTGCGTTATATAATAGTTTGTGAAAAACGTGCACCTGTACGCTGCCACCGACAGGCACACACGTGCGGTTTTTAAATGCAAGCACGGACGCAATAAGAACCTAACAGGTTTTTAGGAGCGACAATTACTGAGAAGTCTGACACTATCAGACACTGCTGACTGACGTGTATTATACACTACACTTGTGCGTTATATAATAGTTTGTGAAAAACGTGCACCTGTACGCTGCCACCGACAGGCACACACGTGCGGTTTTTAAATGCAAGCACGGACGCAATAAGAACCTAACAGGTTTTTAGGAGCGACAATTACTGAGAAGTCTGACACTATCTGGACTGTTTTAGACTATGTACACCAGCCCCAGATATGATGAAGGCTGGTATACGGTCACCACTAGGAATGGCTATATACCCTGCCTGCCTGCCTGCCTGTATACTGCTACAATAGTCCTGACAAGGACTCTTTTGGTCACTAGCCTGTATTCCAACCTGGCTATACCCTGCCTGTATACAGCAACAATAGTCCTGAGAAGGACTCTGCTACTGTACTCCGACCTGGCTATACCCTGCCTGCCTGTATACAACTAGAATAGTCCTGAGAAGGACTTTTGGTCACACTGTTTGCAGCCCTGCTACGGAAATAGCTATAAAGGGCCGCAAACCTTTCCCTGAAGCAGCAACACTCTCCCTGCACTGACTGTCTGGATAGCTGTGAGCAGAGCACAGCGCGCACGCCGGTATAAAGGCTCGGTCACGCTGTCCAGGCCGGCCAATCACTGCAATTCCACAACTAACAGGGCTGTGGCATTGTAGTGGTCTGCCAGCCAATCCCTGCATGAGGGCTGGCTCTCAAAAGAGCGCCAACATGCAGAAATGAAGACCACGAGTACAGCACGAGTATCGCGAGATTACTCGGTCCCCGCCGAGTAGACCGAGTACAGTGATACTCGTGCGAGTACCGAGTAGTAACAAGCATGCTCGCTCATCACTAATAGTGACCAGTCTATCCAGGAACTTCTTATCTCTCTGGAAACGCTGACAAATGGACCGGGAAGTTTTCACTTGCATGCTTCTCTTATCTGTTGTTAGACATTTGGGGACCCACTTTGCAGACAGCTTCCTCATGTCCAAATGTTCATGGATAATGACACAAATACGTTCATGGGAAATTCCCATGATTTCTGCTATTGCTTTAGCTAAAATTCGTCGATTCTCCAGTATGAGGTTGTGCACAGCATCGATGATCTCCAGAACAACAACCACTGTCGATCGTTCAGTAGGTTCCTCATCATTGGTGCTGAAGTGGCCCATTTTAAATTTGGCAACCCAGTTTTTAACTGTGGAATATGAAGGGCATTGATCCCCCAATGTCTGCGACATATCACCATGAATATCCTTTTCGGACTTTCCTTGCAGAAACAAGAATTGTATCACTTTTCTGCTCTCAGTTGTTGTGAATATCGCATTAGACACATTAGCCATTTTGTTTTCCTGTGTGCGTAGAACACTGTTGCCATAAGCAACAAACACAAAATTTTGAAACCATATATTAGACACATAAGGTTTTCATGTGATGTAACATTCGTTACCATAGAAACATAAAAAGATCACAAAGCCAAATACTTATCAGCAGCCTCTTGTACTATAATTACTAGTCTACCTTGTGCTTCACTCTTCTGTCCTCTGACGTTTTCCTCCCCAGTATTATCCCTTCTCTGAGCTCCCGGTTCACAGCTTTCCAGTGTCCACATGCATTTAGCCAACTAGTTCTCTATCTCCAGAGAGACAGATCAATAAGTCTGGCTGCTGACACAAAGCGCTAATCAGCATTTTAGATAGACAGGACATTAAGGAGTGTGTTGTGAATAGTTGTGGCTAGTTCTATGATTTCATCCATGGATGGCGTGACCCAGAAACACTGTGATGAATTTGCATATGTGCACTCCTAGGATGACAACTGTTTAGAATGGTCACGTCACTGCTGATGTCTCACTTACAGGACAAAGATCAGAAGTCCCTGAATAACAGGTCCTGGACTAGGACTGTAAGAGAAGAGGAAAGATATTAATAACAAATGCAGTAATGATGAAGGGCTGCCCAAATGATATGGGTCCTGGAGGTTCTTTCTTAAAAAAAGGGGTACAGAGGCACAAAAGGACATTTGGCCATCTTACCAGCAGTGAAACTCCCTTCTTTAATTTTTGGGATGTCTATAGATACTTGTGAATGTATATATAGATGTTTAAATTGTCACAGGCAGTTCTCTTCCATGCCCAGTTATGTTTTGCTTACAAAGCCCGATACATAGCAGCGGTTAGCTTATGGTCAGTAAGAAAAATGGTTTAAAGTTAAGAATAAAGTGGCAGGGACAGAGGTTGTTTTTCTATGAATGTCATTTAATAAAGCTGTGGCAAACCCATTTAACCCAACAATTTGTATCTGGTGTGTTTTTTGTTATAGTTACTGATGAGCGAACTCGCAAATAACCGGGACTGATGGGTCCCGGTTAACTGGTTTTTAAAATCTGTATCCGGTCTATGGGGACCAGAATCTGTTGATTTTAAAATGTTGGTAGAAGGAATAGGGGGTTTGGAGCAGGTGCGCTATACTTACTGAGGATCCGAGGTGGCTGTACGCTGCTTCCAGGCCACACATTCACTTCAGTGGCTGCTCATTACTTTCATTGCATATGCACTGCTTTCCCTGCTTTTCCCGCCCACTGGTCATCCTAGCGTCTGTGATTGGTAGCAGTTTTCCGAATATTTTGGCGTGCAAACACAGGATGTAGCGAGGTGCAAGTGGACAGGTTAACTTGAACCGACCTAATAATTAGTATAACCACTGCACACTCTTATAGTAGTTTTGCGAAAACTATTTTATTCCAGACATTGGCATACAGGTGAGCGGCTAATACACATTTTGACCTATGTGGTCTTGATCACGTGTTGCCCAAAAGCTGTACATTTTTTTATCTGCAATCACCTGCTTGATGAGCCAGTAGTGTGCCTGTAGATGGCACCAGAGTTTTATAGTTGTCTTCAGCTAGCGCTCCCGAAACGTGTTTGTAAGAACTAGGACATTCCTGACCATTGGGGTTTTTTTTTTCTTTTATCTATGGATTAAAAGTTTTTTAAAGAAATTTTAAATAAAATTACATTATTTTGGAACCTGGATTATTCCCTTCCTTTAATTGTTGTGATTGGTTGCAGTCAGACATGTTCCCAGTTCTGCCTGCAACCAATCACAGGTGCTGTCTGTGGGTCTATATCGTACAGTAAAAATAAATAAAATATTTGGCGTAGAGTCCCCCCATATTATGATACCCAACACAGATAAAGCATATGGCTACAGGCTGCTGCCACCAGCCATATGCTTATCTTAGCTGTGTATCAAAATAGGAGGAACCGCGCGTGACTTTTTTTTAAAATTAATTAAATAATCAAACAAAAAGTGTGCAGCCCCCCAATTTTGATACCCAGTTATAATAAAGCTAATATATAATATGACAGATCGAAATTAGTAATGGGTAGTGGTCTATGAGACCCTGCCATCACTAATTATATAAGTAAAATTAAATAAACATAGAGAAAAATCCTTTATTTGAAATAAAATACAGCACTCTCTTTATTAACCCCCTTGAAGTTCCGCCGTAATCCACACGACATCCAACGACGGCCCTGGCTCTGCTACATCCGAGCCTGGAGAGACCAAAAACATGTCCAATCTCTCCAGGCTGCGGGAAACACTGACAAGATGGATCCATTCACTGGAGGTCATACCTGGGTTCCCACGGTATGACCTTTGGTGACATGAAGCACTCTGGCTTAAAATACGGGGCTGTGCCCCACACTCCGCCAGGAATTTAACACTGACAGTGCCGGCCCGGGGTCGGGGAGTGCGAGGCTGCCTGCAGTACCCTCCTCCTGGCCAGCACTGTCATTATTAAAGTGCGGGGCCATGCCCCACACCCCGCCAGCAGTGATAGTGCCGGCCGGGGGTCAATGAGTGTGGGCATCCCCACACCCCCTCCCCCGTCACTCTCAGACTCCCTGTCAACACTGTCACTGTTAAAGGGCTGAAGAGCTGGCAAGGTGCGGGGCATGACCTGGGACTTTAGGAGTAACAGTGGAATCACTTGCTACATTCTTAATTTCTTTATTTTTCCTTTATTTGTTTTTTATTCCCTAAACTGCCGGATCCAGATCAACACCTGTAATCCCGGATCCAGGTCTGGCACTCGGGTAAGTTTGAAACCGAGCGGATCAGGACTTACCGTCTGGGTCCGCACATCAATGGTTATGGTACACTTGTGGTGCCAAAGCAGCCCGATATAAGCTTTTTGGAGATGGATGTTCTTTGTTATGCACTCCTTCCAGGCCCATCAAATAAGTGAAAGGAGTGATATGGAAGGCATGTATCTCCTCAGGACAGTACCAATTAATGGTAAGATTGGTAAAGTAACTATATTAGGCAGTTACAGTTAGGTCCAGAAATATTTGGACAGTGACACAAGTTTTGTTATTTTAGCTGTTTACAAAAACATGTTCAGAAATACAATTATATATATATAATATGGGCTGAAAGTGCACACTCCCAGCTGCAATATGAGAGTTTTCACATCCAAATCGGAGAAAGGGTTTAGGAATCATAGCTCTGTAATGCATAGCCTCCTCTTTTTCAAGGGGCCAAAAGTAATTGGACAAGGGACTCTAAGGGCTGCAATTAACTCTGAAGGCGTCTCCCTCGTTAACCTGTAATCAATGAAGTAGTTAAAAGGTCTGGGGTTGATTACAGGTGTGTGGTTTTGCATTTGGAAGCTGTTGCTGTGACCAGACAATATGCGGTCTAAGGAACTCTCAATTGAGGTGAAGCAGAACATCCTGAGGCTGAAAAAATCCATCAGAGAGATAGCAGACATGCTTGGAGTAGCAAAATCAACAGTCGGGTACATTCTGAGAAAAAAGGAATTGACTGGTGAGCTTGGGAACTCAAAAAGGCCTGGGCGTCCACGGATGACAACAGTGGTGGATGATCGCCGCATACTTTCTTTGGTGAAGAAGAACCCGTTCACAACATCAACTGAAGTCCAGAACACTCTCAGTGAAGTAGGTGTATCTGTCTCTAAGTCAACAGTAAAGAGAAGACTTCATGAAAGTAAATACAAAGGGTTCACATCTAGATGCAAACCATTCATCAATTCCAAAAATAGACAGGCCAGAGTTAAATTTGCTGAAAAACACCTCATGAAGCCAGCTCAGTTCTGGAAAAGTATTCTATGGACAGATGATACAAAGATCAACCTGTACCAGAATGATGGGAAGAAAAAAGTTTGCAGAAGAAAGGGAACGGCACATGATCCAAGGCACACCACATCCTCTGTAAAACATGGTGGAGGCAACGTGATGGCATGGGCATGCATGGCTTTCAATGGCACTGGGTCACTTGTGTTTATTGATGACATAACAGCAGACAAGAGTAGCCGGATGAATTCTGAAGTGTACTGGGATATACTTTCAGCCCAGATTCAGCCAAATGCCGCAAAGTTGATCGGACGGCGCTTCATAGTACAGATGGACAATGACCCCAAGCATACAACCAAAGCTACCCAGTAGTTCATGAGTGCAAAAAAGTGGAACATTCTGCAATGGCCAAGTCAATCACCAGATCTTAACCCAATTGAGCATGCATTTCACTTGCTCAAATCCAGACTTAAGACGGAAAGACCCACAAACAAGCAAGACCTGAAGGCTGCGGCTGTAAAGGCCTGGCAAAGCATTAAGAAGGAGGAAACCCAGCGTTTGGTGATGTCCATGGGTTCCAGACTTAAGGCAGTGATTGCCTCCAAAGGATTCGCAACAAAATATTGAAAATAAAAATATTTTGTTTGGGTTTGGTTTATTTGTCCAATTACTTTTGACCTCCTAAAATGTGGAGTGTTTGTAAAGAAATGTGTACAATTCCTACAATTTCTATCAGATATTTTTGTTCAAACCTTCAAATTAAACGTTACAATCTGCACTTGAATTCTGTTGTAGAGATTTCATTTCAAATCCAATGTGGTGGCATGCAGAGCCCAACTCACGAAAATTGTGTCACTGTCCAAATATTTCTGGACCTAACTGTATATGTAACAATATTTTAGACTCATTACAGGGAAAAAGTTGAACCGGACAACAGCTTTAACTGTTTGCAGACAAATTATTTCTTGCCATTACAAGAAGCCGTCAGCAATGGTGAGCTATTTCTATTTTGATATCTGGCCAGTTCAGCGTTGTTACATGGACCAGGTTTAGATACAAATCGCTATTCACATCATTGAATTTTTCAAGATTTAATTGCTCACATTGTTTTTCGCTCAATAAAAACTCAAGTTCACATTTACATTCTTTCCAACGTGATAGACATAGAAAAGAGCCATGAAAGACACCTGGTGGACCACAATAAAGTCCATGGGGATTGTTAAAGACCTTCAGTAACCATAATATCAGAGATCTGGCACTTCTGATATTTCTCGGTAAATAACTTGTCCTTAACCTCCATCACCTTAATAATTTTGTCATGTCAAGTGCGATGAACCAGATAAGGAACACTCTAAATTAAGTTTCCCAATAAAGGTAAATAAAGATGAGAGCATCCGTGCCTTGTCGGTCAATGACATTGAATTGAGCGTATCTTGTTGATCTATTACGTATTAACTGGTAAATAATGAGTTGTATAGTTCTGAGTATGCAAAAATGTATGTAAAAGTCAGGTATACTTTTTAGTATATTGATACTGTACATCTGTTGGGTCACACTTTAAGGGTGGGTGCACACGATCCGGACACATTGCGTCCTGATTGCAGCATGTCTTCTCCTGCGGAGACAGAGAGTGCTGTCTGCAGTAGACCTACAGCTACCCATGCCCATGATCAAGGTTCAGACTGCTGCAGACTTTTTCTGCTGAGAACACTCGCGTCTCCGCAGCATAAATTAACATGCTGTGGCTCGGAAAGCTGCACCGCATATCAGTTAACCTTGCGGTAAAAAGAAACACATTGGGCAGGAGATTTCAATAAATCCCATCCACTGTGCCTCTACAGTAAAATGCAGCATTTTGGACGCAATGAAAACACGCTGTTTCCAAAACGCTGCAAGCCTTGATTGTGTGCACTCACTCTAATAAATCAGTAGATAAAAATTGCTTGATTCGCAATAGCAGCTGATTGCAATATCAGGAAATATTATTACCGACAATATAAATATCAAATTATAAGAATATTGTACAACAACATCCCCATGAAGATTCCAGAGTATGGTCAGCAAAGTACACCAACAAAAGTGTATAAAAAAATGATTTTTTAACCTGTATCAAATGTGCAGTATAAAATTAACAAAATAAATAAACAATAACAAAATCATTACAGTATTACAACATAGAGACATTCCATCAGTTTACAGTCATTTCCATCATGTCATAGTCACCAGAAAGAAACTCTACACAGTGCATCAACCCGTCCCTCAGTGCCTCTCATTTATTTACTATTTTGTGTGACATAACTTTGGTTTAAGGGCATATAAATTCAAAGTTTGAAAATTGCAAAATTTACGTCAAATTTTTAATTTTTCTTCACAAATAAATGCAAAAAATATTGTCCTAAATTTTTAACTAACATGAAGTACAATATGTCATTAAAAACCAGAATAACTGAGTTCTGTTGAAGCGTTCCAGAATTATTACATCATAACGTGACACTGGATAGATTTCTGAAATTTGGCCTTGTCAAAATTGGCTCCGTCACTAAGGGGTTAAAAGAGTATTACTTTTGGGGAGTTTCCAATATTTAGGTTCCCCAAAGTCACTTCAAAACTGAATAGATCGCTAATAAATATGTTTTGTAAACTTCCTTGAAAAGATTGAAAAATTCTGTTTAATTTTAAAAGCCTTCTAACATCCTAAGAAAAAAAAAAAACAGTTTACAAATGTTGCTGGCGTAAAGTAGACATAAGGTAAATTTATGACTATCTGGATTAAAGGTGTAAGCAAAGTTTGAAAATTGCACATCTATTTTACGTTGTCAAATGTCTAATATTTTTCTTAGCATAAAACTCATTGACCTTATTTTACCGCTAACATAAAGTATAATGTATCATGAAAAACAATATCAAAATTATCAGATCACTAGGATGCCCAGGAATATTGTTGAAATATATGTTGAAACATTCCAGAGTTATTGCCACATAAAGTGACACGTCAGTCCTGATGTTATAAAATTCTGTGAAGAACTTGTGATTTCAACATTCTCAAAATACCTCTAGATAAATTAATGGAAGGGTGTAGTTTGTAAAATGGGATCACTTTTCGGGGAGGGTAAGTTTTGCTGTTCTCGTACCTCAAAGTATTATAACACCCTTTCCTGTCTCCACACACTGTTCTGCGCATCTCCCCCTGCAGGGACATAGGCACGCTCACCTACCCAGTTTCTCAGCAATGGCTGTTCCTTCCTGGTCCCTGCCGCCGCCTCCAAGGCCTGCACACTCTACACAGGCCTCCTAAGGCTATGTGCCCACGCTGCGGATTTGCCGCGGATTTTGCCGCGGATTTGCCGCGGATTTGCCGCGGATTTCCTGAAAATCTGCAGCAGCGGCACTTCCAAGCCATTTCAATGGCATTTTGGAAATGCTGTGTCCATGCTGCGGATTTTTCTGCTGCGGATTTGCCGCGGATTTGCCGCGGATTTTGATGCGGAAAAATCTGCAGCATGTCAATTGTTTGTTGCGGATTTTGGTGCGGATTTGGGTATAGAATGGGGAAAAAAAAATAAAAAATCCGCATCAAAATCCGCGGCAAATCCGCGGTAAATCCGCGGCAAATCCGCGGGTGCGGATTTGCCGCGAAAGTCGCGGATTTTCATGCAGAAAAATCCGCAGGTACATTCTACCGTGGACACATAGCCTAACAGTGCTCTTAGGGAACTTGCGCACCTTGTCTTACAGGGCCAGTACGCAGTCTATACATTGCTAGTTTCCAGGTCCGTAAGTTCTGTTGTTTAGTGCTGTGTTCCACAATGCTAATGCATTCTGAGTTCCAGTACCTATTGTGTCCACTACAGCTGCATTGTACCCTGTTGGCTAAGTCTGCTGTACCGGCTGCTGCTGCACCTTTAGACGTTCTAATGAAAACCTGGTGACAAACCATAGTCAAGCTCCTCTAGGTTTTCTGTGTGCTGTGGCCTAGAGAATCCATTCCCTGCTCGCACCTGCGAGTATTAGAAGTATTTACCATAATGACATGATTCTCATATACCATTCCCGCAAAATTTGCACTCCTAAATGATGATCCTTTGAAGCCTCATGAGCTCTGCCGTGTGCTCAAACAGTAGTTTCTTGAGTCAGGAAATGTTGTGTTAACAAACTAGTTCATCTTGTGGAAATTAAAAAAATTTAGGGCTAAAGCAACATTTTATTGGAAAAAAATGTTTTTATTGGAAAAATAAACTACTTAGCCCAAAGTTATACAATTCTGAGAGAACCTGTGCGTTCAAAATACTCACTATTATTCTAGATAAGGTGATAGAGGGGTGCAATATCCAATGTTGGGTCACTTATGGGTGCTCTGCAAATATGACAAGATATCTGCAATCTATTCCAACCAAACTTGCACTCCAAAAGGCACATAGCTCTTCTTTCTCTTTTGAGCTCTAAAGTGTGACTATACTATAGTTTATGACCACATATGGAGTGTTCTTAGCTAAGTAAAAACTCAGTTCACATTTACATTTTTTACAACATGATTGACATAGAGAAGTGCCATGAAAGAAATCTGGTGGACCACAGTAAAGTCAGCGGGATTTGTTAAAAGCTTTCACTAACCATAATTACAGAGTTTAGGCACTTTGAAATTTCTTGGTAAATAAATTGTTCTTACTACCAATCAATTTAAAATATGACATATAGTCAGGGAATATATGTGAATAGGAACCAAGAGAATTATTCCCAAAAGAGCAGAATTTTATTAAATATCAAAAAGGTGCTGAACACAGCAATAGACAACCATAAGGTGATCTCTTTAGATCTTCTAGATACAGAGTGGTCTCTCCATCTGCTCCTGGATACCAGGGGCAGACTGGAGGATCCTAGATACGATCCATAACATATAAAATTCACACAGGTAACGGTTTGATACAAACAATTATATACATAGAACTCAAAATGAGCCAATACTCAGCAGTGTTTAGATAGACAATCAGGGTCCTTTTCAAAGAACCATTTCACTTTCGTGGATAGATGAAATTGCTTTTGGCAATGATATAGCAGTCCTCTGTATGTTGTATACTGTAACGATCCATAGCCGGTCTGCGCATGCGCACGGCATGTGTAAACATCACTATGCAGACAATCATGACGCTTTTGTTGCTAGGCGGCCCGCACATGCGTGATTTGTATCAATATGGCGTCACACATCACTGCTTAATTTGAGAATAGGGAGTAATTACACATATAAAGTACTTTATATGTGTAATTACTCCCTATTCTCCGCCTAAAAGCGTTTAATGGAGTTAGCATACTAACATTTATGGAAAATGAAAAACTGGTTATTTTTGTGTACATCACTGCTTAATTGTTTATTGATGCCTAAATTGATACAGGTGTAACTGGGTGTAGGTATTTAAACATGCATTTCCATGGTCCCTCCCTGACTGCTGAAGGTGGAATCTCTACAGCACTGACTGTGCCCAAGCCAAGATCATCCAGGATCGGTTTACCATGGATTTGCATCTCTGATTTGGATTATTTACCTTTCATCTTTTGCTTAGGGCAAGTATATACAAATTTATTGAATGTGGATCCTTTGTGTTCTATGTATTTTATTTTATAATGGAGGGATCTCTGATCGACCATGTTTGTATTCATAGCCTCCTGAAGAACCATTGTTTATGGTGAAACGCGTCGAGGCAAAATCACCTGGCTTACCATCTATATACAACGGTGTATATAGATGAGGACTGCTATATCATTGCCATACTGAGGACTGCTATATCATTGCCAAAAGCAATTTCATCTATCCACAAAAGTGGAATGGCTCTCTGATAAGGACCCTGATTGTCTATCTAAACACTGCTGAGTATTGGCTCATTTTGAGTTCTATGTATATAATTGTTTGTATCAAACTGTTACCTGTATGAATTATATATGTTATGGATCGTATCTAGGATCCTCCAGTCTGCCCCTGGTATCCAGGAGCAGATGGAGAGACCACTCTGTATCTAGAAGATCTAAAGAGATCACCTTATGGTTGTCTATTGCTGTGTTCAGCACCTTTTTGATATTTAATAAAATTTTGCACTTTTGGGAATAATTCTCTAGGTTCCTTCTTACTATCCATCACTTTAATTATTTAGCCCCGGGTGCAATGAACCAGTGGATGAACACTCTAAATTATGTTTCACAATAAAGGTAAATAAAGATGAGATCACGGTGCCTTGTCGGTCACTGACACTGAATTGAGCATATCTTGTTGATAGGTAATACTGCTCACCAGATGCAGTTGTGAGACATATCATTAATAGAATTTGAGAATAAGATTTCCAGCTGTTGCAGCTCGACAGGTTGGCAGATCCAACAAAATATTGAAGTAATAGGAAGTTCTGGTATACTGTGCTGCTGGTTGAATATACCAGAAAAGCAAATACACAACATATGAAGAAACAGCGTGGTTTAATCTGCACGCTATTTAAAGTACTTTAACATTTTCATCAGGAGAACCACAAAAAAAATTTCCAGGGGGCGTCCCCCTGACGAAGGCAACCTCGAGTTGCGGAAACGGCCGTCGGGTGGGTCACGGTCCCCCCCCTCCTTCCTATTTGGCACCCAGCGTCCCTTCGTGTGGCTCCACAGTGAGTATATATTCTGTTTGTTTTGATTATGGTGGGAATCTTCCCAGTTATGTTATATGTACACGCAGGGCTATGGCACGGGGTGCTCTAGTGACATCTAGTGGACGCTCCTGATATTTCCATAGTAAAGGTGACATCATTTAGCATGTCTAGCAGCTATATATATATGTGGGTTCTGTGACCTTGTTTGGGGCTTTTAAGTCCTGTATCATTCCTGTTTCACCCTTTACATGTGCACTTTTCTAAAATAAACTCTTTACATAAAAATTATCTGGGCGTTTGGTCGTTTGTCCTCTTTTGTTTTTCTATATCAAGTATAAAACTACATCTAGCATATACTATACACTTAACCCCTTCACGACCGGCCAATTTTGCGCTTTCTGTTTTGTTTTGTTTTTTGCCACCCTTCTTCCGAGAGCCGTAATGTTTTTATTTTTCCGTCAATATAGGTATGTGAGGGCTCATTTTTGCGGAAAGAGCCGAACTTTTAAATGAAATCATGAGTTTTACCTTATAGTGTACTGGAAAATGGTAAGAAAAATCCAAATGCAGTAAAATAGCAAAACAAGTGAGATTGTTTTTTGAGATATTTTATTCACTGTGTTTACTATATGGTAAAACTGATAGGTTATTTTTATCTAAGGGGTTAAACCCCCCCCCCAGAAGTTTGTCCAAAAAAAGTGGCGTCCGTTTTGTGTCCTTTTCCCCGTTCTCATTTTTTGAGATCTATGGCTTAGTGATGGCTTATTTTTTTGTGTCTCGAGCCGACGTTTTTAATGGTACTATTATTGTGCAGACATTTCGGTTTGATCGCCTGTTATTGCATTTTGCACAAAATTTGTAACAACCAAAAAACGTAATTTTGGAGTTTGGATTTTTTTTTGCCACTACACTGTATACCGATCAGATTAATTGATTTTATATTTTGATAGAACGGGCATTTCTGAACGCGACGATATCAAAAGTGTGTATATTATTTTTTTTTAACCCTTTAATTTTCAATGGGGTGAAAGGGGTGTGATTTGAACTTTTAGGTTTTGTTTATTTTTTAATATTTCAAAACTTTTTTTTTACTTTTTTTTTATTTTAGTAGTTCCCCTAGGTGACTATATAGGGCGCTTTACACGCAGCGACATCGCTAGCGATGTCGCTACCGAAAGCATCCGCCCCCATCATTTGTGCATCACGGGCAAATCGCTGCCTTTGGCGCACAATATCGCTAGGACCCATCACACATACTTACCTTCCTAGTGACGTCGCTGTGGGCGGCAAACAACCTCTTTTTTAAGGGGGAGGTTCGTGCGTCATCACAGCGACGTCACACAGCGGCCCGCCAATAGAAGCAGAGGGGCGGAGACCAGCCGCATTCACAACACGCCCACCTCGTTGCCGGCAGGACGCAGATACGTTGTTGTTCATCGTTCCCGGAGTGTCACACATAGCGATGTGTGCTGCCTCAGGAATGACGAACAACCTGCGTCCAGCACCAGCAACGATTTTTGGGAAATGAACGACATGTCAACGATCAACAATTAGGTGAGTATTTCTGATCGTTAACACTCGCTCATAGGTTTCACATGCAACAACGTCGCTAACGACGCAGAATGTGCGTCACAAATTCTGTGACCCTGATGACATATCGTTAGTGATATCGTTGCGTGTAAAGCCCCCTTAAGAGTCAGCAGTCTAATCGCTCTTCGATATCTGCTGATCACAGCTACACAGCTGTGAACACCAAAAATGCTCATCTCCTATCTCACACAGCTCTTGGCCATGTGAAACAGGAAGTGAGTCATGTGAGCTACAGGAGTCATCACATGACCCTGTGCTACCATGACAACTATCGGATCCACGTGATCACGTCACGTGATTTCCGGTGTCGGGCGGTGAGTAAACGGAAGACTGCGACCGCTATTATAATGGCGCTTTAACAGTTTCACAGCGGCATTTAAGGAGTTAACAGGTACGGGCGGATCGTGTATCTACTCGTACCTGATAGGCACACATGTCAGCTGTATAAATCAGCTGACATGTACGCGGATCCCCGCGACTGCCCGCGGCAGCTGGGTCGGATTAACACTATGACCGCTAGGACGTAGTTTTACGGCCCGTGGTTGTTAGAGGTTTAATTAACACTCTTCTTTAGAACGACAGGGAATGGCATACCACGGTGAAGGTGGAGGTAAATGCGACCACCTTCTTAAATACAACCAACACTACAGGATACTTGATTCATACATCATTCGCAAAGTTTAATCTGCCCAATTCCAGCCTTGCTGAATCATCCCCAGATCATAGTATCATAGTATCATAGTTTTTAAGGTTGAAGGGAGACTCTAAGTCCATCTAGTTCAACCCGTAGATCATCACCGGTCCTCTACCAAATTTCACAGTGGGTGCAAGGCACTGGCTTGTACGGCTTTCCAGGTCTCCGTCTAACTATTAGACGACCAGGTGTTGGGCAAAACTAAAAATCAAACTGATCAGAGAAGATTACCTTACTCTAGAAATTGTGCATATTAAACTTTGCGAAGGACGTGTGAATCAAGCCGCATACTAGGTTATCCTGGAGAAATAGTTGCTTCCTTCTGCTCAGGAAATGTTCCCCAACTATGGGGACTGGTTTTTCCAGCAGGACAATGTGCGATGCCAAACAGCTAGGTCAATCAATGTGTGGATGAAGGAGCTCCACATTAAAACTCTGTCATGGCCAGCCCAATCTCCAGACCTGAACCCCATTGAAAACCTCTGGAATGTAATCAAGAGGAAGCTGGATCACAAGCTGATCACAAGCCATCAAACAAAGAGGAACTGCTTAAATATTTGCACCAGGAGTGGCACAAGTTCACCCAAAAGCAGTGTGAAAGACTGGTGGAAAGCATGCCGAGACGCATGAAAGCTGTGATTAAATATCATGGTTAATCCACAAAGTATTGATTTCTGCACTTTTCCTGAGTTAAACCATTAATATTGTTAGTTCTAAATGATTATGAACTTGTTTTCTTTGCATTATTTTACACTGTGTGCAGAATTATTAGGCAAATGAGTATTTTGATCACATGATTATTTTTATACATGTTGTCCTACTCCAAGCTGTATAGCCTTGAGATCCAACTACCAATTAAGTAAATCAGGTGATGTGCATCTCTGTAATGAGGAGGGGTGTGGTGTAATGACATCAACACCCTATATAAGGTGTGCTTAATTATTAGGCAACTTCCTTTCCTTTGGCAAAATGGGTCAGAAAAGAGATTTGACGGGCTCTGAAAAATCCAAAATTGTGAGATCTCTTGCAGAGGGATGTAGCAGTCTTGAAATTGCTAAACCTTTGAAGCGTGATCACTGAACAATCAAGCGTTTCATAGCAAATAGCCAACAGGATCGCAAGAAGCGTGTTGGGCAAAAAGGACGCAAAATAACTGCCCATAAATTGAGCAAAATCAAGCGTGAAGGTGCCAAGATGACATTTGCCACCAGTTTGGCCATATTTCAGAGCTGCAACGTTACTGGAGTATCAAAAAGGACAAGGTGTGCCATACTTAGAGACATGGCCAAGGTAAGGAAGGCTGAAAAATGACCACTTTTGAACAAGAAACATAAGATAAAACGTCAATACTGAGCCAAGAAATATCTGAAGACTGATTTTTCAAAGGTTTATGGACTGATGAAATGAGAGTGACTCTTGATGGGCCAGATGGATGGGCCAGAGGCTTGATCAGTAAAGGGTAGAAAGCTTCACTCCGACTCAGATGCCAGCAAGGTGGAGGTGGGGTACTGGTATGAGCTAGTATCATCAAAGATTAACTTGTGGGACCTTTTCGGGTTGAGGATGGAGTGAAGCTCAACTCCCAGACCTACTGCCAGTTTCTAGAAGACAACTTCTTCAAGTAGTGGTACAGGAAGAAGTCGGTATCGTTCAAGAAAAACATGATTTTCATGCAGTACAATGCTTCATCACATGCATCCAACTACTCCATAGTGTGGCTGGTCAGCAAAGGTCTAAAAGATGAAAAAATAATGACATGACCCCCTTGTTCACCTGATCTGAACCCCATGGAGAACCTGTGGTCCCTCATAAAATGAAATATCTACAGGGAGGGAAAACAGTACACTTCTCGGAACAGTGTCTGGGAGGCTGTGGTGGCTGCTGCACGCAATGTTGATTGTAAACAGATCAAGCAACTGACAGAATCTATTGATGGTAGGCTGTTGAGTGTCATTATAAAGAAAGGTGGCTATATTGATCACTAATTTTTTAGGGTTTTGTTTTTGCATGTCAGAAATGTTTATTTATAAATTTGGTGCAGTTCTATTGGTTTACCTGGTGAAAATAAACAAGTGAGATGGGAATATATTTGTTTTTATTAAGATGCCTAATAATTCTGCACAGTAATAGTTACCTGCACAAACAGATATTCTCCTAAGATAGCCAAATCTAAAAAAAACCAACCACTCCAACTTCCAAAAATATTAAGCTTTTGGGTTGATTGAGAACACAGTTGTTGATCAATAATAAAAAAAATCCTCTAAAATACAACTTGCCTTATAATTCTGCATACAGTGTAGGTCTGAAAACAATGCATTTTTTTGTTATTTTGACCATTTCTCATTTTCAGAAAATAAATACAAAATGTATTGCTTGAAAATTCGGAGACGTTGTCAGTAGTTTATAGAATAAAAATACAATTTACATTTTACTCAAAAATATACCTATAAAAAGAAAAATCAAAAAAACTGACAATTTTGCAGTGGTCTCTTAATTTTTGACAGAGCTGTATATGTCCTCATCCTAGGCCCATCCTGGTATATATGTCCCTATTTTGTTATATACAGTGCCTTGCGAAAGTATTCGGCCCCTTTGAATTTTTCAACCTTTTCCCACATTTCAGGCTTCAAACATACAGATAAAAAATTTAAATTTTATGGTGAAGAATCAACAACAAGTGGGACAAAATTGTGAAGTTGAACGAAATATATTGCTTTTAAAATTTTATAAAAAATAGTAAACTGAAAAGTGGGGCGTGCAATATTATTCAGCCCCTTTAAGTTAATACTTTGTAGCGCCACCTTTTGCTGCAATTACAGCTGCAAGTCGCTTGGGGTATGTCTCTATCAGTTTTGTACATCAAGAGACTGAAATTCTTGCCCATTCTTCTTTTGCAAACAGTTGGAGCTGAGTGAGGTTGGATGGAGAGTGTTTGTGAACAGTAGTTTTCTGCTCTTTGCACAGATTCACATAGAATTTAGGTCTGGACTTTGACTTGGCTATTCTAACACCTGGATACGTTTATTTGTGAACCATTCCATTGTAGACTTTGCTTTATGTTTTGGATCATTATCTTGTTCAAAGACAAATCTCTGTCCCAGTCTCAGGTCTTTTGCAGAGTCCAACAGCTTTTCTTCAAGAATGGTCCTGTATTTGGCTCCATCCATCTTTCCATCAATTTTAACCATCTTCTCTGTCCCTGCTGAAGAAAAGCAGGCCCAAACCATGATGTTGCCACCACCATGTTTGACAGTGGGGATGGTGCGTTCAGGGTGATGAGCTGTGTTGCTTTTCCGACAAACATATCGTTTGGCATTGTACCCAAACAGTTGGATTTTGGTTTCATCTGACCAGAGCACATTCTTCCACATGTTTTGTGTGTCTCCCAGGTGGCTTGTGGCAAACTTAAATGACACTTTTTATGGATATCTTTGAGAAATGGCTTTCTTCTTGTCACTCTTCCATAAAGGCCAGATTTGTGAAGTGTACGACTGATTGTTGTCCTATGGACAGACTCTCCTACCTCAGCTGTAGATCTTTGCAATTCATCCAGAGTTATCATGGGCCTCTTGGCTGCATCTCTGATCAGTCTTCTCCTTGTTTGAGATGAAATTTTTGTGGGACAGCCGGGGTTCGGTAGATTTGCAGTGGTATGATACTCCTATTTCAATATGATTGTTTGCACAGTGCTTCTTGGGATGTTTAAAGTTGTGGAACTCTTTTTGTAACCAAATCCGGCTTTCAACTTCTCCACAAAAGTATCACGGACCTGCCTGTTGTGTTCCTTGGTCTTCAGGATGCTCTCTGTACATTATACATTATATATATTGCCCGCCAATTTTCAGTTTATTCTTTGTTATAAAAGTTTAAAATAAGCAATACATTTCGTTCAACTTCACAATTGTGTCCCACTTGTTTTTGATTCTTCACAATAAGGTCTCTTTCACACGTCAGTGATTCTGGTACGTTTGTGCTTTTTTTTCTATGTACCAGAATCACTGACATACGCAGACCCATTATAATGAATGGGTCTGCTCACACATCAGTGATTTTTCACTGAACGTGTATCCGTGTGGCGTACACGCGTGTCCGTAATTGCCGCACAGAGACATGTCCATTTTTTTCTGGCATCACTGATGTCCCACAGACCACGCAGTGGTGTGATCCGTGAAACACGTGCCAGAAAAAAACGTGCATATAAAATAAAAATCATTTTTACTCACCTGGCTCCAGCGACGCTCTCTGCAGCCTGTGCTGCCTGCTGCTTCTGAGCCGGCTCATTACTGTCGTGCATATTCATGAAAGCACGACACAGCCGACCCAGAAGCAGCTGGTGCAGAGGTCAGCGCCGGCCGGATGCTGCACCGTGGGAGCGTTCAGCACCAAGGAGAGCGGGAGCGGGCACAGGTGAGTTGATCTCTATGTGCAATCACGGACCACGGAGAACGGAGCCCGGATTGCACTTAGACAACCCACGTGTGCCGTGATTCACGGCACACGGAGGGACATGTGCGTGTTTTACACGTCAGTGAAGAACGTCTGTGTTTTTCACTGACATGTGAAACGGGCCTTAATCTGTTTTTTGACTTTAACATTTATCACAGGTCTCCTATTATCCATGTCAAAATATTTTTCAGAGCCCTCACTTCTCTTCTAGAATGTATGAAACTTTAACAGTGAACTTCCTAAAAAATGGCATAGAAATAATACATGCGATTACTAACATCCAAGAGATTTCTGTACTGTTCAGCCAAGCCTTAAAATGACTAGATCTGTGCAAACTAACAAATCATTAAATAAATTTGGCTATTGATTAGATGAAGGAACACATATTGGCCAGCTGCTTTGTTTCTATCTAAACCATCCAACAATTGCATACTGCTTTAAGAATAGTTGATATTGGATGTCCAGCATGTAACCTGGGTCCCTATTAAGAGAATGCTGGTGGTTCTTCTAGAGTGGACCACTGAGCTCCTAAACTAATTTATATAGTAAAGTCATATGGAGGAATTGCACGGCAATAGCCACAAATCTACTCAGGTGGTTTTATTAGTTGCTTTTCATATCCAATTATTGATTTACTTAAAATGACAATGCTATAGCAAGAATTCAGGTTTTAACCTTTCATCAAACGTAAGCAAGCCACCAAAGTGACATAAGAGACCCTTGGACCCCAGTCAGAAACCTTTCACACAGCCAAATCAGATCTCCTGCTTGCACTGAAGAGGAACATCACACTGAAATACTATGTCTGCAAATTGAGATTCTGGTTTGGCTTTTATCCTAAGTCATATGGCAAAGCTCGTTAAGGGTCAATATTGACTTTTAGAATTGCTACTTACAATAGTTCACAATAGAGCTCAACTCCTCTTCCTCATTGAAGGCAGTATGCATACTGTATAGAGCAGGTCTCGATAAAGTGTGTCCCACGGGCCTCATCCGGCCCTCTGGCTGTTCTAGTCTGGACCACGGACTGAGTCAGTTCAAGGGCTGAACTCTGTGGGCCGCACCGTGCCCTCCAATGCCGTCCGTCTGTCGCTGCTACTGCCCACAGTCAGATGTCAAGGTTTTTTGCAACCACTGGATGCAGACAGCGGTGAACACATTGGTGGAAAAAAGGTTGCTGGCTCTGTCTTCTACCAATCAGCATGAGGCACAGCACACATGATGACATTGTGATGCCCCTGGACTAGTCAGGGAGTCACAGGGTACTGCACGCTCTTTATCTCCAGTGCAGGACTCAACCCCCCCATGGTTCTGGGTTCCCAACCTATAGTACTGCCTCCATCAGCATCCAAAATCCCAATAACACCTTACACCACACCCTGCCAGACACACCAGTGGGCTGCTGAGCTGGAATAGGGCCGCCCACCTAGGGGTCAGGCACACTGGTGGGAGGTGACAGAGTAGTCGGCTCCAGGGGAGCAAAGGGAGTGGAAGTAAGAGGGAGAACAGAGTAGCCCTTGAGCAGTGAGGAGCTGGGAGTTGGAGCTCCCGGGGAGTAAAAGGTTGGGTTGCAGACGGTGGTCTGGACCCGGAGGAGTCGGAGGCCCGGTCGCGGGATATTGGAACTGGGTGCCTGGACATAGTCTTGGAGAACAGTCAGCAGCACGAGTTCAATAGCCGGTCCGGGACCGAAAACACGACAGGGTACTGGACCCTAGGTCGGGGAGTACCTGCAAGCAACACAGCAATTAACCTGCGAAGGATATTGACTTTATGGACTGTCTCCATGAAGCTCAGAGATCAGGGGCACTAGCGCAATGAGGGGGATAGGGCTTTTCAACCCATGCAGCCCACAGAAATCCCAAGCGTGAACCCTTGAGAGCAAAGCTCCTCTACCAATAGTAGGGAGAGGGGCCCCGACAGCTTTATGCCTACGGGCCATCTGAACACTTCTAAATTTGTGCACGGAGGCAGGCTCCGGACCATCAGGCAGTACTGTAGGGGACGGATACCCAGACGGGCTTCCCCCAAGAGGGCAGCAGCATCCAGAGACTTGGTTTACCTTGTTGTCAGAGTCTGCTTTTCATCACCGATGCTGTCTGAGTAAGCACATGGTCCCCCCCTGCTTGCCACTAGCCCTGCGCTCCCCTGCACCCCTGCATCAAGAGTCCCGGGGCCTCCCCTACTCGTGGAGGGAACATCATCTGGCTGCCCCACTCCATCTCCCCTGGGTACTCCCATCGGCAGCGGCGGTACTCCCCTTACCGAGAACCACGGGTGGCATCACAAACTATTATCCCCTGTAAATACCCCCTTTTCATTTGAAGTGGCCGTAAGCCCCAGGGTCCGGAGCCCCGGGAGCCACAGCAGACCCCGGATCCGAGCGGTCGACCGCTGCAGGGGTGGCACAACATCACATCATTACGTGTCCTGTGCGGGGCGTCAGTGTACCGGAGACTGGAGCAGAGTGGCAGGGGAATGGGAGCGAGGTGATTATGTGGTGCGTTTTTTGTTTTATTAATGTGTATGGGATGTTAGCATGTATCTAGGTGGCTGTGTGGGAGCTCAGAAAAGTATATAGGAGGCTATATGGGGTTCATGCTGTATAGAGGTGGTTATGTGGGGGCTCATCAATTGTATAGGAGACTAATTGGGACTCATGATGTATATAGGAGGCTATGTGGGGCTCACACTTTATATACTAGGCTTTATAGGGCTCATAATGTATAAAAGAGACTATGTGAGGGCTCGTGCTGTATTTAGGAAGCTATGTGGGAGGTCTTACTGTATATAGGAGACTACATGGGGCCTCATACTTTAAATAAGAGGCTATGCGGGGCTCATTATGTCTATAGGAGGTTATGTGGAGCTCATAATGTATATTGGAGGCTATGTGAGGCTCATAATGTATACTGTATTTAGAAGACTGTGTGGGCTCATACTGTATATAGGGGTGTATTTGGGGGCTCACATTGTACATAGTGGGGGCTCACACTGCATATAGAGGGGTTAGGTGGGGGCTCACATTGTATATAGAGAGGCTGTGAGGGGCTCCCACTGTATATAGGGGCTATTTATTGGCTCACACTGAATGTAGAGAGGCCATACGGGCGTTCATATGATATGTAGTGGCTCTGAGGGGGATAATACTGTATGTAAAGGGCTGTGTGGGTGGTCATACAATATTTAGGAGGCTGTGTTTAGGCTCATAGAGTATAGAGGGAGCCTATGTGAGGGGATCATACTGTACACAGAGAGACTATGTCTGGGCTTATAATGTAAATAGTGAGCTATGTACTGGCTCAAGCTTTATATATGGGGAGCTATGTGTGGCCTCATACTGTATATAGTGGGATGTCAGAATACTTAAATGCTCAATATTCAGTAATACAATTAATATTAATATAAAATAATACTTAGAATGAATATATTAATATTGAGCAAAATTAATTTCAGCCTATTGGTTCAGCCCTCCACACCATTCACGGTCTCTTATGTAGCTCATCATGAAAATTAATTGCCCACCCTTGGTATAGAGAGATACACATCTAGGATTATAGTCCCCAGTTCAAGGCCCTTCAAGGAGTACATTTGTGAAAACAAAAAATGGCAGACCAAATAAACGGACTCGGTCCTGGGGTTGTATCCTCCAATGGAAGACCTCTGCTTGCCATTGGACATCTTGCGTGTTGTAAGGGAGGAACTAATAAAACCACTTGACCCAATTTCGTTCATATGGCTGAGCTGTTCCTTCATATGACTTTATTATATTCCCATGAAAATCTGCCCAGAGTAAATTGATATACATATCAATTTAGAATATTTCAATGTCTAATTTATATGGATAAATCGAAAAAGATTGACAGCTTAATTAGGATGGCAACTCTGCACATGGGTAGCTTTTATCAAGTGGACCTAAGTGTTAGGCTATGTTCACACAAAGTTTTTTGAGCCGGTCAAAAACGTTAATTTTTTCAAACAGAAACCACTTCAAAACTTTGTCCTGTTTTGGTGATCTTCCTGAAGCAGTTTATGAAGCGGTCTTGAAGCAGTTTTTGTTAAAGGGGAGAGTCTGGCCATGTTAAAGGTGAACTCTGGATATTAAATATTAATATCAGCTTTGAATACTAATAATTAATATACAAAAATAAATCACACCTTAACGTTTCCCAGTTCCTATTGCTATACAAACACTATAGTGTAAGCATGTAAATAACAACGCCAATTAACAGACAAATCATGTACTAATAATGAATCTTTATTACACACTGAAAAATCTACAGTTAAGGCCTAAGACACACGGCATGAAAATCGGAGTGAGTGGAATGCGATAAAACATCGCATTCCACTCGGACCAATATTAGCCTATGTGTCAGCACCCATGAGAGATTATTTTCTCAGCCCTAATCGGACCGAGAAAACAATCGCAGCATGCTGCAACTGTAATGTGTTCCTGGCTTCTCTCGCACCCATTCAAGTCTATGGGGCGAGAGAAAAATCGCACTGCACTCTCCGTACAGCGGTGTACCGCAAGTGCAGGGCGAGAATGACAATAGCCGGCTACGGAGGAAAGAGGGAGATAAATCCCTCCCTCCCCTCCTCAATGCTGGCCCTCCCCTCCTCAGTGCTGGCCCGCCCCCCCACAGATGAGGTCCGATCGCATGATCGGACCTCAGTCGCAGTGACAATCGCATGACACTCGGCTCCTGAGGTGCTGCCAGCGAGAGCGTCATGCGAGGATCGCATTAGTCCCCCGTGTGGCCCTGTCCTAAGGATTCTACTCACTGCAAAAACACAGTAATAGCATGATAATAGTAATGCAATCATAAAACGCAATCTACTAATAACATTACCCATTCACGTTACCTAAAACACACACACACACACACACACACACACACACACATACACACACACACACACAAAATTAGCAGCCCATTCACCTAACACTCGCTATCACTATATGGAGATCAAGGGTTTAATACAGGTGCAGCAGCAAGGGTTAAAGATAATACAGATGAAGGTTAGGGTTTAGTATAGCAGGAAGATGCAGGGGGCTTGAAACACTTAGCACATTATGCTCGTCAGGGGATGATACATGCCTAGTGCAACATGGGGTCAAAGAGAAAGAAACCGTGCGCAGGGATTGATAAACCCACAGAATTGGGGCAGTGTCCAGTCCCAGGTGAGGGGGTTGAAGTCAACAGTTTATAATATTTTTACCCACCCACTGACCAAGACTCATCCCCTCCAGAGAAGGAGAGAGAGAGAGAGAGAAAGAGAGAGAGAAAGAGAGGTGTTTTAAGGCATTTTTTTTACTTTCTGCAAAGTCAAAAGTTTACATAAACTATATAGTACTATGCCTTTAAACAATATGGGACAGCCTATATGGGGATGTCATGTCTTTGGAAGCTTCTGAAAAACAGGATGGGAATTTCCAGGCTTCATACTGCTGAGGAAGGAGGAGGGTTCTGTGTATCAGAGATGAACATGCTTTGGTCAGACATGAGCATATCAACCCAAGAACAAAAGTAAAAGACCTTGTGAAGATGCTGGCGGAGGCTGGTAAGATTGTTTATTATCCACAGTGAAAAGATCACTGCATCAACATGGGCTGAAAGACCACTCTGCCAGGAAGAAGCCATTACTCCAAAAGAAACATAAAAAAGCCAGATTAATGTTTGCAAATGCACACAGGAACACAGACCTTAATTTTTTGGGACATGTCCTGTGGTCTTTTACTCTTCTTCAGTATGTCACAGTATATGTTGTTCTGTTACGTTCCCTCAATGAACTGTAACTCCCCACAGTCGACAGCACTCATGAAGCCCGAAACCATGAAACTTCCCCCATCATGTTTGACTGTAGGAAAAACACACTTGTCATTGCAATCTTCATCTAGTTTCTGCCACATGCATTTAACACCATCTTAACCAAATAAGTTTAATTTGGTGTAATCAGACCAGAGGATATGGATCTAGTAGTCCATTAATTTAGTCTGTTTGTCTTCAGCAAACTGTTTGTGGGCTTTCTTATGCATCATTTTTAAAAGAGGCTTCCTTCTGGGATGACAGCCATGCAGACCAATTTGCTGTAGTGTATGTCATATGGTCTGAGCACTGACAGGCTGACCCCCACTCCTTTAACCTCTGCAGCAATGCTGGTAGCACACATACATCTATTTTGAAAAGCTAACCTCTATATATGACACTGAGCATGTGCACTCACCTTCTTTGTTCAACCATGGCGAGTCCTGTTATGGGTAGAACATATTTTGGTAAACCACCCTATGGTCTTGGCCAACATACTGCAGCTCAGTTTCAGGCTGTTCGCAATCTTCTTATAGTGTAAGCCATCTTTATATAGAGGAACGATTATTTTTTTTTCAGATCTTCAGAGAATTCTTTGCCATGAGGTGCCATGTTGAACTTCCAGTGACCAATATGAGAAAGTGTGTGAGCGATAACACCATATTTAACACACTTGCTCCCCATTCACACCCCAGACCATGTAACACTAATGAGTCTTATGACATCGGCGAGGGAAAATGACTAATTGGGTAATTTGTCCATTTTCACGTACGGGTGTACTCACTTTTGTTGCCAGCAGTTTAGACATTAATGGCTGTGTGTTGAATTATTTAGAGGACACACCAAATTTTCACTGTAATACAAGCTGTACACTGACTACTTTACACTGTATCAAAGTGTCAGATCTTCAGTGTTGTCCCATGAAAAGGTATAATAAAATATTTACAAAAATGTGAGGGGTTATTAACTTTTGTGATATACTGTATATATATTTGAAGAGTTTTGGAAGACTTTTTTTCCTGATGTGGACTTAGCAATCCTTTAATTGGAAAATGCCTTTTTAGGCCTCTTTCACACGTACGTGCCTCCGGTACGTGTTTGGCAGTTTTCCCACGTACCGGAGACACTACTATTCTGTATGCGAATTGAAAGAGCTTTTGAAGTTATTTTTGAAGATTTTGAGTTGCTTAATCAAATCTTAAAACAAAATCAGTGTGAACATAGCCTTCTTATTATATTATTATTTGCCTGACCTGCTCAATGAGGCCTGTAGAAAAATGGGATCTAGTGTAGGCTGGTCCCTCTGTGTGAGATGCCTTGACCCCTTCTGTCCACTAATCCGCGACATCAGAAAACAAGAATGAGAAAGGAACAATTCTTTGGTTATGCCATTGTTCCTTAGGGGTACTTCTCAAATAGCGAGATCGCTAGCGAGATCACTGCTGAGTCACAGGTTTTGTGACGTACCAGTGACCTCATCAGCAATCTCACTGTGTGTGACACTAAGCAGCGACCGGGCCCCTGCTGTGAAATCGCTGATTGCTACACACTGTTCTGGTTAATTTTTTGGTCGTCGGGCTCCTGCAGGGCAGCACGCATCGGTGTGTTTGACACCTCACCCAACGACCTCGCTCGCGACTCACGTAGGCGTGCATCTTCGTTGTTTTCCGCGCCCTCTCTATTCCGATTGGTTATCGCTACTGCGTTCGGATTGGCCGCTTCCATCCTCTGTTCTGGCTTGTAGATCGCAGTACATTTCAGAGGGCTGAATTCATTTGTCCCGGACCGCGTGTAGCAGCAGATCGTAATACAGTCCATTCTGCATCGGGACTGTAGGATGGACAAGGATGGGGAAGGATGGAAGCGCTATTATGTTGCCTTCTCTAAAGGCAAGGCCACCCAATCACAACGCAGTTACGACCAGCAATCGGAGCAGAGGGGGCGCGGATAAGGCAATGTAGATGCACGCCTATGCTACTAATCAAGATTTGAATCATGCTTTGTGACAGGGTCCCAGCGACCGCCGTATCGTTGCTGCGTCGTTGGGAAGATCTGACTGACAGCTCACTAGCGACCATGTAGCGACATACCAGCGATCCTGACCAGGTCGTATCGTGGTTGGAATCGCTGGTACGTCGTTTAGTTTGACGGTACCCTAACTACAACAGTTTGGACACAGGCTTTGACAAAAGAGGAATTCCTTGGTCCAGGGAGAAGTTGTAAGGGTGTGAATTAGCACATGGTGGGAAGCACCCGTTCCACTACTGAAGCTATTCCTAGCCACTCCATTATGAATAACATTGAGAATAGTATTATTTAACAAAAGAAGCTTCTTAACAAGATTGAAAACAACATCATTTTCTTGTGAATGTAATCTCACAGCCAAATGTGTCCCACTTTACACATAGTGGGGTTTAATTTCTTCTAAATGAAAAGCCTGCTTTAAAAAATATCTTTTCATTCACTCTTCACAGCGTTCCCCACTACTTTCCTGCTAAGTAGTAGCATCAATTATAACAACTAAGTCCCAGTTTAATCAATTTATAAGCGTTCTTGAAAACTGTGAATATGTGTTTTTATTTCTCTGTAAAGTGGCAGAGGATTGAATTACACCTATTAATATGCAAATCAGTGTTTCTATGCAAGGCCTCGTTCAGACATCCGTGTTTGTACACGTACGCAAAAATGGTACGAGTGTCATCAGAGTTTGGGCAATGTCAATTTTAATCATCTATGTTTCAGCTTGATCTTCTAAGACAAATAAATTATAAATCTTCTATCTATTTACAATGTTAATCACAAACATCACGTGAAATTCACACTGATGGAATCCAAGAGTTGCCTGTGATTTTCCCCCACCCATAGACATCTTTTGGTACTATTCATCTGTAATTCTGTAAGGGGGTGTAAGGGGTAGTTTGCACGCTGTGACATCGCTAGCCGATTGTAGCGATGACGAGCGCGATAGTCCCCGCCCCCGTTGCAGATGCGATATCTTGTGATAGCTGCCGTAGTGAACATTATCGCTACGGCAGCTTCACACGGACTTACCTGCCCTGCGACGTCGCTCTGGCCAGCGACCCGCCTCCTTCCTAAGGGGGCGGGTCGTGCGGCGTCACAGTGACGTCACACGGAAGACGGCCAATAGAAGCGGAGGGGCGGAGATGAGCGGGACGTAAACATCCCGCCCACCTCCTCCATTCCTCATTGCAGGCGGGACGCAGGTAAGGAGATGTTCCTCGCTTCTGCGGCTTCATACACAGAGATGTGTGCTGCCGCAGGAACGAGGAACAACATCGTACCTGTCGCTGCAGCGAAATTATGGAAATAACTGACACCACACAGATCACCGATTTACGACGCTTTTGCGATTGTTTATCGGTGCATCTAGGCTTTATACGTTGCGACGTCGTTACTGGCGCCGAATGTGCGTCACTTTCAATTTGACCCCGACGAGATCGCAGTAGCGATGTCGCAACGTGCAAAGTACACCTAAGGCTCAGCCGCCTCAAAGCTGCAAATCCACTGTGTGAAGTGTAATGTTTAAATTTGATGTTATGGTGCAGTGTGTTCAATAGCCATTTGATGGCCACAGCATGAAAACTGCTTCTCTGGTACTGTAGTTTTAGGGAGAGTTAATGGTAAGGAGGAGTTTAGTGAGTAAAAAGGTTGGGAACACAGGAAGGAGCAGGAGAGTCCCTAAGGGAGAGTTAAGGCCGCTTTACACGCTGTGCTCTCGCTAGCGAGATCCTACCGAGCGTACTCGCCCCCATTGGTTGTGCGTCATGGGCAAATCTTCGCCTCCTTTCTAAGGAGGCGGTTTGTTTGGCGTCACAGCAACGTCACTAAGCGGCCGCCCAATAGAAGCGGAGGGGCGGAGATGAGTGGGATGAAACATCCCGCCCACCTCCTTCCTTCATCATTGCCAGCGGCCGCAGGTAAGGTGAAGTTCCTCGTTCCTGCGGTGTCACACATAGCGATGTGTGCTGCCGCAGGAACGACGAACAACATCGTACCTGTAGCAGCAACGATATTTTGGGAACTGGACAGCATGTCAACGAGCAAAGATAAGGTGAGTATTTTGCTCGTTAGCGGTCGCTCGTACGTGTCACACGTAACGACGTCGCTAACGAGGCCGGATGTGTGTCATGAATTCTGTGACCCCAATGACATCGCGATGTTAGCGATGTCGTTGCATGAAAAGCGGCCTTAACAGACTGCGCCTGTGGGAGATGTGGTGGAAGGAGGACCCTGTTAACTTTATTTTGGTGTGACCTTCTGGTTGAATCCAGGTCCCAGATACGCAGGGTCCTAGTGAGGAGAGGACTGTCCGCACTGCGTTCCACGGTGTCGGTTGAGTCCGTGCAGCCCGGCTGGTGGTCATACCCTGGTGGATACCCAGAGAACCCCCTCAGTCGGTGGAAGGTCAGTAGGCTCTGAAGAGAGGAGTAGGTCCTGAGAAAACCGGGCAAAGGAGTGCTGTCACAGAAGCTTTCAGCTAAATCCCTGTGGGTGGGATGAGGTGAACCGAAAGGACGTTTTCATTCTGCTGTGTAAAATTAAGCCAAAGGAGAAGATGAGGGGCTCAGGAGCTCTATCAGAAGCCCAAGTACCAGGGAAGCGGTCAGCTGGAAAAATAAAGTATATCCCAGTTGCTAACGGCAACCCCCTTGGGGGTCAAGAGTGTGCCTGCCTAAGACGTGTTGAATTATTGTATTCAGAGTTTACAAGTAAAGACATTTTGTTAAAGGAACCTGTGAAATTGTCAGTGTTTGTGTCGCAACAAGAGAAAGTAGTCATATCACTTAATTGCACTGGAGCGACAATCGGGGTGCAGAGAACTACCATCGGGCTGCGCCACAGCAGAACAGCCTGTGCTACGACTACCAAGGCCCCCGTCCACCCCTCCAACATTTCTATAAAAAACTGTCATCTCCATGATATTTGCACACACACATGGTTCGAAAAAAAAACCACGAACATGTGAACAGCCTCATAGACTATACTGGGTACACTGGATACATGTTCTATCCGTGAAAACCACAGATAGGACACATACATGATAAATAGACATCTGAATGAGGCCTAAAGAAGTTGTCTCATCACCGGATCATCATGGGTCTAAAGGCCCCGTCACACACAGAGATAAATCTGTGGCAGATCTGTGGTTGCAGTGAAATCATGGACATATTGTTCCATTTGTACACAGCCACAAACCTGGCACTGATTGTCCACAATTTCACTGCAACCACAGATCTGCCGCAGATTTATCTCTCTGTGTGACAGGGCCTTTACTCTCTAGGCCGGTGTTTCCCATCCTCGAGTCCACCAGGCCCCCAACAGGTCATGTTTTTAAGATTTTCGTAGTATTGCACAGGTGAGAGAAAATGTGGCAATTTTTGATGTCTTGATAATGATTCCATCACCTGTGCAATGCTAAGAAATTCCTGAAAAGTTGATCTGTTGAGGGCCCTGAGGACTGGAGATTGGGAAATGCTACTCTAGATGTTGTTGTTTCTGGCTGCACATTTCCATTACAAAGACTGCTGAAGAGGAAATGTCACATTACGTATGTCCAGTGAAATAAATGTGCATTCATGTAGTACATGGAGAAGTTAGGTCATCTAAAGCGAGAGATATCCATTTGGAGTGGGCATCTCCTTTTAATTTCAAGGAATGAGACAATCACTTTAAATGATTAGCTGGCTTAAAAATACAAAACAGAGACACAGTCACCCAAGCAGGGTTGGTACGAGGGATAAGCAGGCTAGATAACTGCTTAGGGCACTACCTCCAGCCTTCCTCAAGGGTTAAGAATTTTAAAGGGGAAAAAAAAACTTGCCTAGAACCTGGATTAAGTGAGTATTAGCTTTTTTTTTTAAAAAAATACTTTTTCTTAAATTATTTGGCCATTAAATGGGGGCTGTTGAGACATATTTTAAGGGGCTGTGGGGCACATTGTATAATACGAAATATAAGGGGCTGTGAGGAACATAATATTGTATGAGGGGCTGTGAAGACATCACACTATATGAGAAGCTGCGGGGGACATCATATTATATCAGGGGCTATGAGGGAAATTATACCGGGCTGTGGGGTTATCATATTATATGGGCACTATGTGAGGGACATTATAACTGAGCTGTGGGGAAATTATACTGTATAGGGAGCTGTGATGAGCATTATACTGGGGGGTTGTGGGTATATAATACTGTATAGTGGAAACTGCATACTGTATATGGGGCTGTGGGGGACATTATACTGGAGGCAGTGGGGATATCATATTGTATAGGGTGCTGTGCAGGATGTTATACTAAGAGCATTGGGGACTTCATACTGTATAGGCGATGTGGAGAACAAACAGATTAGAAGGTTGTGAGGGACATTATATTGGAGTCTTATATTTGAGTCTGTGGTGATCATATTGTATTGAGGGATATTGAGGACTGTGGCCAAAATCATGTGTGGAACATTATACTGTATATAAGAGGCCGTGGGGGTCATTATACTGCATATAAGCGGCAGCGGGGTCATTATACTGTATCAGTGAGTAGGTGGTCATGTGCGTGGGAGACTGTGGGGGCCATAATACTGTATGGGGTGCTGTGTGGGCCATCATACTATATATGGGGGGCTGTCATAGACCTCATACCATATATGGGGGGCTGTGGTGGTAACCATACTATTTAGTGGGGGTCTGCGGTGGCCATCATATTGTATGGGGGTCTGTGGTGGACATCATCCTGTATATTGGGGGCTATTGTGGTTACCATACCAGAGAAAGAATTTCAGCAGTACATTTAACTCCCCAGTGACCAGAGAGGAGAGATGAATGACAACAGGATAAGATCTTATAGTGGAGTGCCTTTGAAACCAGAGAACATTCCTTAGAGAAGTAACCTGGCATATGAACTCCAGTTTCTTCTGAGTATACTGATACCACACATGTGGTAAGAAACCTCTGTTTAGACAAACGGTAGGGCTCTGAAAGGAAGGAGTATCATTTGAATTTTGGAACACAAATTTGGCTGAAATAGATTGCGGGCACCATGCAGGGTTTTGCAGGGTTCCTGAGCTGCCTAAACAGTAGAAACCCCTAACAAGTGACCCCATTAGATGCGTTTGCAGGGAAACAAAAAGAATTTTCAACTTTTTGCCAAAGAGAAGTCCATGAAATTCTCTGCTGTTCCAGAGTCAACAAATGCTTTTCCTGTGAATACAGAGGAACCAAAGGAAACAGACATAGGCACAAGTAATTTATCTTTAGCAGAGGACAAAGTGACCACCAGGGCAATAATTTATCTCTTGCCTACAGGCTAATGTTTTTCTGTTCCCTGAAGTACTTGTGAAAGTCAACCGGATCTTTCAGCCAGTGACAGTCTTTTGCAACTGATTTGAATAGGTTTTGTTGCAACTGATCTAGGAGGGGATGTTGAAAATGTTCTTGGAGGAGAGACATGAAAATCCATTTTTTTTCCCTAGATCATTCTTTAGCACGTAAATCCACAAGAATAGCTATGGGAATTAAATTGTCAAGTGAAGAAGGCAAATCCCTAGCTGCAAGTTCATCTTTGACATGACTGGACGTAGAAGACAGCCAGCAGAGCGTCATTCTTCCAGGCCAATTAAGCAGAAAAAGTACAGAACTGGATGGCACAATATCCCACTGAGTGCATCCCAAGTCTTAGCCACAGTATGGAATCAGCAGTTGAGTGAACGCGACCTATTTCATCAAACATTCCACAAAATGCAGGTAGAAAAGAGGGTAGATAATGCATAATGGTGTTGTCCTGCTCTCAAAATGGCACAGCCCACACCAAGGTGTCTCCAGACAATAAAGAAAAAATGTATGTCAAGTTAGACCGGTCAGGAGAAAATCTTTGAGGACACAATTGAAAGTATTTGGTCCATTGTTTCACAAAATCCTAGCAGGCTTTAGGGTTGCTATTAAAACGTGCAGGTGTAGGTATATGTGGAACTGTTTCCCAAACAGAATGTTGAACAATAGGGTTTGACAGCTATTGAGGGGCTGGTGAAGAGACTGCAGGAGTCTGAGGCAGTGCATCCATAAAGTCTACAAGGTTTTGCACAGCCTGTACAAGTTCATGTTGGCTGACAACCAGTTGCACCACAAATCTAGGCAATTGATCCATATCCGAAGGCAACAGAGTTGTTGTTGCGCCTTTGGGATCCATAGTCTTGATATTCTGTTTCAGCTCAGCGGTGAGAAGGTTCGGGTGGGAACACGAGATTCAGAGAAGCAGGTATCTGAGGCATGCAGGAAACGGGGTGTAGATACACTGGAGGCTGCAGGCAGAGAGAACACAGGAACACTAACATTTTTAATCAAAGACACAGAAATGTGTCTTGTTGTGCCTTTTATAGGGTCATGCAGATGATCCCATTGGAGCACACTGGGCCACCTGCAAAGCCTGACGTGGAGCACAACAGAGTTCAGCAGACCGATGTGAGGGGAGTAAAGTCCAGATCCAGGAGAGGTGTGTAAAAGTATTCATGTAATGATGGTGGTTTCGTTGCCATATTAATGTGCTGATGATGGTTCTGGTGATGTATTCCTGTACTGATGGTGGTTCTACTGATATAGTCATGTACTGAAGGTTGTTCTGGTGATATATTCATGTACTATTGATGGCTTTGGTGTTTTATTTATGTTCTGATGATGACTTTGGTTTCATATTCATATACTGTTGATGGTTTTGGTGATGGATACATTGCCAGAACCACCATCACTACATGAATATATCACAAGTGCCATCAGAAGTACATGAATACTGGGCCAGAACAACCATCACTACATGAATATGTCACCAGAATCATTATCGTACAGGGTTATAACACCAGATCTACAATCAATACATGAATAGATCATCAGAACTATCAGTGTATGAATACATCACCACAGCCACTATCAGAAAAGAAATACGTCACCAGAACCACAATCAGTACATGAATACAGCACTAGAACAACCATTACTACATGCATATGGCAATCATATCCACCATCAGTACATGAATACAACACCATAATCAGGAAAATAACACTAGAACCACCATCAGTAAAAAAAATGGCACCAGAACCACCATTAATACAGGAATATGGCACAAGAACTATCATCTGCTGTATTTGCCACATTATGGATGCAAAAACCATTAGATATATTACTTTATCTATAATGAGGTCTATTTACTTTTCATTTGGATATCCACCAAATACTGGACACCTTAATTGAAACAAAATGGCCCCCATTATAGTTAAGCTATATTAGTTTGCATGAGTATCTGTCATGACTGAGCCCTGCCACTCACAAGGGGATGAACAAACCAGGAAACCTGCAATTCACAAGTCCCTATTCAGACTTGAAAAAGCCATAAATCTGACCCTGATTTGTTACTGCCATGGACGTTGGCACCCTAAGGTTACAAAATAGTGCAACCCCCTCAATGTCGGCTGACCCTGAGTGTCCTTAACTGCACCCTCAACTATAAGAATAATACAGGGCTGAGAACAGGTTCACACCTTCACACAGGAAAGATGGAGGAAAACAGAAGCAACCCAAGGAGACTTACGGAATACGTGAAAACTCCCCAAATCCAAATTATAACAGAATAGGAAGAATGCTGGGAAGGAAAATTCACAAACAATCCGCAGCGAAAAAAATAAAGATTATTCAGCAAGAATATCCTTAACTGAAGAGCTGGGACTCCAGACATCCATTTATCTTGGAATATAGATAGCAAAGAAGGCTGGTGAAAATAAAGTACAAATAAGTCCACTCAAGATGTGATAGGAGAGAGACAAAATAAACAAGTGAGAACAACTGGCTAACAGCAAAATAAAGGAAGAAACACAGATAACAGAACCATCAGCATTTGGACAGAAAGCAACTAGGCTGTGGCTCAGGAGGAAAGGAAATGGACCATGCAGCAAAAGGTCAAAGAGAGCCCCGAAAATGAGGCTTGACACTATACTTGGGTCAGATATTTAAAATATAGGACGTCAGGAATGAATATCTCTATTTGTCTCTTGTATTGTGTAACTGGTTTGCAAACAATAAATAATTCTATATATAATTTTGAAATTGCATCCCCATTTTAAGTCACACCCCTAAGAAATATCCCTTTTTAACTTGTGCTCGCATTTTTTTTGGTCAAAAAGTTAACAATTCTAGTAAGTGATCATCAGAGGTATCCTATCGGATAGGTGGCGGTGGGATTTAGGGGTCCTGTTACCTTAGTCTCTTTACTGTCTGACCTATTCCTTTGCTTGGGGGGCATTAACGTCATCAAAATACCGTGCCCTGGCAATGAGTCCAAATGTATAACATCATGGTAATCAGCATACTAAAGCAAATAGAGATTTAACTGACCAGAAACGTATATGATGTGTAAAAGTCCCTTTAAATAACGCATTATTGTGTGGTTAATTTTCTTAAAATAGTTCTTTACATCTAATGAGCAGAACAAGAACATTCCAAGCAAATATGGGACATTGCTGACATTTCATACAGTCCAGTTTTACAGTTCAGTTGTTTACTCAAAACAATCTTTGTTCATCTTCCCCATTAGTTAAACCATTTTATAACAACTCAAGGCCTTATTAAAATGAAAGCATTTACAGCCTCGCATATGCACAAGGCAATGAAAATACTTGTCATTCTGGAGTAATACATTTTTTTTTTTATGCCATTTGTAGCCATCTCTGCATTCAAAATCACTAGGGTAAAGAGCAGAGGTACAGACTAATATGTATAGACCATGTGTACCGCCCCTGCAGCAGTCGAACTGCTCGGATCCGGGGTGGCTGTGGCTCAAGAGTCTCCGGACACTTCGAAGTGTAAAAGGGGGGATATTTACAAGGGAGAGTTTGTGACGCCATCTGTGGTTCGCGTTAAGGGGAGTACCGCCGCTGCCGATGAGACTACCCGGGGAGATGGAGCGGGGCAGTCAGGTGATGTTCCTTCTATGGGTAGTGGAGACCCCGGGACTCTAGAGGATAGGAGAGAGGATGGCGTGGTGCAGGCTGTGTGGGCAGGCAGGACGCAGGGAGAGCAGTGTACTCACTCAGATTGTGTGGCTGTTGGTGCGACCATTAAGCAGACTCTGATACAGAAGTAAATCAAGTCTCTGGGTGCTGCTGCCACTCTGGGGAGCTCGTCCAGGAATCCGTCCCCGCTGATATTGTTTGGTGGACTGGAGCCTGGCTCCATGCACATGTAGAGAGATGTTTCTGAGTGACCCCTCGGCCTGTAGCGGTCGAGGTCCCGCTCCCTATATTTAAATAGGGGAGCTATGCTCTCGATGGCTGACACTTGGGATTTCTGTAGGCTGCATAAGCTGGAAAGCCCTCTCCCCCTCGTTGTGTTGGTGCCTTCTATCTCTGAGCTCTTGGGGAAAGTTCATAAAGAGACTATCCTCCACATGTGAATTATCAGGTTGCATGAAGCTACTCCCTGATCTAGGGTCCTGTACCCTGCCGTGCTCGGTACCGGTCCGGTTACTGGACTTTCCGGTGCCGACCGTTCTCCAAAACTAAGTCTAGGCACCCTTTTCCAATACCCTGCGACTGGGTCTCCGACTCCTCCGGTCCCAGACCACCGTCTGCGACCTAACTAAAGTCTCCCAGGGAGCTACAACTCCCTCAGCTCCTCACTCTCTGAGGGCTACTACTAAACTGACTATGTCCCTCCCACCAGTCTGCCTGACCCCTAGGCGGGTGGCCCTTTTCCAGCTAGACCACCCACTGGTGTGCCTGACAGGGTGTGGTGTGAGGTGAGGCTAGGATTTGTGTGTTGATGGGAACAATAACAGAGTTAGGATCCCAGAACCATGGAGGATGAGTTCTGCACCATAAGAGCAAGAAGTGCAGTTCCCTGTGACACCCTGATAAGGTCAGGGGCATCACACATGTATTTTAGCGTTGCACTTTTTTAAATCTTAAGATTTTGTTTTTTTCACCCATGTGCCCACCGGGAAAGTGTCCTGCGGATATATCCGCAGGACATTCCGCAGAAGCTCCCAGAAATCTGCAGCACAACTTTGTCTGAGTTGTGCTGCATTTTTGGTGCGGAGGTCCTGCGAATATGCTTCTGGCAATCTGCATTGAGGATACAGTATCATGACTTGGGCACTGCATCCTCAAGTGCTGGAGTGATCGGTGAGTTCACACTTACCTGTATCACACAGCAACTTGGTTTCCGGCCGGCTCCTGGATGAGCTCCGGTTGTCAGATGACCGGAGCTCGGGCGGTCACATGACCGCAGCTCGTGCAGGCCCTGCCCACCTCTTGCAGCCCTCTCCTGGCTCTGTCATGCTCTTCTACACCAAAGGAAGAGTCTCTGGTGTCTTCAATCTAGGCAGGTAAGTATAGAGATCCGCACGGAAAAATCCGCATGAATAATTGACATGCAGTTACGTGCGGCTGCGGGAAATCTGCAGCATTTTCTGCAGCCACAAAAACTGCAGCATTGATACAGTACTCCCCAAATCCCTTAGGATAACATGGGGAGTGTCTGTACTTGCGTAAGCCTGCGGATTTGTCTGGAAAATCCCGAAAATCCGCAGGTTTTTCGTGGCAAAATCCACAAGTATTTTCTCCCATGGGCACAAACCCCCTCTGAAAGGACTCGGGCTAAGTTCACACAATGCATATTTCCAAATTCACAAGTACCAGCAGAAAAGTCAGTGGCAGATCAGTACAAAATTGTGGTGTTCTTGCTTCAGATTTCCCTGGAGACCAGCAGCAGTTTTTCTAAATAACATATTCAGGTAATCTGGAGATTCTCTGGTCCCAGCACATACTGGCCTCATACGCTGTTATTCCATTCCATGCGCTCAATACAGGCTTCGAGTGGCTATAGTTATCACATGTACACAATGTCTGCACGGGATATCTGGATGCACAAAGACGCTGCTGGAACCAGGGAAATCACTGGTGGAAGGGAGAATCTTTTCTTAACTTTCTGCAATAAATACACATTAATTACACAAATGAATTTGACATGCTGTGGAGCGGAAAATTCACCAAACATGTCAGTTTCAGGCTTTAAAATACAAGCAATGGGTGTGTGATATTAGAGAAATATCATCCTTTTTTGCTGGTACAATATTCTGTTGTGGACTTTGTCTAAGAATCCAGATTTAGAAAATCACAAAAAAAATCTGTTACATTGCAACATACCCTGTTAAGTGTATGAACTTGGGGTAGTCTGATTGCAAAGTGAGGAGAGTGGCGTTATGATCCTTATGGCCATATCAAACTTAAGGCACATGTGGCTCATGAGCTCATGATGTGTGGCTCACGGCTATAAGTGGCATGTAAAAGTTTGGGCACCCCTAGTCAAAATTACTGTTATTGTGCATAGTTAAGCAAGTTAAAGATGAAATCTTTAAAAGGCATAAAGTTAAAGCTGACACATTTACTTTGCATGTTAGGCAAAAAAAAAAATAGTTTCTTTTACATTTTAAAATTAATAAAAAAGGTAAATGGGCCAATGCAAGAGTTTGGTTAGTGCCTAGTAGCTCCCCCTTTGGCAAGTATAACAGCTTGTAAGCACTTTTTGTAGCCAGTTAAGCGTCTTTATTTCCTTGTTTGAGGGATTTTCATCCATTCTTCCTTGGAAAAGTCTCCAATTTCTGTGAGATGCCTATGTCGTCTTGCATGCACTGCTCTTTTGAGGTCTAGCCACAGAATTTCAATGATGTTCAGATTAGAGGACTGTGAGGATCATTGTAAAGCCTTCAGCTTGCTCCTTTTGAGCTAGTCTAGTCTATTGTGGATATTGACATGTTTGACATTGACATATGTTTTTATCCATTTGTAGAAGCTATCCTCTTTTCATTTTCAGCTTATTTACACAAGGTGTTATGTTTGCATCAAGAATTTGTTGAAATTTTATTGAATGTATTTTTCCCGCTACCCGTGAAATGTTCTCTGTGCCATTGGCTGCAACACAACCCCAAAGCTTGATTGATCCACCCCCATGCTTAATGGTTGGCGAGATGTTCTTTTCCTCAAATGATGTGTCCTTTTTTATCCACATATAACTTTGATCATTGTGGCCAAAGAGTTCTATTTTAATCTCATTGGTCCATAAGACTTCATTCCAAAATGCATTAGGCTTGTGTAGATGTTCTTTTGCATACTTCTGACGCTGAATTTTATAGTAACTCTTCCATGAAAGACATATTTGTGTAGGTGTCTCTAAACAGTAGAACAATTTACTACAACTACACAGTCTGCTAAATCTTCCTGAAGGTCTTTTGCAGTCAAGCAATGTCACAGATGTGACACGGTTGACAGACAGTCCTGTAATGTCTGGCTGTAGAAGGTCGCAGTGTTTGGCTAAACAAACTGTTCCCTGATATTCTATTCTTCCTGCTGTGGTGTAAATGGTATCCTATGTATCTTCTCTGCTTGAGGTTATTCCCTTTCTTTATGGGACCCTGCGGATATTCTCACCTTACAGCTGTTAATCATCATCACTTCCCCTTGTGTCCTTAAATACTCAAATTTCCCCTTGGTGTTTGCTGGTGATAGAGTTATATTCCTATACAGCCTTGGATGCAAGCATTTGGCTTGTATTCATCTGAATAACATTGTTGCTTGTTGCTGTTTCTCTCCCTAAGCCTTCTTGGAGATGTTATTTGTTCACTTCCTCCTGTTTGTGCTCCCTGTGTCTTCTTTAGAGCTTAGTGGGGTTGACTAAGCGCTTATCACATCCATTCCTTAGGGGTGCTTCACACACAGCGAGCTCACTGCCGAGATCGCTGCTGAGTCACGCTTTTTGTGACGCAGCAGTGACCTCATTAGCGATCTCGCTGTGTGTGACAATGAGCAGCGATCTGGCCCCTGCTGTGAGATCGCTGCTCGTTACACACAGCCCTGGTTCGTTTTCTTCAAAGGCGCTCTCCCACTGTGACACACAGATCGCTGTGTGTGACAGCGAGAGAGCGACAAATGAAGCGAGCAGGGAGCAGGAGCCAGCGTCTGACAGCTGAGGTAAGCTTGTAACCAAGATAAACATCGGGTAACCAAGGTGGTTACCCGATATTTTTCTTGAACCACAAATAAATATAGAACCGAGGTATGGTATCAGTGTGTTTTTTTTCTGTGGTCTTATGCGGTTACCCGATATTTACCTTAGTTACCAGCCTCTGCAGCTCTCACGCTGCCTGTGCTGCCGGCTCCGGCTCTCTGCACATGTAGCTGCTGTACACATCGGGTTAATTAACCCGATGTGTACAGCAGCTAGGAGAGCAAGGAGCCAGCGCTCAGTGTGCGCGGCTCCCTGCTCCCTGCACACACAGCTAAGCGGTGTGCGCTGGTAACTAATGTAAACATCGGGTAACCATACCCGATGTTTACCTTAGTTACCAGTCTCCGCAGCTTCCAGACGGCGGCTCCGTGCAAGCGCAGCGTCGCTGCTGGCTGGGGGCTGTTCACTGGTCGCTGGTGAGATCTGCCTGTTTGACAGCTCACCAGCGACCATGTAGCGATGCAGCAGCGATCCTGACCAGGTCAGATCGCTGGTCGGATCGCTGCTGCATCGCTAAGTGTGAAGGTACCCTTACCTAGGGCCCAGTTAAGGGTCAGCCAGGGCCATCTGCCCTGCACTTAAGGTGTGGAACCTATCTAGGGTGGTCAGGAGAGCCAACGGCCAGCGTAAGGTTTGGTCAGGGGTCACTATTTCTCCCTACCCTAGACACAGGCTTTCCCTTCCTAATCGCCGTACCCATGGTACTTCCCCATAGCCAGTGTGACAAGTGGAGGTTCTTGTATGCCTCTATAGCACTCCGACAAGCAGCTCTCACAGAAATTTTGCTTGGTCTTCAAGACCTTATCTTGGCCTCCACTGTTCCTGTTATTTTCCATATTTAATTACATTTGGAACGGAGGAAACTCTAAAACACTTTGCTATCTTCATATAGCCTTCTCCTGCTTTGTGGACCTCCACCATTTTCATTTTCAGAGTGCTATGCAGCTGCATAGAAGAACCCATGGCTGTTTGTTTTTTTGGCTCAAGGAGGCTGGGTTTTTATAAAGCTGTATAATTTGCATCACCTGACCTTTCCTAATGATGATAGTGAACAATCCATAACCCTTACAGGCTAATTAAGGTTTGCTTCCTTGGTCAAAGTTATCTGAGCACACAAATATCCATTGGGTGCCCATTTTCCTTTTTGTAAGTTTTCAAATGTAAAATATGAAATATGAAAAAAATATATATTAATTTCTTTGCCTAAAATAGAAAGAAAACATGTTATCTTTAACTTTGTTAGAGGTTATTACACCTTCAACTTTCTTAAAGAAGTTGTCCAACATTAACTCCCAAAAATGTTTGAAGCTAATCTGTGCTGTATTGTCATATAAAACATCTGTGAAGCCCCGCCGGTGCTGTATCGGTGCATACCTTCAGGGACTCCACGTAGCTGGTGCTGGTCACAGGTAGGGAATCTTCAGTTTTGATCGTGACGCCACTCTCAGATTTGCGGTCAGAGGGGACCGCCACTGCAGATTAGGAGGCACCTGGGGCTGATAGTGGGTGCAGTCAGGTGTAGTAGCCTCCTGAGAGTGAGGCAAGCCCCAGGGCCCTTTGTAAAGCTGTAGTACCACAAGTCGCAGAATGACCACACACAGGCAAAGTGTCTTTCAGGGTTTTTACTCACTTCAGGTGGCAGGGTGAGTAACCCGGGCGTAGCTGGGATGAACCAGGTGGGAACCAGGTATCCTTCCGGCTGACTGTATGAGGGTGACTACAAACTCGCCTTCCTTAGCCCTTGGTGGTTTGGGGTGACCCCGACTTTGAGTCCCTATGGGGGTCACCCAGGGAAGATGCTCCGAGCCTCTCTCCCCTTCTTGTTGTGCCGTGTGCTTGTTCCCCGGGCCAGGCCACTCCAGCCTCTTGCCTCCTGTGACCTATGGGCCCTACTTGCGGTTACGTGGCTGCGGCTTTTGGTTGTTGTGGTGTGGGCTGTAAGAGCCCCACACCGGCAGGTTTAGCAGGGAAAGGTGAATCTATCCTCGCTTCGGGATCTGCCGCCCGGTTGGGCCTGGTGCTCTCTAGAAGTCTCCGTACTTCCCACTCCGTGCACTCTCTAGCTGAAGCTGGCTTTCAGGCAGCACTTCTAGTTGACCGTTCTCCCCCGTCTGTAGTCACTGCGCGGGCGCTGTTAGACAGCATCAGCCCCACAGGTCTGCTCCTCACTGAGCCCTCTGGAGTTCTGCTCTAACCGACTCACTGGTGGGTTTTTTCCATCTCTGCTCTTTCTGCTGACATCTCCTCAGTCCGAGCTCCCAGCTCTAACTAACTCCTCCTATCTCTCTTTCCTTCCCCACTTGTGTCTGCCTACGCCACCTAGCAACCAGACTCTCCACCACACCCCTTGAGAGGAGATGGAGGCTCTCGCCCCCTCCACTATTCCAGTGAAGGCGTAGGCTCTGCCCCCTCCTGGGATCCCCAGGGGTCCTCTCTTAGGTACATGCGTGAGACCTGATCACTATGCGCCTGTGTTCCACACCCCTGTCAGCCATCTGGATTACCTGTGTTGTACTGTCCCCAGCATGGGTGCAGTACTCAGTGGTGCCTGACCAGGTCAGGGGCGCCACATTCCCCCTTAGTTATCACCAGCACGTCCTCGGGCTGCAAGACAACATTTTAAAATGCATAAAACATTAAAACATGTAAAACATTTTTAAAACCACCAGGTATCAGACATCACCACCCTCCACCCACAAGTCCGTTAACCCACCCAAAACCCTCTCACGTTGGCCGCGACTTCAGCCACTTCTGGCAGGATGTAGAGGCGGCTTTCATGGGCTGGTGGTTTCAGGGTATACCTGGCCTGGTGGATCCGCGCCGTCAACCTCTTCTGGCAGGATTCAGAGGCGGCCTCCACAGTTGGTGCTGACCAGGTACCCTCTTTGTGGTGGTGAGCCAAGGCCCCATAAACAGGCGTGCTCTCTGGTCGCAGGTGAGCCAAGGCCCTTTTCTACGGACGGGCCCCCCCTGGTTGCAGACGAGCCAAGCCCCTTAACAGGCTGGCCCTGGTGGTGGTGCCACTGGTGTAACTATTTACACTGCGAGAGTTTGTGGCTATAGCAAGTTCATAGCCTTAAAGTTTATTTCTCACAATAGTTTTTGTGGGCGCATTTCTTAAACGTTGCAAACAAAACTTTTCAAAACTGGTCAAACTTTCTTTACTTCTTTCTTTACTCTACTCCTCTTTTTCACTAGGGCGAGGGCACGTTGGGCACTGGCACCTGTGACTTTCTTGCTCTTTGTCTCTGTCTTCATCTGTAGGATCTTTATCTTTCCGTTCTTGGTCTTCATCTGTTTCTACATCTGGTTCTTTATCTCTATCTTGTCTTTCTTGTCTTTCTTGTCTTTCTTGTCTTTCTTGTCTTTCTTGTCTTTCTTGTCTTTCTTGTTGCATGGGATGGCTGTAGGGTTTGTTGGGACATAGCGTTACGTCAAGTGCGTACAATCCCCTTTCACCTTGGTGCATGGTAAACTGTACCGAATCTCCCATTTTCAGATTTCTGCAAGGGTGTCCTCTTGGCAGATGAGCGTTCACATCTCTGCGGTTTACAAATATCCCTTCTTTTATTCCTGGTGCTACGATAAATCCATAGCCACTTCTCAGATTAAAGTCTTCCACTATGCCATAACACAGGGGTCCTCTAGCCTGGGCTTTGGACTCTCTTAACATACGCTTCTCCTTTAGGTCTCTGGCGGTGACTGCTCTCTGTTCGGGAGACTGTGGTGCTGGAGCAAACTGTGTTCTTCTGCGCCGTGTCTTGCGGGCTGGGTCCATGCCTGTGGGCTCCCAGGTGAAGCTCTTAGGCAGCTCTTCTTCTGCAGAGGGGGTCAGGTCCTCCTCATCCCAGCGGGAGTATGGCAGCATTTCTGGCTCTGAGTAGGAGTCTGCTGCGGCTGGCGTCGGAGTTAGCCCTTCTGCCTCCTGGCCTCCTCTCCCCCTTAGTTCTTCCTGGCACTCCTCTGATGGCAGGACTGGGGATGGACTTTCTCCTGCTGGCCCAGGCGGGGGACTCTCTGGTGTAGCTGCAGGGGTTACCTGAATCTCCTCAGGGGTGCATGGGGGGCGCAGGTACAGATCCACCAACCACTGGGGAAACTTGGCCTCCATGTCAGCCCTCATCTGCCAGTATTCTTCCTCCAGCGTGGGCTTCCTATCAGAGACCTCCGGGGACTGGGGAGCAGTGTCAGCTCTGGCCTTACAGGCCGGGGTAAATGCTGAGGTAGTCTTTCCTTGGCGGGCCGCGCCTGGCATGGCGGCAGCCTGGTCTTGGCGGGCCGCGCCCTGTATGGCGGCGGCCTGGTCTTGGCGGGCCGCGCCCGGGATGGCGGCGGCCTGGTCTTGGCGGGCCGCGCCCTGTTTGGCGGCGGCCTGGTCTTGGCGGGCCGCGCAGGGCATCGCTGCGGCGGCCTGGTCTTGGCGGGCCGCGCCTATCATGGCGGCGGCCTGGTCTGTGCGGGCCGGGCAGGGCATCGCTGCGGCGGCCTGGTCTTGGCGGGCCGAGCAGGGCATCGCTGCGGCGGCCGGGGCTTGGCGGGCCGCGCCTATCATGGCGGCGGCCTGGTCTGTGCGGGCCGGGCAGGGCATCGCTGCGGCGGCCTGGTCTTGGCGGGCCGAGCAGGGCATCGCTGCGGCGGCCGGGTCTTGGCGGGCCGAGCAGGGCATCGCTGCGGCGGCCGGGGCTTGGCGGGCCGCACCTGGCGTGGCTGCGGCCTGGTTCAGCGTCGCCGCGCCGGGCGCCTCTTCGGGGACCGTGGACGTGGCAGCAGGGGTCGGGGCACTTGCGCGGGCCGGGGCATCATTCGACTCACCCGTTGTTGGTAGCACTGGGGTCTGCGTCGTCACCGTCCCGCCTGACACCCGGCATGCAGCTCTCCCTTCATAGGCCCGAACCGCCGCGGTCAGCTCCTGCAGTTCCATCCGTTCCTCCCGAATCTGCTCCACGACCCGGGTCTCCAGCCGGTTGCAAAACTGGGCCAGCTCTCGGTACCACCAGGCAGCGGAGCCTGGTTCTGGGTTCCTGCGGTCAGACGCCATTTCTTCTGCGCCGTCTTCTGCACGGTCTCCCAGCAGTGGACTCTTCGCTGCCTCCTGTAACAAGCTGTCCAGTTTCTGCTCTGCCTCTTTCAGCAGCTCCTCTCCCAGCAGCAGGCTTGTGGCTTCCTTTCCTTCCCGCCGTCTCTCGACGCTTCCACTCTCATAGCTGGCAAGGTCAGAACTCCGCAGGGGATCTCTGGGTAGCCACACCTCTTCGTGGGCGGTAACTTCTTCCAGCGCGGGCTGCTGTTGTTTTTCAGCGCGCTTTTCATGGTGGCAAGATGGCGGCGCTTCCAATTTTTCAAGCGGACCGCCCAGGCACATGGTCACCTGTCTGAACAGGTCTAGTCCTTATCCTGTTCGTGACGCCAGATGTGAAGCCCCGCCGGTGTTGTATCAGTGCATACCTTCAGGGACTCCACGTAGCTGGATCTGGTCACAGGTAGGGAATCTTCAGTTTTGATCGTGACGCCACTCTCAGATTTGCGGTCAGAGGGGACCGCCACTGCAGATTAGGAGGCACCTGGGGCTGATAGTGGGTGCAGTCAGGTGTAGTAGCCTCCTGAGAGTGAGGCAAGCCCCAGGGCCCTTTGTAAAGCTGTAGTACCACAAGTCGCAGAATGACCACACACAGGCAAAGTGTCTTTCAGGGTTTTTACTCACTTCAGGTGGCAGGGTGAGTAACCCGGGCGTAGCTGGGATGAACCAGGTGGGAACCAGGTATCCTTCCGGCTGACTGTATGAGGGTGACTACAAACTCGCCTTCCTTAGCCCTTGGTGGTTTGGGGTGACCCCGACTTTGAGTCCCTATGGGGGTCACCCAGGGAAGATGCTCCGAGCCTCTCTCCCCTTCTTGTTGTGCCGTGTGCTTGTTCCCCGGGCCAGGCCACTCCAGCCTCTTGCCTCCTGTGACCTATGGGCCCTACTTGCGGTTACGTGGCTGCGGCTTTTGGTTGTTGTGGTGTGGGCTGTAAGAGCCCCACACCGGCAGGTTTAGCAGGGAAAGGTGAATCTATCCTCGCTTCGGGATCTGCCGCCCGGTTGGGCCTGGTGCTCTCTAGAAGTCTCCGTACTTCCCACTCCGTGCACTCTCTAGCTGAAGCTGGCTTTCAGGCAGCACTTCTAGTTGACCGTTCTCCCCCGTCTGTAGTCACTGCGCGGGCGCTGTTAGACAGCATCAGCCCCACAGGTCTGCTCCTCACTGAGCCCTCTGGAGTTCTGCTCTAACCGACTCACTGGTGGGTTTTTTCCATCTCTGCTCTTTCTGCTGACATCTCCTCAGTCCGAGCTCCCAGCTCTAACTAACTCCTCCTATCTCTCTTTCCTTCCCCACTTGTGTCTGCCTACGCCACCTAGCAACCAGACTCTCCACCACACCCCTTGAGAGGAGATGGAGGCTCTCGCCCCCTCCACTATTCCAGTGAAGGCGTAGGCTCTGCCCCCTCCTGGGATCCCCAGGGGTCCTCTCTTAGGTACATGCGTGAGACCTGATCACTATGCGCCTGTGTTCCACACCCCTGTCAGCCATCTGGATTACCTGTGTTGTACTGTCCCCAGCATGGGTGCAGTACTCAGTGGTGCCTGACCAGGTCAGGGGCGCCACACATCCATACATTATTTTTTTCGTTTCTGACTTTTGTTCCACTTGAATTACCACTTTATTCTCTGCAGACACTTTATTTACCTGAAGCTCTTGCAAACTTGACTTTTTCCTTTGCTTGGTTGCCGAACCTCACAGTCAGAGCTGGCACCGCCTGGCTTCACTGTCCAGCCCCGCCCTCTGCACACTCATTGGCTTTCAGTATTCTGCCTCTAGCAGAGGACAATATGGACACATATAATGCAGTAATGTGCCCATCCTATAGTAATGCCCCCATCCTGTAATAATGTGCCCCATGCTTGTGCCCATCCTGTAGTATTGCGCCCATCCTATAGTATTGTGCCCCATCCTTCTGCTCATCCTATGGTAATGGTAAGATCCTCTTCTTATAGCGATGCTCCATCCTGTAGAATTGTCCCCTAGTGTGCCATTCTTCACACACGCAAAAAAAACCCAAAGACAAATCCTTCTCACCTGTCCTCATTCGCTCAGTGTCTTGCTTCTTGCGGCCGCAGGCCCCTTGATTAATGCTGCTGGTGCAGGAGCCGCCACTGAAAGTGCTTTATATCAGAGGATAGATTCCCAGGCACTGCGCAGGGTGTCGAGCTCTCTATGCAGCTTCTCCAGTGATCAGCTGCTGGCCTCTGATTGGCAGGCGGCTGATCATTGTAGTAGATGTATACAGAGCGCGCATCTGCACAGCGCCTGGAAATGTGTCCTCTGATATAAAGCTCTGTCAGTGGCAGCCCCTACACAGGTAGCAATCAGCAAGGGGTCTGCGGGCCTGCATGCGGCACACAGCATCAAGGGCCGCAGCTGACAGAACTTTATATCAGAGGACAGATTCTGGGGCGCTGCGCAGGGATGTGCTCTCTATACACCTTTTCCAGTGATCAGCCGCTGACCTCTGATTGGCCGGCGGCTGATCATTGCAGTAGTAGTATACAGAGCAAGCATCGCCAGGGAATCTGTCCTCTGATATAAAGCTCTGACTGTGTGTCCCAAGTAAAGGCAGCGATCAGCAAGGGGTCTGCGGGCCTGCACGCCGCAAGCAGCATCAAGGGTCGCATGCAGCCTACCGACAGCGTCTTTGAGACCGCTACATTACGGAATGTGTGGGAGAGTGCGGGGGAAGGTGGGAAGGGACTCCACGCATGGTACCCGCCCAGCAGGGTGGCAACATGAAGACTGCTATGAAGCCCGTCAACAACATCCTGCCCCTGTTGACATGACATCACAAGCAGCAGCAAAATCATGGCAGGAGCAGTCATATGACCACTCTGAACCGGGGGAGAGGGGCTGACAGCAGGGCAGGTAGGTAGTTGCTATCTACTTACCTGCCCCATTGTAGCCCAATAGTGAAATGACAAAGGCAAAATAAGCCGGATAACCCCTTTAACTGTTCACAATAACAGTAATTTTGACCAGGAACTCCTAAACGTTTACATGCCACTGTAGTCTAATAAGTAACTATAAAGAACAGGTCTCCAGATAATAGGTTTTTTTGCTTATCCCCACACAGAAAAGCAGATCTAGATGCGTAGAGATAAGAATGGCAAGAATGGCAAGCTGGAGATAGAATATTCCTGACAGTTGAAGGGTTACTTGAATCTGGATGCAATAGTATGATGAAGGTGCTTGATGCAAGAAAACAAAGTTAAGGTGTTAAGATGGGAACCTCTAGATGTACATATACTGCATCAGTGTAATTTCTATGTGGAAGCTTTGGCTGTTATTATACTGTTAATGGTAGCTAGGGGTGTAACTACTTTGTGGAGGGAGCGGAATCTGGATGTCACTAGTCGGGTGGCTTTGGATGTGGGTCACAACCCTCTCGTAGAGGTGAATGTGGCTCTCAAGATAAGAAATGTTAGGGACCATTGCCCTAAACCTTCAAGTGGATTACCCTTGGTAGTATTGCATTGGGTATCGCAAAAATGAACACAGGAAAAGAGAGAAATAAATACAGTCCCTGACAGTTCTGTCGCTTATCCATGTTATGTTAATAAAAGCTTATAACCTGACTAAATTCATCCATTGGTTTAATAAATTACTCTTTTGAAAGCTGAAACCCTCCCAAATTTGGTTTAGGTTATGAAAATAAAGTTGCTGCAAAGTTGAAATATTCATCATTTAATGAACACAGAAAGGTCAGATTTTAGCAAGACAAAAGTTTTGTCGCTTTGTCATATAATGCACCCAATCCTAATTTACATCCTCACCTGTGCTCACTAAATGATCGGTTAATTAGTGGGTGTGTATACAAAGAAACCCAGCACCCCAGACCTTCACTTGAACTGCAACTTGACCTCTGACAACATGCCAAAAATCCACCCTGCGACTAAAGCCTTGATTATCAAGACGCTGAAGAACAGATCCACTGCAGAGGTGGCTGGCACCTTTAATGTGTCTCATCGTCAAGTTCAAAGAATTATAAAAAGATTTGAAAAGATTGGAGATGTTTTTGACAAGCCCAGGTCCGGCAGACCCCGCAAGACAACTGCTCAGGAGGAACGTTTGTTGGTTAGAAAATCCAAAGCCAGTCCTGTTATGATCCGGAACCATGGAAGACCACCACAAATCATTGGCAAAAGGTACCAAGAGCATTGGCAACTAATCTGGCCGCCATCCCCTTACTAACCATCACAACTGTTAGTAGCCGAGGGGTGAACTAACATCCTGTGCACCGTGAACCCAGCCGGAGAACTAACTATCCTAAAGGTAGGAAAGATGAATAACTCTCTGCCTCAGAAAATAGACAAGAATAGCAAGCCCCCCCATTCAAAGACTGCGGTGATATAGGAAAAACACACTACACAGATAGATGACAGGTTTAGCAAAAGGTGAGGCTCCCGCTGACTAAAATAGTAAAGGACAGGAAAGGGACTGATGGTGGCCAGAGAAAAACCCTGCAAAATACCAACTTCCTGATAGTACAAAAAGGCCCTCAGATCGCACGATCTGAACTCCGTCCTATACCAGGTGCTCTTGTCATACCAATGAACAGAAAACAAGAATCATAACAAATTCAACAAGCCATAAACACATAGACTCAAAGGAGCAATACTCCACACAGAACTGCAGGGAGTTCCCCAACAAACCACTGAGGGAGAAAATCCCTGCATGCAAATAAACTGAAAACAACCACAGCAAATGACAACTCCCAGATAAGCAAAAGAACCAGACAATAAATAAAGAGCAAGCACTTATCTGGGATAGATGTGGTGTAGAGCAGGATGAAGCAGGCTGGAGATACAAAGAACAACTGACATCCGGCAACAGCCTGCAATCAGACCAGGATTTAAATAAGCAGAGAGTTAGCAAAGGAAACACCCATTGCACAACACACCTGGTCCAAGTCCAAACCATTCCTGGCCACCAGAGGGAGCCTCCCAGCAGCCAAAACATAACTAACATTCACAACACAGCCCCTCTTCCACTGCAGCAGAGCTCCAAAAGGCCTGGTCACCTCAGGTCTATGTGTCAACTAGAACAGTCTGTAGGATTCTGTCCCGAAATGGCCTCCATGGTCGAATCAGTGCCCAGAAGCCAGCACTAAACAAAAGGCAATTAAAAAACCGTGTGGCATTTGCCAAGTCCCACAGCCTGCTAAACAGATGGACGCTGGAAAAGTGGCAAAAGGTGGATTTCTCTGATGAATCTTCAGTTGAATTACACCACAGCCACCGCAAATACTGCAGGAGACCTACTGGAGCCCGTATGGATCCAGAAAACAGTTAAGTTTGGTGGTGGAAAGATCATGGTCTAGGGTTACATTCAGTATGGGGGTGTGTGAAACATTTGCAAGGTGGAAGGCAATATCAATAGCCTAACATATCAAGAAGTATTAGCTACCTCTTACATTCCCAATCATAAAAAGGGTCAAATTCTGCAGGAGGATGGTGCTCCATCTCATACATCCATCTCTACAACAAAGTTCCTCCTGGCAAAGAAGATCAAGGTGCTGAAGGACTTGCCAGCCCAGTCACCAGACATGAACATCATTAAGCATATTTGGGGTAGGATGAAAAAGGAAGTTTGGAAGACAAAACCAAAGAATCTAGATGAACTCTGGGAGGCATGTAAGACTGCATTCTTTACTATTCCCTATGACTTCGTCAATACATTGTATGAATCATTGTTGAACTGCATGGATGCAGTCCTTCAAGCTCATGGAAGTCCCACAAAATATTAAATATGGCTCCAATAGCACCACAACTTCATTCACCAATGTTACGCAATATATCTTTGTATTAGAAGTTAATTATTTGTTTGAATTTCACATTACTTTCTGTGCGCGACAAAACTTTTGTCTTGCCTAAATCTGACCTTTCGGTGTTCATTAAATGATCAATATTTTAGCTTTGCAGCAACTTTATTCTCATAACGTAAACCAAATTTGGGAGGGTTTCAGCTTTCAAAAGAGTAATTTATGAAACCAATGGATGAATTTAAAGTCAGGTTATAAGCTTTTATTTACATAACATGGATAAGCGACAGGACTTCTGTCAGGGACTGTAAGTGATATGCTCAGGCAGTGTGATATATCTTAACCTCACAAATGCCCCTACTGATGTCATTGATAAGAATAAATACTACACCTAAAGGGGTTAAAAATTGCCTATTTGCCTCATACTCACCTCTCGTAGCAGCATGTGACATGACACTATTTTGTAATACGAACGCTGCAGCCGATCATTTTTCACTTGAACTTTTACTCTAGCAGAATACCGAAGGGCTGCAAAAAATGAGAGGATGCTGATTGGCTGCATACATTGTCAGCCAACATCACAGGGATGCCGTCACTATGAAAGGTGAGTAGCAAGAGATTTCATGTTATGATGGGCACTGAAGCGATTCTGAAGCAATTGTCCAGTAGTGGACAAGCTCTTTAAGATAGATAGTTAGATAAGGTAATGGTATGCAAATAATAAAAAAATTGAAAAATATTTTTCCGTCATTTTGTTTTTTTCACTATTAAGTATAAACGCCTGACACAGAAATACTTGCACTTGCACTCCTTGTTATTCAATAATTACGGCTAATAATGGTTGTCTAAGGAATGTTCTGGGGCGGAACATGCCCCAGGGAATGACAGCGCTTGCACAATATCTTGAACGGGGGAGGTATGTCACTCAGACAAGAGTGACATATCAGTCAAAGATGGGAGACTGATGGAGAAAGATGGAGAGGGGCAGGAGCGCTGTAGGTGCAGTACCAATCCTGCTGCACTTGCGTCTCATTAGCATTAAAATTGTGCAAATCATTTCTAAAAACAGGAAATCATTTTTCTATGACAAAGGTGTGAATTTAATCTCCTTTAAAAAAAATCAGTCACTTGTAATGCATGTGTATTTTTGTCTCAGATGTGTAGCCAATTTCACCGTATGCATTGGAAAAAGTCAAATGTCTAAAAAAAAATAAACAGAAACAATTTAAATACAGAAAATTTAAATTCTGAGTCTCATCTCAATTTCGGATTGTTTTTTTATTTCTTTGAATATGGCTTATTACATTACAATTACTAGCAAAATACCAGCGGCTTCGCTCACGGAAAATATGTGAACTTGTTGGTTACACTTGTTAATGTTAACTTCTCAGTTTCACTTTTAAAGTTGCCGTAAATTTTACTTCCTCAAATACAGCCGTCATACAAAGGGATGACATCTGGAAGGATGAATAGTATCTCCTAATACTTTGCTTGGACTCAGGAGTTGTTCCCGACATGTAAGTAGTTTGGAAGGTAGACTTAAAGGTGGCAAAGTGACTTTGCCCTTTGAGTAGCAAATACTAGGTGATTCCCATATTACATGCATTTTGCCTATTATGACTTTCAGATGTGACCTATAGTCCTGAATTGGGTCATAGTGAAAATCTTCCAAAGACTGCCTGTCTTTGCATAAGTTGCGCATATTTCGTATGCTGTCATTTTGACAACAATCATCCTTTCGTTGAGATGTTTGCACAACCCTTGATTCAGCCTATCATATTCCTGAGGACGATGTTCCCGGTGTTCAGGTGTTTCAGCTTCCTTTGATTCAGCTTATCTCATCCGTTTCCTTTCAAGCCAGGAATCATGTTGTTCACTTGTCTCAGCTGTTTGAGACAGTTTTGCTTTTTTAGCTTTTGGATTAACTTGCCCAATAGACGATTGTTTTTTGGGTGGCATTTTCAAAAACAGTCCTTAGTATTATGACCCTTAATAATCATCGTGCACTGATCAGGGATCTAATAGGAGAATCTATATAGTGTTTGTAGGTGCGAGCAAGGAGACCTACAAACATGGCTCAGTTACACCAGTTCTGTCAGGAGGAATGGGCCCAAATTCCTGCCAACTATTGTGAGAAGCTTGTGGAAAGATATCCAAAACATTTCACCCAAGTCTTACTTTTTACGGGCAAAGGTACCAAATACTAATGACATGTATGTAAACTTTTGACTTTGCAGAAAGTAGTAAAAATGCCTTAAAACATTCTCTCTCTCATTATTCTGGCATTTGGCAAATATAAATAATTTTGGTACCTAATTGGCCTAAAGCGGGAAAGGTTTATTTTGATTTCATGTCAGATAAAGAGAAAAACATGCAGATGTGTCTTTTTAGAGTATAGAAACTTTGGATTTCAACTGTATAAAGCAGAAAATGTGTGACCTGAAGGATCTCAAATGTCAGTTAGAAAAACTTCCTCACAGGCTGTTTTGGATGTCCATAGCAACCAATCAGAGCTCAGCTTCACTTTACCTCTGCAGCTTTATTGCTGAGAGCTGCACTCTGGTTGCTATAGGCAACCAGAACGATCTTACTGTGAGGCAATTCTCATAAATGAGACCCCAGTTACTTCTGCACTGGTTTTTGGCAGTTGTGGCTATAATTACAGATTTTAGAACGACTGATCACCCACCTTAGCAACTATATCATTGCTACCCCTTTAAGAGCAATCTTTCGGCACCATTGCTTTAATTCATTAACACACTTTGGGCAAAAAATGTGATTTTGCATTTAACACACAGACAAACATTTGCTCTTTATTTCTACAGAGCCTAAATCGGTGGGGGGGATCTCGTGAAGGCGGGAGATTTTGACTTTGCTTCTACTGTAATACGCTACAGATTTTTGCCAATCAAATCCGGATGCAAAATCTGCAGTGTATCCACCATAGGAAAACATTCACTCTATTTGGTTCATGGGTTTTCAACCTGTACTCCCATACAATTAGCTGTATTTAGAAGAAAGAGAGTGACGGGAATATTTAGAATACTGACGCTCCCATTCTGTTTCGTTCATTTTCATCCATTATCTAAACAAAGATTATGTTGGAATAACGCTGTAATAGAAATCACTGAAGAAGCAAAAATTCCCTGTAGACTTATAAAGGGTGAAAGTCCACAGTGGAGCTACCATGTACACACTTAGCCAAATTCTAGGAAATGCTGCCCTCTGATGTATTGAGAGAGTATTGCAGTACGTATGGTGCAAGTCTCAAACTGAACCACCCACATAGGCAAGACCCACTCTTGGCACAATAAAATGGGGATATATAATGCCTGCATAGTGGGGCTATCTAGCATTTATATACGCATTATTGTTGGGAAATACAGAGCTGCTTTTTTGCCACAGCCTATTAGTGATTCTCATTCAATATGGCCGGGTTACAACTCCTCTGCAATGCTATATTCGCTTCTCGTCTTGGATCTAAGTGAACTTAATAAAATAATATATCAGTGCATAAATTATATGTAATAGATAAGAAGAGCCACTATGTGAGATAGGTGAGTAGCAAGTGTTACATAAGGTGCTGGATAATGTGCTTTAATAAAAAAAAGTACTATACGATTTTGTGCCACATCATTGGAGTCACGTAATACAATGTAACTGGCCAAATTAGCGCTTAAGATCTTGTATAAGTGTAACATGTATATCAATGGCTGAGTGCTCATTTAATTTGCTGTATCTTTACTTAGATGTTTACTTTAATTAATTTATTCCCCGTGGGCCTGATCGCACGACAAATGTTATACAGCCCGCTATTCACGGCTGGCATACGCGGCTTGTTTCCATTCTTTTCAGGATTTTTGCTAGGAAAGTAAATTTAAACATTATAATTTTAATGTCAGAGGGGATCATTTAACTGAATGAGTTTACAAGAAGCCAGGCACAAAAGAATGGTGGGGGAACCAACACATTTCAATATGTCTCCATTCTCGTCGAGACATCAATAACTGCCAGGCAATTCTGTTCTTACAACTGTGGAGAAATTACAAGTGCTTATAAAAATCCCACTGCTCCAGCACTAAATGGAGTTACGGAGCTGAGTAAATTACATATGCCCTTGGTTACTAGTATTCAATATTTAAGTGATTGCGTAGGTCCTGTAATTGCTGCCTTTTATTCTACATAATTGAGTCTTTCTAACAAAAGTATAACATGGATAAGGAGAACAAAATAAACATGCAATTTCACCACAGGCAAAAACACTTGGAAATTCTCTGATCACCACTTTGACCTTGTATTATGTTTTCTAAAACATAGACCTTCAAAAAGAACGGAGTGAACGTACAAACGTATAAACTGCTTTTAACCCCTTCCAAATATGTGCATTTTATGGGGGAAAAAATGCAGTTTTCTTAAAAAGTAACTAATCTTTCATAGTGATGGGTGAACCCTCCGATGGTCAGGATTAGGAGCCTCGCCCAAACGTTTTGTAAAGATCGAGTTTGGGTTCTGAAATAATGCGAAATTGCGTCAGAACAGCGAACTTGGGCTTTACAGTTATGGGATGGGGCGGGGGGGGGTGGGCTGTAAAATAAAGAATATAGTTAATAATAAACATTGTCATTATACTTACAGGTCCCGCGACACATCCTGCAGACTCTGTCTCCAGGCTGCTTCTGCGTCCTATCATTGCTGTGCCCCGGGTAACCACTGACTAAAGGACCTTCCATGACATCATAGCCATATGACCAGTCTAGTGTGAATGTTGTACAGACATTGGCTTACAGACTGGTCACATGGCTATGATGTCATCGAAGGTCCTGTTAACTGAACGTTGACTGTCACTGTGTGAGTGTCGCATCGCATCACCTGGCATGGTGCACACTCTCCCAACAGGAGCAGGTCGGCTGCATGTATTTCCATGCAGCTGAGGCGCTCCTGTCCCGAGAGCATCAGGCCGTGCGGGGTGATGCAATGCGAGACGCAAGTGGAATCATACTCTTACTGTCAGCCTGCTTCTCTCTCTGTAGAGCGATGAAGCAGAGCTGACATGGCTTTCCCTGCTTTTTCTCTCTGTAGAGAGCTCTACCAGTGGACTACATCGGACTAAGGGTTTTTTTTATAATAAAGATGGAGTCTCCAAATGTTATTTTTGTTTTATTTCTAATAAAAAATGTTTTTTATGTGTTGTGTTTTTTTACTGTTTACTAGAAATTCATGGTAGCCATGTCTAATTTGGCGTGACACCATGAATTTCGGGCTTAGTACCATCTGAGAATACAAAGCTGGTATTAACCCCTTTAGTACCCAGCGTGCCACCACTATCAGAGCTGCTGGATGAGCCGGGTAAAGTGTGTGGAAATGGCGTTAAGAAACAATGCACTATTTCCAGGGGCAGCTGCAGACTGCCAAGAATCCCAGCCCCCAGCTACCTAGTTTTACTTGACTGGCGATCAAAATTATTAAAACAAAAATAAATGGGCTTCCCTGTATTTTGATTGCCAGCCAAGGTAAAGCCAGGCAGATGGGGGTGGCAACCTGTAGCCATCCGCTTTATCTTTGGTGAGAATCAAAAAATACCACTGAGCACTACGCCATTTTTTTAAATTATTTATTTTTATACAACTATACATTGTGTACATTTTATATATATATATATATATATATATATATATATATTTATATATATTTATATATATATATATATATATATATATATATATATTATATCTGTCAAAAATTAAGAGACCACTGCAAACTTTTCAGTTTTTCAGATTTTTCTCATTATAGATATATTTTTGAGTACAATGTAAAATGTTGTTTTATTCTATAAGCTACTATTTTCAGAAAATAAATACATTTTTTTACTTGGAAATTTGGAGACATGTTGTCAGTAGTTTCTACAATAAAACAACAATTTACATAATAAATAATTAAAAAAAATTACGTAGTGCTCCATGATATTTTCGATTCTCAGTGCAGATAAAGCGGACGGCTATGGGCTGCTACCCCCATCTGCCTGGCTTTACCTTGGCTGGCAATCAAAATACAGGGAGGCCCATTAGGTTTTTTTTGGTATTTTTTTTAATTATTTAAAATAATAATAATAATAATAAAAAAAAAAAATGCGTGAGCTCCCGCTGTATTTTGATCACTAGTCAGGTAAAACCAGACAGCTGGGGGCTGGGATTCTTGGCAGCCCACAGCTACCCACGTTTTGAATATCCTTCCACAAGCTTCTCACAATAGTTGGTAGGAATTTGAACATAGAAAAAAAATTTTTTTACAAATAAAACAAAAAAGAATTTAGAGACTCCATCTTTATTATTAAAAAATCCTTAGTCCGACGTAGTCCACAGGCGCTCTGCTTAATGACTCTGTACAGACAGCATCTATACAGAGTAAGAAGCAGAGCGAGCCATGTCACCTCTGCTTCATCGCTCTGTACAGAGCGAGAAGCAGGCTGACAGTGAGGGTATGATTCCACTTGCGTCTTGCATCGGTATTAGCCACTAAGGCCTGACACTCTCCAGACAGGAGTGCCTCAGCTGCATGGAAATATATTCAGCTGACCCACTTCTGTCGGGAGAGTGTGCGCCGTGCCGGGGTGCAATGCAACACTTGCACAGTGACAATCAAAGTTCAGTTAACAGGGCCTTCGATGACATCATAGCCATGTGACCAGTCTGTAAGACAATGTCTGTACAACATTCACACTAGACTGGTCATATGGCTATGCCATCATGGAAGGTCCTTTAGTCAGTGATGGTTACCCGGGGGCACAGCAATGATCGGATGTGGAAGCAGAAGCGGCTGGGAGACAGAGTCTGCAGGACGAGTCATGGGACGTGTAAGTATAATCATAATGTTTTTTTAATAATGTGCTTTTTTTGTCCAGCCCCTGGACCCGAAATGGACCCGAACTATAACACAAGCTTTGGGATCGCCCATCACTAATTAGGATGTAAAGAGATGAAGAACCCTGAAAATCAGCAGTAAAAGAATGTGAGACATTTTTACCCCAAAACCCAAGAAACACTAACATTTTTGCAAGTCATTTATTTGGAAAGGTAAGTCTGGTAAATTTCTTAACAGTATAGCAAAATAATATATGGACAAATAGCTGCAGTACAAAAAAAATAATACTTTCAAAGGACCTTTCACTAAATTGTTCATGTTGAAAAACTTCTGCATGATGAAAATCTTCTGAGAGATTAATGCACAGATGACTCATACCTTGATACGAGTGTGGCAAGGTCTGATGTGATCTCGGGGCGATCTGGGATCAGAAGCGCATTGTGCATCGCAGACGTTGGAGCATATTTAATTCCCTCTGGTACTGAAGGGATTAAATGTTCATTTCTATTCTGCAGTGATCTAAAAGGTAGTTGTAACTTTAGTTGTATCCACTCTTCACACCTCCCTATGCCAGCTATAGCTCATACGTATGCTGACCATGCTGTATGAGCTTGTCACTGCATAGCTGTGGTGTTGTTTCTACTGCAGCTGCGAGGTACTGTTACGAACCGGCACCGCCATAGCCGCAAGCAGACTGCTGTAGTTCCTGTTGCGCCCAGGTGCCGGCTGTCGTTCTTGGCCGTGCCTCGGGTCGTCCAGTTGGCTGCTCCTTCCACCACGTCTAAGTGTGGAGAGGCGGCTAGTGCACATGAACACACCCATTTACCTCAGCCAGAGTCTAAGTCCAGTGTTTTGCCTAGTGAGCATGCTCAGCCTGATTGTGTTATTTCTGAGACTAAGGGGTACTTTGCACACTACGACCACACTACGGCCATCGCAAGCCGATGGTAACGATGCCGAGCGCGATAGTCCCCGCCCCGTCGCAGCTGCGATATCTTGTGATAGCTGCCGTAGCGAACATTATCGCACTTACCTGCCCTGCGACGTCGCTCTGGCCGACGAACCGCCTCCTTCCTAAGGGGGCAAGTCGTGCAGCCTCACAGCGACGTCACATGGCAGGCGGCCAATAGAAGCAGGGGGGTGGAGATGAGCGGGACGTAAACATCCCGCCCACCTCCTTCCTTCCTCATTGCAGCCGGGACGTAGGTAAGGAGATGTTCCTCGCTCCTGCGGCTTCACACACAGTGATGTGTGCTGCCACAGGAACGAGGAACAACATCGTAACATCGGTCCTTCCGAAATTATGGAAATGACTGACGCTACACCGATCATACGATTTCGACGTTTTTGCGCTCGTTAATCGTAGTAAAAAGGATTCACATACTCCGATGTCGACAGCGACGCTGGATGTGCGTCACTTTCGATTTGACCCCACCGACATCGCACCTGCGATGTCGTAGTGTGCAAAGTACCCCTAAGTCCTCAGTTCAGGCTACTGAGCATGCTCCCACAATTAATCCTAACAGCCTCTTTGCACAGGTACTTGGACTTCGTGCTGTGTCTAAGTTCTGGGATGTGCCTACTGAACATGCTCAGGCAGATAGTATGATTTCTGAGTCTGTTGTTCAGGCTACTGAGCATGCTCAGGCACTTAGTGCATCAGAGGCTAGGTCCGGTAAGGACCTCACTGAGCATGTCCGTGAGGTGGCAGGCTCTGATAGGGCAGAGGGTGTCAGGTGTCCTGATGATGTGGCCACTCCGGACTGGCCCGCCCCTATGATCTGGCACCTCACCATTGGTCGTTAGACGATGACTGGTGAAGTGTTTGGGGCGTAGCTGCTATGAGGTCATCAGTGACATCGCGGTTCCGGATAGGCCGCTGGTGACGTCGCTGATGATATGGCACTCTGCTATTGGACCTTGGTGGTTCCACCCTGGGTTTGGGGCGGATCTAGGTTATAAAAGGGGCTGGAGACAACATGGAGGGGCGCAGTCTTCACTCATATTCACTTAGAATTCATGGTGGCATAAGCCTTGTTGGAAGCGGTAGGTAGGGCTAGGCGAACGGTGCCTGTCACGCCAAGATTCGTGGCTCAGCACATGAGGGTCAGGCGCCGTGCTTCCTTGCTACCGTTCCTGTTGTGCTATAGCAGTCCAGTGGCGTTAACTGGGCTGCGGCTGCTGCGTCATCTGTCCAGTTGTGCCTCCTACTCACACGGATAGCATACCTGTTGCGTCACCTGTCCGAGAGTGCCCTCTATGCACACGGACAACGCACCTGTTGCACCACCTGTTCGGTTGTGCCTCCTACGCGCACGGACAGCATACCTCAGGACCCCTGTGGAGTTAACAGGATGTTCCAGGATTGGGTGTGTGAACCTATTATCCTCCTTGGCTTCCCAGTCAATGCTACTGGTGTGATCCCTTGGCCTGACATGTCCTCTACACACGTGGCCATTCGAGTAGTGACCAGAAACGCTAATTGAAGGACCGCTCGGCCTGTCGTGTCTGACACACGTGGCCGACAGGGCGCTGTTGCAGCGATCTTCTTGGTCAACGCTACCTGGTCACCATCCGTCCTGACGTGTTCCCTGCACACGTGGTCGGGGTTGAGCCAATTCCACCGAAACGCTAACTGGATTGACGTCCGGTCCGACGTGTCACTACACACGTGACTGGTTCCCTGGCTTATCTCAGAGCCATCCAGCTCTATAGTCTCCGCCTAACCCACTGGGTGCCAGCAGCTCCATTACCATCTGGAGCACGGTGGGCCCTGACTGACGATTGGGATATATACCCCCTGGTCCTAATCTTCCGCTTCCCCGTAACAGGTTCTTTACTGAAAAACCTTGGAGTGCTTTTTGTTGTGTCTTTCCCCACTCATTTGTCTTATCTACATCCTTATGTCTTATTGTAGTAGTGAGACTAGCATCATGCTGGCCCTCACTAGCCAGGGACGAGGTTAGGGTCAGAGAGGGCCTAAGCACATGATCGGTGCACAGGAGGAAGGACCTGTCTATGGACATTAGGGCGTGCAGGGTTCAACCTCAGGTGAGTGCTAGGAGGTGACCCCGCTCCCCTCTGCCTAGCATGAGGGCCAACCGTTCTATTGTTTCTTGGTGTACCCTTTGTGTCGCATTGCTCGTCTAGGGTCCTCCCCTCCCCTGGCGTGACACTATTCTCGTGTTCCCACTGTGTTGTGCATCAAGGTCTTTGTGGGACTTTTTCAGCTCCACCATTTTGGATTCAAGGTGAGCTGTTCTATCCCCAATGGCCGCCATGTCCTCCCGAATATCCGCCATCATACCTTTCAGATCATCCTGGAGAGAGGATCGCAAAGCCCTAGCAAGCTTTGCATGGTCTTCTTGGTGAGAGGTAAGTCTGGGTTAGACTCAGATGCCGCCATCGAGCCTCTCCTAGATGTGCGGGAAGAGGAAGAGGCAGGATATGGCGTCATCTTTCCCCTCGCTGCTTCACCCTCCCTGAGAAAGAAGTCTGTAACCTTCGCAGTAGACGGCCTTCTCAGAGCTTTCCCCCTGGTCATCTTGCTCCTTGGAGGGTCAGTTCTCTTTGCCACTGATTGTGGTCAGGAGGAACCGGAGGTAAGGGCTTTTTTGTGTCGGTTTAAAGCCTCTGCTGCCGAAGCTCAGGAATTCTGCGGCCGGCACCATCATCAGTCAGGCCACACCCCCGAGTTTCCACTGTGTTATGACACTCTCTGGGAGTCCTTCCATGACCAGCCTTAACACTTGCAGTCACATTATGACACACCTTTTGGATAAGGTCCCTTTGGGGGAAAGTGCAACACAACTGGGTTTAGCTGTGTCACATTACAAACCTTTCTATCAGCTCTCCTCCTCTCATAGAATGGTCACTTCTGCTATATTGTTCCTACCCCACACTGACTATTGACTTGGGCAAAAATTAGGGCACCCTCAATATTTTGTTTCACAACTTTTTGAGGCAATCACTGGAAACAAATTTATATCATTGAGAATTCACCTGTTCAAAAATATTTTGGCTCACTTTTCATGCTCAAACTGTTCTAGATATCTCAGCTATGAAGGGTGTATTCTCCAGAATATATGTTTTTGACCATATATGGGGTATAACTGTGTTCAGTAGAAATTGAGTAACAAATTATGGGGTCTGTTTTTACCTATTATCTATTGTCAAAATTATAAATCTTGAGCTAAAATAAAATTTCAGCCGAAAAAAATCGTAACTATCATTTCCACAACGACATTTTTAAAGGTTCTGTGAAACAACTATTGGTTAAAAATGCTCAACACACCCCTACATAAATTTCTTGATGGGTCTAGTTTCCAAAATGGGGTCATTTGAGGGGGGTTTCTGATGTTTTGGTACCTTAGAAGCTTTGCAAATCCGACATGGTAACTACAATTTATTTCAGCCAAATTTTCTTTCCAAAATTCAAACATTACTGCTTCCATTCTTAGCCCTCCCGTTTTTCTAAAGAGAACTTTTTGAATACATGTGGTGTATCCTTGCGCGCTCATAAGTGGGTAACAAACTGTGGGCTCCACTTTTTGGTGGTATCTCTTGTAAAAGTGAGAAATTTGGTGCTAAAGCAATATTTGTATGAAAAAAATGTCAATTTTTAGTTTGACGACCTGTTATCAAATTCTGTGACATACCTGTGGGTTCAAAATGCTCACTATACTCCTGGCAAAAAAAAAATCCTTGAGTGGTCTAGTTTTTACAATGGGGTAACTTGTGGGGGGGTTTCTGCTGTTTAGGTACCTGAGGGTCCCTGCAAATGCATCATGGTGCCCACAATTCAGCCAAATACAGTGCCTTGCGAAAGTATTCGGCCCCCTTGAATTTTTCAACCTTTTACCACATTTCAGGCTTCAAACATAAAGATAAAAAAAATTTAATTTTATGATGAAGACTCAACAAGTGGGACACAATTGTGAAGTTGAACGAAATTTATTGCTTATTTTAAACTTTTATAAAAAAAATAGTAAACTGAAAATTGGGGTGTGCAATATTATTCGGCCCCTTTAAGTTAATACTATGCAGCTCCACCTTTTGGAGCTTTTGTGAGATTACAGCTGCAAGTCACTTGGGGTATATCTCTAACACTTTTACACAGCGAGAGACTAAAATTCTTGCCCATTCGTCCTTTGCAAATAGCTCGAGCTGAGTGAGGTTGGATGGAGAGCATTTGTGAACAGCAGTTTTCAGCTCTCTCCACAGATTCTCGATTGGATTCAGGTCTGGACTTTCACTTGGCCATTCTAACACCTGGATACGTTTATTTGTGAACCATTCCATTGTAGATTTTGCTTTATGTTTGGGATCATTGTCTTGTTTGAAGACAAATCTCCGTCCCAGTCTCGGGTCTTTTGCAGACTCCAACAGGTTTTCTTCAAGAATGGTCCTGTATTTGGCTCCATCCATCTTCCCATCAATTTTAACCATCTTCCCTGTCCCTGTTGAAGAAAAGCAGGCCCAAACTATGATGCTGCCACCACCATGTTTAACAGTGTGGATGGTGTGTTCAGGGTGGTGAGCTGTGTTGCTTTTACGCCAAACATATCATTTGGCATTGTGACCAAAAAGTTACATAGTTACTAAGGTTGAAAAAAGACCTAGGTCCATCTAGTTCAACCTTCCTCCACCAGTTCTACATTTGGTCACTAAGTTATTTATAACCAACAATGTTGTGTGTACTGAGGAAATCATCCAGCCCTTTTATAAAAGCTGTTATAGTATCTGCCATTACTACCTCTTGTGGTGGGGCATTCCACAGTCTGACTGCTCTAACTGTAAAGAACCCTTTCCTATTTAGCTGTCGGAATCGCTTTTCTTCCACTCGCAGTGAGTGCCCCCTGGTCCTTAGTATTGTCTTTGGAAGAAATAAGTCATGTGCCAGCCCTTTATATTGACCACACATGTATTTATACATATAAATGAGATCTCCTCTGAGACATCTTTTTTCTAAGCTAAACATATCTAACTTTTTTTTTTTATTTTGGTTTCATCTGACCAGAGCACCTTCTTCCACGTTTGGTGTGTCGCCCTGGTGGCTTGTGGCATACTTTAAATGACACTTTTTATAGATTTCTTTGAGAAATGGCTTTCTTCTTGCCACTCTTCTATAAAAGCCAGATTTGTGAAGTGTACGACTGATTGTTGTCCTATGGACAGACTCTCCCACCTCAGCTGTAGATATCTGCAGTTCATCCAGAATAATCATAGGCATCTTGGCTGCATCTCTGATCAGTCTTCTCCTTGTTTGAGATGAAAGTTTGGATGGACGGTCGAGTCTTGGTAGATTTGCAGTGGTATGATACTTCTTCCATTTCAATGTGATCGCTTGCACAGTGCTTCTTGGGATGTTTAAAGTTGTGGAAATCTTTTTGTAACCAAATTCGGCTTTAAGCTTCTCCACAACAGTATCACGGACCTGCCTCTTGTGTTCCTTGGTCTTCATGATGCTCTCTGTGCTTTAAACAGAACACTGAAACTATCACAGAGCAGGTGCATTTATATGGAGACTTGATTACACACAGGTGGATTACATTTACATCATCAGTCATTTAGTTCAACATTGGATCATTTAGAGATCCTCAATGAAATTCAAATAATGCTACTTTCATTCCAAACCCTACTGTTTGGCCAGAGTTTTCTGACCACAGGTGGCATATCAGCGCGCTCAGAAGAAACTGGGCAATAAATGTTGGTGTCCATTTTGTCATGGTATTTCTTGTAAAAGTGAATATATTGGGGCTAAGGTAACATTATTAGGTAAAATGTAAATATTTTTTTTCATTCCACTTTGCATGAAATCCTGTGAAGCACCAGAAGGGTTAATAAAATTCTTGGTTGCGGTTTTGAGAACTTTGAAGGGTGCAGTTTTTAAAATGGTGTCACTTTGGGGTATTTTCTGTCACAAAGGCATCTCAAAGTCACTTCAAATATGATGTGGTCTCTAGAAAAATGGTTTTGAAAATTTGATTGGAAAAATTAGAAATCGGTGAATCCTAACTTCGTAGCAAAAAAAAAAAATTTTTAAAAAATGGTGCTGATGTATAATAGACATGTAGGAAAGCCTATTAACTATTTTGTGTGACATAACTATGGTTTAAGGGCATTAAAAGTCAAAGTTTGAAAATTTTCACAATTTTCGCCAAATTTCTATTTTTTTTCATAAATAAACGTAAAAAGTAACATCCTAAATTAAACAACATGAAATGCAATATGTCACGAAAAAACATTCTCAGAATCACTGGGATCCATTGAAGTATGCCAGAGTTATTATATCATATAGTGACACTGGTCAGACTTCTAAAATTTGGCCTAGTAAGGTCAAAATTAGCTCCGTCACTAAGGGGTTAAGCAATTTATACATCTTTATAGCTTTAATAACTTTGTGTTTTATGTTAGCTTTATAATTGTTATTCAGAAAAGCAATGATACAGCATTTTGGCTTTATTTAAAGGTAACCTGTCAGGTCAAAAAAGCGTTCTGACCTACAAGCAGGAGCCTGTGTGAGCTATTAACCCCTTCCTACCCATCGCTGTGTTGTTATATTGTGTAATATGAAAGAAATAAAATATGTTTTATTACTTTCATATGTCCTATGTATATAGCATAGGTCTCTAGCCCCATGGGCGTCTCATCGTCCTGTGGGCGTCTACATGCTTTCTATGGTATCACACCCCTGAGGGTGTGACACCATGGATTTACATTAGCGACATCACATCTGCTACTTCAGAATCTCGCATGCACGCTTACCATTCTCTTTGCCTTGCTTCTCGGCTTCTGACGTGCACTGCGCATGGCCAGAACCACAGGCGTCTTCTCAGCATGCGCAGTGTCTTCTGCAGCTCCGGTCACCTCCATGCAGCAGAGCTGGAAGAGACGCTGGACCATCCTGGATTACGCCGGACATGGAGGGCTTTTTCGGGCTTATTAAAGTGGTGAACCAGGGTATATGTTTGTGTTTTTTATTTCTAATAAAGGATTTTTTCGGGTGTGTGTGTGTTTATTTACTGTCACTTACAGATTAATCATGGAAGGTATCTCGGGGAGACGCCTGACATGATTAATCTAGGATTTAGTGGCAGCTATGGGCTGCCAATAACTCTTTATTACCCCGATTTGCCAACGCACCAGGGCAAATCGGGAAGAGCCGGGTACAGTCCCAGAACTGTCGCATCTAATGTTTGTGGCAATTCTAGGCGGCTGCTGGCTGATATTGTTAGGCTGGGGGGCTCCCCATAACGTGGAGCTCCCCATCCTGAGGATACCAGCCTTCAGCTGTATTGCTTTATCTGGCTGGTTTTAAAATTGGGGGGGACCGCACGCCGTTTTTTTTAATTATTTATTTATTTCACTGCACAGTATAGACACGCCCACCGGCTGCTGTGATTGTGTGCAGTGAGACACCTGTCACTCAGCGTGGGGGCGTGTCTCACTGCAACCAATCATAGGAGCCTCTGGGCGGGGAAAGCAGGGAATACGAGATTGTTTAATGAGCGGCCGGCTTTTTCAAAATAGTAAAAGCCGCCGGAGGAGTGTGAATGCCGTGCAGCACCGCGCCGGAGATCGGGGATCGGTGAGTATATGAGAGAGGGCTGCTCAATTCAGTTACTCAGGAGTTTAGCTGTCACCGGTGAGTCCTTCACTGGTTACCGCTAATCAGGACGTGGCACAGACAGAGCCGCAGCATGACCATGAAGTCGGGTGAAGTTAACCCGAGTTCATTCTGATCGTGCGGCTCATTCTGTGTCTGCTGTCATCTGCCATTCAGCTCTGCTACATGGCTGTCTGTGTCTGCTGTTGGCGGCCATGTAGCAGAGCTGAATGGCAGATGACATAGTAAAAACGCATCCCTACACATTACACAAGCTTGGCAAGTCAATAAATAAAAAAAAAATAAAAAAAAAAAGGGTGCCCAATGCATACGTCACAGAACACATGAGCTAAAGGATCGCACACAAAATTGATCAATGTAACATAGACTACTAACGCACGTGTGACAGGAAATGAACGACCTACGTGCGATCTTATTAAATTGCATATGCGACCTGGGCGTGTCACATCGCATACGAGATCGCACACCTAATTGTAAGGTGTAAAGCTGGCTTAAGACCAGACAAGCCTTGTACACTGACGGATACTGTCTGTATGTTCTAAAGGGTACTTTACACACTGCGACATCGCTAGCGATCTCGTTAGCGATGTGAAATTCTAGATCGCAAGTGCGATCTTTCAAGAGCGCACATAGGTCATTTTACGCATGTGCGATCTCGAAAGATCGCACTTGCGAGCTAGAATTTCATATCGCTAACGAGATCTCTAGTGATGTTGCAGTGTGTAAAGTACCCTTTAGTCTCCACTGCATCATTACAAAAAGGGTGTCCCATTACTTTTTCACTCCCTTGCCATATATCATACTGTAGTTCTTTTAAACAATACATTTTGTAACATACTTATGTTAGATGTATAGCTCTTATGAGCAGGGTCGGACTGCGGTGTGAGGGGCCTAGCAGGGAAATTGCCTCTAGGGACCCACACTATAACTACTGTAAACGTTTTTATTACTTGTACATTTTCGGCTTCTCTCAGTATAACATGCGCCTTTTAGCAAACTACAGTGCGCATAGAGCCCTGTCCTGTGCCTGCAGATAGCACAGGATTTTTTGTAGCCTCTTATTTATTGTAGATAATATTGGAATCTGTTATTTACAGTCAGTCGCAGTTTTTCTTACACACGGACATTCCTTGTCCTAGGAAAACCACCGAGTCCATCAGCCAAACAATATTCAAAGAGAAGCAGAACGTTATCCAGCATCTTCACATGGAAACATCTACTAACATTAATCCCCCTCTGCCGCCATCTATCTGGGAAATCCCCTGTAAGGGTGCGTGCCCAGCCGTCCACAATCAGTGTTTGCAGCATGTTGGCTGTAGCATGGTTCAGCTGCATCCAAAACGCTGTGTTGTAAGTACAAGCACAGTGGATGGATTTCTAGAAATCCCGTGCCCAATGTTTCATAGTTTCATAGTTTTTAAGGTTGAAGGGAGACTCTAAGTCCATCTAGTTCAACCCGTAGCCTAACATGTTGATCCAGAGGAAGGCAAAAAAACCCCAATGTGTCAAATAAGCTCCAATGGGGAAAAAAATTCCTTCCTGACTCCACATACGGCAATCAGACTAGTTCCCTGGATCAACACCCTGTCATAAAATCCAATATACATAACTGGTAATATTATATTTTTCAATTAATGCGATCAGGCTCTGCTTAAATTTTACTTGTGAATCCCTCAATACAACATCATGCGGCAGAGAGTTCCATAGTCTCACTGCTCGTACAGTAAAGAGTCCTCATCTGTGATTATGATTAAACATTCTTTCCTCAAGACGTAGCGGATGCCCCCGTGTTCCAGTCGTAGGCCTAGGTGTAAAGAGATCTTTGGAAAGGTCTCTGTACTGTCCCCTCATATATTTATACATTGTGATTAGATCCCCCTAAGCCTTTGTTTTTCCTAACTAACTAACCCCAAGTTTAATAACCTGTCTTGGTATTGCAGCCCACCCATTCCTCTAATAATCTTGGTCGCTCTTCTATCTACCTGTAAGATTATGCTATTTATAACCTTCTATACTTTTGCTAACAAGAAATGCATCCATTCCTCTCTTAAATTCATTCAGTGAGTTGGCCATCACCACTTCCTCAGGAAGAGAGTTCCAGAGCCTCACTGCTCTTACCGTGAAGAACCCTCTTCTATGCTGATGTAGGAATTTTCTTTCCTCCAATGGAAAAGAATGCCCCCTTGTTCTTGTCATAGTCCTTGGTACAAACAGATCATGGGAGAGAGCTCTATATGGCCCTCTGATATATTTGTACATATTTATTAGGTCTCCCCTAAGTCTTCTCTTTTCTAGAGTAAATAGACCTAATTTTGATAACCTTTCCGTGTATTGTAATGCACCCATTCCATTTATTATTTGCACTATCTGCAAGGAGTTTGTATGTTCTCCCCGTGTTTGCGTGGGTTTCCTCCGGGTACTCCGGTTTCCTCCCACACTCCAAAGACATACAGATAGGGACTCTAGATTGTGAGCCCCAATGGGGACAGTATTGCCAATGTATGTAAAGCGCTGTGGAATTAATAGCGCTATATAAATGAATAAAATTATTATTATTATTATTATTATTATTATTTTAGTAGCCCGCCTCTGAACCCTTTCAAGTTCAGTAATGTCTTTCTTCAGCACCGGCGCCCAAAATTGCACACAATACTCCAAGTGTGGTCTGACTAGTGATTTGTACAGAGGGAGAATGATGTTTTCATCTCGTGCCCCCAGACCTCTTCTAATGCATCCCATCACCCTATTTGCTTTGGTGGCTGCTGCCTGACACTGGGCACTCCAATTTAGATTCTTATTCACTAAGATGCCTAAGTCTTTTTCCATGTCTGATTTCCCCAGCAGTTTCCCATTTAGTAAGTAATCGTAGCATCTGTTTCTCCTTCCCATGTGCAATAAAAAGGTTTTGTCCGTGGGGAAGGTGGCAAAGCTCCATTATCATCTGCTGAAGATAAACCATCTACCAGCAAAAGTAAGATGTCTACTACTTACCGTGGACAATCCGATGTGCTCCCTTTTTTACAGACACGAACAACAGGAACAAAAGGTAGATGATGGCCAAAAAAGGAAAATGCTTGAATGGATCTCAAGTGGTCCAACAAGTGCCCTCTCAGCCACTTCAAGTACCGCATCCAAAAAACACCAGTCCTCTGAGTTGTCATCCCAATCAAACTTGCTTTCTCCCAGCTCTGAAGTCTCCATCAGCCCTGCACAGTATGGTGGAACTGAGATGGCTGAGTCTGCAGAGCTGTTCAGTCACACTATAGCCTGGGAATCAGAGGTCTGCTCCCAAGCTACAGTGAGTACAGAACAGGAAATGGTCTGCAGTGATGCCCAGAACCTTTGTGACTCTGATTCAGGCCGTGAGGACCAAGTTTCTGAGCATAATGTTGACCCATTGTCACAAACTGTAACACCTGTGGTTTCAGACAATGAGGAACATACTGATGAAGATGAGACGCAGATACCCGATTGGGATGACAACTTAAATATTCGGTCAGGGCAAGAAGAGGCTCGGTCTGAGGGGGAGGGGAGTGCAAACACAACAATTGATGATGAAGTTCTAGATCCCACCTACTGTCAACCCACAGTCAGGCATTCGAGGAGGTCAACAGAGGTGGTGGAGGAGGATGCAACTGATGACGAAGTTACCTTGCGCCTTCCTGGACAGAGTCGAAGTACTGGTAGCACATCTACAACTGCATCCTCAGCCACCACTCTGCCTCTGAGCACTAGTCGGGGTGGATCAACAGGTCGCATGGCCTCTAAGCCTTGCCTAACCTGGTCCTTTTTTGACATAGCAAAAGATCGCCCAAATTATGTGATCTGTAAAATTTGTCATGGTTCTATTAGTAGAGGTCAAAACCTCAGCAGTTTGACAACTTCTTCCATGAATCGTCACATGAATAAATATCATATGTCCCAGTGGGAAGCTCACCTTGCTGCAATGCGGCCTAGCGGAGCGAACCATCCACCGCCTGCCCCTTCCAGTGCATCCGCGCGCTCTTCATCTTGTGGGGACAGCTGTCACACCTGTTTTTCCACGCACAACTTCCACCACTGTAACCGCAACAGGCAGTTTGCTTGGTAGGTCGTCAGTTGGTTTGGAAGGGGAAACAAGTGCGTGTGTACAGCTCTCTCAGACATCGATAGCACCAACGTTGGATGAAGGCAACATCAGGTCTCCGCCTGCACTTTCCTCACAAACCTGCATTTTTCCAGGGACACCCTACTCAACACCGTCTACACACAGCAGCCAGATCTCTGTCCCTCAGATGTGGTCAAATAAAAGGCCACTTCCTGCGACCCATGACAAAGCTAAGAGGTTGACTCTATCCCTCTGTAAGCTCTTGGCTACCGAAATGCTGCCTTTCCGCCTAGTGGACACACAGGATTTTAGAGACCTTATGTCTGTCGCTGTGCCCCAGTACCAGATGCCTAGTCGCCACTACTTCTCTAAGAAAGGTGTGCCCGCGCTACACCAGCATGTCGCACACAACATCACCGCTTCCTTGAGAAACTCTGTGTGTGAACGGGTGCATTTCACCACCGATACTTGGACCAGTAAGCATGGACAGGGACGTTACATATCGCTGACTGGGCACTGGGTAACTATGGTGATAGATGGTGAAGGGTCTGCTGCACAAGTCTTGCCGTCCCCACGACTTGTGTGTCAATCCTCTGTCTGTCCAAGTTCCGCCACTGCTTCTGCCTCCTCCACCTCATCTGGGTCCTCCACCTCCGCCCCAAGCCTGCCTGGTCAGGCCACCAGCGTTCTCACTGCGCAGAAGGAATCACGCACGCCTCATTACTATGCTGGCAGCAGAGCGCAACGGCATCAGGCAGTCTTTAGCTTGACATGTCTTGGGAATAAGAGTCACACAGCTGAGGAGCTGTGGTCAGCTCTGCAGTCCGAGTTTAATAAATGGTTGTCTCCGCTCAACCTGCAGCCTGGTAAGGCCATGTGCGACAATGCTGCAAACCTGGGTGCGGCCCTTCGCCTGGGCAAGGTGACACACGTGCCTTGTATGGCTCACATGTTGAACCTTGTTGTCCAGCAATTCTTAACACACTATCCCGGCCTAGATGGCCTTCTGAACAGGGCACGAAAACTGTCTGCTCACTTCCGCCGTTCAAGCGCCGCAGCTGAGCGACTTGCATCGCTCTTTCGGTCTTTCGGCCTGCCAGTTCATCGCCTGAAATGCGATGTGGCGACACGCTGGAATTCAACTCTCCACATGTTACAGCCACTGTGGCAGCACCGCCGAGCCCTGGTGCAATACGTCATGACGTATAGCCTGGGCCAACGAGATGCAGAGGTGGGGCAGATCACCCTGATGGAGTGGTCTCAGATCAAGGACCTATGCACCCTTCTGCACAGTTTCGACATGGCGACGAATATGTTTAGCGCTGACAATGCCATTATCAGCATGACAATTCCAGTCATTTACATGCTGGAGCACACGCTAAACACTATTCGGAGTCAGGGGGTGGGACAACAGGAAGGGGAGGAACTACAGGAGGATTCATATGCGCAAGACACAACAACATCACCAAGGTCCAGACGTTCATCATCACCAACGCGGCAGGCATGGGACCATGGGGGACAGGGATCAACAAGGGCGCATGGTAGCAGGCTAAATGTTGAGGAAGGTGCAGGAAAACATGAAGTCATCTTCAACAGTCTACCCATACCAGTAGCACCGTATCTGGTGCTGGTAACAGCAATTTTATGGAATCTTTTCATAATTTTTTTAGACCCTCCTTTGCAAGGCCACCAGAGACAACAAGTCTGACACATAGTCAATGGCTGGAGAGGATGATACAGGAGTATCTCCAAATGAACATCGATGCCATGACTTTGCAAATGGAGCCTCCTCCTCCTCCTCCTCCTCCTCTTCCTCCTCCTACCCCCTCGCAACGCGTACAAGATGTACAAGAATATAACTACTGTAATACTGCTCCTATGTACAAGAATATAACTACTATAATACTGCTCCTATGTATAAGAATATAACTACTATAATACTGCTCCTATGTACAAGAATATAACTACTATAATACTGCCCATATGTACAATAATATAACTACTATAATACTGCTCCTGTGTACAAGAATATAACTACTATAATACTGCTCCTATGTACAAGAATGTAACTACTCTAATACTGCCCATATATACAAGAATATAACTACTATAATACTGCTCCTATGTATAAGAATATAACTACTATAATACTGCTCCTATGTACAAGAAAATAACTACTATAATACTGCCCATATATACAAGAATATAACTACTATAATACTGCTCCTATGTACAAGAATATAACTACTATAATACTGCCCATATGTACAGGAATATAACTACTATAATACTGCCCATATGTACAATAATATAACAACAACAACGCGGCACGTGCGTGTTTTTAACGGAAGTGTGTTTCAGGCCTTACATAGTCACTGGTGTGCATACCTTCTCTCTATATAGTGAAGTTGTTTTTAGATTTTTGCACCCAGTTCAGACTTAAGGGTGCTTTACACGAGGTGAGCTTTTGTGCGATGCATCGTCGGGATCACGGTTTTCGTGACGCACATCCGGCATCGTTCACGACGTCGTCTTGTGTGACACCTCCGAGCGACGCAGTACCGCTCACAAATCGTGAGCCGTATACTCGTCGTTTACTTTCAAAATATCGGGGGTTTTTTGGCGCCGGTTGTTCATCGTTTATGTGGCATCACATGTTGCTCCGTGTGACACCCCGGGAACGATGAACACAGCTTACCTACGTCTCGCAGCACCCGCCGGCAATGCGGAAGGAAGAAGGTGGGCGGGATGTTACGTCGGGCGGCTGTGTGACGACACTGTGATGCCGAACGTCCCTCCCCCTTCAGGAAGTGGATGTTCGCCGCCCACAGCGAGGTCGCTCATCAGGTAAGTACATGTGACGGGGGTTTAACGACTTTGTATGACACGGGCAGAGATTTGCCCATGACGCACAAACGACAGGGATGGGTACGATCGCTCGTGAAATCGCACGATAGATCGTACCGTGTAAAGCCCGCTTGAGTCTGAACCTGGTGCAAAAACCTAAAACCCCCTTACATAGTCACTTTTGTGCATACCTTCTCTCTATATAGTGAAGTTTTTTTTAGGTTTTTGCACCCAGTTCAGACTTAGGGCGGCTTTGCACGTTGCAACATCGCACGTGCGATGTCGGTGGGGTTAAATCGAAAGTGACGCACATCCGGCGTCACTTTCGACATCGTACTGTGTAAATCCTAGATGATACGATGAACGAGCGCAAAAGCGTCGTTATGGTATCATCGTTGCAAGCTCCGACTTTTCCATAATTTTGCTGCCGCGACAGGTACGATGTTGTTCCTCGTTCCTGCGGCAGCACACATCGCTGTGTGTAACGCCGCAGGAGCGAGGAACTTCACCTTACCTGCCGCCGGCTGCTCTACGGAAGGAAGGAGGTGGGCAGGATATTTACATCCTGCTCATCTCTGCCCCTCCGCCGCTAGTGTGCCGTGTGACGTTGCTATGACGCCGCACGATCCGCCCCCTTAGGAAGGAGGCGGGTCGCCGGCCAGAGCGACGGTCGCAGGGCAGGTGAGTGCAAGTGAAGCTGGCATAGCGATACTGTTCGCTACGCCAGCTATCACAAGATATCGTACCTGCGACGGGGGTGGGGACTATCGCGTGCGACATCGCAGCATCGGCTTGCGATGTCGCAACGTGCAAAGCCCGCCTTAGAATGGTGTTCCAGACCTTATTTTTTAATGTGTGGCCCCCTAGTGATATATGTGCGACCCCCTAGTGACGTCTGTGCGTCCCCCTAGTGATGTCTGTAATATAATTTTTTGAGGGAAATACTTCTTCTGTAACAACTTCAAGGGTGCTAACACTTTTGGCCGTGTGTGTTTGAGTATATATACTGTATGTATATGTATGTATGTATGTATGTATGTATGTATGTATGTATGTATGTATGTATGTATGTATGTATGTATGTATATATATATATATATATATATATATATATATATATATATATATATATATATATATATATATATATATATATATATATATAGTGAGGTAGCGTCGTCGGCTGCGCTGCAGAAGACACGGGATCCAGGCACCAAGGTTCACAGCACACGGTTTATTCCAAAGAAAAAGTTCACAATAGTACATAGGTGCCTTTCCGGCAGAGAACTCAGGGAGATGTGATCACCCCCTCACACCCGGCACACCTGCCCTTGTTCCTGAATCTATTTATCCCTCCCTTCAGCCTGTAGAGAAAACAGCATTAACCCTATAGTGGATTATCATGGAGTGAGCACAACCGGGGCGAGACATACCGGCCGTCATAGATAACCCCGGTCACAGTCTCACATACCCCCCCCTCAGTTCAAGCGTGCGGGGTTGAACTCCAGCCATCAAACACGGGCCGCGGGACAAGGCATCGGCGTTGCCCTGCAACCTACCGGCCCGGTGTTCAACCGTAAACCGGAAGTTCTGCAGAGAAAGGAACCACCGGGTAACCCGGGCATTCCGTTCCTTGGCGGACCTCATCCAGACCAGTGGAGAGTGATCCGTCACCAAGCGAAACTGCCGTCCCAGCAGATAATAGCGTAGGGACTCCAAGGCCCACTTGATCGCCAGGCACTCCTTCTCCACTACGCTATAATTCCGCTCGGGAGGGGTGAGCTTCCTACTCAAGAAGGTGACGGGGTGTTCCTCCCCCTGAACCACCTGAGACAGCACTGCCCCCAGGCCGACCTCCGAGGCGTCAGTCTGTACAATGAACTCCTTCCGGAAATCAGGGTTGACCAGAACGGGCTGTCCGCACAGGACCTCCTTCAGGGCCCGGAAGGAGTCCTCGGCCTGCGGAGTCCAGCGCACCATGACGGACTTCTTGCCTTTGAGAAGGTCCGTCAAGGGGGCTGATAGTCCCGCAAAATCCTTTACAAACCTCCTGTAGTACCCCACGATACCCAGGAAGGCCCTAACCTGCTTCGTGGTCAGGGGTCTAGGCCACTTCTGGATCGCCTCAACCTTGTTAATTTGGGGCTTAATCACTCCTTGGCCTATCACGTAGCCCAAGTAGCGGGCTTCCGTGAGTCCCAATGCACATTTCTTGGGATTGGCTGTCAATCCGGCTGTTCGAAGCGCGTCCACCACCGCTTGTACCTGTTCCAAGTGGGTCTGCCAATCGGAGCTGTAAATAATGATGTCATCCAGGTACGCTGATGCATACGCCTGGTGGGGTTCCAGCACTAAGTCCATCAACCTCTGGAACGTGGCCGGAGCGCCATGTAACCCAAAAGGCAAGACAACATAGTGGAAGAGACCCTCCGGCGTAACAAAAGCGGTTTTCTCCTTGGCGGACTCCGTTAGTGGCACCTGCCAGTACCCCTTGGTCAGGTCGAGCGTGGTAAAATATCGCGCCTGTCCCAGCCTATCAATCAGCTCATCCACCCGGGGCATGGGGTAGAGATCGAACTTGGATATTTCGTTCAATCTCCTAAAGTCATTGCAGAACCTTAAGGAGCCATCGGGTTTTGGTATTAGGACAATCGGACTAGCCCATTCACTCCGGGATTTTTCGATGACCCCCAGGCGTAACATTGTCTTTACTTCCTCCGATATGGCTTGTCGTCGAGCCTCCGGTACCCGGTATGACTTCAGGCGTACCTTCAGGTGGGGCTCGGTGACAATATCGTGTCGTATCAGACTGGTCCTACCGGGCAGCTCGGAGAAGACATCGGGGTTCTGCTGAACCAACCGTCTGGCCTCTCGCCTCTGTTGCTTGGTGAGGGCTTCTCCAATCCTTACTTCCGGTTCGTCCTCTCCGGAGGTCGCTGGAGCCGGATGTGAACGACCCGAAGAGGAGGGAGGTGGGGAAAAAACAGCCATCAGGCTTTCCCGTTCCTGCCAAGGTTTTAATAGGTTGACATGGTATATTTGTTCAGGTTTCCGCCTACCGGGCTGCAATACTTTATAGTTAACCACCCCGACTCTTTCCTTTATCTCGTAGGGGCCTTGCCACTGAGCCAGGAATTTACTCTCCGCAGTGGGGATTAATACCAACACCCGATCCCCGGGTTTAAAGGTCCGCATGGTGGCTTGTCTATTGTAGCGGCCGCTTTGCGCGGCCTGAGCCTCCTGTAAATGCTCCTTCACAATTGGCATGACCGCGCTTATGCGGTTCTGCATACCCAAAATGTGTTCAATCACACTTTTATGGGGGGTGGGCTCTTGTTCCCATGTTTCTTTTGCCAGGTCCAACAATCCCCGGGGATGTCGCCCGTATAACAATTCAAAAGGCGAAAACCCCGTTGATGCCTGTGGTACCTCTCGTATGGCAAACATCAAATAGGGAAGCATCATATCCCAGTCTTTCCCGTCTTTTGAGATCACCCTTCTTAGCATGGTTTTCAGGGTTTTATTGAAACGCTCGACTAAACCGTCCGTTTGAGGATGATACACAGACGTACGCAACTGCTTGATCTGGAGTAGCCGGCATAGCTCTTTGGTCACTTTAGACATGAATGGGGTCCCCTGATCCGTAAGGATCTCCTTGGGCAACCCCACCCGGCAGAACACAGCAAACAACTCCCGAGCTATAAGCTTGGCTGCAGTATGTCTGAGAGGTATCACCTCTGGATACCGGGTGGCATAGTCAACGATCACTAGGATATGCTGGTGCCCTCGAGCAGACTTTACGAGGGGCCCCACCAGATCCATCCCTATCCGTTCAAAAGGGACTTCTATAATGGGTAACGGTACCAACGGACTGCGAAAGTGGGTCAGGGGTGCGGTAAGCTGACACTCCGGGCAGGTTTCGCAGAACCGTTTTACCTCCCCAAAGACCCCGGGCCAATAGAACCTTTGCAATATTCGCTCCTGCGTTTTCTTGACCCCTAGGTGACCACTCATCAGGTGTTTATGAGCCAAGTCGAGGACCCGCCGGCGATACGGCTGGGGCACCACCAACTGCTCCACCCCTACGCCCCGTATTTCATCTACCCGGTAGAGTAAATCCTGTTTAAGAGCGAAATGGGGGTATCTTACCTGGGCACCAGGCAGCTGTGCCACCCCGTCAACTACTGTCACCCGACTCCGGGCATGTATTAACGTAGGGTCCTGGAGTTGGGCTGTCCCAAACGTATCCGGGGACGCCTCCAACTCCGGGATGGGCTCGACCGTCTCAGCCTCTCCTGCCAATACCTCTAGGGGCGACCTATCAGGTTCACATCCTGTCCCTATCATGGGGACCCCTACGGCAGGCGTCCCGGATTCAGGATTGTAGGGCTCAGGTCCCGGACTGACCAATATCTGAGGGGACTTATGAGGTCCCTTCCATAAAGTCCAAAAATAGGGCAGATCCCTTCCTAGGATCACATCATAGGGAAGAGTATTAATAAGTCCCACCTCATGTTGCACCTGACCGCAAGGTGCTGTGATGGTGACTATCCCCGTGGGATAGTCTCGGCGGTCCCCATGTATGCAAACCACCCCCACGGTACGTCCTGTGGCCTTTACTTTAGCCCTTAGGGTTGATCGCACAAGGGTCACTAAGCTTCCGGAATCCAACAAGCCTGTAACCGAACATCCATTCACCTGAATTTGGCACAAGTGGGGCTCAGTCTCTGGGTAGACCAGGTCAGCGGTACACACCACCTGAGCATACATTGAACCCCGCCGGGTAACCCCACAATCCATGGGCTCCGGGGTGAGTGGACACTGGGCTTCCATATGTCCCACCCGCTGGCACCGCCAACATCTAATAGGGAAGGACACCCCCTTGACGAGTTGTCGTTTAGGGTACATAGTTTTCCGGACCTCAGGGACGGAGGGTGTGGTTTCAGACGGGACGGTAGCGGGCTCCCGCACCGGTGTCAGCGGTGGGTCCTTGGCCCTAGGCTTAGAGGGACCGGACCGACGGGCGGTACGCAAAGTCTCAGTGTCCCGTATCAAGTCCTGCGTAGCCACATGCCGCTCTACCAGGGACACTAATTGGTCCAGGGTACTCGGGTCACCCTGTCCGACCCACCGTTGAACGGTGACGGGTAAAGTGCGCACAAAACGATCCACTACTACCCTTTCCACCATTTGCGCCGGGCTCAGAGTGTCAGGCTGCAACCACTTTTTTACAAGATGCAACAAGTCATAGGCCTGGGAGCGTACGGGTTTGGCTTCCTCAAAGAACCACTGATTTACCCGCTGAGCCCGTACATAGGTATTCACCCCCAACCGAGCCAGTATTTCGGCTTTCAGGGTCACATAGTCAATGGCGTCCTCGGTACAGAGGTCCAGGTACGCTTTTTGGGGTTCCCCCGTCAGATAGGGCGACAATACCTCAGCCCACTGCGGGGTCGGCAGCTTTTCCCGCTCGGCCACCCGCTCAAACACCGCCAGGAACGCTTCCACATCATCACCCGGGGTCATCTTTTGCAACGCTTGTCTCACCGCTTTCCGGACGCTGCCGTCGTCATCCGGTCCCGGGGTTGTTGCTGCCGGTCTGGCACGGATCGACTTGGCCAGGAGAACCATCTGTTCTTGGTGCCTTTTTTCCTGCAATTGCAAGGCTTGCTGCTGACGTGCATTGGCCTGCTCCATCTGTTCTTGGTGCACTTGCAAGGATTGCTGCTGACGTGCATTGGCCTGATCAATCTGTTCTTGGAATTTTTTTTCCTGCATTTGCAAGGATTGGAGCAGGTGTGCATTGGTTTGTAGCTGCTGTGCATTAGCCTGTTGCTGCTGTGCATTAGCCTGAGCCAAATGCTTTAGTATGTCCTCCATGGCGTCGCCGGGTTTGGGCTGTAGTATAGCCGCTCGAATCCAGGACATGCGCAGCTGGGTCACCAGGGATGGATGCTACACCTCACCGGCTGTCATGCCCGCATTCTCCACCATATGTGAGGTAGCGTCGTCGGCTGCGCTGCAGAAGACACGGGATCCAGGCACCAAGGTTCACAGCACACGGTTTATTCCAAAGAAAAAGTTCACAATAGTACATAGGTGCCTTTCCGGCAGAGAACTCAGGGAGATGTGATCACCCCCTCACACCCGGCACACCTGCCCTTGTTCCTGAATCTATTTATCCCTCCCTTCAGCCTGTAGAGAAAACAGCATTAACCCTATAGTGGATTATCATGGAGTGAGCACAACCGGGGCGAGACATACCGGCCGTCATAGATAACCCCGGTCACAGTCTCACAATATATATATATATATATATATATATATATATATATATATATATATATATATATATATATATACACATACATACACACAGTATATATATATAATGTGTATATAGAGATATAGATGTATACAGTATATATATATATATATATATATATCTACACACTAGCAGTAGTTCCCAGTGTTGGCTGGGATAGTAACTGCCTCTTTCCCACTGTCCTTCTCTCCCAGCCTCTGTCTGTCTCTTTCCCTGTCTATCTCTTCCCTTTGTGTCTGTCTCTGTGTGTCTGTCTTCTTCCCTGTCTGTCTCTTTTCCTGTTTGTCCCTGTCTGTCTCTTTCCTTGTGTGTCTGTCTCTGTGTGTCCGTCTCTGTGTTTGTCTCTGCCTCTTTCCCTGACTGCCTCTTTCCCTCTCTGCCTCTTTCTGTTTGTCTCTTTTCCTGGCTGTCTGTCTTTGTCTCTCTCTCTGTCTCTTTCCCTGTCTTTCTCTGTCTGCCTCTTTCTCTGTCTGTCTCTGTCTCTCTCTCTGTCTGTCTTGATATCTGTCTCTCCACCGATATCATATTACCTCACACATAAGCTTATTATACTAAGAATATCCTTCGTTGCCTATAGCAACCAATCACAGCTCCTATTACTAACCTGTAGCTCCCAGCTCCATTGACTTTAATGGAGGCAGGTTTTTTGGAGAGGAACTGTAAACTGCAGCGCTACATTTTCTACTCAAAATAATAGTCTATAACGTTCCCTGAGTCTCATGAGGCGTCTTTGCAAAATTTCGTGATTGTAAATGTCCCTGTCTGCCTCTTTCCCTGATTGCCTCTGTTTGTCTCTCTTCCTGTCTTTCTGGCTGTCTGTCTCTGTCTCTCTCTCTCTCTGTCTGTTTCTTTCCTTGTCCTTCTCTTTCCCTGTCTGTCTCTTTTTCTGTCTGTCTCTCTCCCTGTCTGTCTCTTTCACTGTCTGTCTCTGTCTCTTTCCCTGTCTTTCTCTGTCTCTCTCTCCCTGTCTGCCTCTTTCCCTGTCTGCCTCTTTCCCTGTCTGCCTCTTTCCCTGTCTGCCTCTTTCCCTGTCTGCCTCTTTCCCTGTCTGTCTATTTTCCTGTCTGTCTCTGTCTCTCTCCCTGTCTGTTTCTCTCTGTCTCTCCACTGCTAGCATATCCCCTCACACATAAGCTTATTATACTAAAAATATACTTTGTTGCTTATAGCAACCAATTACAGCTCCTATTAATAACCTGTAGCTTCCAGCTCCATTGACTTTAATGGAAGCAGGTGTTTTGGAGAGTAACTGTAAACTGCAGAGTTAAATTTTCCACTCAAAACAATAGTCTATGACGTTACCCGGGTCACATGAGGCGTCTGTGCAAAATGTTGTCATTATAAATGTGACGGTGCGGATTCCTTTAGCGGACATACACACACACACGCATATATACACACACGTACATACATACATACACTCAGCCTTATATAATATATATATATACAAACATATACATATATATATATATATATATATATATATATATACACATACACACACACACATTATATATATATATATATATATATATATATATATATATATATATATATATATATATATATATTTACAGTTAGGTCCAGAAATATTTGGACAGGGACACAATTTTCGCGAGTTGGGCTCTGCATGGCACCACATTGGATTTGAAATGAAACCTCTACAACAGAATTCAAGTGCAGATTGTAACGTTTAATTTGAAGGTTTGAACAAAAATATCTGATAGAAATTGTACACATTGCTTTACAAACACTCCACATTTTAGGAGGTCAAAAGTAATTGGACAAATAAACCAAACCCAAACAAAATATTTTTATTTTCAATATTTTGTTGCGAATCCTTTGGAGGCAATCACTGCCTTAAGTCTGGAACCCATGGACATCACCAAACTCTGGGTTTCCTCCTTCTTAATGCTTTGCCAGGCCTTTACAGCCGCAGCCTTCAGGTCTTGCTTGTTTGTGGGTCTTTCCGTTTTAAGTATGGATTTGAGCAAGTGAAATGCATGCTCAATTGGGTTAAGATCTGGTGATTGACTTGGTTATTGCAGAATGTTCCACTTTTTTGCACTCATGAACTCCTGGGTAGCTTTGGCTGTATGCTTGGGGTCATTGTCCATCTGTACTATGAAGCGCCGTCCGATCAACTTTGCAGCATTTGGCTGAATCTGGGCTGAAAGTATATCCCAGTACACTTCAGAATTCATCCGGCTACTCTTGTCTGCTGTTATGTCATCAATAAACACAAGTGACCCAGTGCCATTGAAAGCCATGCATGCCCATGCCATCACGTTGCCTCCACCATGTTTTACAGAGGATGTGGTGTGCCTTGGATCATGTGCCGTTCCCTTTCTTCTCCAAACTTTTTTCTTCCCATCATTCTGGTACAGGTTGATCTTTGTCTCATCTGTCCATAGAATACTTTTCCAGAACTGAGCTGGCTTCATGAGGTGTTTTTCAGCAAATTTAACTCTGGCCTGTCTATTTTTGGAATTGATGAATGGTTTGCATCTAGATGTGAACCCTTTGTATTTACTTTCATGGAGTCTTCTCTTTACTGTTGACTTAGAGACAGATACACCTACTTCACTGAGAGTGTTCTGGACTTCAGTTGATGTTGTGAATGGGTTCTTCTTCACCAAAGAAAGTATGCGGCGATCATCCACCACTGTTGTGATCCGTGGACGCCCAGGCCTTTTTGAGTTCCCAAGCTCACCAGTCAATTCCTTTTTTCTCAGAATGTACCCGACTGTTGATTTTGCTACTCCAAGCATGTCTGCTATCTCTCTGATGGATTTTTTCTTTTTTTTCAGCCTCAGGATGTTCTGCTTCACCTCAATTGAGAGTTCCTTAGACCGCATGTTGTCTGGTCACAGCAACAGCTTCCAAATGCAAAACCACACACCTGTAATCAACCCCAGACCTTTTAACTACTTCATTGATTACAGGTTAACGAGGGAGACGCCTTCAGAGTTAATTGCAGCCCTTAGAGTCCCTTGTCCAATTACTTTTGGTCCCTTGAAAAAGAGGAGCCTATGCATTACAGAGCTATGATTCCTAAACCCTTTCTCCGATTTGGATGTGAAAAACTCTCATACTGCAGCTGGGAGTGTGCACTTTCAGCCCAGATTATATATATAATTGTATTTCTGAACATGTTTTTGTAAACAGCTAAAATAACAAAACTTGTGTCACTGTCCAAATATTTCTGGCCCTGACTGTATATATATATATATATATATATATATATATATATATATATATATATATATATATATATATATATATATATATATATATATATATATATATATATATATACACATATACACAGTACAGACCAAAAGTTTGGACACACCTTCTCATTCAAAGATTTTCTTTATTTTCATGACTCTAAAAATTGTAGAGTCAAATTGAAGACATCAAAACTATGAATTAACACATGTGGAATGAAATACTTAAAGTGTGAAACAACTGAAAATATGTCTTATATTCTAGGTTCTTTAAAGTAGACACCTTTTGCTTTGATTACTGCTTTGCACACTCTTGGCATTCTCTTGATGAGGTTCAAGAGGTAGTCACCGAAAATGGTTTTCCAACAGTCTTGAAGGAGTTCCCAGAGATGCTTAGCACTTTTTGGCCCTTTTGCCTTCACGCTGCGGTCCAGCTCAACCCAAACCATCTCGTTTGGGTTCAGGTCTGGTGACTGTGGAGGCCAGGTCATCTGGCGTAGCACCCCATCTCTCTCCTTCTTAGTCAAATAGCCCTTACACAGCCTGGAGGTGTGTTTGGGGTCATTGTCCTGTTGAAAAATAAATGATGGTCCAACTAAACGCAAACCAGATGGAAAAGCACGCCGCTGCAAGATACTGTGGTAGGCATGCTGGTTCTGTATGCCTTCAATTTTGATTAAATCCCCAACAGTGTCACCAGCAAAGCCCCCCCACACCATCACACCTCCTCCTCCATGCTTCACGGTGGGAACCAGGCATGTAGAGTTCATCCGTTCACCTTTTCTTTTGGTCTGTACTATATATATATATATATATATATATATATATATATATATATATATATATATCTATATTGTAAACGTTGCTTACCGCAACCCGGGGGTTTCACTCACTTGCAGTGGTGCTAGGCAGCTTAGACAACATAGGTATCATCGTCTCTTATAAAACGCAGCAGTTTATTTATTAGACTCAACATAAACTGCTAAACAAAATGTAACAAAGCCTCTCCTGGCTTAAAGGAAAATATAACATCCACATACCGTGGGCTTCCAGTCCAATTAAATGTCCATAGTGGATTCTCCACACTCTGGCTCCAGCCAGCGAACACAAGTCACTGTGGTTGCAACCTGCAGCCTCCAGCCCTCTCCAGCCAGGCTGCAGTATTTTCCTTAGTCCTCACCTGGACTGATTTCCAGGAGTCTCTCTTCAGTCTTCACACAGACTGAGATCTCCAGCACACATCCTCCATGTGCAGCACTCTCAGGCTTCTCTCTGTTTCTAAAACTAACAGTCTCTTAAACCCAACCGGATACACCCACAGGTGGAGGTATGTGATTCTCCAGCTCTGTCCATCACACTGGTCACAGTTTAAAGGGAACCTAACCCTTAATTACAACCCAAGTTCTGTGGAACTACAGGTCCCACAGTCACACCTTCAGTTCAATATCACAGGGGGATCCTTCTCCACTGCGACCATCCACAACATTGGTGGTCGCTACCTCACATATCCCCCCCTCTGTTCAAACTTGTAGGGTTTAACATTTGACAACCCACAGGGCCCTGAGACAGGGCATTAGTGTTACCTTGCCCTACAAGTCGAGAGGGCCCTCTCTGATAAATTTGAGCTTTAGCTCCTGACATAAAGTCGGTCATTGTCACTAGACTCGTCTCAGTCAACCCCCTTGTCAGATACGCCCCCCGGTCAGACCTATCTCTCCATGACTGTCTCCAACGGCTAGTGTAGTAGCGAAAGTCTCTTCCAGTCGAAACTACTGTCAAGTCTGACTCCGAGCTATCTAATCCACTAGAAGGGCTACTGTCTGGGCACCTCAGCACTGAGCGGATAGACGATCTGCTTTATCTAGACCGTCTGCATTCTCTTTTTGCAGATTTACTATGGCTTGTTCTGCCATGGCGTCTTCGGTTGTCATCACTCTGTTGGTGTGTTCTCTCAAGACCATCCTTCGCTGTAGATACATCACTACCTTCCTCCATTCCTTTGGAGTTTAGAGTAGAGGATTTGGACCATTCAGAGTCTATGCTATAGCCCAAAGTGTAGTTAGGTCTTCCATGACCTTGATTCCTTTCATTATAGGACCTACTTTCTGTGCCAACTGAAGCAACACCTTTATCAGGTGGGCAACCCTTCTCCTGGCCCCAGCCTGAAAGCGGTCTCCACCTCATACCCACTTGATGGAGTTGTTCTGCAATATTCTGCCTTTTTAGGTTCAACTGCCTTAGTTCTTCCAGGTAACCCAGGCGGTACTCTAGGAGTCGTCGTACATTTTCAACACACTCCTTTGTTCCCACAATGACACATAGAACCATACCGACTTCACAGAGTATCTTGGCTTCATTATGAATATCAATTCTTACTCTCATCACACCGGACTTGTCAACCATCTCCTGCATGACTTTTCCATTTCTTCCAATCAGCTTCTTAACCAGTTCTCTGGGCACTTGTGTGACCTCCTCCACAAACTCCAACAACCTTCGAGCTGTCTTGACTGCTTTTGCAGTTTTCCCATAGATTCGGAATGTTCCACTGGTTTTTCCACTTCAATAGCTGTAATACCTGGAACCTTCCTGGCTTGCTGAATGTTACTTCTCAGCGCTCTTATTGCAAGCCCAATTAATGGTTTCTTCACAACCACCACTTCCTGAAACGCTGCGGTGAGCCGCTTCATATGCTCCAATCGTCTGGTGTGTTCTTCCATCTTTGTAGAGATGAGCCACTTCGAGCAAAGACACTGTAGGTGCATGCCACTCAGGATAGCCACCCGCTTCTTTGTGACATCACTTACAGAGCACACCACCATCGACAAGATTCTGGGGCAAAGTACACTTTATAGGCTCCTACGGCCGTCTTGAATTTTTCATGTACCGCCTCACTGGCACAGGCTTTTCTCAAGTCTGCAGGGACTTCTACCATGCACGTAAAGACTGGCCGAATTTCTTTACCTGTAAGGCCATCGGACAGTTCCTTGGGTCTTCCATATCCATCCTCTTTTCTTATCACAGGCTCCACTTTTGGAGTTGCATTCTCCTCAGGTTTTTCCATAGCCTCAGAGCCTTTGAATTTTTCCTCATCTTTGGCCTCAAGATTCTCAATCTTCTGTACCAGGTCCATCTTTATGGCCTCCATCTTGGTCTTACCAGTAAGTTCAGTTAAGCTCTCAGCTGCTGATGGGACTTCTGGGCTAGATTTCCCTACTTTAAGGGTTCTCTCAATTTCTGCAGCTTCAGCCATCTCTTGGGACTCTGCAGCATCTCCCTCAATTTCTTCTTGATTCTCTGCAACTTCAGAGGCTTTCTTGCACTCCATACCTTCAACCTCAGATTCTCTGGGGTCTACAACAGCTTTTGTGCCGTTTGCACTATTATTCACCCCAGCACTGGGTGGATCACTGGTCTGCTCACCATGACCTTTGTGGATTTTTCCTCCACCAACAGCCTCCAGGATTTCTTCTCCTATAGTGTTTTCACTCAACAGACCATCAGCTTCACACCAGGAAATCATAGGGGACATCACCACTACTGTTTTGGTCAGCTCCTTTTCTGCACTTTCACCCTGCTGATTTCTGCCGTTACAATGTGTCAGTTCCAGCTCAGACTCATCTTTCTTTTGCATGATTTTGCTGTCCAACTCTACATTAGCGGTTGCTATTGGCAACGTGCCTTTCTCATCCTTCTCTGCACACTCAGATTCTGGAAGGGAATCTACCCTTTTGGCAGAAATACATGACACTGTCTCTACCTGGACCATATTTTCAGAGGTTGTAGATCGCTCCGCCTCTCTACGCCTGTTGCGTCTTCGGCGACGGGAGGAGGTTTTCCCCTGTTCATTCATCAGTACGTCACTGTACTCGTTTGTCACTTTAGTAGAGTTAGTGTATTTACTGGAGTCATCGTCACTCGCCCTGGTGTCCTGGACTAACATGTTCCCACCTAACCAGGTGTTGGTTCCCTTTTCTGGAGCTCCCCTGTCACTAACGGTCATATTGTCATTTATTTTCTTACACATCATGTCACTAAGTTGGGCATGTCAACCTTTTTCTTTGCTCCCCACTAACTTAGGACAGTCACCTTTAGGGGGTGCTATCTTCACCTTACCACACATAGCCACCCCACAAGGACTCTTTTTAACCTCCCACTGTGGTGGAGCTTCGTTTGGACTGTTACGGCTCTGACAAAAGCACCCGGACACTTCCCCCTGCTTCCACAAGTCCACAAATAATTTAGAGTCCCAACCTATAATAATTGGGTGCTGTAAATCTGAAACTACACCAACATCATGAGAACCAATGTCCGTTTCTGTCTTAATGACCACGCTGGATACCGGGTATTCTGTCTCATTATTGTGGGTGCAGTTGGCATGGAACTTCTTTCCAGGAATCAGATAGACATCAGATGTGGCCCTCACCAGGGTCACCAAACTCCTTGAGTCTACAAGTCCAGTTACAGATTCCCCATCCACTTCCACGGTATACAGACGTGGCTTCTCGTCAGATGGGTGGTCTATACTGCAGACAGGACACTTGCAGCATGAACACCTTTGTGCTTGACTACTGTCCATCTGCGCCACTGCGCCCTTGTCTATGGGATGCTCCACTCCCTTTTGGGCAACCACCCCTTCATGCGATTCCACCCCCTTTTGGGCAACCCAGTCCCCAGAGGGTACATTCCATGGCCTTTCCATGGAAAACGCATGTCCCAAACCACACAGTACCTCTGTGCCCCAGGTATCCTTCTGGGCACCCTGTGTGTGCACTGGCCCCACAAAGGACTGTACCCACTTGTCCAGCACCACCAAGTCCAGACGCTCTGCCAGCGACTCCTGTCGCCGCTGCAGCTCATTCTGCTTTACCTCCTGGCGGCCAGTCTCCTGCAGTCGCTGCTCACCGACCCGCACCAGGTACTTTAACAGTATCTCATCCACACAAGCTGCTCCAGTCATGGTCACTCAGCTCCCACGGACCTTCGTGGATCGCCGATCCACCGCAAGCCGCTTCGAAAATTGTTTTCGTGGACCCGCCGATCCACGGGCAACACTTCCTTGCAGTATGTAGACAGCAGAGAAAAAAAAACCTTCGTGGACCCGGCTGATCCACAGGAACAACACCTCTGCAGTTGCTAGACGTGCTGCCTGGATTGCTGCCCGCATTCTCCACCATATGTAAACGTTGCTTACCGCAACCTGGGGGTTTCACTCGCTTGCAGCGGTGCTAGGCAGCTTAGACAACATAGGTATCATCGTCTCTTATAAAACGCAGCAGTTTATTTATTAGACTCAACATAAACTGCTAAACAAAATGTAACAAAGCCTCTCCTGGCTTAAAGGAAAATATAACATCCACATACCGTGGGCTTCCAGTCCAATTAAATGGTCCATAGTGGATTCTCCACACTCTGGCTCCATCCAGTGAACACAAGTCACTGTGGTTGCAACCTGCAGCCTCCAGCCCTCTCCAGCCAGACTGCAGTATTTTCCCCAGTCCTCACCTGGACTGATTTCCAGGAGTCTCTCTTCAGTCTTCACACAGACTGAGATCTCCAGCACACATCCTCCATGTGCAGCACTCTCTGGCTTCTCTCTGTTTCTAAAACTAACAGTCTCTTAAACCCAACCGGATACACCCACAGGTGGAGGTATGTGATTCTCCAGCTCTGTCCATCACACTGGTCACAGTTTAAAGGGAACCTAACCCTTAATTACAACCCAAGTTCTGTGGAACTACAGGTCCCACAGTCACACCTTCAGTTCAATATCACAGGGGGATCCTTCTCCACTGCGACCATCCACAACATTGGTGGTCGGTACCTCACAATATATACAGAGTCAGACTGGGGTGTAAGGGGCCTACCAGGGAAATTGCCTCTAGGGGCCCGCAATATATCTACCATAAACATTTTTATTACTTGTTCATTTTTGGCTCCTCTCAGTATAACATGCGCCTTTTAGCAAACTCTACAGTGCGCAGAAGAGACCTGTACTATACCCTGCAGATATCACAGGATTTCTTGTCGCATCTTCCTTATTGTAGATAATATTGGAATCTGTGATTACAGTCAGTCGCAGTTTTTCTTACACACGGACATTCCTTGTCCTAGGAAAACCACCGAGTCCATCAGCCAAAATATATTCAAGAAGAAGCAGAATGTTATCCAGCATCTTCACATGGAAAAAATTACTAACGTTAATCCACCGATGCCGCTATGTATCCATCATAGAGGGAAATCCCCTATAAGGCTTTGGTCACACAGAGCTTTTTTGGTGCTTTTTTTTCCCTGACCAAAACCTGATCATGTGGCAGGAAATCTCCTATGAGTCATCTGCGTTTTTGGTGCAGATTTGCTGCTTTTTTTTTTTTCTACAAAATGGGTTGTATCAATGAAAAAACACATTCTTTAAAAATCTGACCAAAACCGCAGCTATTTGACAAAACCGTCAGGAAAAAAACCTGATGTGTTTGTGTGTGTGCATGACATTTCAGAAATCTCATAGACTTTGCTGGGACTGTAAAAAGCAGCTTTTTATTAGCATGGATTTGCATTAAACCAAGGTAAATCTACAGCTAAAAAAATGCACCAAAAAAGCTCTGTGTGAACATACCCTAAGGCCATGTGCGCACTAGAAACTGACTTGTTCTTAAGAAAAAAACGGACCCTCTGAAAGAATCCCGCACCTGCGGTTAAAACCGCACCAAAATCCGCATGTGGATTTGCCGCGGTTTTTCTGCAGGTTGGTCCCTGCAGGTTTTTCCGAATTATCTATGGCAAAAACCGCAGGTACCTGCGGAAAAGAAGTGACATGCACATTAATTCCGCAGAGGAAAATCCGCGGTTAAATCCGCAGGTATAAAAAAAAACGCAGTGTGCGCTCAGCAATTTTTTATACCCATAGGTTTTGCCAGGGAATGACTGCAGAAATGTTAGAAACATTTTCCGCAGCAAATCCGCAGCGTGCGCACATGACCTAAAGGGTGCTTTACATGCTGCGACATTGCTAGCGATGTTGTGCGCGATAGCACCCGCCCCCGTCGTTCTTACAACATGTGGTGATCGCTGCCGTAGCAAAAAACATCGCTACGGCAGCGTCACACGCACATAGCTGTTCAGCGACGTCGCTAGAGACCCCGAACAATCCCTCCTTCAATGGGGAGGTGCGTTCGGCGTCACTACACGGCCGCCCAATAGAAGAGGAGGGGAGGAGATGAGTGGCCGGAACATCCTGCCCACCTCCTTCCTTCCTCATTGCCGGTGGAGGGCAGGTAAGGAGATGTTCGTCGTTCCTGCAGTGTCACACATAGCGATGTGTGCTGCCGCAGGAACGAGGAACAACAAGCGGCATGCACCACCAATGATATAAAAAGGAGCGACGTGTCAACGATCAACGATTTTTGCCGTTTTTGCGATCGTTGATCGTCGCTCCTAGCTGTCACACGCTGTGATGTCGCTAATGACGCGTCACAAATACCGTGACCCCGACGATATATCGTTAGCGATGTCGCAGCGTGTAAAGCCCCTTTAGAGTCAGTATGTGTTGGTGTGCAGCATTACCCTCCATACACTCTTCCATCTGGAGACTGGTGAATATTTGTCTTCTCTTTCCACCTTCACACATTACATAATTATCAGTAAAGATCGGCCCCAGTGTCTGTACTGGATGTGACCAGTCATTCTGTGGGGACAGAGGCCTATAAAAGCCGCACTATGCTTTCCAAAATAGTGTTACATGTTGGATAAACCCTTCACTAGTCCTGTGTATTCTGACAACACTGCTCTATAGGCAGATCAGGCTTTTTTTTTTACATATACAGTATTTATACTGAGGACCCTCCTGTACTATCATCACATATAGGCTATGTGCGCACGCTGCGTTTCTTTCTGATCACAAAGATGCAGCGTTTCAGGCCCCAAAAAAAAACACACAAAATTGCATCCACCAGAAAAAACGCATCAAACAAACCGCATGTGTTTTTTTTTGCTGCATTTTTGTCCGATGCATTCAATAGGTGAAAAATGCAGAGAAAAAGGCAAAAAGAATTGACATGCTGCATCTTTGTGGTCAGCCAAAAAAAACTGCAATGTGCGGACGCAGCCAAAATAAAATCTCATAGACTTTGCTAGGGAAGGAAATTCATGCAGTTTTGAGACCCTGATGAGTAATTACATATAGCCTAAGATAATGACACTGAGGGTACAGGAGAATGACACTGGGGGTACAGGATAATGACACTGACACTCGGGGTACAGGATAATGACACTGACACTGGGGGTACAGGATAATGACACTGACACTGGGGGTACAGGATAATGACGCTGACACTGGGGGTACAGGATAATGACACTGACACTGGGGGTACAGGATAATGACACTGACACTGGGGGTACAGGATAATGACGCTGACACTCGGGGTACAGGATAATGACGCTGACACTGGGGGTACAGGATAATGACGCTGACACTGGGGGTACAGGATAATGACACTGACACTCGGGGTACAGGATAATGACACTGACACTGGGGGTACAGGATAATGACGCTGACACTCGGGGTACAGGATAATGACACTGACACTCGGGGTACAGGATAATGACACTGACACTCGGGGTACAGGATAATGACACTGACACTGGGGGTACAGGATAATGACGCTGACACTGGGGGTACAGGATAATGACGCTGACACTGGGGGTACAGGATAATGACGCTGACACTGGGGGTACAGGATAATAACACTGACACTGGGGGTACAGGATAATGACGCTGACACTGGTGGTACAGAATAATGACGCTGACACTGGGGGTACAGAATAATGACACTGGGGTTACAGGATACTGACGCTTGATACTCGGTACAGGATAAAACACTTGGGGTACAGGATAATTACTCTGGACACTCGGTTCTTTTCCTCAGCACCCAGCTTTTTTATGTTCTGATAGCCATCTTTTGTCTTTAGCACCCAGCTTTCCCATGATATCAGAGAATGGGAAAGCTGGGAGCTAGGGAGCTGAGGACAAAACGGATATCAGAACATAGAAAGGCTGGGTGATGAGGAAAAGAGCCTCTTTCTCTCAGCTCAGCACCCAGCTTTCCCAATCCCATCCCATGCTGTGACTGCTGCTATGCCTCTTTCCCTAATCCCTACTGATATATGATTACTGTGTGGACTTCACTAATGTCACACAGCAGGGACTGGTGCACACACTCAGCACCCCAAAATCACACACACCCTGCACCCCAAAATTACACACACCCTGCACCCCCAAATCACGCACACCCAGCACCTCAAAATCACACACACCACGCACCCCAATGTCCTGCATATCTCATTCAGACTGGCTGTACCCCAAATTACCCCTCTCTCAAACACACTGAAACCCCATGTTCTATACACGGTCACATGGGAATGACATCACCGCAGGTCCTCACTGCTCCACTACTGAATGCACTGCATCTTTTTCTCTGAAGCCGCTTCTGCTCTGCCCCTGCCGCGCTGCAGCTCATAAGCTCCGGGTGCCTCCAGGTCAGGAGCGCCCCTCCCCCCCTTCCCGCACGCCAGACCAATGCTGTGTGTATATGTATATATATATAGATATATATATATATATATATATATATATATATATATATATATTACACGTTTTCCAAGCATGGCGTTAAGAGTGTGGAAGGTTTGAGGGGTGGAACCTGGGCGGAGTCTCAAGGGGGCCCAAAAATGTTGCCAGTATGGGGCCCTGAAATTCCTAGTGGCGGCCCTGCTGCACAGTATGAGGTGTGCAGAACCTGCAGACTTCGCCTCTCATACTCAAATATACGCACGTCTTTGAGGCGCACAAACAGAACAGTGCAGCGCCAGGACTGAGGTGGAGGAGCTCTTCAGCCCCGCACCGACGTACCCTCACCACCAGGGCCACACGGAAGAAAAAGACGAGCAGGCACCGGGTAAGCGCTCCTGAGGAGCCGAACATGACATGGAGAATCATTTTAGATGCAGGGGCCGCCGTGGGGAGGAGCGGTGTTACTTTATTGTACAAGTAACATTGTCGGACAGTGTGGGACATTATGATGAAAATTGTTGGGCAATGGGGGAAATTATTGGGCAATGTGGGACATGATAAGGCAATGTGGGATATGATAGGGCAATGGAGGACATGATAGGGCAATGGAGGACATGATAGGGCAATGGGGGACATGATGAGACAATATTGAACATGTGAGGGCAATGTGGGATATTATTGGGCAATGAGGCAATTAGGAAGGAGATTGTGAAAGGTGGCATAGTAGAATGAGAAGCATGGGGGGGAATTTATGCAGAGATGTAGTATGGGGGAGATATTATAGAAAGGGCAGGTTTTGGGGGGACATTATGGAAAGGGGCACTTTGTGGGGCTATTTTGGAGAGGAGCAGTGTGTGTGGGGATCTTTTGTGCATGAAGCAATTAATAACCCCTTCTGATTCCCCTTGTTTCCCCCAGCTAAAATAAAAGACCCTGTATTCACCTCTGGGGCTGGCATCATTCCAGCGATGTCAGTAATTGCGTTTTGTGCCTTATGTTACATTGTGACATCACAGGAGCCCCACGTCCAATCACGGCCAGCTTCTGTCTCCCCGCCTTAGGAATGAACAATCATGTTGAGGAACAAAGGGGCCCAGGGTGGGAGATATTATTACTATATGGGGCCAGAGTGAGGAACATACATTATTGGTTAATGGTGGCAAATTGTGGATGCAGAGACACGGGGCTCAGTGGGTGCACTCGTCCGCTGGCCTGGCTGCCATTAGAAAGACACCATGGTCCAGGGCTCATCCCAACTGAACACCCGACCTCCTTAACCGTGGGCGGAACACTACTCAGACAACACAGGGTGAGGGAATCACAATATCAAGACTTTATTGGATCCCCAAACAATTAACGGTACATAGCACATAGCACAACAAAACACACAAATGTAGCAGGCAACAGTTTCTCACCCTTCCGCTGGCTCACCAGGTATTTAGAATGTCCATGCCTCAGAGGTTCCAGGGCTACTTACTCCAATCCAGCAGCACCCCGCTTTCGGCGGGCACCCACCGAGAATGGAATAACGCCAGATTTAGGAAGATGTCGGAGGGCCGCAAAGCCTGTAGCCAGGTGACCAAATTGTCCCAACCTAGGTTTTTTCCTTAAGTAGTCTCTGGTATCACAGCCGAATCCTTGCATTCAATGCTGAAGTCCATGTAGTGTTATAATCCAGGTTCAGCTATGGCTTGCCAATCGGATCCACAGATCCTAGATTGGTAGCATGTAGCAAGAGTCTCACTGGGCAATGGACAGTCCTCCTTCTTATACCTCTGAGCTCTCCATTCAGACCATTGAGGTCTTCACGATTGGTGGATAAGACTGGGCTCTTATTGGCTAGATTTCAAGCCGTATACAAAATATCCCAGTAATAATGGTCAATGGCAGAGACGAGGGAGAGACAGCTAAGTTAAATCGCATCCAGCGAACACATCGTATTACAATGGGTGTCTGGCCTTCAGTGGCCAAAACAATTACATGAGTCAACAAAAACTTCAATACTAAACTCCCAAGAGTCTTGTTGAACAATGAGGGATTATCCCCCATCTATAAACAAACTGTCTTCATGTCTGGCTGAATTTTAAGAAAGTTAACCCATGCTAGGTACTGAGTGTCCATGTTGTCACAGTGGACATAATTACTGTAGGAGCAAATTAGAGGACATTATTACTGCTGTAATATAATTTTGCGGATACTATCTTCCATGGGGAAACAAAAGTCTGTCATAGTGTAGAAATTGGGTAAAAAGTGAGGAATGTGCTCTGGGAGTGATCGGCTATAGGTGACTGTGTGTTATTTTCTGTAGAGTCGCGTCATGGCAGGAAGAAGTGATGGCGGTCAGCACCAGATGAAGAAGAAAATGAAGGTGAATAACTTCAGCTAGAGAGGTCACTGGTAAGTCAGCGCATTACATGTACACACACACATTATACACAATATACAGAGCTCCTGTGTATAATGTCACTAATTAATGTGACTGGTGATCACTGTATTACCTGTACAATGACACTATATACAGAGCTTCTATGTATAACGGCACTGATGGTAATATTAGTGTTATTAGTATTGGGGTTTTTATTCATGATCATTATTGTAGTATTATTCGGGCACTGTGTGGTGGTAATATGTGGTCTGGTCACTGTGTGGGGGTATTTCTCTGTTGTATGTGGTATTATTTGGTCATTTATCTGGTCTGGTCATAGTGTTGAGGTATTTCTCCCTTGTCTGTGGTTGTAGTCGGGTACTATGTGGTGGTAATATGTTATTGGTCACGGTGTGGAGGTATATCTCCCTTGCATGTGGTATTATTGGTCTTGGTATAGTGGATTGTGTCTGGAGGTCACTTTTTCTCTCTATCAATAAAGGGAAGATTATTTCCAGTAGAGATTAAATACGTGAACGTTTAACCCCTCCCTGTCCTGTTACTATTACACTGTAGCAAATATGCTAAGTAATCGCCTATTCTAAGGCCATGTGCCCATGTTGAATATTCGGTAAGGTGTTACATCAGTATTTGTAGCCAAAACCATGAGTGATAAAATCAGACGAAAAGTCTAATAGAAACACCTCTGCATTTTTAACCCACTCCTGGTTTTGGCTTAGAAATACTGATGTAACATTGTGACCAAATACTGAGCGTGTGAACATGGCCTAAGGATCAGTGATCAGTTATTCATCTGTAGGGACCGATTGCTGGGACCTGCACCGATCCTGCAACTTTTATCCTCATTAAAGTGGAGCTGATGTCCGACTCGTCCCAGGATCCATTCATTCAATAAGTGATCACCTACCCAACCTTCACCTACCCAACCTGTGGATTGGTGATGACTTCACCAAAGATCCCCCTTACTGCAAACTACTGTAATTGTACATCAGTTATTGTGTGCGCAAGAGATGTGCAGGAGCCGCCTGTGTATACAGTCAATGCTCCACTATAACGGGGATAATGGCTAACAGGTATTTGCATATCGCTGTAGGGTGGGCCGCTGGAGTCAATTTCTCTGTGGACCCCAGTCCGACCCTGACTATGACTATGCTAATGGGACTGGAAGAGAACGCTCAGACCGGGCAGCGCCAGAAGCCCCGTCCCCAGATCACCTCCTGCCACACAATCCTCTTTCATCTTCTGAGCTGCACTGATCCATATGGTCAATATAGGGAGGACGATGCCTAGAAATTCAGTGGGTGACATTGTGTAGCCTGTTTTTAGGCGTCCAGAGCCCTATTCATCAGGCTAGAATACAATATGGCAGTTTTAATGAAATAGGGACTAAAGCGGGCTTTACACGCTGCGACATCGCTAATGCGAAGTCGTTGGGGTCACGGAATTTGTGACGCACATCCGGCCGCATTAGCGATGCCGTTGCGTGTGACACCTATAAGCGATTTTGCATCGTCGCAAAAATGTGCAAAATCGCTCATCGTTGACATGGGAGGTCCATTCTCAAATATCGTTACTGCAGCAGTAACGAAGTTGTTCCTTGTTCCTGCGGCAGCACACATCGCTCCATGTGACACCGCAGAAACGAGGAAGCTTTCCTTACCTGCCTCCCGGCCACAATGCAGAAGGAAGGAGGTGGACGGGATCTTACGTCTCGCCCATATCCGCCCCTCCGCTTCTATTGGGCAGTGGTTCAGTGACGCTGCTGTGACGCTGAACGAACCGCCCCCTTAGAAAGGAGGCGGTTCGCCAGTCACAGCGACGTCGCTAGGCAGGTAAGTATGTGTGACAGGTCTGGGCGATGTTGTGCGACACGGGTAGCGATTTGCCCATGTCGCACAACCTATGGGGGCGGGAACGCACGCTAGCGATATCGGTACCGATATCGCAGCGTGTAAAGCGGCCTTTAGGGGGAGATTTAGTAAGGATTTGTTTTTACAGAAATCTAGTGTAAATATCTTAAAGAGAACCAACCAGCAGGATTTTGCTATATGAAGTAAAGGCAGTGGCATACAGGAAGTAAGATGCTGAATCCAGGCATACCTGTTGTACAAAGATCCGATGCTTGGCTGATGAAATATCTTATATCGAAGTTGCAGAAATACCCTGCACTCTGATTGTGTGCAACGGGGGCGGGGCCTTTGTGGGTTCGAGTCCTTGACGTTTATTCCTCCTCTGGCGTCCTCCTGGCTTTTCCCCCCTTTCTTTATATGAATATCGTGCCACCATTGCTGTTGTTGGCAGCACGTGCACATTGCCACAGTTATTCTGTCTTCATTAAAATGGTGCCAGAGTCTCCGCATGCACGTACCATGATCTCCAGCGCCATTTTATTGAAGACACTGCAGTGAAGACTATGAGAGGCATCAGCGTGTGCGCAATTTTTTTATTTTTTTTTACATTTGTGTGTGCGCCCCTGCTGCTCATTGTGTTCACCACAGTGTCTTCAATAAAATGGAGCCAGAGATCGCGGTAGACGCATGCGCAGACTCCGGCGCCATTTTAATGAAGACAGAATACTTTGGTAATGAGCACGCGCCGCCAACAGCAGCAATGGTGGTGCTGTGCGATATTCAAATACAGAAAAAGGGGAAAGCCAGGAGGACGCCAGAGGAGGAATAAATGCCGAGGACCCGACCCACAAAGGCCACGCCCCTGCTGCACCTGTCAATCAAAGTGCAGGGCATTTCTGGAACTTTGATTAAAGATATTTCTGCAACCGAGCATCCGATCTGTCTAAAGCTGGCTTTACACGCTGCAACATCGCTAGCAATTGCTAGCGATGCCAAGCGCGATAGCACCCGGCCCTGTCGTACATGCGTTACCTGGTGATAGCTGCTGTAGCGAACATTATCGCTACGGCAGCTTCACACGCACATACCTGCCCTGCGACGTCGCTGTGTCCGCCAAACAATCCCTCCTTCAAGGGGGAGGTGTGTTCGGCGTCACAGCGACGTCACTTAGCGGCCGGCCAATAGAAGCGGAGGGGCGGAGATGAGCGGGACATAATATCCCGCCCACCTCCTTCCTTCTGCATTGCCGGTGGACGCAGGTAAGGAGATGTTTGTCATTCCTGCGATTTCACACACAGCGATGTGTGCTGCCGCAGGAACGACAAACAACATCATACCTGCAGCAGCAATGACATTATGGAAAGGAGCGACGTGTCACCGATCAACGATTTGTGACGTTTTTGTGATCGGTGATCGTCGCTCCTAGGGTTTACACGCTGCGATGTCGGTAACGGCGCCGGATGTGCGTCACTAACGACGTGACCCCAACGATATATCGTTACCGATGTCGCAACATGTAAAGCCCGCTTAAGGCTAGGTTCAAATTTCCGTTGTTTTGCATCAGTCACATGTGTTGCTTGACGCTTGTGACTGATGCGTTGTACAACAGATGACAAGAATAGAATTTATTGTCGGATTCCGTTGTAAAACATGAGAGAGAGAGTAATAAGCTGATCGTTTACAGTAGCCGGCCGCCGGGTGATCAGTTGATCGCTCACAGAAGGCGGCCGCCGAGTGATCAGCTGATCGTTCGGCCGCTGAGAGAGAGCATGCGCAGTGGAATCAAAAGGATTCCGCTGTTAATAAAACGTTACATGCTGCATTCCTGCCGCCCGACGGTCAGTCGTTCCACGGCAGATCAGTCGGGCGGAGGATGCAACGCAAGGGCATCAGTCATAATCTGCCGCTCATACAAGTATATGGGAACAATGGAATCTGCCAAACGGATTCCGTTGTTTACCAGAGTGGCGGATTTTTACTTTTGCAAAACAACGGAAATGTGGACCTAGCCTAAGGCAGCTGCCATTTATATACAGAAATGAATGAGCCTCAGTAAAGCCTTATCTGCTCAAAAAAAAGATTCTTATGCCATAAACTAATGTTTAGTGGGACTTAAGCTGTTACGACTTAACCCCTTCATCCCGGGCAGTTTTCCGTTTTTCCATTTTTGTTATTTGCTCCCATTCTTCCGAGAGCCGTGACTTTATTATTTTTCTGTCAATCTTGCCATATGAGTAGGGATTGGCGAACCCAAACTGTAAAGTTCAGGGGTCCGTACTGAACACATGGGTGTTTGTGCACATGACCCCGAACACGAGCTTTCCTGGGACGTTCGTGTTACAGTTCAAGTCCAGTTGGGGTCAGGGGCTGTAAAAAAAAAAAAATTCACGTTATTAAAAAACATTATGACCATACTTACAGGTCCCGCGACGCGTCCTGCAGACTTTGTCTCCCGCTGCTTCTGCCTGCGCTTCCGATCATTGCTGGGCTGCCCGGTAACCAACACGGAGTTACAGGACCTTCCGTGACGTCATACCCATGTGACCAGTCACGTGTGAATGTTGTATTACCTCATTGGCTACAGACTGGTCACGTGAGTATGACGTCATCAAATGTCCTTGTGTGCCATATTGCGAGAGTTGCGTTGCATCACGGCGCACAATCTCCCTACAGGAGAGGGTCAGCTGCGTTTATTTCCATGCAGCTGAGTCGCTTCTGTCCTGGGAGTGGGGAGATGCAATGCGAGTGTAAGTGCAATCATCCCCTCACTGTCAGCCTGCTACATCGCCCTGCTCATAGTGATGTAGCAGAGCTGACTTGGGCCTCTTTGCTTCTCACTTTGTATAGACTGTGTCTGTGCACAGTGATGAAGCAGAATTGACATTGCCGTCCCTGTGGATTATGTTGGACTAAGGATCTTTTAATAATAAAGATGGAGTCTCTAAATGTTTTTTTTGTTTTATTTCTAATAAAAAAGTTTTTCTATGTGTTGTGGGTTTTTTTACTGTTTCCTAGAAATTCATAGTGGCCATGCCTAATTTGGCGTGACACCATGATTTTGGGCTTAGTACCATCTGAGAATAGAAAGCCAGTATTAACCCCTTTATTACCCAGCGAGCCACCCGGCACCAGAGTCGCTGGACAAGTCGGGTAACGCGCCTGGAAATGGCGCTAATAAACAATGTCGACAATCCCAGCCCCCAGCTGCCTGACTTTACCTGACTGGCGATCAAAATACAGCGTGAGCCCACACATTTTTTTTAAAATATTTTGTTAAATAAAAAAAAATAATGGGCTTCCCTGTATTTTGATCACCAGCCAAGGTAAAGCCAGGCAGATGGAGGGTTGGAAGCCCGTAGCCGTCCGCTTTATCTGCGCTGAGAATCAAAAATACCGTGGAGTGCTAAGTCATTTTTTAAATGATTTATTTTTACAGTACTGTGATGTCAGGCAATCACAGACCCGACACAGAGAATGGACATCTGTGATTGTCTGTTTCAGGAGGGGACAGCCATGTAGTCTTGTTCAGCTGGTCACACCCACTTACCTGGAGGCAGATCATACAATCAGAAAATCAGAAAAACTGAAAATTTTGCAGTGGTTTCTTACGGGAGGCCAATCCCATATGCCTGATTTACCTTGGCTGGCAATCAAAATATGGGGAAGCCCATTTTTTTTTCTTTTTAGTTATTTTAAAAAAAATAATTTAAAAAAAAAAATACGTGGGCTCCAGCTGCATTTTCTATTGCTAGCCAAGGGTAATCCAAGCAGCTACTGGCTGCTAACCCCCACTGCTTGGTGTTACCTTAACTGTCAATGGAAAATCCAGGGAAGCCCTTTTTTCCCAAGTTTTTTGCAAAATATCGGGAAGCCCTTTTTTTAATTATTTCATGAATTTCATGAAATAATTAAAAAAAAGAAACACGTAGGCTTTGCCCAATTTTTGTGTCCAGGCAGGTACAACTAGGTAGCTGGGGATTGGATTTCACAGCACAGGTCGGCCCAATCTTTCTGCCCCCCCCCCCCCCCCCGCCTTTCCAGCTGCGAATTTCAGTCCACAGCCACCCCAGAAAACTGCGCTTTCATAGAAGTGCCAACTTCTTGCGCTGTATCCAACTCTACCAGCGGCCCTGGTGCCGGGTGGCATGCTGGGTAATAAGGGTTTAATACCAGCTTTGTTTAACCACCTAGTATTAATCCAAAGATTCTTATTGTCATGCCAAGTTTGACCCGGCCCTTAAGAATTTCCAATAAAGGGTTAAAAAAAAAGACATCACACAGAGAAAAAAATACTTTATTAGAAATAAATACACAGACACACTTAGGAACTCCATCTTTATTACTCCCTCTCACTCCTCCACGATCCTGGTATTCTGTCTTCTTTCTTCTTCAACCCATGCAGCTCTGCTACATCAGACAGCACTGCAAGGGAGGAAGACGCTGCTGCTCCCCATGCTGTCTAATCACTCAATGAGTGAGCAGAGGCTGCGGGTTGGTAAGCAAAGACATCACCGCTGCCACCCTTGCAATAGTAACCTAATGAATGGGTTACTATAGCATCGGTGATTTCCGATCACCTGATTCCCGGCGTTGCTATTCATCACCGGCTGTGGCAGCCAATCCATGCATGTGGGCTGACTCTGTAAAGAGCGCCAACATGCAGGGAGGGGGAGCCGAGCATGTGCCAGCGCATCTCTCCGGTAAATGGCGCTCGCCGAGTATACAGTGTACTGAGATGCTTGGGCAAGCACTGACAGGACCTAGCATGACGTCATGTGACCGGTCTGTAACCAACGAGGTAATACAACATTCACACGTGACTGGTCACATGGGTATGACGTCACGGAAGATCCTATCGTCAGTGATGGTTACCGGGAGGGCACAGCGATGATCGGAAGACAGAGTCCGCAGGACGCATTGTGGGACCTGTAAGTATAATACCAATATTATTATTAACGATATTCTTTATTTTACATCCCCCCCCGCACTATCCCATAACTGTAAAGTTCAAGTTTGGTGTTCTGACGCAAGTGCACATTATCTCAGAACCCGAACTCGAACCTTACAAAACATTCGGGCGAGTCTCCCAAACACGAACATCGGGGGGTTCGCCCATCACTACATATGAGGGCTTATTTTTTGTGGGACGAGTTGTAATTTTAAATGAAGCCGTACGTTTTACCATATATTGTACTGGAAAATGGCAACAAAAATCCAAGTGCGGAAAAATTGCAAAAGTGCAATTACACAATTGTTTGGGGGATATTTTATTCACCTTATTCACTGTATGGTAAAACTGGTGTGTTGGTGTGATGCCTCAGGTCAGTACAAGTTCGTAGACACCAAACATAAATAGGTTTACTGTTATCTAAGGGGTTAAACAAATTCAGATATTTGTCCAAAAAAAAGTGGTGCACTTTTTGCGCCAATTTCCGAAAACCGTAGCATTCTCATTTTTTCGGATCTATGGCTCAGTGGCGGCTTATTTTTTGCATCTTGAGCTGACATTTTTAACGGTTCAATTTTTGCTCAGATGCTACATTTTGATCGCCTGTTATTGCATTTTGTGCAAAATTTGCGGCAACCAAGAAACGTAATTTTGGCGTTTGGAATTTTTTTGATGCGCCGTTTACCATTCAGATTAATTGAGTTTATATTTTGATCGGGCATTTCTGAACGCAACGATACTAAATATGTGTATATTTTTTTTTAACCTTTTAACTCTCAATGGGGTGAACAGGGAGTGATTTGAACTTTTTTTAGTTTTTTTTAAAACTTTTTTTAACTTTTTCTTATTTTACTACTCCACTTAGAGGACTTTAAGGATCAGCAGTCTGATCGCTCATTCATTTCTGTAGATCAGAGCAGAATTGCTCTGATCTGTAGAAAAACAGCTCTCCTCTCACACACAGCGCTCTGCCCATTCCGGGTTCCTAGGACATCAGTGCCGGTTCCACACATCACCACAATCAAAACACACACAACACTGCCCCTTTCCTAACTGGGGACCAGACTAGGGTCGGGTCTTATGGTTGGCCACCTAATGGTAAGGGCCTTCCCACCCACTAGTCCAGGGACCCAGGAGGGGGGGAGGGGTGATGTCCGGGGAGTGAGGACTATACATTGTTACTGGTGTGCAACTCTTTATCCTATTGTTTAGTTGTATATTTTTGAGTCTTGCACCTTGTTCACACCATAGTTGTTCCAGACGTCCATTTTTTATTTAGTATGCATTTTCTGTCTGAGAACCCTGCCCCACCCATAGTCATGTGTCTTATTTCACATATATAACTTGGTCCTTTGCTTACCATACAGAGCAAGTTTTTAACTGCATGTGAGGTTACACATAGGTTAGGGACCCCAAAAATAGAGATTACCTTGGCGTTTGGTTTTGGGGCTCCTTTGCATTGATCAATACAATGGCTAAACATCTCTTATATTCCTATTATTCATAAAAGGAGAAAAGGCGATCATAGAAGCCCAGACACACAATAAGATATAATTCATTTTTTATTTTTTATTAGTATAAACAATCTTTAGTGCAGGCAGTGGTAAGGACCAACATAATATGCATGATATTCATATATGCTCTAGACAAGGTAATGTCACAAATATATTACATTTCATAAACATCATATATATCTGTAATTTAGTATCCATAATTCCAATTACTCTCACTCATAAAAATATATATCGAGGAAAATAGATTATCCACCATACAATATGTGAGCTAAATTGATGTAAATAAGGCCACATGGCTGATAACAATCCTATCAAAGCGGATCTTAGCTAGTTAGATAAATACCGCCAATGTATATATAGAGGTCAAGCAACAATTGTTATATATCAGAAATAATTATATATATATATCTCTTAAAGTGGTCAGTCCTAATAGTTGTATAGCACCACCGGCTCAAATAAGCCCAACCCTATCACAGTCAGGACTGAATATACCACAAGTTTTTATATATATCACCTCCAATATACACAGTGGTGGTAATCATCACCCACAAAATGACGTAGATTGCAAACTGAATCAGGCTTGCAATCACATATATTGCGGTATATATACCATCTATCTGTACCTACTAGCTATCACCATTAGATGTCACTGCAGCCATAAAACATATACATATATATATGTATCACATTACACTGATCACCTGAGATCATCATCAAGCTGTTAAATTAGCCAGGTGGCTAGCCATGTCTCAACATACCCACACCAGAGACAGGCAACAAACAGTGTAACCAGACATAAGGAGCATTAGAAAAGAGACATTACCAGTCAGGAGCATAGACGTCCGCCACGTGTTTCGATAGACTCTTCGTCAGGGGGCGTGTCTAAGTTGCCAAACAGGGAGGTTTAAATAGTGCCCACCTCCAATCACCATAAGGAACCAATTATGACGCACAGGATGCCCCGGTGACTCACCGGCTCCCAGCCAGCGGCCGCGTCACGGATCAACCCGCCCAGGCATATATGCCTCAAGCAGAGGAGAGCCGTACAGATACAGCACACTGGGTGAGAGCCGGAACACCTTGGCATCCGTGCGTGCAGGAACCAGGCAAGGATCAAATCCCTATTATATCGGGCAAACATGCAATTATGTTTTTAATAATAAATATAAAGGACAATTGTCCCACTCAACAGTGAAAACATACAAACATATACACATATAGAATAGTCGATTCCATTACAATTAACAAATAGAACATATTATCGGTGTGAGTGGTCACAAATGTTTAAAGAAACAGACAATAATCATATGCCAGTTTAAACTCACATATTATACCCAAACAATCATTATTGTAGCGATATTATAGTAGACATCATTAATATATTCTTAGCAAGTCGATGAAATTTAAAAATGTGGGGTCTCCCATCATATATATATCCCGATCGGCAGCTGTATAGAAATTCAAAAAAATGACTGAAGCCTTAGACATCCACATTCTCCAAACAACAAATGATAGGTATTAGACATAAATATATCCATTTCCGTGGCCATCCACACCAATCACTAGTATTTGTCTTCATGGATCAACTATTAGCCTTAAAAACATAAATAGAAAAAAGGGCAATTAGACAAAAATTAATTACACCATAAAAACAAATCCAGCATATAAGGCAATTATTTAGATATCTGGTTACACTCTACCCGGTCTACTCAAACCCTAATCCTAAATTACACTACAGGAACGAGGCGAAACTGATGTTCTCATTGAGGCCAGATGGACACACAGTACCAAGTGTATATATCCATCTGGCCTCAAGCTGGGCAAGGCGCCTGCTGACTTCACCACCTCGTATGCCCAGATCTATCTGGTCAATGCCCCTAACCCTAAACAACTTACTATTGCAATCATGATGGTTACGAAAGTGCTTCGGGATTGTTTTAAGACTTGCCACATCAGTCGCATCATGAGCTGCGTCAATACCCAACACATGCTCGCGGACACGTACCTTCAACTGACGTGTAGTAAGACCAATGTAGATCTTTGGGCATGGACAAGTGGCATAGTATATTACTGCTTTAGAATTACATGTAATTCTTTTTTTGATCTGATATGTACACGTGTTCTTAACGTCAGTGAAGGTACTCTCGCGGCACATGTTGGGGCAAGCTACACAATCCCCACATGGAAATGATCCCACTCTTTGATTAGTCTTAGAGGTATTTAAAAAAGTCCTATCAGTCACATTACCCTCATAGTGACTATGGATAAGATGGTCACGTAGGTTCCTAGACCTACGCATGGTAATAGAGAGGTGTGCCGGGACAATTTTCTTTAGGGTTGCATCGGCCTGTAAGATGGGCCAGGCCCTTTCAAGGCATTCCCGTATCGAGGGGATCTGGGAGTTATAGTTCGTAATAAAACGAACCTGGTCAACAGGTGCAGGTTTAGGAGAGGGATACAGAAGTGAACCCCTTGAAGAATATTTAGCTCTATGATAGGCTTTCTTAATGATTCTTCTGCTGTATCCCCTCTCTCTAAACCTCCCCATTAGAGCCGAGGCCTGTTTCTCAAAGTCCTTATCGGAAGAACATATTCTCCGTAATCGGAGGAATTGTCCGATTGGTACAGACTTAATCATGTATCGTGGATGCGATGATGACGCATGAAGGAGCATGTTTGTTGAGGTAGGCTTTCGGTATAAATCAGTTTGTAAAAAATCATCAGAATCTCTTCTCACCAGAACATCCAGGAACTCAATTTCATCAGATGACCACTTAAAAGTGGCCTTAATGTTGCGCCCATTCGAGTTCACTCCCTCCATAAACAAATTCAGTTCATCAATAGTCCCCTGCCAGATAAGGAAGACATCATCAATGTACCGCGCCCAAAAGAGGACGCGGTCCATCAACGGCCTCCCATCTGTCAGGAGAAGGTCCCTCTCCCACAGCCCCAGGAATAGATTAGCATAAGCTTTGGCGAAAGCCGCCCCCATTGCTGTACCCTGGAGCTGCAGGTAAAAGGACCGTAAAAATATAAAGAAATTATGAGTGAGGGAGAACTCAAGTAGGCGCAACACAAGGTCACACAAATCAGATGGTAAATTAGTGGAATCCAGATAAAATTTGGTGGCGTTGATCCCATCTTTATGTATTATACTGGTATAGAGGGACTCAACGTCCCCCGTAACCAGCAAGGTGTTCTTACCTACATACAGGCCATCAATTTTTCTGAGAAAGTCACCGGTGTCTTTGGTGTAAGACGGAAGGCTTTCAACCAAAGGTTGAAGAATGGAATCCACCCATCGATTAACCTTCTCAAGAAAATTACCACACCCCGATATTATTGGTCTCCCAGGGGGTGTGGTGGCATTCTTATGTAGTTTGGGCAACAAATAAAATGTTGCAATGGTGGGTTCAGTTACCAACAGTGCTGCGGCAAGATCTTTTTCAATGACACCGTCGTCTGTAGCCTTACTAATGATCTTTTTAAGTTGGAGCACAAATGAAGACAGAGGATTGTATGTAAGTTTTTTATAACACGCAGCATTCTTCAAATGTTTAAAGGCTTCTCTCTCATACATATGAGTAGGCCAGATGACTAAATTCCCGCCTTTATCTGCTGGTTTTAGCACAACATCTGGAAGTTTTTTGAGTTCCTGGAGTCTGGTTCGTTCGATTTTAGTCAAATTGTCATCGGTTATGTTCTGAGGAATTTTTTCTAATTCCATAGTTACCACCTTCACAAATAATTCAACATTAGTACACGTTGAAAGTGGAAGGAATTTTTTAGAGTGAGGCTTAATAGAGGAAGGGATCTTACCTCCAATAGCCGTCTCATGTTCAATGGCCAATTCTTGGAGGATCCTTATCGCACCCTGTTCTTTCTCTGTAGGAAATAAAGAATGTATATTCTCATCAAAGAAATATTTCTTAAAGATGATCGACCTCGCAAAGATATGGAGGTCTTTAATCACCGAGAACAGGTCAAAACTAGCACTAGGGGAGAAAGATAACCCCTTTTCCAAAATCCTCAAATCAGTCTCAGATAACTGATGTGGACTTAGGTTAATTACCTTGTTGTCCTGTTTTCGGTGTCCAAATACATTCTGATTATAGTAGGGTCTACGATTAGATCCCATTCCTCCTTCAAGTCTCGCCCCTGAACGTGTGATAATGGCCGATGTTGAGGATTCAGACACATCCGATGACAAAGAAGATACCGAAGGAGTTCTAATGGGTGCAGCCATACCATCACTAGGTTTTCTCCATGTATATATAAGTTTCTTCTGGAAATCATTTAGATCTCTATTCAACTTGCTTGTTTGAGTCCCATGGGTCTTCTTAACAACTTACTCAAGTTTTTTTGTTAATATTTCATCATAATTCTTCAATTTATCCTCTGGACATTGCGATCTGAACTCTAATTGTTTCTGATCTAATATCTTGTCCAGTTTATTTAGTGATGAGGTGTCTAATTCAATCAATAGTTGTATAAGGGTATTAGAACACTTGTTGCAAGTATCTTCCCACTTCTCAATAAATGACTCATCATCCACGATAAATGACGGTGTCACACGAATACGAAGACCTCTAGGTATGAGATTTTTAGTAACATAACGTTCCAAAAGGGCACGGTTCCACCAGAGGCGCGTGCGTTTGATAATCATACGCTGTATATCAGAAAATCAGGGTTTGAGTAGACCGGGTAGAGTGTAACCAGATATCTAAATAATTGCCTTATATGCTGGATTTGTTTTTATGGTGTAATTAATTTTTGTCTAATTGCCCTTTTTTCTATTTATGTTTTTAAGGCTAATAGTTGATCCATGAAGACAAATACTAGTGATTGGTGTGGATGGCCACGGAAATGGATATATTTATGTCTAATACCTATCATTTGTTGTTTGGAGAATGTGGATGTCTAAGGCTTCAGTCATTTTTTTGAATTTCTATACAGCTGCCGATCGGGATATATATATGATGGGAGACCCCACATTTTTAAATTTCATCGACTTGCTAAGAATATATTAATGATGTCTACTATAATATCGCTACAATAATGATTGTTTGGGTATAATATGTGAGTTTAAACTGGCATATGATTATTGTCTGTTTCTTTAAACATTTGTGACCACTCACACCGATAATATGTTCTATTTGTTAATTGTAATGGAATCGACTATTCTATATGTGTATATGTTTGTATGTTTTCACTGTTGAGTGGGACAATTGTCCTTTATATTTATTATTAAAAACATAATTGCATGTTTGCCCGATATAATAGGGATTTGATCCTTGCCTGGTTCCTGCACGCACGGATGCCAAGGTGTTCCGGCTCTCACCCAGTGTGCTGTATCTGTACGGCTCTCCTCTGCTTGAGGCATATATGCCTGGGTGGGTTGATCCGTGACGCGGCCGCTGGCTGGGAGCCGGTGAGTCACCGGGGCATCCTGTGCGTCATAATTGGTTCCTTATGGTGATTGGAGGTGGGCACTATTTAAACCTCCCTGTTTGGCAACTTAGACACGCCCCCTGACGAAGAGTCTATCGAAACACGTGTCGGACGTCTATGCTCCTGACTGGTAATGTCTCTTTTCTAATGCTCCTTATGTCTGGTTACACTGTTTGTTGCCTGTCTCTGGTGTGGGTATGTTGAGACATGGCTAGCCACCTGGCTAATTTAACAGCTTGATGATGATCTCAGGTGATCAGTGTAATGTGATACATATATATATATATGTATATGTTTTATGGCTGCAGTGACATCTAATGGTGATAGCTAGTAGGTACAGATAGATGGTATCTATACCGCAATATATGTGATTGCAAGCCTGATTCAGTTTGCAATCTACGTCATTTTGTGGGTGATGATTACCACCACTGTGTATATTGGAGGTGATATATATAAAAACTTGTGGTATATTCAGTCCTGACTGTGATAGGGTTGGGCTTATTTGAGCCGGTGGTGCTATACAACTATTAGGACTGACCACTTTAAGAGATATATATATATATAATTATTTCTGATATATAACAATTGTTGCTTGACCTCTATATATACATTGGCGGTATTTATCTAACTAGCTAAGATCCGCTTTGATAGGATTGTTATCAGCCATGTGGCCTTATTTACATCAATTTAGCTCACATATTGTATGGTGGATAATCTATTTTCCTCGATATATATTTTTATGAGTGAGAGTAATTGGAATTATGGATACTAAATTACAGATATATATGATGTTTATGAAATGTAATATATTTGTGACATTACCTTGTCTAGATGTTCAAATTGTCTCTCCAGTAAAGGAGACAAACTCTAGCACAGCGCCACCTATTGGAAGTAGCGATCCTAAAAGTCACAAGTGGATTTTCAACAATCCTTTGCAATATGACTCAGGATATATAAGCCAGATCAGAATCCCAATTTGCAGACACGGTGTTTCGGGGTGCTTGCCCCTCGTCAGTGCAAAGTATGGGGGTGTCTGATCTGGCTCATGAGAAAGCTATGTGGGGACCACGGGGGAACACTATTCTCCTTAAGGAGACTTTGCAAGCCAGTCTGGCTGCCAGGTAAGGGGACTTATAGCTGCAATGCCCCTCTGGGAAATATTCAAATTGTCTCTCCAGTAAAGGAGACAAACTCTAGCACAGCGCCACCTATTGGAAGTAGCGATCCTAAAAGTCACAAGTGGATTTTCAACAATCCTTTGCAATATGACTCAGGATATATAAGCCAGATCAGAATCCCAATTTGCAGACACGGTGTTTCGGGGTGCTTGCCCCTCGTCAGTGCAAAGTATGGGGGTGTCTGATCTGGCTCATGAGAAAGCTATGTGGGGACCACGGGGGAACACTATTCTCCTTAAGGAGACTTTGCAAGCCAGTCTGGCTGCCAGGTAAGGGGACTTATAGCTGCAATGCCCCTCTGGGAAATATTCAAATTGTCTCTCCAGTAAAGGAGACAAACTCTAGCACAGCGCCACCTATTGGAAGTAGCGATCCTAAAAGTCACAAGTGGATTTTCAACAATCCTTTGCAATATGACTCAGGATATATAAGCCAGATCAGAATCCCAATTTGCAGACACGGTGTTTCGGGGTGCTTGCCCCTCGTCAGTGCAAAGTATGGGGGTGTCTGATCTGGCTCATGAGAAAGCTATGTGGGGACCACGGGGGAACACTATTCTCCTTAAGGAGACTTTGCAAGCCAGTCTGGCTGCCAGGTAAGGGGACTTATAGCTGCAATGCCCCTCTGGGAAATATTCAAATTGTCTCTCCAGTAAAGGAGACAAACTCTAGCACAGCGCCACCTATTGGAAGTAGCGATCCTAAAAGTCACAAGTGGATTTTCAACAATCCTTTGCAATATGACTCAGGATATATAAGCCAGATCAGAATCCCAATTTGCAGACACGGTGTTTCGGGGTGCTTGCCCCTCGTCAGTGCAAAGTATGGGGGGTGTCTGATCTGGCTCATGAGAAAGCTATGTGGGGACCACGGGGGAACACTATTCTCCTTAAGGAGACTTTGCAAGCCAGTCTGGCTGCCAGGTAAGGGGACTTATAGCTGCAATGCCCCTCTGGGAAATATTCAAATTGTCTCTCCAGTAAAGGAGACAAACTCTAGCACAGCGCCACCTATTGGAAGTAGCGATCCTAAAAGTCACAAGTGGATTTTCAACAATCCTTTGCAATATGACTCAGGATATATAAGCCAGATCAGAATCCCAATTTGCAGACACGGTGTTTCGGGGTGCTTGCCCCTCGTCAGTGCAAAGTATGGGGGTGTCTGATCTGGCTCATGAGAAAGCTATGTGGGGACCACGGGGGAACACTATTCTCCTTAAGGAGACTTTGCAAGCCAGTCTGGCTGCCAGGTAAGGGGACTTATAGCTGCAATGCCCCTCTGGGAAATATTCAAATTGTCTCTCCAGTAAAGGAGACAAACTCTAGCACAGCGCCACCTATTGGAAGTAGCGATCCTAAAAGTCACAAGTGGATTTTCAACAATCCTTTGCAATATGACTCAGGATATATAAGCCAGATCAGAATCCCAATTTGCAGACACGGTGTTTCGGGGTGCTTGCCCCTCGTCAGTGCAAAGTATGGGGGTGTCTGATCTGGCTCATGAGAAAGCTATGTGGGGACCACGGGGGAACACTATTCTCCTTAAGGAGACTTTGCAAGCCAGTCTGGCTGCCAGGTAAGGGGACTTATAGCTGCAATGCCCCTCTGGGAAATATTCAAATTGTCTCTCCAGTAAAGGAGACAAACTCTAGCACAGCGCCACCTATTGTTCCCCCGTGGTCCCCACATAGCTTTCTCATGAGCCAGATCAGACACCCCCATACTTTGCACTGACGAGGGGCAAGCACCCCGAAACACCGTGTCTGCAAATTGGGATTCTGATCTGGCTTATATATCCTGAGTCATATTGCAAAGGATTGTTGAAAATCCACTTGTGACTTTTAGGATCGCTACTTCCAATAGGTGGCGCTGTGCTAGAGTTTGTCTCCTTTACTGGAGAGACAATTTGAATATTTCCCAGAGGGGCATTGCAGCTATAAGTCCCCTTACCTGGCAGCCAGACTGGCTTGCAAAGTCTCCTTAAGGAGAATAGTGTTCCCCCGTGGTCCCCACATAGCTTTCTCATGAGCCAGATCAGACACCCCCATACTTTGCACTGACGAGGGGCAAGCACCCCGAAACACCGTGTCTGCAAATTGGGATTCTGATCTGGCTTATATATCCTGAGTCATATTGCAAAGGATTGTTGAAAATCCACTTGTGACTTTTAGGATCGCTACTTCCAATAGGTGGCGCTGTGCTAGAGTTTGTCTCCTTTACTGGAGAGACAATTTGAATATTTCCCAGAGGGGCATTGCAGCTATAAGTCCCCTTACCTGGCAGCCAGACTGGCTTGCAAAGTCTCCTTAAGGAGAATAGTGTTCCCCCGTGGCTACCTTGTCTAGAGCATATATGAATATCATGCATATTATGTTGGTCCTTACCACTGCCTGCACTAAAGATTGTTTATACTAATAAAAAATAAAAAATGAATTATATCTTATTGTGTGTCTGGGCTTCTATGATCGCCTTTTCTCCTTTCTTGTTCACATGTTCATGCGATTTGCCCTCACACGTAGTCCTATCTGATGATTAGATTGATGATTTCTACTATATATAATGAATATCAGTCCACTGTATCTCACCCTTTTTGCCTCCTATTATTCATAGCAGTTATGCATATTTCATTTTCATGTTTTTCACTTTTTTCAGATAGTTCATTGTATTTTTCAGTCTAGCATTCCCGTAGCAGTTCTGCTTTTCATTATTCCCCTATACATTGTGACTGGTGTGCAACTCTTTATCCTATTGTTTTGGGGAGTGAGGAGAGGCAACCCAGACAGTTAGTAGGATGGAGACGTCTGCAGCCAGCAGACGGGATGGTTCAGTCCCAGACAGGGGAGCAGCCATACCACTGACACTGGGGGGACACAGGAGAAACGGTCGCCGCGGAGATACAGTGTCAGTTCCCCCGGGACCAGTGCAGTTCAGGGTACAGATCCTTAGCTTAGGGGAAGTTTTAGTCTCCCATGATAATTCTGCCGGTAGAGGAGATTTCATGTTTCCTGCACCCACCTACAGTGCCCGTGGCACAGCAGCAGAGAGATCCAGGAGTGGAGACTTGAATCTAGCTCCCCCCAAAAGGTTTGCGCCACCTGCGAACGGGCCAGGACTTTGACTAAACACAAAAGGGACCCCAAGTAGCTTCAGGCCATGGGGACCTGTCAGAAAAGAGCACACAGAGGAACGGCCCACCAGTCACTGTACCGATCCCAGTGTCTGAATAGTCCGGGATCGGCTGGAGCCCATCTTGGTGGAAACCGGCACCTCGCAGGCAAAGAACAATCAGTGAATAAAGAACTTAAACCGCAGTCCCTGTGTTGTCTACTTCTTTGCCGGTGCCCCGTGCTTCGGCGTAGACTACCACCTCCATCATCCTCTCTGGGGCCCACTCTACCTGTGGAGAGTGATACCAACTTTGCTGCGTCACACCATCAGCCCCAGCAGTGAAAGACACTCCGCAGTGGTGGCTTCCTCCCTCATAGCCACGTACCACAGGTGGCGCCACGAAGACAACTACTCCCAACATCCCCATCTTTCATTGACACCTCGGGGTCACGAAGCCGGGCAAGGCCACTGTGACATCCCAAACCATCACCAGCCCGGTGACAAGTACAACCCCTGGCTCCGTGAGCGCGTCAGATCCATTGGGCTTTGATTTGTCTGTAAAGTTTGTGCTTCTTATCTTACTGTAAATACTTTTATGCCAAAACAGACAAAAGTTTTCTCTACTGGCCAATCCAAAAAATATTTGCTTTTGGTGCACAGAGGCTTTTTTATCAGGCAATTTTACAAATTAAACGAAAGATGATTTCCAGATTATCGGCTGAATAAATCGGCCGCCAGTCACCCGACTAAGGAGCAAAACAATGTCCATCGGGTGACAGATGATTGTGTTGATGATTGTCCTGTGCTAGAGTTATTGAGAATCGATTCACAGGATCCGGTCTATTGAGGTCGTCAGTAACGGAGAATCATCAGTAATCTGAGAGCCCTGAGATCCGTGGAGGAAGGAGACGGTTCTCAGGGCTTCCAGCGGCCACAGATTACTGACATGGCCGATATACTGGGTCGTACAAATCGATTTGTACCAACTGTATTCTGTGCGCCTGGAAGTGCGATGATCGGCCGGTCTAGAAAGACCATTAAATGACGGATGATCACCTGGATGTGGACGATCAGCGGTCGTTTAACAGACATGATCGGCCATTGTAAGTGCACTGTGCGTCCCACTGCCTATAAGACTGTATGCAGATGAGAACAACTGGACTCATCATTCCCATAGCTCACAATTACTGGCTGATTGGCCACTAGTGATACACTTTAGATTAGAGCTACACAGACAGCGGCATGTACGGGCGACATCTAGATCATGCATCTCATTGCTACATTGAAAGACAAATATTTCCAAATGTTTCCAAATGTGTTTGATTTTCTGTTTTTCTTTATTGCAGGAAAATAAAGGAGATGACACAAAGTTATATTTATAATATTCTACCTTTTATTACTGGCATATTTACTATACTTATAAATGTGAGGTTCTTAGTGCACAGTTTAACCAAATTGTGCAAGCCCATCTGCCAACGACAAGGCGACCTCATCAGATGGGGCCCTACACTAACCTATTTATTGTATTTATAATAGTCTTATTATTATCCTAGTAACCTATTCATTACTATTACAATATTATTATACTTATTATTACTATCATTACTTTAGTACTATAAGATCACTAGAATTAAAACTGTTGATCCAGAAGAAGGCGAAAAAAAACCCGGACACATTCAGCCAATTTGTGTCAAGGGGAAAAATTCCTTCTCGACCCCGGGAAAAGGCGATCAGTCTGAGGACCCTGGATCAAACCTGACACTACCTAGTAATGTATTATGTTTTTATTATATTATTCCTAATAATAATAATGTAATATTACAATTTGTATTTCTATATTAGTATTACTATTTTTTTTTAAATACTATTTATGTGTTATGTTATTATTATATTAATATTACATTATTATTAAGAATATCATTTATATTACTATTATTTTTTTTAAATACTATTTTTATTCTTTCTAATATTATGAATATTAGTACTAATATTTCTATTATTTCTCTATTTACTATTAATTAGATCCCTTTTCCTAAAGCTGTTGATTCAGAAGAAGGCAAAAACCCCTGAACACATTCAGCCAATTTGTGTCTCAGGGGAAAAATTCCTTCTCGACCCCGGGAAAAGGCGATCAGTCCGAGGACCCTGGATCACACCTGACAGTACCTAATAATGTATTAAGTTGTTATTATTATATTATTCTTAATAATAATGTAATACCTATTAATTATTTACTAATTATTCTAGTCATTATAAGAAATACTGTAATATTATTCTTATTATTAGTTATGCTATGTTTACTTTGTTGCTATTTTACTGATCTTATTACTAATTTTTTATTATTATTATTATCCTACTTTTTAATATTTTTTTTAGATATGTTTGGATTATTGCTATTTTATTATTACTATTATTACTAACATTTGTATTGATATTTTACTAAAATTATAACTTAGATCCCTATTCCTAAAGCTGTTGATCCAAAAGAAGGCAAAACCCCCCGGACACCTTCAGCCAATTTGTGTCTCAGGGGGAAAAATTCCTTCTCGACCCCGGGAAAAGGCGATCAGTCCGAAAACCGTGGATCAAACCTGCTGAAATTATTTTTATGGCTCTAATTATCATTATTATACAATTAATGATTATAATATTAGATACTATATTACTGCTCCTATTATATGTCTTTTTAATGCTTTTACTACGTTTTCAACCTATTTCTAAACCTAATAATTACTATTTTATGGTTATTATTAATTATTATTATTATACTTACCAGATTTTTTGCTGCTCTATGTTGGGGCCACAGTCCATCAGCGTCTCATCACTTTGAAGAGGTTGGTCCATATGGTGTTTTTTATTTTACTGAAGTTGGTGGTGATTTTTTTGAATATGGAAGACTGCTGGCGGATCATCTGTCTCTGTGTCGGCTGCTTCTTAACTTGTAGTCTCTTGGCTGGCTTTTTCTGAAGTCTTTGTCTCTTTGCCAGGTGGATCTGAAGTCGTTGACTCTGTGCCGGCTGGTCCTGATCGCGTTGTCTCTTTGCTGGCTGGTTCTGATCGCGTTGACTCTGTTCCGGCTGGTCCTGATCTCGTTGTCCCTTTGCTGACTGGTCCTGATCTCGTTGTCTCTTTGCCGGCTTGTCCTGATCTCGCTGTCTCTTTGCCGGCTGGTCCTGATCCCGCTGTCTCTTTGCCGGCTGGTCCTGATCTCGCTGTCTCTTTGCTGGCTGGTTCAGAGTGCTTGTTGTGGTATTTTGCACCATTCTTCTTTTAGCTCCTGAACCTTTCTTTTCTTTCTTCTTAGTGTCTTCTTTCTCATCTTCTTCAAAGTCTTTTACCTCCCGATATTTCATTGGATCGGATATTAGCACTTCATTCCGCTGCTGTGGTGTCTTCTTGGTGTCTTCTTTCTCACTTTCTTCCTGGTCTGTGACCTCCATTGGCTCCGCTATCTCCTCTTCATTCAGCGGCTTTGGCGTCACTGATGGCGGCTTTGGCGTCACTGATGGCGGCTTTGGCGTCACTGATGGCGGCTTTGGCGTCACTGATGGCGGCTTTGGCGTCACTGATGGCGGCTTTGGCGTCACTGATGGCGGCTTTGGCGTCACTGATGGCGGCTCTGGCGTCACTGATGGCGGCTCTGGCGTCACTGATGGCGGCTCTGGCGTCACTGATGGCGGCTCTGGCGTCACTGATGGCGGCTCTGGCGTCACTGATGGCGGCTCTGGCGTCACTGATGGCGGCTCAGGTCTTTTTTCGTATAACGGAAACAGAAGATATTTTTTCTGGGCTTCGCGGTTGGTCGGCATCAGGCGCTGAGAAAAAAAGAGCAAGTTAATTGTCTGTTGAGACGTTCCTTTACATCTATGGACAGAACACGAGGACATAATATGCGGTGTGATCAGTCACCTCCATATTGAAGATCGGTGATGGCAGGAATCTGGTGCTATAGATGAGCAGTTGGTTTTCCGCCTCCTCCCTTGTGCTGGGGCAATCTGGAGAGAAAACACAAGCAGATAATGGGATCAATCATACAATGTCCAGAAATCCTTAAAATGACAGGAAAATTCCTTTAACCCAAATCATCGTGACCTGCTGGATTCTGAATGATTCTGTGCAAAGAAAATCACACAAATTACAATGGAAAACTATTTTCTAACTGACAATGTCCTGTAATTCTGTGCTGGACTAATACATGTTCTGGATTATTAAATGCTGGATTATAGGAATGGCACTTTATTCTCAGATGAAGTGGAAATTGTTATTATATAAAATAATAATCTCACATGATACGTATCCAGATCCGAAGATGCAGTGCCGGCGGCGGTAGACGTCCTAAATAAAACAGAATCTGGTGAGTGTCCACTTATCACTCATCAGGGATGAACAATAGGACGAGGGTCCGTGTATAATAAAGCTGCAGACCTCCATAGACCGGCTGCTCGCTGCCATTTTGTAAATGTCGTACATTGACAACTCCATTCGAAAATCTGTGAATCCAAAAAAGATTTAGTCACAGATCTGATAAATACACAAACACCGCAGCTTCCCACACATATTCATAGTGAGCGTCCCCCCCGGTATCAGACCCCATTACACCCATACATGGAGACAACATGATCAAATCCAGTCTATTCTGGGTGTTTGTAGAGTCTCCAGTATAGGTAATACCACATGGAAAACATTGTACATAGGATTGTACTGGGGCCTGTAAATAAAGATATATGGCAAACATGGATTTCTATGTTCTTCATGCAAATAAAAACAAGTAACCCCACAAAAATGACAGCGAAAGTGACTTCATTACCAGCACATAGAGCCTGACCCCCAATAACAGTGCCAGAACACTAACCCCACTGACATTAGTGGTAAATAATGCCCCAATAAATAATACCGGCCGCAGTGTCCTGTGTAACCTAAACATAAACTTCTGCTTTCCTGCAGCCACTAGGGGGAGCCCAGTGCACCAGTAAATACAGATTGCACTGATAGCGCCCCCTAGTGGCCGGTGACAGCAGCCGTTGTGGCAGAATTCTCGGCTCTGCCCGGTGTTCTCGCCTGTTTTGAGTTTGGTGAAATGATAAAATCATCAGCGGATTCCAAATAACAGGAAAGAAGCATCGAGGAGAGGAGATAAATCAGTGTCCGGTCATCAGGGGATGTGATGGCGGCACTCACCGATATACAACTCCACTCGTCACTGTCTGTAAAACTCTGAGGAGAGCGACAGTTTGTTTGTGTTTATTTCTTCAGATTCAAATCCAGCAATCTTATTGGCTGCTGACCAGCGTCATGCAACACACAGAATTTAAAGGGACAGGACGCTGTTATTTCTTCACAGTGCATTTCATATAGACGTGTTATAACTCTGCTTAATATATGAAGCTGGGGAGATAATCTGGGGAAGCAGCTTTATGTTTTCACACTCAGCAATTAAAATGTCACTATAGATATCATCAGAACATTATATTCTACATATTATTAGAGTATCGGTGCATGAAGGAGTTAATTATAAATTATATTATTTTCAATTTTCTCTTCCTTAACAGGATATTTTACACAATTTCCTTTTTTCTCACACGGCTGATGGCTATTTCTACATTACTGACAGTTACCTTAATGACCCTGACTGCGGCCGAGGTGTCAGCCGGACTCCAATATCATCACTGGGGTCCATTGGTTGCAATAAATTCTGAGCTGATGGGGCTGAGGGAGATTTTCTGATTCATGTTCAGTTTTTCATCTGCTGCCGTTTCCTTCTCTGCATGTTCAGCGCTTAACGTCGCCCATTTCTTGGTGAACGACAAATCTTGAAGCCCCGTCTGCTGTGAAATTGTTGCCACGTTTTGCTGTGCTCTGTCTTGGCATGAAATTGTCTTCATCAGCCTCACCTCTGCAGTTGAGTTTGACTTTTCCTCACTCAGTTTTTCTCTATTTACTCACACACCTTACTATAATCCCTCATAATCCCTGACTTTGTGTTATGGGCAGCAAAGTGGCTCAGTGATTAGCACGGCTGCTTTACAGTCCTGGGTTCAAATCCCTCCAAAGACAACATCTGCAAGGAATAACAAAAAAGCTCCGGCACACCACTTTTTTTTGTTATTTATTGGACTTATTTTCTCCAGAGCACCCGACTATATAGTTGAGCCAGGTCTACTATTTAACATCTGCAAGGAGTCTGTATGTTCTCCCATGTTTGCATGGGTTTCCTCCAGATTCTCCTTTTTATTCCAACACTCTATGACGTCTATGGATTATCACACCTTGTACAGCGGTGATCAGAACCTGGGCAATCATTAATCAGAAGTTCCCAGTGGAGCACAATTTTTACAGCAGGGCAATTTTCTATGTACAGAGTCACTGGGTAACTCTCCTTCTTCTGTAGAGTGTAAGCTCTTATGGTCAGTGGCGTCCCTTCTCTCTTTCCTATAGAGTGTAACCTCTTATGGTCAGTAGTATCCTCTCTCTTCTGTACAATGTAACCTCTTTTGGTTAGTATGATCTCTCCTTCTCTCTCTCTCTCTCTTATGTAGAGTGTAAGCTCTTATGGTCAGCAGTGTCCTCTCTATACTGTAGAGTGTAAGCTCTTATGGTCAGCAGTGCCCTCTATACTGTAGAGTGTAAGCTCTTATGGTCAGCAAGTTCATCTTTCTCCTGTAGAGTGTAAGCTTTTATGGTCATCGGGGTTCTCTTTGTCCTGTAGAGTGTAAGCTCTTATGGTCAGCAGTGTCCTCTCTATACTGTAGAGTGTAAGCTTTTATGGTCATTGGGGGTTCTCTCTGTCCTGTAGAGTGTAAGCTCTTATGGTCAGCAGTATCCCCTCTATACTGTAGAGTGTAAGCTCTTTTGGTCAGCAGTGTCCTTTCTGTCCTGTAGAGTGTAAGCTCTTATGGTCAGCAGTGTCCTCTCTATACTGTAGAGCAGGGTCGGACTGGGGTGTCTGGGGCCCACCAGGGGAATTGACTCCAGGGGCCCACCCTACAGCTAAATTTAAACATACATTATCGTTATTCCCATTATTGTGTTGCTTTGACTGTAAACACAGGCGGCTCCTGCACATCTATATTGTGCACCATAACTGGGATGTACAATTATGGTAGTTTGCAGTAATGGGGTCTTTGGTGAAAACAAGTTTTCACCGATCCACAGGGTAGGTTGGTGATTACTTATTGATCGGTGGAACCAGACCAGTGGAAACCGCACCGATAGGAAGATTGGGGAATGTTTTGCAGCGGCAGCAGGTGGAGTGTGTGACCGCAGCTCCATTCATCCTCTGTGGAGCAGCCAGGTAAAAACAAGCGCAGCGCTCGCAGCCACTGAGGGAATGAATGGATCAGGGGTCGAGTCGGACACGAGCTCCAGTGTAATGGGGGATAAAAGTTGCAGGATCGGTGCAGGTCCCAGCAATCGGACCCCACTGATGAATATGTTATCACTTATCCTTAGGCCATGTTCAGTATTTGGTCAGTATCTTACATCAGTATTTGTAGCCAAAACCAGGAGTGGGTGAAAAATACAGAAGTTGTGCTTGAGTTTCTATTACACGTTTCCTCTGATTTTACCGCTCCTGGTTTTGTCTTCAAATACTGAGGTAAAAAACTCACTGAATACTCAACACGTGCACGTGGCCTTAGTAAAGGTGACTACTTGTTTTCACTGGAGAACCTCTAAGTGCATATTTCCTGTAGTGTAATAGTCACAGGACAGGGATGGGTTAAATGTTTAAGTATTTAATTTCTATTGGAAATAATCTCCCCCTTATCGAAAGGAAAAAGTGACCTCCATACGCAACACAATCCACTATACCAAAACCAATAATACCACATACAAGGGAGAATTCCTGCCACACCGTGACCAGACCACATATTACCACCAATCAGTGACCAAATACAGCCACATATAAGGGAGAAATACTGCCACACCGTGACCAGACCGCAAATTGACCGAATAATACCACATACAAGGGAGAAATACTGCGACACTATAACCAGATAACAAACTACCAAAACATAGTGATCAAAAGCAACCATATACAAAAGAGTAATACCACCATACCATAATTGGACCACATAGTAACCGAATATTACCACATACAAGGGAGAAATACCGCAACACTATACCCACACCACATAATGACCGAATATAACTACATACAAAAGAGTAATACCGCCACACCATAAACAGACCACATAGTGACTGAATACAACCACATACAAGGGAGAAATACCGTGACACTCTAACCACACTACATAATGACCAAATAATACCACACACGAGACACATATCAGTACAGCATGACTAGAGAACATATTACTACCACACAAGGACATATAATACTACAATAATGATCATGAATAAGAACTTCAATGCTAATAACGCTAATATTATCATCAGTGCCATAATGCACATGAGCTCTGTATATAGTGCATAGCTAATACAGTGCTCACCAGTGACATTATACACAGGAGAACAAACAGGAGAACAAACGTGGTTATATTGCAAAAAACATATCAAAATTTATTAATACATCTAATATTAGATGCAGCACAAAAATATGCAAAAGGTGCAAAGAGACAGAGGGCACTACAAGGCACTAAGCATGGGTTAAATCAGACAAAGTCACATGGCAGATATAATAAAAGATAGCTTATACTGTGTACCATATGTCCCAGTGGGTGTTGTGTGCGCATGCCCGGCCTCCGCTCTCTCCCTGACATGCTTGGCGGTGTCCAAGGGGCGGGTGGGTGCCGGCGAGGGGGTGTGCTTTACCCCCCTCCCCTGCACTCTCCGGCCTGACGCCGCTCGCATTTGCTGGGGTGATTGGCGGCGACCGCGCATGCGCCGAGTGACCTTCGCCTATTGGGTACTTTTCTCCCACATGGTCTATCACATGTTCTCTTTAAAAGGTCCTAGAAATCAATGAGTCTTCACCCCTCCTTGGTCTGATGAAGCGTTAATATCACAAATACGTGAAACGCGCGTAACCTGCTTTAGGGGGGACTGTCTTGGTCTCTGATTCTGCACTACTGGCACTTTTAAGCAATCACTGGTGATCCCTGGTAACTCATACAGCCGCTGGTAGGTGCCGGTGTCCGGATGTATTCACTTGTCTAGCGTGCTGTTCATTTTACTCCTATTTCAGACACCAGCTACTGCTTTCTGGTTTCACCTGGCATTGAATTTTGTAACCGATATGTAATGTTTTGTATTCTATCTTTTATTATATCTGCCATGTGATTTTTCTGATCCTTCGGTAACTCACACAGCCGCTGGTAGGTGCCGGTGTCCGGATGTATTTAGGCTAGTTTAACACTACGTCTTTTTAACATCCGCTGAAAACGTTTTTTTAGCGGAAGTACGGATCCTGCTTTTACAGCAAATAACGTATGCAAACGCATATGTTATTTTGCAGGATCCTGCACTGGATATTTAGGGGCGGGCATTGGAGTCATGTGATCGGGAGTGAGGGGAACTAGACTGGGAGGAGGCTTCTGACAGCTGCAGACGCTGGTAACCAAGGTAAACATCGGCCTTGGATACCCGATATTTATGTTGGTTACGAGTGTCTGCAGCTGCTAGGAGCAGGGCTGCCTGCACACGTAACCAACGTAAACATCGGGTAACTAAGAGAAGTGGTTACGCGATATTTACCTTGGTTACGAGTGTCCGCAGCTTTCAGGCAGGGGAGAGAGAGACAGGAGAGGAAGGGGGAAAGACATAGATAGAGAGAGAGGGGGTGAGGGAGGGAGTAGAGAGATAGACAGATCACTGGAGACTGGTTCTGGGCATGCTCAGTACTTTCTGGGCATGCTCAGTACAAAAGCAGGATCCTGTTACAACGCAACTGAACGCATTCTGCTAGGCAGGATCCAGCACTCATTGAAATGCATTGCAGCTCGCGGCGCAATGTGAAGGATCCTGTGAGATGCGTTATTTTGACAAAGCAAAAAAACGCTACATGTTGCGTTTTTGAAACATGTCAAAATAACGCAAAAGGACGGATCCTGCGTCTAACGGACGCAAACGCATGCAAACGCAGGTGGACGCGAGTCCATTGAAAATGCATTGCAGTGAAAACGGATTTGCACAGGATCCGTACTTCCGTTAAAAAAACGTTTTTAACGGATGTTAAAAAGACGTAGTGTGAAACCAGCCTTACTTGTCTAGCGTGCTGTTCAGTCTACTCCTAGTTTGGACACCAGCTACTGCTTTCTGGTTTCACCTGGCATTGAATTTTGTAACCGACATGTAATGCTTTGTATTCTATCTTTTATTATATCTGCCATGTGACTTTGTCTGATTTAACCCATGCTTAGTGCCTTGTAGTGCCCTCTGTCTCTTTGCACCTTTTGCATATTTTTGTGCTGCATCTAATATTAGATGTATTAATAAATTTTGATATGTTTTTTGCAATATAACCACGTTTGTTCTCCTGTTTGTTCAATATTTCTTCAGTGGTTTGCATGCTTTGCATAGATAGAGGCCCATACAGGACACTCTATATATTTTGTACTTAGACTATCCAGTCATGCTACATTCCTTATTGAATGTGTATATAAATTCCTCATGGATATTTTTGTCTTTCTAATTATACACAGGAGCTCTGTATACAGTGTACAGTATAGGCTAAGTTCACACTTCCGTTGTTTTGCATAAGTCACAATCCGTAGCCTTGAGGAATTACGGTATCCTGCAAAATATTTTGCAGGAATCCTGTTTTTCCCCATAGACTTCTATTAGTGACGGATTGCGACTGATGATGCTGCGTTGCATCCGCTGCGTCACCGTCAGTCGTTTTTTAACTGACTGCCGGGCGGGAGCAACGCAGCCTGTAACATTTTTTGAGCAGCACGATCCGTAGGATTTTGCTGCGCATGCGCTCTCTGGCTCCCTTCCCCTGTAACCAGGATAAACATCGGGTAACCAAGCAATGCGCTTTGGTTGGTTACCCGATATTTACAGTGGTTATGGGTGCAGGGAGCCAGCGCTAAGCAGTGGACGCTGGTAACCAAGATAAATATCGGGTAACCAAAAAAAAGTGCTTTGCTTTTAGTTACCCGATATTTACCCTGGATACAGTGTGCAAGGAGGCAGACACTTCCCCACTCGGCTCCTCCCCCTCCCGCACTCCGCATGTGTACACACACACTCACTTTTCCCCAGCCCTGCAGTCCCCGCGGCACTGAAGTCCTCAGCTCCACGGCCCCGCTCGGCTCCGCCCCCTCGCGCTCCGCCCCCTCCCGCACTCCGCATGTACACACGCATGTAGACACACACACTCACACACTCACCTGTCCCCAGCCATGCAGACCGCGGCACTGATGTCCTCAGGTCCGCCCTCCGAACTCTGCCCCCCGAACTGCGCCCCCACGCACACAACGGAGTCCGACAAGGAAATTCTTTTCTTTGTCATCCGTTGTCATCCGTTGTACAACGCATCAGTCACATCCGTCAAGCAACGCATGTGACTGATGCAAAACAACGGAAATGTGAACTTAGCCATAGTGTGTGTGTTAATGTAACACACTGACTTACCAGTGATGTCTCTAGCTGACTTTATTCATCTTCACATTTTCTCTTCATCCGGCGCTGACCGTCATCACTTCTTCCTGCCATGACGTGACTCTGCAGAAAATAACAGTCACCTATAGCCGATCACTCCCAGGGCACATTCCTCACTATTTCCCCAATTTCTACACCATGTCAGACTCTTGTTCCCCCATTGGAAACAGTGTCCTCAAAATTAACATATTTCATCAGTAATAATGTCCCCTAATTTGCCCGACAGTAATTATGCCCCACGTCCCACCATAAACCAATAATGTATGTTCCTCATTCTGGCCCCATATAGTATTTATAGCCCTCATCCTGACCCCTTTTATTTAATAATGTCTGGGGAAACAAGTGGAATCAGAAGGGGTTTTTAATTGCTTCCTGCACAAAATATCCCCCCACACACTGCTCCTCTCCAAAATAGCCCCACAAAGTGCCCCTTTACAAAATGTCCCCCAAATATTTGCCCTTTCTATAATATCTCCCCCATACTAAATCCCTGTATAAATCCCCCCCCCCCACTCCTCATTATACTATGCTGCCTTCCACAATCCTTGATGTCTCATAATGTCCCCCATTGCCCTATAATGTCCCAATTTCTTTCATAACGTCCCCCACTGACCTATAATGCCCCAATGTGCTTCATAATGTCCCCTATTACCCTATAATGTCCCCGACTGCCTTATAATGTCTTCTACTGCGCTACAATGTCCCCCACTGCCCTACAATGTCCCCCACTGCCCTATAATGTCCCCCACTGCCCTATAATGTCCCCCACTGCCCTATAATGTCCCCCACTGCCCTATAATGTCCCCCACTGCCCTATTATGCTCCCCACTTATATATAATGTCCCCCACTGCCCTATAATGTCCCCCACTGCCCTATAATGTCCCCCACTGTCTTATAATGTCCTCACTGCCTTATAATGTCTCCCACTGCCTTATAATGTCCCCCACTGCCCTATAATCTCTTCCACTGCCCTATAATGTCCCCACTGCTTTATAATGTCCCCACTGCCTTATAATGTCCCCCACTGCCCTATAATCTCTTCCACTGCCCTATAATGTTCCCACTGCCTTATAATGTTCCCACTGCCTTATAATGTCCCCCACTGCCCTATAATGTCCCCCACTACCCTATAATGTCCCCACTGCCTTATAATGTCCCCACTGCCTTATAATGTCCCCACTGCCTTATAATGTCTTCCACTGCCCTATAATGTCCCCCACTGCCCTATAATGTCCCCCACTGCCTTATAATATCCCCCACTGCCCTATTATGTCCCCCACTGACCCATATTATGCTCCAAAAAGTCCCCCACCGCTTCTTAATGCCCCTTGTAAAATAACACTGCTACTCCCCCACCACAGCCCAGCATGTAAAATTATTGTACGTCCTCTTCGGCTACTCTGGAGCGCTTACCTGTGCCTGCGCGTCCTCTTCTTCATCTCTGCAGCTGCGGCTCCGGTGATGATGCATATCGGTGCAGGACTGAGGCGCGCTTCTCTGTCTCAGTCCTGTCCCGACCTCTTCCTCTGCAACCCCGGCCCCGGTGATGTTGTCCCGTCATGGTGCTGTGCTGAGCAGCGCTGCTCTGCTTTTTGTCGCTGGGCGCACTGTACAAACGTATGCGCGCCTGAAAGATGCACATACATTTGAATACCGGCGCGGTCTCCTGGTCCTGCACACATCATCGGTGCAGGCCTGGGGACTCCCACAGTGCACCGCTAGGACCTTTGGTGAGTCACATGACACACGTAATGTCACTAAAGGTCCTGCAACTGCGGAAACTTCAGTGATCGTACAGAACTTGTACAATCACTGAAGTTTATGATTGAAAGTCTGGGGGTCCCTTAGAGCGTGGGGGCCCTGGATGAGCTGCTCAGTCTGCCCACCAATAAACGCCGGCCCTGAGAACCAGGCGGCCCCGTGGCCCTGTACAGCCGCCCCGCACTATATAAGGCCCACTGAGGGCCCCAGGGCCTACCGGGGGATTCCCCGCTACCCCAGTGAGCCAGACCGACCCTGCTGTAGAGTGTAAGCTCTTATGGTCAGCAGTATCCCCTCTCTTCTGTAGAGTGTAAGCTCTTATGGTCAGCAGTGTTTTCTCTCTTCTGTAGAGTGTAAGCTCTTATGGTCAGTAATGTCCTCTATACTGTAGAGTGTAAGCTCTTATGGTCAGCAGGGTCCTCTCTGTCCTGTAGAGTGTAAGCTCTTATGATCAGCATGGTCCTCATTCTCCTGCAGAGTGTTCTCTTATGGTCAGCGGGGTCCTCTCTGTCCTGTAGAATCTAAGCTCTTATGGTCAGCGAGGTCCTCTATACTGTAGAGTGTAAGCTCTTCCGATCAGTGGGGTCTTCTTTCTCTCTGTCTTCTTTCCCCCATTTACATTTTCTGAGCAATTACAAGTTTCCCAATATTGGGATTCATGCAAATTTGTTTGCAGTTGTCCATTCGGAAAGTCTTTTAGAATCATCCAGCCGCTCTGCTCCATTAGAGGCCTGAAATAGCTAAAAAAAAAAGTGCTTGAAGTCCACTTCTTCATTTGTATTTAAAAACGACTTTGCGGTTCCTACATTCAGGCTTTTGAATCTTTTTTATCTTCAGGTTTCCATACATGACAAGCGTTTAACAGAAGTGACCGGATCATTCTTCTGGCATTTTCTCCTGTGAAGCCGCTGTATACTTTACAATAGAAGTTACTAAGAACGCAAAAAAAAATCCTAAAGTCACCTGAGTGTTTTTACCTAATTTTAGAGTATTATTCCTTACTTAACGGATTGAAAAGAAAGCGAGAAAAAAATGGCCACAAGAAACACTTAAAAAATTGTTGAAACAATGTTAACAGACAACGATTTAGAGGAACCGTCAGCAAAACGCTACGTTAAATGTAAAGAAGATGCTAACAAAAAAAGTGCAAGGACCAAAAAATGCCAAGAATTGTCACATAGAAGAATTCTGGAAGCGGTTTCCCCAGGAAAAACTTTTCGTATTTGAACTGTTAACAAAACACAGTGTGAACTTATCCATACATTTAAACAGTGCGGCTCCAGGACTGAGGCGGAGGAGCTCCTGAGCCCCGCACCACAATGCTGTCATCACCGGGGCCGCTCGGAAGAAGAGGACGCTCAGGTACTGGGTAAACGCTCTTGAGGAGCCAAACATGACACTGAGAATCATTTTAGATGCAGGGGCCATCGTGTGGAAGCAGCGGTGTTACTTTACAAAGGACATTATGAGGCAGTGGCGGATGTTATGGAGAAAATTGATTGGGACATTACTGGGCAATGAAGGGACATTATTGAGAAATTTGGAACATAATGGGGCAATTTGGGACATGATGTGGCAATGTGGGACATTATGGGGCAATGGGGAACATTATGGTGCAATGTGGAATGTTTTTGGGCAATGGGGTACATGATAGGGCAATGTGGGACATTATTGGGCAATTTGGGACATTATGGGGTAATGTGGGACATTATGAAACAAATAAGAACATTGTAGGGCATTGGTGGACATTATGGGGCAAGAAGGGACATAATGAGGCAATTAGGAAGGAGACAGTTATAATATAACTAGAAGGTGGTCCGATTCTAACGCATCGGGTATTCTAGAATGTATTGTGTAGTTAATCTATGATTTTTGTTATATATATATAGATGTTGTTGTGTGTAGTTGCCAGTGTTTGTGTAGGGCGCTGTAAATGTTCTGGGTGTTGTCTGGGTGTGGGGGGGGGGGGGGTGTGAGAGACCAGTGTTGTTTGTGTGTTGCGTGTGTTGCGTTGTTTGTGGAGCGCTGTGTGTCTGGAGCGTTGTGTGTGTGTGGTGCTGTGTGTGTTGCGCGGTTTGTGTGGGTGTGGCTGTGGGGTGCGTGTGTGTGTTTTGGGGGGAGGTATGTTTTGTGCAATGTGTGTGTTGTGCGGTATGTGTGTATATTTGTGTGCGCCGTGGTGTTTGTGTGTTGGGTGTTGTGTGTGTGCGGCGTTGTCTGTGTAGGGCGGTGTTTGTGTTTCCCAGTGTGTGTGTGTGGTGTGTTGTGCGGTGCGTGTGTGGCGGTGTGTGTGTGTTTTGGGGGGAGGTGTGCACCCCCCTTCGTGGTCCACCCCCCATTCTGCACCCCACATCGTGCTCTATCCCCCATGCTGCACCCCCCATCGTGGTCCACCCCCCATGCTGCACCCCACATCGTGCTCCATCCCCCATGCTGCGCACCCCCATTGTGCTCCATCCCCCATGCTGCGCACCCCTTATCGTGCTCCATCCCCCATGCTGCGCACCCCTTATCGTGCTCCATCCCCCATGCTGCGCACCCCCCATCGTGCTCCATCCCCCATGCTGCGCACCCCCCCATCGTGCTCCATCCCCCATGCTGGGCACCCCCCATCGTGCTCCATCCCCCACGCTGCACTCCCCATCGTGCTCCATCCCCCATGCTGCACCCCCCCATCATGCTCCATCTCCCATGCTACGCACCCCCCATCGTGCTCCATCCCCCATGCTACACCCCCCCATCATGCTCCATCCCCCATGCTGCACTCCTCATTGTGCTCCATCCCCCATGCTGCGCACCCCCCATCGTGCTCCATCCCCCATGCTGCGCACACCCCATCGTGCTCCATCCCCCATGCTGCGCACCCCCCATCGTGTTTCATCCCCCCATTCTGGGCACCCCCCATTGTGGTCCACCCCCCATCCTGCACCCCCCATCGTGCTCCATCCCCCATGCTGCGCTCACCATCGTGCTCCATCCCCCATGCTGCGCACCCCCCATTGTGCTCCATCCCCCATGCTGCGCACCCCCCATTGAGCTCCATCCCCCATGCTGCGCACCCCCCATTGTGCTCCATCCCCCATGCTGCACCCCCCATCGTGCTCCATCCCCCATGCTGCACCCCCCCATCATGCTCCATCCCCCATGCTGCACTCCCCATTGTGCTCCATCCCCCATGCTGCGCACCCCCCATCGTGCTCCATCCCCCATGCTGCGCACACCCCATCGTGCTCCATCCCCCATGCTGCGCACCCCCCATCGTGTTTCATCCCCCCATTCTGGGCACCTCCCATTGTGGTCCACCCCTCATGCTGCACCCCCCATCGTGCTCCATCCTTCATGCTGCACTCCCCATCGTGCTCCATCCCCCATGCACCCTCCCATCATGCTCCATCCCCCATGCTGTGCACCCCCCATAATGCTCCATCCCCCATGCTGCGCACCCCCCATCGTGTTTCATCCCCCCATTCTGGGCACCCGCCATTGTGCTCCATCCCCCACGCTGCACCCCCCATCGTGCTCCATCCCCCATGCTGCACTCCCCATTGTGCTCCATCCCCCATGCTGCAGCCCCCCCATCATGCTCCATCCCCCATGCTGCACTCCCCATCATGCTCCATGCCCCATGCTGCGCACCCCCATCGTGCTCCATCCATGCTGCGCACCTCCCATCGTGCTCCATCCCCCATGCTGCACCCCCCATCGTGCTCCATCCCCCATGCTACGCACCCTCCATCATGGTCCACCCCCCATGCTGCAACCCACATTGTGCTCCATCCCCCATGCTGCACACCCCCATCATGGTTCATCCCCCCATTCTGGGCACCCCCCATCGTGCTCCTTCCCCCATGCTGCACCCCCCATCGTGCTCCTTCCCCCATGCTGCACCCCCCATCGTGCTCCATCCCCCATGCTGCACTCCCCATCGTGCTCCATCCCCCATGCTGCGAACACCTCAGAGAGGAGTATAATAGGAGGATTATAATAGGAGGAGTATAATGGGAGGAGTAGTCCTGGGGAAAGAGGAGTATAATGGGAGGAGTAGTCCTGGAGAAAGAGGAGTATAATGGGAGGAGTAGTCCTGGGGAAAGAGGAGTATAATGGGAGGAGTAGTCCTGGGGAAAGAGGAGTATAATGGGAGGAGTAGTCCTGGGGGAGGTGTAGAGGTGCCCAACGTGTGCGGGGGGCGTGGCCTAGCGGGAATAGTGTGCGGGGGGCGTGGCCTATTGGGCATCGTGTGCGGGGGCGTGGCCTAGCGGGCATCGTGTGGGGGCGTGGCCTAGCGGGCATCGTGTGAGGGGGCGTGGGCTAGCGGGCATTGTATGAGGGGGGCATGGGCTAGCGGGCATCATGTGAGGGGGCGTGGCCTAGTGGGCATCGCGTGCGGGGGCGTGGCCTAGTGGGCATCACGTGTGGGGGGCGTGGCCTAGCGGGCATCACGTGCGGGGGGCGTGGCCTAGCGGGCATCACGTGCGGGTTGCGGGCCTGGCCAAACGGTTAATCCATGCAGGGGGCGGGGCCAGGCCGAGCCGAGCGGCCAATTCGTGGGGGGGGGTGGGGCCAGGCCGAGCCGAGCGGCCAATCCGACGGTTGTCACTGTAAGGACACAATTTTGGAGCAAGACAGACAGACAGACAGACAGAATAAGGCAATTTATAGTATAATGAGGAGCTGGGGGGACTTTATACAGAGATGTAGTATGGGGGAAATATTATAGAAAGGGCAGGTTTTGGGAGGACATTATGGAAAGGAGCAATTTGTGGAGCTATTTTGGAGAGAAGCAGTGTGTGGGGGGATATTTTGTGTAGGAAGCAATTAACAACCCTTCTGATTACCCTTGTTTCCCCTAGCTAAAAAAAGACCCTGTATTAACCTCTGGGGCTGGCATCATTCCAGCGCTGTCCGTAATTGCGATTTGTGGCTTACGTTACATTGTGACATCACAGGAGCCCCATGTCCAATCACTGCCAGCTTCTGTCTCCCCACCTTAGGAATGAATAATCATTTGGGGGAACATAGGGGCCCAGTATGGGAGACTTTATTAAATAAAGGGGGCCAGGATGGGAGATATTATTACTATATGGGGCCAAAGTGAGGAACATACATTATTGGTTGATGGTGGCAAATGGTGGACATAATTACTGTAGGGGCAAATTAGAGGACATTATTACTGCTGTAATATTATTTAATTTTGAGGATACTGTCTTCCATGGGGGGAACAAAAGTTTGACATAGTGTAGAAATTGGGGAAAAAGTGAGGAATGTGCTCTGGCAGTGATCGGCTATAGGTGACTGTGTTATTTTCTGTAGAGTCGAATCATGGCAGGAAGAAGTGATGGCAGTCAACGCCAGATGAAGAAAAAATGAAGATGAATAACTTCAGCTAGAGAGGTCACTGGTAAGTCAGTGTATTGCATGTACACACTGTACACTATATACAGAGCTCCTGTGTATGTCACTAATTAATGTCACTGGTGATCACTGTATTACCTGTGCACTATATACAAATCTTCTGTCTATAAAGTCACCAGTGATCACTGTATTACCTGTACACTGACACTATACAGAGCTACTGTTTATAATGGCACTGATGGTAATATTAAAATATAAACATAAAAGAGCCACATAAGAAAAAAATTATTGGCAACAACTCAAAATAACAGTAGAACCCAGACAAGAGAGTCTTTATATTTGCCAAATGATAGAGACACTCAGACAAGCCATAATTATAAATGTACAAAACATTTTATTTAAATAATGCTGTAGGTGTATCAATAACATATCACAAAGACATAGAAAAAGGACCAGAGGGAATAAGTGCTGAGTGGGAGACACCTCACGTGTCCCGGAAATAAATAAAGGAGAACAAGTAAACACAAGATCCAAGAAACCTTCCCAGGGTTAAAATAACCAACCGGTAGATGATAGCCCAAGGGTGTAAAAGGTAGCCTAATGAATTAAGTAGTTCCAAGTATAGCCCAAAAGGCAATGCACCTACCAGGAAGATGGATCACCAGAAGACCGGGGTAGCACGTGGGGACCGACGTCCCAACACGTGTTTCGCTTGATGTGCTTTGTCGGGGGACAGATAAAACTAGTGAAATGTGTGGGCCTTATAAAGGATACCAAACCCCATTAAAACGCCCCCTCATCAGTGCATCAAGGTGAATAGCACGCCGGGTCGCGCCGCGGTGAAGCATCAGTAGCGGAGGTCGGATGGAAGAAAACTTCCTGTGACGTCACAAACACTTCCGGTCTCCGCTGCTAAGGACGCCATCGCGGTCGCGCCCAGGAGGCAGATACCTCCAGCTGACGCGTCACACGGCCGACCCAGACCAAATAAGGTAAGAGAAGAAACTCACGCCCACTCAGCAAATGAGCGGCGATAGCCCTGCAAACTAGTAGAATCTTACCGCAGTTTGCTGGGGAAGCTACAAGATGTAAGGTATTGGAACCGGGACGTATGAAAAATAAAGAGAGAGAAAAATGGAGGAAGAAAACAAGCATAGCTGAGACCACAATACAGACATGCGGAGAGCTCTTAATGCAATGTTATATATAATATAAAATACACATATAAACATACAAAATTACGTAACAAATATAAATATAGTTATAAGCGAGCTGCAATGCATGTTTGTTAATAGATCCGATGTAGTGGACTCCATGTTCATGGTTTGCTTGTTAGAAAAACTTCCACCTCCTTCCATGATGTATGTCCCGGTGGGAATAAAGGCCACGGAGATGGGGGCTGGAAATGACAGGGGATGGATCAATATAAGCTAAGGAACCAAAAAAGGCCACTGTTAAAATTGAGAACCAGAAATCACTGCACAGAAAACAAACCTAAAAATGCTATAAGTGCAGTTGCCCACACGCCGTAAACAACTGCTATATGGACACATGCACCAACCATATAAAAATGGAGGTAACTCTCCTCGGCACAAGGAGGACCAACCATAGAACCAAAACATGTCATATATGGGGAAAACCTGAGTCATTACAAATATGGGCAAAAGTAAGCTGTTCATTAAGTCCATGCGGGGACATGGTTCCAAGGGTAAAGATCCATCGACACTCCACTTGTGCCAGGCGCTTTTTCAGGTCTCCCCCACGAATCCCAAGATGTACTCTGTCAATCCCACGGACCTTCAGGGATATTGGGTCACAATTATGGACCTCCCTGAAGTGGCGGGGGATCGTCTTGAGGGATTCTGGGTTGATAACCTCCTTGGCTGCCAGTATATCGCGTACATGCTCCCTTGTACGGATACGGAGTTCCCGAGAGGTCAATTCGATATATATTTTGTCGCAACCACATGTGGCGTAATAGATTACGCCAGATGTGTTGCAGGAAATATATTCCCGGATTGAAAATTCTCTGAGTCCATCGGCGGAGCAGAAAGTAGTAGCCCTGATAATATTTTTACATCCACGGCAACAACCACATGGATAGCAGCCGACTCTCTGGGGACCACAGCCAAAGAGGGGGGGTGCCCTCACAACATGGTGACTATGCACTAACATGTCTTTAAGACTCCTACCCCTCTTTGCTGTCATCATAGGACGATCGGGCAAATATCCCTCGAAGGCAGGTTCCGTTTGAAGGATTGCCCAGTGTTTACTTAACACACCCCTTATCTGTTCCCACTGTCTACAGTAGGTGGAGATAAATCTGGCTATTGGACCAGTTGATTTTGCTGTCATATTTCTCCCAGATAATAGGTGGTCATGTCTCGAGAATTTGGCCCGCTGATAACCTCGTTTTATAGATCTACTACTGTAGCCCCTATTTATGAATCTCTCCCTCATATCCCCTGATTCAACCTCAAAGGAGAAATCCGAAGAGCACAGTCTGCGCAAGCGCAGAAACTGGCCCGTCGGGATCGCGTTTATCGTTGACCTAGGGTGTCCCGAGGTGGCGTGGAGGAGGGAATTGACCGCGGTGGACTTACGAAAGATGGTGGTGGATACGGCGCCACTCAGTTCGATGGAAATCCGGATGTCAAGAAAATCAATGGCCCTTGGCCCGATCTGATGAGTCAATAAGATGTTCTGGTCATTGGAGTTGAGTCGACGCACAAAATCCTCAAGTTCAGAACCGGTTTCACCCCAGACGACAAAAATGTCGTCTATATAGCGAAGCCAGCACTGCGCATGGGAGCTCGCCGGCACGCCGCCCCCGAAAACCTCCCTCTCTCAGAAACCGAGAAAGAGGTTTGCGTAGGACAGCGCACAAGCCGCCCCATCGCAGTGCAGCGCCGCTGGAGGAAGAACCGGTCCCGGTACGAAGAAGTTGTGCGTCAACACAAACTCCAACAACTCCATGATCAGACCGGACAGGGACCTATCCAGATTATTTGCATCCAGATAGAACTGAGTGGCTGAAAGTCCATCGCAGTGACCAATGCTAGAGTAGAGGGCCTCGACATCCATGGTCACCAGTAGTACATCCTCCTCCAAGACTAAGCCCTCCAGCCTCCTAAGGACGTCCGAAGTGTCTCTGACATAGGAGGGCAATGTCTCCTCAAGTGGGTGCAAGTAGTGTTCAATAAATTTGCAAGTGACATCGCACAACCCACCCATGCCAGAGACAATGGGACGTCCCGGGGGCACCTTTGGGTTTTTGTGAATCTTGGGGAGGAGATAGAAAGGTGGAACCACTGGTGACTTCACTAAAATGCCCTCATAGATCTTCTTGGGAATGATTCCCTCCTGAAATGCCCGTAACAGTATCACCTCTAGGTCATTGGCATAACCCCGCATGGGATTATGGTGGAGAGGTTCATAGGCATCTCAATCTCTGAGTTGGCGCCATGCCTCCCTCTCGTACAGTTCCACAGGCCAAATCACCACATTACCGCCTTTATCGGCGGGTTTAACAACCACGCCATCAAGGGACCATATCTCCCTGAGTGCGGATTTTTGCTGTCTAGTAAGATTATTACCACCACCCTTCAAGGAGAGTCGCCGAATATCTCTAGTCACCAACTCCCCAAAAATCTGGATAGGGGGGCATAGTGATAGAGGCGGGAATGTGGTGGATTTTGCCATGGTATGTTGTGGTAAATTACCTAATGGATGGTAAGTGGACTCCGCCTCCAGTTCTTCAAGGGTAGCAATGGCTTCCTGTTCAAGGGTAGACAAAGATGGCTCGCCTGAAGTTTTTTTATGGTGTAGTTTATGTAACACCAACTTCCGTAAAAATAAATGGAGATCTTTAATCACTGAAAATAAATTAAAATTAGCCTGAGGCACAAACGACAGTCCCAGCTTAAGGACCTCAATCTGAGGAGGGGTGAGCACATGTTTGGATAGATTGATTACCTCAAGGTGCGAGTCTCCTCCTTTCTTCTAAACTGGAGGAAGAGTCCCACGTCCACCACCAGGACCTATACCTTGTTTGTTCCGAGCATTCGTGGCTCTGGTATTAGGTCTCATATTCCTGATTTTATCAGATGTGGACTCTTCATCCACTGAGGACATAGATGATGCCGAAATTGACACCATTGAAGCATGATGTTTTTTCCTAGAATGTGACACACCCCGCCACCGATAAACTTGGCCGTTCCTATAGTCCATAACGTCCCACTGGTATTTTTTCGTTGTGGTATTCAGAATTTCTTTCTCCCATTTCGAGAACTCTTTGTCCAGTGACTCATTATACTTGGACAGTTCATCTGGGGTTATCTCCGAGGAAAGAAGGGTCTTGGCCTCCGCAATCTCCGTCTCAAGCTCACTGATGGACTTTTCATTCAGCTCTATCAGGAGCTGCATGAAATAGTCCTGGAGCAGCCAGCCGCGGCTTCCTCCCATTTGGTTTTAATAGTTTCGTCCGAGACGGTGAAAGAGGGAAAAACCCTAACTCTAAACCCCCTGGGGACCAACCCTCTATCCAGATACCTCTTCATAAATGCCACATTCCACCATAGACGTGTTTTTCTATTTAACATAGATTTAAGGCTGTTCATGTGATCCAGAGCAGTTCTGGAACTCAAAGAAGGTAACTCCTCCCCTCCAGCTTCAAACACCCGGTCCAATTGTGTTTCCCACGCTTTTTCGCGGGCTTTAAAATCCATAAGACCCTGAGAATAGCCTGTGATAAACCACAGTAATACTGAAATATAAACATAAAAGAGCCCCATAAGAAAAAAATTATTGGCAACAACTCAAAATAACAGTAGAACCCAGACAAGAGAGTCTTTAAATTTGCCAAATGATAGAGACACTCAGACAAGCCATAATTATAAATGTACAAAACATTTTATTTAAATAATGCTGTAGGTGTATCAATAACATATCACAAAGACATAGAAAAAGGACCAGAGGGAATAAGTGCTGAGGGGGAGACACCCCACATGTCCCGGAAATAAAGGAGAACAAGTCTCCACAAGACCCACTTATTCTCTCTGGTCCTTTTGCTATGTCTTTGTGAGATGTTATTGATACCCCACAGCATTATTTAAATAAAATGTTTTGTACATTTATAATTATGGCTTGTCTGAGTGTCTCTATCATTTGGCAAATTTAAAGACTCTCTTGTCTGGGATCTACTGATGGTAATATTAGTATTATTAGTATGGTGGTTTTTATTCATAATCATTATTGTAGTTTGTTCGGGCACTGTGTGGTGGTAATATGTGGTCTGGTCACAGTGTGGGGTTATTTGTCTGTTGTATGTGGTATTATTTGGTCATCTATGTAGTTTTCTCATAGTGTAGCAGTATTTCTCCCTTGTATGTGGTTGTATTCAGGTATTATGTGGTGGTAATATGTTATTGGTCATGGTGTGGCAGTATTTCTCCCTTGTATGTGGTATAATTGGTCTTGGGATAGTGGATTGTGTCTGGAGGTCACTTTTTCTCTCTATCAATAAAGGGGAGATTATTTCCAGCAGAGATTAAATATGTCAACGTTTAACCCCTCCCTGTCCTGTGACTATTACACTGTAGCAAATATGCTAAGTAATCGCCTATTCTAAGGCCATGTGCCCATGTTGAATATTTGGTAAGGTGTTACATCAGTATTTGTAGCCAAAACCAACAGTAGTAAAATCAGAGGAAAAATCTAATAGAAACACCTCTGCATTTTTAACCCACTCCTAGTTTTGGCTTAGAAATACTGATGTAACATTCTGACCAAATACTGAACGTGTGAACGTGGCCTAAGGATAAGTGATAACTTATTCATCTGTGGGGACCGATTGATGGGACCTGCACTGATCCTGCAACTTTTATCCCCATTAAAGTGGAGCTGATGTCCGACTCGTCCCAGGATCCATTCATTCAATAAGTGATCACCTACCCAACCTGTGAATCGGTGATCACTTCACTAAAGATCTCCCTTACTGCAAACTACTGTAATTGTACATCAGTTATTGTGTGTGCACAGGAGATGTGCAGGAGCCGCCTGTGCTTTACAGTCAGTGCTGCACTATAATGGGGATAACGGCCAACAGGTATCTGCATATCGCTGTAGGGTGGGCCGCTGGAGTCAATTTCCCTGGTGGGCCCCAGAGACAACAGTCCAACCCTGTGCGTAACAGTAACATTGGTATGTAACACATCAACATTGCAATGTGTTATGGGCAGCTATTAGTTCAAGTGAGTGTAATGCTCCATGGGGACCATCCTGGTCACAAGGACACTTTTCTGGGCGCTCAGTCACCTTTTGTTATGGTGTTGATAGAAGGATTTGGTGGTTGTAGGATACTGTGTCACCAAAGTGTAACTTTTTTTAATTAGTGTCACACCTATCACTTGGGAGAGAAGGCACCTCACTGGAGAAGCGTCCACTCCTCGTGGGCTATGTATCTGTGGCGCCCCTGACCTGGTCAGCCACCACTGAGTACTGCACCCATGCTGGGGGCAGTACAATACAGGTAACCCAGAAGGCTGACCGAGGTGTGACTATACAGGCGCATAGTAATCAGGTCTCACACATGTGCCTTTGGGAGGACTCCTGAGAGCATCCAGGAGGGGGCGTGGCCTCCATGTCCACTCAAGGGGTGTTGTAGAGAGCCTGGTTGCTAGGTGGCGCAGGCAGGCACAAAGGGGAAAGAGGAAGAGATGGAGGGAGGAGTTTGGAGCAGGGAGTTGAAGAGAGAGGAGTGTGGAAGTGGAGCTCAGACAGGAGCAGAAGTGCAGAACCCACAAGTGAGCCGGTTTAGTGTGCAGCTCAGGGAGAGCAGAAGCAGACCCTGGAGCTGTTGCAGTCTAACAGCGTCCGCGCAGTGACTACTGACGGGGGAGACCGGTCACCTGGTAGTACCACCCGAAATCCACCCAAGGCTAAAGAGAGAGCAACGGAGTGAAGAGTAAGAGGACTGCCAGGGAGGTACCAGGCCCGAAGGTGTAACAGGTCCCAGTGCAGAGATAGATCTAGCTTTCTTCTGCCAAACCTGCCTGAGGGGGCACTTCAAACCCCCAAGACGACACCACAGGGTCCGCAGCCACGTAGCAAAGTGAGGGCCCATAGCTCACAGGAGGCAAGCAGCCGGAGTGACCTGGTCCAGGCTACAAGCAAATGGGCCGAAACGTGGGGAGGAGCAACTTCCCTGGGTGACCTCCATAGGGACTGCAAGTCGGGGTTACCACAAACAACAAAAAAGGGCTAAGGAAGGCGAGTCAGTAGCCACCCTCACAAGTCAGCCTGAAGAACGCCTGGTTCCAGCCTGGTTCATCCCAGCTACGCCCGGGTTATTCACCCTGCCATCAACAGTGAGTAAAACCCTTGAAAGACATTCTGCTTGTGTTGAGTTATTCTGCGCCTTGTGGTTCCACACACCTACACAGGGCCCTGGGGCTTGCCTCACTCTCGGGAGGCCACTACATCTGACTGCACCCACCATCAGCCCCAGGCACCCTTTAACCTGCAGTGGCGGTCCCCATTGACCGCAATTCCGAGAGTGGCGTCACGACAATCCCAAGAAGGTTCCCTACCTGTGACCAGAACCGTCCCACCACGTGGAGTCCCTGAAGGTAATGCACCGACACAACCACACCTGCGGGGCTTAACATATCCATCCCATGGGGTGAGCTCTTTCTTGTATGGGGTGCAGTTTGCACGCGGTGTGTGCTCCCGGTCAGGGCGCTCAGTCTCTTGCAGTAATGAGGGGCTGCGATCTGTCATCCTGTCTCCATATATCACGTTACCCTGAACGAGAGCTGGAAATTACAGATTAGTGAAGTGGGGTGTCTCATAGACGCATGACATCACTAACCTAGGGCTTAGTGGCAGCTATGGGCTGCTGCCATAAACTTCTTATTACCCCGATTCACTCCTCACCAGGGCAACGAGAAGAGTCGGGTCCAGCGCCAGATTGGTGCATCTTATGGATCCGCCACTTCTGGGGCGGCTGTGGGCTGCTATTGTTAGGCTGGAAAGGGCCAAATAACGATGGTCCTTCCCACCCTAATAATATGAGCCCCCTGTTGTCTGCTGCACCTTGGCTGGTATTAGAAAAATGAGGGGATCCCACATCATTTTTTTAATAAATCAAATAATTAAAAAAAAAGGGTGGAATCCCCTCTATTTTTCATAACCAGTCAAGGCACAGCAGAGAGCTGAGGGTTGCAGCCTGCAGCTGCTGCTGTTCCTGTGCAGGATATGAAAAATGGGGGGGACCCCATGTTATTTTTTTTACCCCAAAAAAAGAAAAAAAACCTAACCAAGCTGGCTATCCCTCTATGAAGCTATTCTATTATTTTTTTTCTATGTATTCTTTCTTATTATCTAATCTATATGTTCTTATTATCTATCTATCCATCTAGCTATTCTTTCTATTTTTTCATATATAATCTATTCTACCCATCTATCCATTATCCTTTCCGATCATATTTTGTTTTTCCTTTAAAAAAACGCAATGACAAAAATGCACCTACATTACAAGCATTTTTTGGGACATTTCCCGTCTCTCTCTGACAAGGTGCAGTTTTGGTTGCAGTTTGTGTGCAGAAAAAACTGCAGCATGCGCATGCAGCCGTACCCAACTCCTTCTTCATTGGGAGGGAGAAGGGCAGAATTTACCATCCCGGGCAGTCCCGAAAGTGCTTCAGATGTGGTAAAACAGGTCATCTGTCCAATGACTACTGTGGGTGTGAAGCCCCGCAGGTGTTGTATCAGTGCATACCTTCAGGGACTCCACGTAGCTGGTGCTGGTCACAGGTAGGGAATCTTCAGTTTTGATCGTGACGCCACTCTCAGATTTGCGGTCAGAGGGGACCGCCACTGCAGATTAGGAGGCACCTGGGGCTGATGGTGGGTGCAGTCGGGTGTAGTAGCCTCCTGAGAGTGAGGCAAGCCCCAGGGCCCTTTGTAAAGCTGTAGTACCACAAGTCGCAGAATGACCACACACAGGCAGAGTGTCTTTCAGGGTTTTTACTCACTTCAGGTGGCAGGGTGAGTAACCCGGGCGTAGCTGGGATGAACCAGGTGGGAACCAGGTATCCTTCCGGCTGACTGTATGAGGGTGACTACAAACTCGCCTTCCTTAGCCCTTGGTGGTTTGGGGTGACCCCGACTTTGAGTCCCTATGGGGGTCACCCAGGGAAGATGCTCCAAGCCTCTCTCCCCTTCTTGTTGTGCCGTGTGCTTGTTCCCCGGGCCAGGCCACTCCAGCCTCTTGCCTCCTGTGACCTATGGGCCCTACTTGCGGTTACGTGGCTGCGGCTTTTGGTTGTTGTGGTGTGGGCTGTAAGAGCCCCACACCGGCAGGTTTAGCAGGGAAAGGTGAATCTATCCTCACTTCGGGATCTGCCGCCCGGTTGGGCCTGGTGCTCTCTAGAAGTCTCCTTACTTCCCACTCCGTGCACTCTCTAGCTGAAGCTGGCTTTCAGGCAGCACTTCTAGTTGACCGTTCTCCCCCGTCTGTAGTCACTGCGCGGGCGCTGTTAGACAGCATCAGCCCCACAGGTCTGCTCCTCACTGAGCCCTATGGAGTTCTCTGCTCTAACCGACTCACTGCTCCTCCTCTCCTGTTCTTGCCTACGCCACCTAGCAACCAGACTCTCCACCACACCCCTTGAGAGGAGATGGAGGCTTTTAACCCCCTGCCACTATTCCAGTGGAGGTATAGGCTTTGCCCCCTCCTGGGATCCCCAGGGGTCCTCTCATGGGTACATGTGTGAGACCTGGTCACTATGCGCCTGTGTTCCACACCCCTGTCAGCCATCCGGATTACCTGTATTGTACTGTCCCCAGCATGGGTGCAGTACTCAGTGGTGCCTGACCAGGTCAGGGGCGCCACATTCCCCCTTAGTTATCACCAGCACGTCCTCGGGCTGCAAGACAACATTTTTAAAATGCATAAAACATTAAAACATGTAAAACACTTTTAAAAGCACCAGGTATCAGACATCACCACCCTCCACCCACAAGTCCGTTAACCCACCCAAAACCCTCTCAGGAGGCAGGTCACCGGTCCTGTTGGTAACCAGGTCTGGGCCATCCGTTTCCCCAGACCTTTCCTCCAATCTTCCTCTCCCGTTGGCCGCGACTTCAGCCACTTCTGGCAGGATGTAGAGGCGGCTTTCATGGGCTGGTGGTTTCAGGGTATACCTGGCCTGGTGGATCCGCGCCGTCAGCCTCTTCTGGCAGGATTCAGAGGCGGCCTCCACAGTTGGTGCTGGCCAGGTACCCTCTTTGTGGTGGTGAGCCAAGGCCCCATAAACAGGCGTGCTCTCTGGTCGCAGGTGAGCCAAGGCCCTTTTCTACGGACGGGCCCCCCTGGTTGCAGACGAGCCAAGCCCCTAAACAGGCTGGCCCTGGTGGTGGTGCCACTGGTGTAACTATTTACACTGCGAGAGTTTGTGGCTATAGCAAGTTCATAGCCTTAAAGTTTGTTTCTCACAATAGTTCTTGTGGGCGCATTTCTTAAACGTTGCAAACAAAACTTTCAAAACTTTAACTGGTCAAAACTTCTTACTTTCCTTTACTTTACTCCTCTTTTTCACTAGGGCGAGGGCACGTTGGGCACTGGCACCTGTGACTTTCCTGCTCTTTGTCTCTTTCTTCATCTGTAGGATCTTTATCTTTCCGTTCTTGGTCTTCATCTGTTTCTACATCTGGTTCTTTATCTCTATCTTGTCTTTCTTGTCTTTCTTGTCTTTCTTGTCTTTCTTGTTGCAGGGGATGGCTGTAAGGTTTGTTGGGACATAGCGTTACGCCCAAAGCATACAGTCCTCGTTCGCCTTGATGCAGGGTGAACTGAACGGAATCTCCCATCTTTAGATTTCTGCAAGGGTGTCCTCTTGGCAGATGAGCGTTCACATCTCTGCGATTTACAAATATCCCTTCTTTTATTCCTGGTGCTACAATGAAGCCATAACCACTTTTCAAGTTGAAATCTTCCACTACGCCATAACACAGGGGTCCTCTAGCCTGGGCTTTGGACTCTCTCAACAAACGCTTCTCCTTTAGGTCTCTGGCGGTGACTGCTCTCTGTTCAGGAGACTGTGGTGCTGGAGCAAACTGTGTTCTTCTGCGCCGTGTCTTGCGGGCTGGATCCATGCCTGTGGGCTCCCAGGTGAAGCTCTTAGGCAGCTCTTCTTCTGCAGAGGGGGTCAGGTCCTCCTCGTCCCAGCGGGAGTATGGCAGCATTTCCGGCTCTGAATACACATCTGCTACTGGTGACACTGGAGTCGGAGTCAACCCTTCTGCTTCCTGGCCTCCTCTCCCCCTTAGTTCTTCCTGGCACTCCAGCTGTGGCAGTGCCGGGGATGGATGCTCTTCAGCCGGCCCAGGTGAGGGACTCTTTGGTGTAGCTGCAGCAGGAGTTAGCAGGAGACTCTTTGGGGTATGCGGAGGGGGTATGTACTGGCTCACCAGCCATTGTGGAAATTTGGCCTCCAGGTCAGCCTTCATCTGCCAATATGCAGGGTCTTCACCCACCGTGGGCTGCCTATCAGGGACCTCTGTGGACCGGGGAGCGGTGTCTGCTCTGGCCTTGCAGGCCGGGGTAAATGCTGAGGTAGCCTTTTCTTGGCGGGCCGCGCCTGGCATGGCGGCGGCCTGGTCTTGGCGGGCCGCGCCCTGTATGGCGGCGGCCTGGTCTTGGCGGGCCGCGCCCGGGATGGCGGCGGCCTGGTCTTGGCGGGCCGCGCCTGGCATGGCGGCGGCCTGGATCAGTGTCGCTGTTGCAGGGGGCTCTGTGCAGGCTGGGCTGGACGTCGCTGCAGCAGTCTGGGCTTGGCGGGCCGCGCCCTGTATGGCGGCGGCCTGGTCTTGGCGGGCCGCGCCCAGGATGGCGGCGGCCTGGTCCTGGCGGGCCGGGCAGGGCATCGCTGCAGGGACTGGGTCTTGGTGGGCCGAGCAGGGCATCGCTGCAGCCGCTGGGGCTTGGAGGGCCGCACCTGGCGTGGCTGCGGCCTGCTTCAGCGTCGCCGCACCGGACGCCTCTTCAGGGACCGCGGACGTGGCAGCAGGGGTCGGGGCACTTGCGCGGGCCGGGGCATCATTCGACTCACCCGTTGTTGGTAGCACTGGGGTCTGCGTCGTCGCCGTCCCGCCTGACACCCGGCATGCAGCTCTCCCTTCATAGGCCCGAACCGCCGCGGTCAGCTCCTGCAGTTCCATCCGTTCCTCCCGAATCTGCTCCACGACCCGGGTCTCCAGCCGGTTGCAAAACTGGGCCAGCTCTCGGTACCACCAGGCAGCGGAGCCTGGTTCTGGGTTCCTGCGGTCAGACGCCATTTCTTCTGCGCCGTCTTCTGCACGATCTCCCAGCAGTGGACTCTTCGCTGCCTCCTGTAACAAGCTGTCCAGTTTCTGCTCTGCCTCTTTCAGCAGCTCCTCTCCCAGCAGCAGGCTTGTGGCTTCCTTTCCTTCCCGCCGTCTCTCGACGCTTCCACACTCATAGCTGGCAAGGTCAGAACTCTGCAGGGGATCTCTGGGTAGCCACGCCTCTTCGTGGGCGGTAACTTCTTCCAGCGCGGGCTGCTGTTGTTTTTCAGCGCGCTTTTCATGGTGGCAATATGGCGGCGCTTCCAATTTTTCAAGCGGACCGCCCAGGCACATGGTCACCTGTCTGAACAGGTCTAGTCCTTATCCTGTTCGTGACGCCAAATGTGAAGCCCCGCAGGTGTTGTATCAGTGCATACCTTCAGGGACTCCACGTAGCTGGTGCTGGTCACAGGTAGGGAATCTTCAGTTTTGATCGTGACGCCACTCTCAGATTTGCGGTCAGAGGGGACCGCCACTGCAGATTAGGAGGCACCTGGGGCTGATGGTGGGTGCAGTCGGGTGTAGTAGCCTCCTGAGAGTGAGGCAAGCCCCAGGGCCCTTTGTAAAGCTGTAGTACCACAAGTCGCAGAATGACCACACACAGGCAGAGTGTCTTTCAGGGTTTTTACTCACTTCAGGTGGCAGGGTGAGTAACCCGGGCGTAGCTGGGATGAACCAGGTGGGAACCAGGTATCCTTCCGGCTGACTGTATGAGGGTGACTACAAACTCGCCTTCCTTAGCCCTTGGTGGTTTGGGGTGACCCCGACTTTGAGTCCCTATGGGGGTCACCCAGGGAAGATGCTCCAAGCCTCTCTCCCCTTCTTGTTGTGCCGTGTGCTTGTTCCCCGGGCCAGGCCACTCCAGCCTCTTGCCTCCTGTGACCTATGGGCCCTACTTGCGGTTACGTGGCTGCGGCTTTTGGTTGTTGTGGTGTGGGCTGTAAGAGCCCCACACCGGCAGGTTTAGCAGGGAAAGGTGAATCTATCCTCGCTTCGGGATCTGCCGCCCGGTTGGGCCTGGTGCTCTCTAGAAGTCTCCTTACTTCCCACTCCGTGCACTCTCTAGCTGAAGCTGGCTTTCAGGCAGCACTTCTAGTTGACCGTTCTCCCCCGTCTGTAGTCACTGCGCGGGCGCTGTTAGACAGCATCAGCCCCACAGGTCTGCTCCTCACTGAGCCCTATGGAGTTCTCTGCTCTAACCGACTCACTGCTCCTCCTCTCCTGTTCTTGCCTACGCCACCTAGCAACCAGACTCTCCACCACACCCCTTGAGAGGAGATGGAGGCTTTTAACCCCCTGCCACTATTCCAGTGGAGGTATAGGCTTTGCCCCCTCCTGGGATCCCCAGGGGTCCTCTCATGGGTACATGTGTGAGACCTGGTCACTATGCGCCTGTGTTCCACACCCCTGTCAGCCATCCGGATTACCTGTATTGTACTGTCCCCAGCATGGGTGCAGTACTCAGTGGTGCCTGACCAGGTCAGGGGCGCCACATGGGGAAGTGCAGCCTGTGTGGGGAAATCGGCCATATCGCTGCAGACTGCTGGGACATCAGGTGCAACCTCTGTGGTAACATGGGCCACCCTCACAGGGACTGTCCAGATCCCTGGCACAACATCTGTAGAGTCTTCCCTGATGAGGATGTGATGGTAGCGGCAGAGGCTCAGGAGGTAGCGGCAGAGGCTCAGGAGGTGTTGGCAGAGGCTTAGGAGGAGGATTCAATGTCGGGAGAGGTACTGATCAACTCAGATGTCCCCCGGGAGTCTACTCATGTAACACCAGAGCAGCAGGGTACGGAGGGTGCAGAAGGGAACATGGAGGTCATCCCTCAGGTGCAGCAGCCTCAGGTAGTCCCCCCCTTCAGCATCACTGTCTGTATCTGATGACTGGAGCATTAATCAGACTAAACGGAAGAAAAACAACACGTCCTCCCGTAAACCTGAGGCAGAATATGACAGAGCTAGTAAGAAGGTCCAGAGCTCTGCAGGTGTGATGGTCGTGTCCAACAAGTATGGGGCTTTATCTGAGTCAAATGATAATGATTATGAGGAAGAGTTGGGGAAACTTGAGGACGAGTGAGACAGGGACGTAGAGGACCATCCCCCGCCAAAGCGGAAGCCCCTGTCTGTAGACCCTCAGGTAGAGTCTGACATGGACACCGGTGGTGGACCGAACGTCCCTGACTCCTGATGATGGCTGTCACTCTGCTCCTTCTATATATTGTATGGTGATTGCAGGGTTTCTTTGACACTCATTTCCCACCACAGGTGTGGACTCTACTTTATTTGTGTGTATGATCTGATTATTTAGTGCTGGTGTCTATGTGACCTCAGTGATTTGTGTTTTGTATTTATGGAAGTTTTTGTTTATTATACTTGTATTTATGTTTGTTTTTCCAATTAAAATTGCCCCTATGTTCAAGAATATAACTACTATAATACTGCCCCTATGTACAAGAATATAACTTCTATAATACTGCTCCTATGTACAAGAATATAACTGCTATAATACTGCTCCTATGTACAAGAATATATCTACTATAATACTGTTCCTATGTACAAGAATATAACTACTATAATACTGCTCCTATGTACAAGAATATAACTACTATAATACTGCTCCTGTGTACAAGAATATAACTACTATAATACTGCTCCTGTGTACAAGAATATAACTACTATAATACTGTCCCTATGTACAAGAATATAACTACTATAATACTGCTCCTGTGTACAAGAATATAACTACTATAATACTGCTCCTGTGTACAAGAATATAACTACTATAATACTGTCCCTATGTACAAGAATATAACTACTATAATACTGCTCCTGTGTACAAGAATATAACTACTATAATACTGCTCCTGTGTACAAGAATATAACTACTATAATACTGTTCCTATGTACAAGAATATAACTACTATAATACTGCTCCTATGTACACGAATATAACTACTATAATACTGCTCCTATGTACACGAATATAACTACTATAATACTGTTCATATGTACAAGAATATAACTACTATAATACTGCTCCTATGTACAAGAATATAACTGCTATAATACTGCCCCTATGTTCAAGAATATAACTACTATAATACTGTCCCTATGTACAAGAATATAACTACTATAATACTGCTCATATGTACAAGAATATAACTACTATAATACTGCTCATATGTACAAGAATATAACTACTATAATACTGCTCATATGTACAAGAATATAACTACTATAATACTGTCCCTATGTACAAGAATATAACTACTATAATACTGCTCATATGTACAAGAATATAACTACTATAATACTGCTCATATGTACAAGAATATAACTACTATAATACTGCTCATATGTACAAGAATATAACTACTATAATACGGTCCCTATGTACAAGAATATAACTACTATAATATTGCTCCTGTGTTCAAGAATATAACTACTATAATACTGTCCCTATGTACAAGAATATAACTACTATAATACTGCTCCTATGTACAAGAATATAACTATAATACTGCCCCCTATGTACAAGAATATAACTACTATAATACTGCTCATATGTACAAGAATGTAACTACTATAATACTGCTCCTATGTACAAGAATGTAACTACTATAATACTGCTCCTATGTACAAGAATATAACTACTATAATACTGCTCCTATGTACAAGAATATAACTACTATAATACTGCTCCTATGTACACGAATATAACTACTATAATACTGCTCATATGTACAAGAATATAACTACTATAATACTGCTCCTATGTACAAGAATATAACTGCTATAATACTGCCCCTATGTTCAAGAATATAACTACTATAATACTGTCCCTATGTACAAGAATATAACTACTATAATACTGCTCCTATGTACAAGAATATAACTATAATACTGCCCCCTATGTACAAGAATATAACTACTATAATACTGCTCATATGTACAAGAATGTAACTACTATAATTCTGCTTCTATGTACAAGAATGTAACTACTATAATACTGCTCCTATGTACAAGAATATAACTACTATAATACTGCTCATATGTACAAGGATATAACTACTATAATACTGCTCATATGTACAAGAATATAACTACTATAATACTGTCCCTATGTACAAGAATATAACTACTATAATACTGCTCCTATGTACAAGAATATAACTGCTATAATACTGCTCCTATGTACAAGGATATATCTACTATAATACTGCCCCTATGTACAAGAATATAACTCTGGAAACTTAATCGCTTCTGGATCCAGCTTATAGGGGGATCTTTGCATGATACTATCTTAGAATATTTCCAACTTAATGAGTGCTCCGCACGATCACATATAGTCTGGGACTCTATGAAAGCCGTGGTGAGGGGCATCTATATCCGAAAAATATGCATACGTAAAAACCAAAACAGACGCTACACCCAAAGTCTAATTCAGGAAGTATCTGTTGCAGAGGCTGCGGTGGTGCTCAACCCGACAGGAAACTAAAAACACTCTAGAGAAGGCACAAATGTCACTCAAAGAAAATCTCATGTCGGCGGCAGCAAATAAACGTTATTTCCTCAAACAGACATATTTCATAGAGGGGGGAGGAGTAGGGCACCTACTAGCCACGGTTATTAGGGTGCAGGAAGGATCTTCATATATAAATAGGCTGAAGACGGAGTCGGGTGATCTTGTAACGGAAAGTGAGGATATAGTGAGGGAGATAAAGAGGTATTGTGACGCCCTGGACAAGCCAGGGGTCACAGGTAATGACATCACCACACCCTACACCCCGGTTAGGCACATCAAAGCTAGACCCAAAAATCCTTGTTGCCTTCCCCAGGGGCTGATGTCCACACCAGGGGGTGGAGCCAGGCGGTTGGTCTCCGCCCACCGAGGAGTTCACAGTCCTGGAGGAAGGAAAACAGTGAGATGAGTTTGAGAGGTGAAAGTGGAAGGAAGTAAAGCAGCAGTCGAGCAGTCTGAAGTTGGTCCGGGTGTGTGCCCCGGACAGAGACAGCAAGGTTAGCAGACGGCGGTGACCGTCTGCAGGAGTGGCCTATCGGAGTTGCCGTAAGGACCGTGGACGGGTGGTAGCCCGGCGGTACCGGACCGGTACACAAGGAGAAGCCAGCACCATTGGCAGGGGCCTTTCGGATCCCGGCAGGGCTTGGAGTCGCCGTGAATTTGCCAAATCCGTCAGTGAAGGGGACCTCCGGGTTTCCAAACAGCTAAGTCCCGATTGAAGGCAACAGTCCAACCGTATGAGAGAGACACCGCCACCGCCAAGGCACCAGTTTCCCAGGGCAAGCGCCTGCGGGCAAAGAGGGGCTCCTCCGGTCCATATCCAAGTCGGGGAGCGGGTTACCCGTGGGAACCCATTGGAACCAACAGAAGTACTAGGTGTAGGGAAAGAGACAGTCACCGTTAACTACCGGGGAAAAGCAGCCATCCGTGGGAACCGTCTTTCCAGCCGTGTGTTTTACCGAGAACTGTGTCATCGTCTCAGGCTGAGTGAGTACCACCGTGCCGTGCGGCACAGCGCTGACCCTGCACCTCACCAGGCCCCGCACCTGGCCTGCCATCCACCCCTACCCCATCTCCGGGCCCCGGGACAACCAACCCCCTACCCACGGAGGGGAGAAATAACAACAAAGCTGCTCCCTGTCACCGCTCCCGGGATCCCCGTCCAGAGCAGCGGTGGTGTCCACACAATCACCACAACCGTGGGTGGCGTCACGGACAATATCCCCCAAAACCAAAACCATTCCCCTTTTCACTCACGGGCGAGGAGCGCCGCTCGAGTCCCTGGGATCCGGCCCATCGCTCGAGCCACCGAGCAGCAGCGGCCGCAGCAGCAGCGGCAGCCGGACTCGAGCAGTGGGAGAGCGCAGCGTCCCCTCCTCCGCCCGCGACAACTTGGCGTCACGAACAGGATCTTACCGCTCTGCCGTCTGGTAGAGGTGCGCCTTGTTACCGCCGGAGGTGTCCGGCCGGAAAATTTCAGAAGCCGCCATCTTTGGCGCGAAAAGTTCCCGCTCGAGCGTCTCCTCGAGTAGTGGAGGCGCGAAGTCCAAAATCCCGCCCCGATAGAGGAGGAGCCGGAAAGAGGCTAAGGGGGACGAAATGGCGACTGGTCGCATGTAGCCGCGGCTATAAAAGCAGGGACGCCAGGACCCTGCGCCCATCTTGTTCCTGGGAGAGGCCGCCAGCAAGATGTTTATGCCGTCCCGTAGCACCGTAGCCCCCGCGCCTGGAACCGCGGCGTGGGTGGAGATCCGGACCGCGCAGCTCTACCAGAGGCTGCAGGTCAAGATGCAGCTCCTCATGGAGGAGTGGGAGACCGACATGGCGGAGGTCATAGCGGCCGTGCGGAGACGCGAGGAGTAAGTGGTGGAAGAGAGGTTGATTGACCCACGCCCCAGTACCCCAAAAGGGTCGGTCATCGCGGCTGCGGGACCCGGTCGGAACCCCCTTGCCCTGCTGCCTCCCTCGCCACCCGTCCCGGCTGCCGTGACCCTGCCACTAGGCCCGCTACCACTGCAACCGGTAGCGATACCCGGCATGTCCGCCCAGGTGGACCGACCTGTAGCTGGAGCCTGTGGCCGATCGGAGGTGCTCCCTTGGAAAGCTCCGAAGCCGGAACCGGAGGCATCCCCAGAGAGACTCCCCGAGCCGGAGCCGACAGCCCGCTCCATGCCGAAGGCCCAGCAGAGGAAAGCCCCTGTGCCCATCCCCCACAACCCGGCTGAGGTTGCGCCGGGTTGCCGCTGCAAGGCGGCGTCCAAGGTCAAGTCACCGCGGGACCTTCCGCCCAGGTCACCAGTAGTGGGCAGTGTCCAAAAGGTCTCGCGGGGCCCGACCCGTGCGCCGGAGCTCGCAGCAGCGCCATACTGGGACAGGGAGCCGGTACCGTTGGGCCTGGAAATCGAGGAGAGGGAAAGGAAGAAGGCGGATTTGGTGGCCCGTGCAATCCGGGAGAAAGAGAATCTCCGTCAGGCAACTTTTCGTGTCCGGGGCCCGCTGTATGAGGGGCAGGTGAGGCGGTTTGATGTACGCAGGGGCTATGGTTTCATCTATGAAACCGGGCCTGGAGGCCGAAGTCTTTATAGCCCGGCGGGATGTTAATGCTCACCTGCCAGAAGAACACCCGGGCCGCAACCTGATGCCAGGGGACCTGGTGCAGTACACCCGGCACTGCGGGGAGAGGGGGTGGTTCGCGCTGGATGCGAAGCTGAGGGGCAGCCAGGAGGCCCGTGTGAGCACCGCGCCCCTTCCCTAAAGTGATGTAGAGGACTCTGAGTAGGGCAGCGGAGCACCGTTGTCACCGTCCCCGTTGGGACCACCAGTGTGTGTTTAAAAGTTGTGCAAGTTTGAAAATGAAAATGATTATCCGAAGTTAACCTGATTGTCTGCTTGATTGAACCGGTCGTTGCCGGCACTGTTGTCCCCGTGGGGACCGTCTGAAGTTGCGTAAGGGACTCCTTACGGACAAGCCCGTGAACTTGCAGGGCAACCACAAACTTGTGGGATGTAAATAAAAATGTTGTTGCAGCTTCCACCATTGCCGCCTCCGGAGAGGCAGATTGGAGGAAGGGCCCGCAGTGGAGCAGGCTGGGGCCCAGCCACCACCGGAACCGGTGGCGATCCTCTGGAGGGGAAGGACAGAACCCGCTCCGGCAATTTGTGCAGGACTGGGGTCAAGGGTTGCTGCCTGTTTGCTTAGGGGTAGCATCAGGGCCAGGTTGCTTGGGTGGGAGAGAGCGGAAGCCGTAACCGTTAACCGTTTGAAACTGTTTGAAACGTTTAAGAAAGTAGCTCCCGATGTGGGAAGATGTTATTTTAATTGTATGTCTGTTACCGTTTTTTATCTTTTTGTAGAAAAATAAAACCGGTGTTGGACGGGCAGCCTGCGGACGGTCTGCATTTTACTAAGGGGGAATGTGACGCCCTGGACAAGCCAGGGGTCACAGGTAATGACATCACCACACCCTACACCCCGGTTAGGCACATCAAAGCTTAACCCAAAAATTATTGTTGCCTTCCCCAGGGGCTGATGTCCATACCAGGGGGTGGAGACAGGCGGTTGGTCTCCACCCACCGAGGAGTTCACAGTCCTGGAGGAAGGAAAACAGTGAGATGAGTTTGAGAGGTGAAAGTGGAAGGAAGTAAAGCAGCAGTCGAGCAGTCTGAAGTTGGTCCGGGTGTGTGGCCCGGACAGAGACAGCAAGGTTAGCAGACGGCGGTGACTGTCTGCAGGAGTGGCCTATCGGAGTTGCTGTAAGGACCGTGGACGGGCGGTGGCCCAGCGGTACCGGACCGGTACACAAGGAGAAGCCAGCACCATTGGCGGGGGCCTTTCGGATCCCGGCAAGGCTTGGAGTCGCCGTGAATTTGCCAAATCCGTCAGTGAAGGGGACCCCCGGGTTTCCAAACAACTAAGTCCCGATTGAAGGCAACAGTCCAACCGTATGAGAGAGACACCGCCACCGCCAAGGCACCAGTTTCTCAGGGCCAGCGCCTGCGGGCAAAGAGGGGCTCCTCCGGTCCATATCCAAGTCGGGGAGCGGGTTACCGGTAGGAACCCATTGGAACCAACAGAAGTACTAGGTGCAGGGAAAGAGACAGTCACCGATAACTACCGGGGAAAAGCAACAGCAGCCGTCCGTGGGAACCGTCTTTCCAGCCGTGTGTTTTACCGAGAACTGTGTCATCGTCTCAGGCTGAGTGAGTACCACCGTGCCGTGCGGCACAGCGCTGCCCCCGTGACCCTGCACCTCACCAGGCCCCGCACCCGGCCTGCCATCCACCCCTACCCCATCTTCGGGCCCCGGGACAACCAACCCCCTACCGACGGAAGGGAGAAATAACAACAAAGCTGCTCCCTGTCACCGCTCCCGGGATCCCCGTCCAGAGCAGCGGTGGTGTCCACACAATCACCACAACCGTGGGTGGCGTCACGGACAATATCCCCCAAAACCAAAACCATTCCCCTTTTCACTCACAGGCGAGGAGCGCCGCTCGAGTCCCCGGGATCCGGCCCATCGCTCGAGCCACCGAGCAGCAGCGGCAGCCGAACCCGAGCAGTGGGACAGCGCAGCGTCCCCTCCTCCGCCCGCGACAGTATTATATGCGGCTATACACATCAGACTGTGACCTTACGGAGACTGAGATTGGGCAATATTTGGATGCTCTCTCTCTCCCCACACTGGCCGACGAACAAAGGGATTTGTTGGATCGAGACATCCTGTTGGAAGAATTAGAGGAAGCGCTTGGCCAGACGCAAAATGAAAAAGCTCCGGGAATGGATGGTCTGCCTGGCGAGTTTTATAAAACGTATGCACCCTTACTACTACCTAAACTACTTAAAAGTATTTGAAGAGGCTGAAAGGCAGAGGGTCCTCCCGGCTTCTATGAGGGAAGCTTTAATAGTCTTAATATTAAAACCCGGAAAAGATCAGGAGATCCCGGACTCGTATCGCCCAATCTCTCTACTACCAACAGATGTTAAATTACTGGCCAAGGTGCTCGCCAATAGGATGTCCCGAGTCATCTCATCTATTATACAGAATAATCAAACAGGATTTATTCCATGTAGAGCCACATCTATGAATCTTAGAAAATTATACTTAGGGATTCAGCATAGTTCTGAGAAGCCAGGGGAAAGGGCAATTTTGTCCTTAGACGCCGCTAAGGCGTTCGATAGTTTAGAATGGGGGTATTTGTGGGCGGTACTTCGGAAAATGGGTTTTGGACACAGATTTATAAATTGGGTGAAGCTGCTATATGACTCACCGGTGGCGAAGGTTGGGGCTAATGGCAGGGTCTCTGAGTCTTTTCCTCTTGGAAGAGGTACTAGACAGGGGTGCTCACTCTCGCCCTTGCTATTTGCTACTGCAGTGGAGCCATTGGCAGTTGCAATACGGAAGTCCAGGGAGATAACGGGATTTAGGTGTGGAACAGTGGAGCAGAAAGTATCATTATATGCGGATGACCTACTTTTATATTTAGACAGGGTACATTCCTCGATTTTGCCGGCAATGGATATCATTCAAGAATTTGGGCGGAGGTCTGGCCTTCAGATTAATTGATCCAAATCGGCTTTAATGACGATAGACCCTCTCCCGGTGGATTTCTCGGACTTGCAGATACCGGTTCCTGTGGTCCGAGAGTTTAAAGTATCTGGGAGTAACTGTTAGCCCAAATCCGATGGGTTTCCAGGCCCTAAATCTGGAACCCCTGTTGCAGCGGTTCAGAGCAAAGGAACACACCTGGTGTCGCTTGCCGCTATCAAATATCGGTAGATCCAACTTAATCAAAATGGTAATGATGCCACAATTACTATATCTTTTACATAGCTCTCCAGTGTGGATACGTAGGGAATTTTTTGCAAAAATTAATACATTATTCCGGGAACTTATCTGGAAGAAAAAACAGGCTAGGATTCGACTGGAAGTGCTACAGCGGGGAAAGGAGCAGGGAGGACTGGCGGTACCAAACCCATATATATACTATTTAGCCTCCCAGATGCAACATCTTAGGGGTTGGGGAAAAGAAGGAGCGTATGATAACAGTGGTGATATAGTGAGAGAGGGATCGGTATGGAAATATCCGGGTTGCCGGTTGGATGGGAGACAAAGACAGATAAATGGGGCACGATATCCCACGTTGGCTATGATATTTCGGGTATGGGACAGAGGTAAGTTTCTTTTGAAGATAAATGGGCCTACGGAGCTCTGGCCACTGTGGCGGAACCCGGATTTGCCAGAAATTAAAAAATTAGTGGGGTTCAGAGGATGGGAAGATAAAGGGATCCAATTAGTGTCACAAGTACTACAAAATAATATTCTTAAGAGTTTTGAGCAATTGAGAACGGAGTTTCACCTCCCGCATATCTTCTTTTATCAATACTTACAGCTGAGGCACGCCCTGGAAAGACAGGGGAGGACAAATCTGGTGACAGTGACACATAATCAAACATTACATATGCTGCTTACATCTGAGTCCTCTCAAGACCTTATTTCTGAACTATACAAAAGATTACTACCTGCCCATCTGGAGACATACCCACTGACTGTTAAAAGTAAATGGGAATGTCCCCTGACGGAAGACCAGTGGTCCGACATTCTAGAACAGGTCCCTAAACTGGCGGTCTCTGAGTGCCAAAGGCTTTCTCAAATATATCTCATCCACAGGGTATATAAAACTCCCAGCCTATTATTCAGGATGGTACTTAAGGTGGTGTCACACACAGCGACGACGACGTCGCTGCTACGTCACCATTTTCTGTGACGTTGCAGCGACGTCCCGTCGCTGTCGCTGTGTGTAACATCCAGCAACGAGCTGGCCCCTGCTGTGAGGTCGTTGCTCGTTGCTGAATGTCCTGCTTCATTTTTTCGTCGTCACTCTCCCGCTGTGAAGCACACATCGCTGTGTGTGACAGCGAGAGAGCGACGAAATGAAGCGAGCAGGGAGCAGGAGCCGGCGTCTGGCAGCTGCGGAAAGCTGTAACCACTGTAAACATCGGGTAACCAAGGGAAGACCTTTCCCTGGTTACCCGATATTTACCTTCGTTACCAGCCTCCGCTGCTCTTGCTGCTAGTGCCGGCTCCTGCTCTCTGCACTGTGACATGTAGCTGCAGTACACATCGGGTTAATTAACCCGATGTGTACTGTAGCTAGGAGAGCAAGGAGCCAGCGCTAAGCAGTGTGCGCGGCTCCCTGCTCTCTGCACATGTAGCGACGTTATGATCGCTGCTGCGTCGCTGTGTTTGACAGCTAAGCAGCGATCATAACAGCGACTTACAAGGTCGCTGTTACGTCACAGAAAATGGTGACGTAACAGCGATGTCGTTGTCGCTGTCGCTATGTGTGAACCCAGCTTTAGACCAAATGCACAATGTGTTAGGTGTGGACAGGATGATGCCCATTTGATGCATGTTATGTGGGAGTGTGGACACATTGGTGATTTCTGGAAACAAACCCTGGGACTCATAGACCAAATATATCATATCACAATACAGCCGTCCCCTCGTTTATGTTTGTTGAGTCTGTGGGAGGGAGGAGTAGACCCGGACTCTCCAACAGCCCTGGGAATAGCCCGTATCCTGTATCAAGCAAGGAAGATACTGGCATACCATTGGTTAGATCCTCTACCACCAACATTACCAGAGCTTAAAAATAAATGAAATAACGTCATTAGATTGGAAAGGGGAGTTTATTTAAAGAGAAAAACACTGAGAAAGTTTTACAAAATCTGGCAGCCATGGATGGAGTCGCCGGGCCTCCCCTCTGGGGCACTAGTGCAGGATGCAATGCTGGACCAGTTACTGTTGTGCTTGCAGTGAATGGAACGTTTGGGGAGTAAAAGTTAAAACTAGTGTTTTACGTGGCGGAGTGGACATTGAGCGGCGCTGTGGGAGGGGCCGAAAGGGTGCGATTGATGACTAAACGGGGAGAGAGAGGCAAGCGGGTATGGAAAAATGATGCGGAGCCACACGGCTAATGGAGGAGAATGTTCTATTAGACTGAGGCATTATTGCATAACTTAAACTTTTGTTTATCTGTGGAGCCATGTTATATGTAGGCTCAATTTATATAACTGATCTAAGAATCCTTTTTTTTTATATTCAGAGGAAGAACCTGATTTATAGACAACATATGTTTTTTCAATGTACACTTTTACTAGTTATATAAGAGGCAATATATTTTCTCTGTATTGATTCTTAGTTGTTTAATAAAAAAGATCTGATTTAAAAAAAAAAAAAAAGAATATAACTACTATAATACTGCTCCTATGTACAAGAATATAACTTCTCTAATACTGCCCATATATACAAGAATATAACTACTATAATACTGCTCCTTATGTACAAGAATAGAACTACTATAATACTGCTCCTATGTACAAGAATAGAACTACTATAATATTGCCCATATGTACAGGAGTATAATTACTATAATACTGCTCCTATATACAAGAATGTAAGTACTATAATACTGTCCATATGTACAGGAATATAACTACTATAATACTGCCCATATGTACAAGAATATAACTACTATAATACTGCTCCTATGTACAAGAATATAACTACTATAATACTGCTCCTATGTACAAGAATATAACTACTATAATACTGCCCATATGTACAATAATATAACTACTATAATACTGCTCCTATGTACAATAATATAACAACTATAATACTGCCCCTATGTACAAGAATATAACTACTATAATACTGCTCCTATGTACAAGAATATAACTACTATAATACTGCCCATATGTACAATAATATAACAACAACAACGCGGCACGTGCGTGTTTTTAACGGAAGTGTGTTTCAGGCCTTACATAGTCACTGGTGTGCATACCTTCTCTCTATATAGTGAAGTTGTTTTTAGATTTTTGCACCCAGTTCAGACTTAAGGGTGCTTTACACGAGATGAGCTATCGTGCGATGCATCGTCGGGGTCACGGTTTTCGTGACGCACATCCGGCATCGTTCACGACGTCGTCTCGTGTGACACCTCCGAGCGACGCAGTATCGCTCACAAATCGTAAGCCGTGTACTCGTCGTTTACTTTCAAAATATCGTTTATTTTGAATGGCGCCGGTTGTTCATCGTTTACGTGGCATCACATGTTGCTCCGTGTGACACCCCGGGAACTATGAACACAGCTTACCTACGTCTCTCAGCACCCGCCGGCAATGCGGAAGGAAGAAGGTGGGCGGGATGTTACGTCCCGCTCATCTTCGCCCCTCCGCTTCTATTGGCGGGCGGCTGTGTGACGACACTGTGACGCCGAACGTCCCTCCCCCTTCAGGAAGTGGATGTTCGCCACCCACAGCGAGGTCGCTCATCAGGTAAGTACATGTGACGGGGGTTTAACGACTTTGTATGACACGGGCAGCGATTTGCCCATGACGCACAAACGACAGGGGTGGGTACGATCGCTCGTGAAATCGCACGATAGATCGTACCGTGTAAAGCCCGCTTAAGTCTGAACTGGGTGCAAAAACCTAAAACCCCCTTACATAGTCACTTTTGTGCATACCTTCTCTCTATATAGTGAAGTTTTTTTTAGGTTTTTGCACCCAGTTCAGACTTAGGGGGGCTTTGCACGTTGCAACATCGCACGTGCGATGTCGGTAAATCCTAGATGATACGATGAACGAGCGCAAAAGCGTCGTTATCGTATCATCGTTGCAAGCTCCGACTTTTCCATAATTTTGCTGCCGCGACAGGTACGATGTTGTTCCTCGTTCCTGCGGCAGCACACATCGCTGTGTGTAACGCCGCAAAAGCGAGGAACTTCACCTTACCTGCCGCCGGTGGCTCTACTGAAGGAAGTAGGTGGGCAGGATGTTTACATCCTGCTCATCTCCGCACCTCCGCCGCTATTGGACGCCTGCCGTGTGGCGTTGCTATGACGCCGCACAATCCGCCCCCTTAGGAAGGAGGCGGGTCGCCGGCCAGAGCAACGGTCGCAGGGCAGGTGAGTGCATGTGAAGCTGGCATAGCGATACTGTTCGCTACGCCAGCTATCACAAGATATCGTACCTGCGACGGGGGCGGGGACTATCGCGTGCGACATCACAGCATCGGCTTGCGATGTCGCAACGTGCAAAGCCCGCCTTAGAATGGTGTTCCAGACCTTATTTTTTAATGTGTGGCCCCCTAGTGATATATGTGCGACCCCCTAGTGACGTCTGTGCGTCCCCCTAGTGATGTCTGTAATATAATTTTTTGAGGGAAATACTTCTTCTGTAACAACTTCAAGGGTGCTAACACTTTTGGCCGTGTGTGTTTGAGTATATATACTGTATGTATGTATGTATAATATATATATATACAGTATATATATACAGTATATATATAATATGTGAATATAGAGATATAGATATATACAGTATATATATATCTACTCACTAGCTGTAGTTCCCAGTGTTGGCTGGGATAGTAACTGCCTCTTTCCCACTGTCCTTCCCTCCCAGCCTCTGTCTGTCTCTTTCCCTGTTTATCTCTTCCCTTTGTGTCTGTCTCTGTGTGTCTGTCTTCTTCCCTGTCTGTCTCTTTTCCTGTTTGTCCCTGTCTCCTTGTGTGTCTGTCTCTGTGTGTCCGTCTCTGTGTTTGTCTCTGCCTCTTTCCCTCTCTGCCTCTTTCTGTTTGTCTCTTTTCCTGGCTGTCTGTCTCTGTCTCTCTCTGTCTCTCTTGATATCTGTCTCTCCACCGATATCATATTACCTCACACATAAGCTTATTATACTAAGAATATCCTTCGTTGCCTATAGCAACCAATCACAGCTCCTATTACTAACCTGTAGCTCCCAGCTCCATTGACTTTAATGAAGGCAGGTTTTTTGGAGAGTAACTGTAAACTGCAGCGCTACATTTTTCACTCAAAATAATAGTCTATAGGCAGATCAGAAGCGGGCGCGCACAGCCGCGGGTCACGGTCCGGGCGGCAACCAGGGAGTGAAGGGGAAGCAGCCGTCTGCCCGACCACCAGACAGAGGAAGCCGGAGCGGGGAGTGCGGTGAGAAGAGTCGGGCCTCCCGGAGGCCACAGGGGGATCCGAGGTGCCGACGGGAACCCTCGCGATAGCTGAGGGCGGCGCATTGTGAAACCCGGCTGGGACCGGAGAGGAGCTCGGGCGGTAAGTGGCTGGCTATACACCCCCAGGACGCCCTCTCGTGCTCCCGGGTACACCCAGGGAGACCCAGGAGAGCCCGGGTCATACCCCACCACGACCCTCATACAGCGGGTTGGCGACCTTCTTCTACCAACCTCCCCCACCCCCTCCCCGCTCCCACAGCAGCAAGATAGGCGGCTGCCTGGAAGTTAGTGGGCTGCCAGGCCCAGGTTTGGGGTGAAGCTGCACTTAAGCACCGGATAGGGGAACCTGGGGAAGGCCTGAAACGGGAGCCCCCTTCACACCTCCCCCCCCTCACAGCATAAGGACTGCATTAACAGCATATCCAGAGATACCCCACTCCTCTATTTGTTACCTGAGGGTCTGCCAGGTGTGTGACATATGCATCTGGGGTCTCAAGAGGGGTCCATAAGTAACCTTCCCAGACCTGGAGTTATACATCTTCCTTGTCCCAGGGGCAGCTGACGGGAAAACGCAGAAGAAGGAGCATAGAGGACATCCAAATAGTCCTACAATATATAAAAAAGCACAAACCATCTGATATTCTCCCCCCCCCCCCACAGGGGCATGTAAAGCGGTGCACCCCACACAACATAGAGGGAGCGAAGTGACCGGACCCCCACTATTCTGGATATAAGATAATACCAAAAGAGCTGACTTCGACATGGTCAAATTTGGTAATAAAATGGCTAGTGCTCTGCCTAAAACAGCGGTGACCACGACCCAAGCAGATGTGGACAAGTTCCTTAAAAAACATCTCTTGCCAGCAGAGGGGGGGGCTGAGTGCCCTCAAAACTCATCTGCTAATACCACACAAGAAATGGAGGAAGATGCCAGTGACGCAGAAGACATGGATTCTAGTAAGAGCCTCCCAATCTCCAGGTCCTTTATCAAACGGATTCTCAACAAAGCCTTGGAACCGGTGGTGAAGGAACTCTCTCATATCAAACAGGATATTGGCCAGATAGGTCACAGAGTGGAATCACTGGAAGCTTCCCAGGCCACGATCACCACAACATCCAATGCCATCATCTCTTGTCTTCACCAACAAGAAGATAATATCAACCAAATATATACTATTCTGGAGGATCATGAAAATAGGGAGCGACGGAACAATCTCAGAATAAAAGGACTACCGGAAACGGTAGTAAATGAAGCCCTGACCCCAGCTCTATTAAGCATCTTCACCAACTTGATAGACACTGACCCTGCACCATTGATAGAACTGGTCAGAGCCCATAGATCCTTGAGACCCCGTCCCAGGCATGGGGAACCATCAAGAGATGTCATCTGCCGTTTCATGGACTACCGTATTAAGGAGCTCATCCTCAAAAAAGCAAGAGAGGCCGGCACCATAAAATATGAAGATTCCGAAGTTAAGATTTTCCAAGACCTAGCTGCCACCACTCTGACCAAGAGGCGAATACTGAAACCCTTCACAGAGGAGCTACGCCAACGCCAATTCCCATACCGCTGGCTATATCCATTCGGCATTGCAGTAACAGCGAAAGGGAAACACTATCAAGGCAAAACATCAGGCGAAATTAAGCACATCTGCGAAGATCTGGGGATTACTCTGGAAAAGTATCCTGAATTAGAGATCCATAGTTCAGCAACTGCGTTACGGCAACTTCCAGAGCCGTCACCCTGGCACAGCGTCAACCCGAAGGCCCAAAGGCCTAGACGCAATGCGGCACAGAAGCAACAGGCGAACTCAGAAAACAAGCCCCATGAGAAGGTCTAGGCTCAGACCTGTTATTGCCAATCAATGTTTATGCATGTTAAAAGCATGAAGTCTCTTTAGGGGTTCCACACTTTCTGCTCCCTCTAGATATGTATTTACTCTTATCTAAGTGTTGAAAATGATGTTATTGTTGACTTTAACATTTTGTTCTCTATCTGATCTTTTCTCTATCCCCCATCTCTTCCGCTCCCCTCTCCCCCAGCAAGGTCGTGGGTCTGGTCCACTCATCCCACCGGAAATAGAGTCGTCCACCTGCTATCGCCATCATGCAGACACAACATAAGGTATTTAATGTGACAAGTTTTAACGCTCACGGGTTGAATTCTCCTATACCAAGGGCACAAACCCTATCTAATTTTCGCAAAAAGTGTACGGACATAATTTTTCTACAAGAAACACACTTTTGTAAAGGCAAAATTCCAAGCTTTGAAAAAGCACACTACAATACGTGGTTTCATGCTCCCTCTCCAAATAAACGAACTAAAGGGGTATCGATAGCACTTGCCAAAGACATACCCTTTTTACCCCAAAGTGAAGTAATTGATCCGGAGGGCCGGTACATTTTTGTTAAAGGCCTATTAGCAGGGTCAATGGTAACTATGGGAAATATTTATGCTCCAAATATCAGACAGGTGAGATGGCTGCTTTCCACACTCAAAAAATTCAAGACATTTTCGGAGGGCATTCCAATACTCTGTGGAGACTTTAACGTAGCTCTAGAACCAACATTAGACTCAACAGCAAAGAAGAGCCACATAACACTTAGAGACCTCTTTCGAGTCAAAACTGCTCTTCTCTCTCTATCCCTGACCGATATCTGGCGACTACAACACCCAACAACCAAAGATTACACTTTCTTTTCTCACCCCCATAAATCATATCACAGGATAGATTACATTTTTTTACCCAGGTTTCTGTTATCTAATGTTATTGACACGACAATACAAGCCACGCCACACTCTGATCATAGCTATGTCACAGCAAATTTCACACTTCAGAGGGCATATCTGATTCACCGTACATGGAGGTTAAATGAGTCAGTTCTCTCCTCAGAAGACAACAGGAAACGTATTTCCGATCGTCTCCGCAATTACTTTGCGGAGAATAAGACGCAAGACATTAAACCACCACTTCTGTGGGAGGCACACAAAGCGGTCATAAGGGGAGAACTGATTTCCATTTCCTCACACCTTAATAAACAAAGGAAACTATTTTTACAAAATCTATATGAAGAGATAAACACATTGGAAACCCAACATAAAAAATCTCTGTCCCAACAGACTCTAATATTATTGACTGCCAAACGGGTGGCATTGAGAGACATACTCAACAAACAATCGGCCAAGTTACACTTGAGCTGGAAAAACCGCATATTTGTACATGGGGACAAAGCCTCCAAACTCATGATGTCATTAATTAAAACAAGACAGGCCCGCACATTCATACATACACTTAAAACACCACAGGGACATCGCACTCAGGATTATTCACAAATCTCAAATGAATTTTTACAATTCTATAAAGGTTTATACCAATCCCGGCCAGAAGAATCAACAGCAGAAACGGACGAGAGAAAACGCGGCATACATAACTACCTAGCCAATTTAAACCTCCCAACACTCTCCAAAGCACAACAAGAATCCCTGACAAAACCTTTTTCTCGTGCTGAGGTTCTGTCCACCCTATCCAGATGCCCCATGGGAAGAGCACCAGGTCCGGATGGCCTACCAACCATATATTATAAAAAGTTCTTTGATATCCTGGGGGACCACCTCCTGGCAGCATGCAATGCCCTACTTTTGGGCGATCCTATTCCCAAACAAACTCTGGAAGCCCATATATCATTGATACATAAGGAAGGGAAAGACCCTGAAAGCTGTGGAAGTTATAGGCCCATCTCGCTTTTGAACGTGGATTTGAAAATCTACGCTAGCTTAATCGCCAATCGGATTGCGGGAATCCTCCCTGACCTTATATCTCCGGAGCAATCTGGATTTATACGGGGAAGAGAAGGGAAGGACAATGCACTACGCTTACTCCATTTAATGCAATATGCTAGGACCCGGAGCTTGCCCCTGGTGCTTTTGGGAACGGATGCCGAAAAGGCGTTTGATAGGGTGGACTGGACCTTTTTGCGGGGCACGTTGGAGGCATTTCAGTTTCCTCAGATTGTCGTACATGCAATACTACAGATGTATACATCCCCCACAGCCAGAATTAAAATAAATAACACGCTGACTGACCCCTTCGATATTAAGAATGGAACTAGGCAGGGATGTCCCTTGTCCCCCCTACTTTTTGTCATGGTAATGGAGCCCTTGATACGCTCCATCCAACAAAACCGGGGAATTGAGGGGATTAACCTTCAGGGGATTCACCACAAGTCCGCCGCCTTTGCGGATGACTTGTTGGTAGTAATGTCCAGACCCGAAAGAGGCTTCCCTGCCTTCATGAACACCCTAGAAGAATATAGCCAATGGTCTAACTTTAAAATTAATCTCTCCAAGTCGGAAGCACTGAGTCTAAACATCCCGAGTAAGGTCATCAACCGCCTCCAGGAGTCGTTCCCATTCAAATGGCCAAAAAGCCACATTACCTATCTCGGCATCAAAATAGGGAAAACCCCCAAATCACTTTTTGATCTAAATTATAAGCCTCTCCTCCCCAAACTTACTACGCAAATAGCCTCTTGGAAAGCGCCCTTCATCTCTTGGATAGGTCGGAAAAACCTAATCAAAAGCATCGTGCTTCCAAAATTCATATACCTCTTTCAAATGTTACCTATACTAGTCCCTAAATTTTTCCTCTCTAAGTGTAATTCTTTAATTTCTAATTATATCTGGAGCAAACAAAAACCAAGAATTAATTTTCACACTCTAAGCCTCCCAAAGGACAAAGGAGGAATGGGACTCCCCAACATATCCACATATTATAAAGCTGCAGTCCTCTCTAGAGCAGTAGACTGGGTCCGGCGCCCTCCGAATAAGCTATGGACGACAATAGAGGAATACCTGGCCCCCTCACCCTTGCGTGCTCTTTTATTTACCCCCTCTTGTCAGGAAAAAAAAAGATCTTGTACTAACGAACTGACTAGAACACTTCTGGAAAATTGGAGTCGTAACATAGAGCTCTTGGCCCCTCCTCTCTCACCACTTGCCCTAATCTCCGATATACTAGACTCCAGCCTGAATCTAGCCAACACCGCGAAGACTCCACACTCAAGTAATGCAAAGATCCCAGCTGTAGATCTTCTAAAAGATGGATCTTTGGTTTCGAGGCAGGAGGTGGGTGAGATCCCCCTACTTTCTAAACTCACATTTCTCCATTACATGACAATAAAACGCACAATCCAACCATTACTGTTACAGTCCAGCCTCGCTAGACCCTTAACCACATTTGAATCACTTTGCTCGCAAACAAGGTCTCCCAAAAAAATCTTAGCTCGCCTGTATAACACTCTACTTACAAAAGAATTAGTAGTAAAAAGAGCTTACATATTGAAGTGGGAAAAAGATTTGAACATCACATTTACTGACGCTCAAACGAGCCAAATTTATGGTGCCTCACATGGACCATCATGTTGCGTGAGGGTTCAAGAGAGTTCCTTCAAAGTGGTGACGAGATGGTACATAGTTCCGGACACGGCCGCGGCTTGGCAGTCTGCCTCCTCGGATCTCTGCTGGAGATGTGAGGGGGATAGAGGAACATATATGCACATTTGGTGGACGTGCCCCCGCCTCCAGATATTCTGGAGGATGGCAATCCAGTTGATTTTTGACCTTACAAACAAGCAGGAGGACCCAGATCCCATGCATCTTTTATTAAATTTTCCACTGTGGCCTAATGATAAGGCTAACTCGAAACTGGTGTCCTTTGTGAGCTCAGCCTGTAAACTGCTGATTGCTCAATTGTGGCGTACGACTATGATACCCTCCTTCTCGCAGCTGTTACAGAAAATTGACCAATTGTACCACGCGGAGGAGCTCTCTGCCCTCTCACGACAACAACTGCTCTTCTTTGGGCAAGTCTGGAGGGCCTGGAAAGTCTATAAATCCAAACCTTCCTTTCCGACAGCGATTGCGCAGGAAATGACATAAAGAAACCTAGGTCGTCTCCTCCTCCCCATTAGGGGATTGAGTGAGCAGATAACCTAGTCCTGATTACTATAGACATATGATGAGTGGACTTAAGACCAACACCTTCCCCCTACTCCATTCCCTCCTCCCCCCCCCCCCCCTCATCTTCTCTCCCTCTCTCTAATCTCTTAGACCCTTTACCTCCTTCCCCAAAGCTGAGTTATAGAAGCCGGAAGGTTTTTCAGATTCCTCAGTGATTCCCTCCCCTCCTCCCCCCTCCCCCCCCCCCCCCCCACCTCTATTTTCTTGTTGTAGTTATATGTTCTTTCTTTCTTTGTTTTTTCTCCGGTAAATAAGAAAAAGGATAAAACTGGTTTTTCTCTTTATAATGTTATGAGAGTATAGCAAGATCGGGCTTGTCCTCCACTTCTCGATTGATATAACGACTTTTAATTGATCTGGGATCCTGTCCCACGGAGGATATTGTATCTGGAAGGCGATTTAATGCATTTGAATGCAAACTAGATTGATGGTGATGCTAGAAATGCCTTTGATTTTTGTTATGTGCATATACTCTGTTAATATTGATTCAATAAACAAAACATTAAAACAAACAAAATAATAGTCTATAACGTTCCCTGAGTCTCATGAGGCGTCTTTGCAAAATTTCGTGATTGTAAATGTCCCTGTCTGCCTCTTTCCCTGAATGCCTCTTTCTGTTTGTCTGTCTTCCTGTCTTTCTGGCTGTCTGTCTCTGTCTCTCTCTCTGTCTGTTTCTTTCCTTGTCCTTCTCTTTCCCTGTCTGTCTCTTTTTCTGTCTGTCTCTCTCCCTGTCTGTCTCTCTCACTGTCTGTCTCTCTCACTGTCTGTCTCTGTCTCTTTCCCTGTCTTTCTCTGTCTCTCTCTCCCTGTCTGCCTCTTTCCCTGTCTGCCTCTTTCCCTGTCTGCCTCTTTCCCTGTCTGCCTCTTTCCCTGTCTGCCTCTTTTCCTGTCTGCCTCTTTTCCTGTCTGTCTATTTTCCTGTCTGTCTATTTTCCTGTCTGTCTATTTTCCTGTCTGTCTCTGTCTCTCTCCCTGTCTGTTTCTCTCTATCTGTCTCTCCACTGCTATCATATCACCTCACACATAAGCTTATTATACTAAAAATATCCTTTGTTGCCTATAGCAACCAATTACAGCTCCTATTAATAACCTGTAGCTTCCAGCTCCATTGACTTTAATGGAAGCAGGTGTTTTGGAGAGTAACTGTAAACTGCAGAGTTAAATTTTCCACTCAAAACAATAGTCTATGACGTTCCCTGGGTCACATGAGGCGTCTGTGCAAAATGTTGTCATTATAAATGTGACGGTGCGGATTCCTTTAGCGGACATACACACACACACACACACATATACACACACGTACCTACATACATACACTCAGCCTTATATAATATATATATATATACACACACACAGTACAGACCAAAAGTTTGGACACACCTTCTAATTCAAAGATTTTCTTTATTTTCATGACTCTAAAAATTGTAGAGTCAAATTGAAGACATCAAAACTATGAATTAACACATGTGGAATGAAATACTTAAAGTGTGAAACAACTGAAAATGTGTCTTATATTCTAGGTTCTTTAAAGTAGACACCTTTTGCTTTGATTACTGCTTTGCACACTCTTGGCATTCTCTTGATGAGCTTCAAGAGGTAGTCACCGGAAAAGGTTTTCCAACAGTCTTGAAGGAGTTCCCAGAGATGCTTAGCACTTTTTGGCCCTTTTGCCTTCACTCTGCAGTCCAGCTCAACCCAAACCATCTCGTTTGGGTTCAGGTCTGGTGACTGTGGAGGCCAGTTCATCTGGCGTAGCACCCCATCTCTCTCCTTCTTAGTCAAATAGCCCTTACACAGCCTGGAGGTGTGTTTGGGGTCATTGTCCTGTTGAAAAATAAATGATGGTCCAACTAAATGCAAACCGGATGGAAAAGCATGCCGCTGCAAGATGCTGTGGTAGCCATGCTGGTTCTGTATGCCTTCAATTTTGATTAAATCCCCAACAGTGTCACCAGCAAAGCCCCCCCACACCATCACACCTCCTCCTCCATGCTTCACGGTGGGAACCAGGCATGTAGAGTCCATCCGTTCACCTTTTCTTTTGGTCTGTACTATATATATATATATATATATATAAATATATATATATATATATATATATATATATATGTATACATATTTTGGCATTAAAATTGGGGGGGACCGCACGCCGTTTTTTTTTAATTATTTATTTATTTATTTTACTGCACAGTATAGACACGCCCACCGGCTGCTGTGATTGGGTGCAGTGAGGCACCTGTCACTCAGTGTGGGGGCGTGTCTCACTGCAACCAATCATCGGATCATCGGCGTCGGTGGGCGGGGAAAGCAGGGAATAGGAGATTGTTTAATGAGCGGCCGGTTTTTTCAAAATAGTAAAAGCCGCCGCAGCAGTGTGAATGCCGTGCAGTGCCGGGCCGGAGATCGAGGAACGGTGAGTATGAGAGAGGGGGGGAAACTTCAGTCACTCGGGGGATTAGCGGTCACCGGTGAATCCTTCACAGGTGACCGTTAATCAGTACTCGACACAGACAGAGCCGCGGTATGAGGATGAAGTCGGGTGAAGTTCACCCGAGTTCATTCTCATCGCGCAACTCTGTCTGCTGTCAGCCGACATTTATAAACGACATTGTGCATCACACACACGGACATTCCACACGGACATTCCACACGGACATTCCACGTACACATACACGTTAATTCCACACGCACACACGGACGTTCTACACACAAACACGGCTAGCATACGCAATTCACACAGATGCCACACGGACCATAAAAACGGACACAAAAACGGGACACGGACCCGAAAAACGGCCCGTAACACATGTGCGTGTTTTTCACGGACGTGTGAAGGGGGCCTAAAGGGAACCTAACCCTTAATTACAACCCAAGTTCTGTGGAACTACAGGTCCCACAGTCACACCTTCAGTTCAATATCACAGAGGGATCCTTCTCCACTGCGACCATCCACAACATTGGTGGTCGCTACCTCACATTATATACAGAGTCAGACTGGGGTGTAAGGGGCCTACCAGGGAAATTGCCTCTAGGGGCCCGCAATATATCTACCATAAACATTTTTATTACTTGTTCATTTTTGGCTCCTCTCAGTATAACATGCGCCTTTTAGCAAACTCTACAGTGCGCAGAAGAGACCTGTACTATACCCTGCAGATATCACAGGATTTCTTGTCGCATCTTCCTTATTGTAGATAATATTGGAATCTGTGATTACAGTTAGTCGCAGTTTTTCTTACACACGGACATTCCTTGTCCTAGCAAAACCACCGAGTCCATCAGCCAAAATATATTCAAGAAGAAGCAGAATGTTATCCAGCATCTTCACATGGAAAAGATTACTAACGTTAATCCACCGATGCCGCTATGTATCCATCATAGAGGGAAATCCCCTATAAGGCTATGTTCACACAGGGCTTTTTTGGTGCTTTTTTTTTCCTTGACCAAAACCTGATCATGTGGCAGGAAATCTCCTATGAGTCATCTGCGTTTTTGGTGCAGATTTGCTGCTTTTTTTTTTTTTCTACAAAATGGGTTGTATCAATGAAAAAACACATTTTTTAAAAACCTGACCAAAAATGCAGCTATTTGACAAAACCGTCAGGAAAAAAACCTGATGTGTTTGTGTGTGTGCATGAGATTTCAGAAATCTCATAGACTTTGCTGGGACTGTAAAAAGCAGCTTTTTATTAGCATGGATTTGCATTAAACCAAGGTAAATCTACAGCTAAAAAAAATGCACCAAAAAAGCTCTGTGTGAACATACCCTAAGGCCATGTGCGCACTAGAAACTGACTTGTTCTTAAGAAAAAAACGGACCCTCTGAAAGAATCCCGCATCTGCGGTAAAAAACCGCACCAAAATCCGCATGTGGATTTGCCGCAGTTTTTCTGCAGGTTGGTCCCTGCAGGTTTTTACCATTATCTATGGCAAAAACCGCAGGTACCTGCGGAAAAGAAGTGACATGCACATTAATTCCGTAGATTAAAATCCGCGGTTAAATCCGCAGGTATAAAAAAAACGCAGTGTGCGCTCAGCAATTTTTTATACCCATAGGTTTTGCCAGGGAATGACTGCAGAAATGTTAGAAACATTTTCCGCAGCAAATCCGCAGCGTGCGCACATGACCTAAAGGGTGCTTTACATGCTGCGACATTGTTAGCGTTGTTGTGCGCGATATCACCCGCCCCGTCGTTCTTACAACATGTGGTGATCGCTGCCGTAGCAAAAAACATCGCTACGGCAGCGTCACACGCATGCTCGCTGGAGACCCCGAACAATCCCTCCTTCAAGGGGGAGGTGCGTTCGGCGTCACTACACGGCCGCCCAATAGAAGAGGAGGGGAGGAGATGAGCGGCTGGAACATCCTGCCCACCTCTTTCCTTCCTCATTGCCAGTGGAGGGCAGGTAAGGAGATGTTCGTCGTTCCTGCAGTGTCACACATAGCGATGTGTGACGCCCTGGGCAAGCCAGGGGTCACAGGTCATCACACCACCACACCCTACATCCCAGTTAGGCACACCAAGGCTAACCAAAAATCCTTGTTGCCTTCCTCCGGGGGCTGATGTTCACACCAGGGGGTGGGCCACCGAGGAGGACACAGCTCTGGAGGCGGGAGAAACCAGGCAGTTTAGCCCAGGCAGGGCTTGAGTGAAGATTAGCTCAGGGGCAGCTTGAGTAAACAGCTAAGTGAAAGTGAAGTAGAAGTAGAAGTGGTAAAGGAGGAGTAGGAGAAGTTGAAGGAAGGTGAAAGGTGACAGAAAGAAAGCCTGAAGTAGTCCAGCTGTGTGCAGGACAGAGTCAGCAAAGTCAGCAACGGCGGTGACTGTCTGGAGGGGGACTGTTTGGAAGTTCCTGGAAGGACCGCGGACGGGTAGTGGCCCGGCGGTCTGGAGCAGTGTACCAAAGGACAGTCAGCACCAGGGCAGGGGCCTCTCGGACCCCGGCAAGGCTAGGAGTCGCCATAATTTGCCGAATCCGTCAGTGAAGGGGACGTAGATCCCCCAACAACCAAGTCCCGATTGACGGCAACAGCCCAACCATTGTAGCAGAAGCACCGCCACCGCCAGGGCACCAGTTTCTCAGGGCCAGCGCCTGCGGGCAAAGAGTAGAGCTCCTCCGGTCCAGCTTGAAGCCGGGGAGCGGGTTACCGGTGGGGACCCATCGCGACCAACACAGAAACAAAGGTGCAAGGAAAAGGGACATCACCGTCACCTACTGGGAGAGCAAGTGCAGCCGTCCGTGGGAACCGTCTTTCCAGCCGTGTGGTTTACCGTAAAACTGTGTCAACGTCTCAGGCTGAGTGAGTACCACAGTGCCGCAAGGCACAGCGCTGCCCCCGCGTCCCTGCGCCCACCAGGCCCTGCATCTCCCATCTCATCACTGGGCCCCGGGATCATCAACCCCTACCCACGGAGGGGCAACACAACACCTGGCTGCTCCGCATCACCATCCACGGGATCCCCATATTGAGCAGCGGTGGAGAAATCACCACAACCGTGGGTGGCGTCACGGACAATAAACAATCCCCACACCCAACAAACCCCTTTCACTCACGGGCGAGGAGTGCCGCTCAAGAACCCCTGGGATCCGGCCTACAGCTCGAGCCACCACTGAGCAGCGGCCACCGGACCCGAGCAGAAGGGGGTGAGCGTAGTGTGCTGACACCCTCCTCCCCGCCCGCGACAACTTGGCGTCACGAACAGGATCTTACCGCTCTGCCGTTTGGTAGAGGTGCGCCTTGTTACCGCCAGAGATATCCGGCAGGAAAATTTCAGAAGCCGCCATCTTTGGCGCGAAAAGTTCCCGCTCGAGCGTCTTCTCGAGTAGCAGAGGCGCGAAGGCCAAAACCCCGCCCCGAGAGAGGAGTGGCCGGAAAGAGCTAAGGGGGACGGAAGCAAGATGTCTGCGCCCGACGGAGCCGCTGGAGGAGTGGTGGTCGCAGCCGCAGTGGCACCCGCGGATGGGAATGGGCCTGCCCAGGCCCCGGCCGTACTGGCGGGAGGTGCCGCGGCCCCCGCGCTCGCTCAGGTCATGCCGTTCTCCTTGCCCTATGCGCCCGGAGCTGTCTGGCTACCGCAGTATGACGGGAAACCGGATGCCTTACAGGCCTTCCGGAAAAAGCTTAACCTGTTGCTAGAGCTGTACCCCCTGACTGATAAGCAACGTGCAGCGATAGTGCTAGGCCAGTTAACCGGTGCGGCTGAGCAGGAAGCGGAGACCTGGGCCGAGGGGGACCGGCTCTCTGTAGCCACCATCTTTGAGAAGCTACAGACTGCCTTTGAGACCCGGACTGAGGCTGAGTTGAGGATGCAGTTTTACCAGTGCCGGCAACGGGCTGGGGATAGCATTCGGGACTATGCTTTACGTCTGCAAACCGCCCTCCGCACGCTGAAGCGGGTGAATCCTATTAATGAGGCGGATAGAAACAAGATGTTAGTAGAGCAATTTGTGCAGGGGATGAGGTCCCCTGAGGATCGTAAACAACTCCGGCTGTGGGCCCTGGAACACCCTGATGTGGACTTTGCTGTGTTAAAGGAACGGGCCATTAAAGCACTACAGCCCCCAGCTGCAGAGGTTCTGGAACCCGCCCCGTGGCCCGTCGAGACGGCCCCCGTTGTGGCGACCTCTGCCATACCAACCCCTCCAACACCTACAGCCCCAAGCAGCACAGTGGAAGAACTGGCCGCCCAGGTCCGTCGCATGGACGGAGACCTCGCCAAGATCCTTGCTGCCCTACAACCTCTGACCAGATCTCAGCCTCCAGCACAGATACAGCTTGCTGACAGCCCGGAGGATGTTCCTTGGATGCAGCGGAGAAGATGGGCAGTGAACCCCATAGGGGTGAATAGGCCCCATGACGATCGGGAGGGTTCAGGGTAGGAAAGGGTTAAGGTATATGGCTAGAAGGTTGTATATGGGGCTTTTGGATTGGTGGGAGAAATGGCAAAGGGGATTGGGGGATAGACTGGAAGGGGTGGGGTGTTGCAGGGGGTATAAAGGGGGATGTGCATAGGTCACTGCCTCTTTGTCCTACAATCAATGTGTCCCACCTGTGCTGCTGCCTCGCTGACCTGCAAGATGGCGGCCCTGGCTGCACTGCTGGTGGGGCCTCTGAAGTCAGCGAAGTGGACACGCTGCAGGAGCAGCTGGCGGCGGGCTGGGGGCTGGAGCGGTTAGGCCTGCTGCTTCTGCTCCCAGGCCGGCACTGCGTGCTCGGCGGGCGCGACCGCCGGAGCGCTACTCCCCTGGCGGGGGGAGGAGGAAGAGATCTGGGAGCCCCCCCCCCTCGGGGACCCTCCGGGGCAGCGGAGCTCTCCTCACCTGTCTGGAGAGTCACCAGCCGCCGGGAGGAATCCTCGCCGGAGATCCCGTAGGCCGGAAGTGGGCGGAGCTTCGGCAAGGCCTACTTCCGGTTTGCGGCCTGCACGGCCCCAGACCGGAGCGACGGCAGCCCCCAGTGAGGAGTTGGCTGGGGGTGGTGCCCAGCGTTGTGGAGGGGGAGCGGAGAGCTCCTGCAGGCGGCAGGGCAGCGATCGGTGCGTGCGGGGCGGCGCGGCTCAGAGCGGCAGCCGGAGAGGACCGGGAGCAGGGCCCTGCAGTCCACAGGGCCGGACGCTCCGGTCAGTAATAACGGTCCCCCCCAGCAAGGATCAGGCTGGGGGGAGTTCCCTGCGTATGTCGGAGCGGCACGGCCTCCCTGCAGTCGGCAGGGAGGGAGACCCTATAGAGATGCCTGCAGGGGGGATGGGCAGCAGGCAGGAGTGGAGGCAGAAAAGAAGAACGGCGGCAGGATGCCGCGTAGCAAAAAGACAGAGGCCCAGCGGGAGACGCCCGGAGGAGCAGGGTGAGGTGACCGTGGGGGTTGACGGCCGCTGGAGGCAGGCTGTCCCCTCGCTGGTCCCCCCTGAGGAATTCAGCAGCGTCTCTGAAGCCGGCGAGGAAGAAGGATTGGAGGAGGCGGCTGAACGGATGGAGCGGCAGCAGGACGTTCGTGTTACGGCTGCTCGGTTCAGAGGCAGCTCGGTAAGAGGACGACCACTATTGTTTAATGTTGTGGGTAGCGGGGATGGGGGTTCCTCTGCGGGGGGTAGCATGCTGGGGGCGGTCAGTCAGTCGGTGTTACCCGGGGCGGAATTTTTGGGCTTAGCTGTTGGGGGGTATTGCAGGGGTGTTGGCGGAACGGTGAGGTCAGAGTGGGCCTGGGTCTGACGGGGGGCTTCGGCTGGCGGTTGTTGCGGGTCAGGCGGATGGCGTGGCGGCTGAGCGGGTGGTTAGCAAGGACATGGAAAAGACAAACGGAAAGAAGGACGAGGTTGCGCGTTTGGGCGATAGGGCACGGAGTGCAGTATCAGGATACGTGGGTGTTGAAAGTCCGTTGGGGGTACATTTTAAAAAAAAAAAAAAAAAAAAAAGGAGGTAAGGGAGAAGATACGAAGAGGGGAGTATGTGAAAAATTTTTCCCTGCTCCCCTTGGAAAAGTTTAACGTGGACGAAGGAAGCGAGTGACTCCAAGAAGGGAAAGGAGGAGGAGGAGAAAAGGAAGTATAGGTTGCTCACTTTTACTAACTGGCTACAGTACTTTGTGGCCCTAGCCGGGGTGATTGGGGAAAAGGAGCCGGAACGTCCCCCCCCCTCCCCCCTTTTCCGGTTACATGGACTCGATCGGCGAGGCTAACTGAGGGTATGGGGGTTTAGGCTGGCTGTGATATGATGCGCAGTTCCGGCAGCGGAAGGCTCTGCGGCCTGGCATCCGGTGGGACCACAAAGATATTTCTTTGTGGATGCGGTTAATGACGGCCTCGTCCCAGCCCTTTTGAGGGGGTGCCGGGAGCCCGGGGGCGAGCGGCGAGTCCCCGGCTGGTCAGAAAAAGGGCCAGGCTGGCAATTTAATGAGGGGCAAGTGAGTTTGGGGGCGTCGTGTCGGTTACAATACGAGTGTTCCGGTTGTGGAGGCCCCCGCTCTTTGGCCAGGTGTTTCGACCAAGGTTAAGGAGAGTTGGGGGGAGGGGTCTGGAAAGGGAGGCCGCCAGTGAGGGTAGAGGCGATGCACCCCTATTTAAATAGATAACCGTATGTTCGGGCGGTGGAGCTGTTGGCGACAGGTTTTAGGGAGGGTTTCCGGATTCCGTTTGAATCCGAGGCGCCGGTGTTTCGGTAATTTGAGGTCCGCTAAAAAAAAATAAATTTGGAGGTGGTAGGGGGAAAAGCTGCAGAAGGGGGTGGAGTTGTGGATGATGGCGGGCCTGTTCAAGGACCCGCCATTCTACAGCTTGAGGATTTCGCCACTTGGGGTGGTGCCCAGGAAGGAGCCGAACACCTTTTGGCTCATTCATCATTATCCTATCCGGCAGACTTGTCAGTGATCGATGGGTTTTTTCACCTGAGTTGTCTGTGGTCTGCATGTCTCATTTGACACGGCATGGGAGTCACTGCGGGAAGCCCGGCAGGGGGGGGCCCTGATGGCCGAGGCGGAGGTGGAAGCAATTTTGGTTAATTCCGGCATCCGGAGAATTTTCAGCTTTCAGGGTGCATGTGGGATGGTGAATATTATGTGGATCGGTGCCTGCCCACGGGGTTGTTCCAGTTCATGTGTTTATTTTGCAGCGTTTAGTTCTTTTGTGGAAGTGGTATTCAGGGAAGTGGCAGTAGTCCATGCGGTGATTCACTATTGGGTTGATTTCTTTACGTTGGCCCGGTGGGCTCCTTAGTTTGTTCCTTTGTTGATCTTAACGTTACAGGGGTTAGCAGGAAGCCTAGGTATTCCGTTTGCAAAGAAAAAAAAAAAAAAAAAGCGGAAGGGCCAGGGACGGCTCAAGGTTTTTTCGGGCAACGGAATTGATACGGTGGCTATGGAACGCCGATTGCCGGTGGGGCAAGCTGCATGATTTGAAGGCGTCAGTGCAGTTTTGTCTTAGGCTGGGAAGGTGCGGTTGCGACATTTGCAGTCAGTGCGTAATAAATTGAATTTTGCTTGTCGCATTATGCCGATGGGGCAAATAGTTAATAGGCGATTGGCAGGCGCAGCTACAAGGGTGACAGCTTCGGATCATTTTGTCAGAGTGACGAAGGGATGAAAGGAGATCTGCTGGTGTGGGATGCATTTCTGGAACAATACAATGGAAAGATGTGATGGCTGGCCAATGGCATTGTCAAATAAACAGCTGGAATTCTTTACGGACGCGGGGGGGCCTCGGGTTTGGGGCAATTTTTCAAACACATTGGTGCGTTGAAAATGGCCACGGCTGTGAGTGAAAAAGGGGGCTTGTAACGAATCTTGCGCTGCTGGGATTGTTTCCCATCTTAGTGGCTTTAGAGTGGCGGCCCGAATTTGGAGGCAAGAAGCTTGGCATGGATGGTGATAACATGGCGGTGGTGCATTCTAGCAATTCACTGTCGGCTAAATCACCTCCAGTAGTGGGGTATTTGAGGCAGCTATTGTTGCGTTGCTTGGCGCTCAACATTGGGGTGGTGGCGCGGTATGTGCCGGGGTTCAAAATGAGGTGGGTGATGCGCTATCTCGATTGCAGTAGCACAGGTTCCGGTGACTGTGACGGGAGCAGACGAGGATGGAGTGCTATGCCCTAATGGCTGTGGGACCTGGTGTCGGTGTAGCATTTGAGGGACTTAGGAGATCAGTGTCCGAGGCTACTGGTTGCCGGTATCAGTCGGTGTGGCAGAAATGGGTAGAGTTGGTGAAGGCGGATTGGATGGAGCCTGGTTACACGGGAGGAACGTTGGGGGTTTTGTCGTTGATTAATGGGGATTTTTCTGTAGGTCGGTCTGTTCGGTCATAGGTTTCAAGTTGGAGGCGTGGGCTTTCTTGTTTGAAATGCAAGGGGTCGGGACGCGACAAAGGTTTTTTCTGGAACGGCAGGCGATGAAGGGGTGTTCGAAAGGGGGCGCGGTCGCGGGTCACAAGGCGGCCTATAGCGTTCCCATTGTTGGGTCGTGTGGTGGGGTGTTTGTGGGGATATATGCTCGTTTCCTTATGAATGAGCCTTGTTCACGGTGGCCTTCGTATTGGCATTCTTTGGGCCTTTCGCATCGGAGAATTGGTTAGCCCGGCTGGGCAAGCAGGAGGCGGACTGTTGGTGGAGGGTGTGATGCTTGGGATGGATAGAGCGGAATGCTGGCTATGGTTTTCAATGACAGATCAAGTGGGCCGGGGATGCCTGGTGGTGTTGTTGAATTTCCAGGGCACTAGCTACGCCCGGTGGTACAAGTGAAGGAGTTTTGGAAGGTGGGGTGGTTACCCTGTTGTTTTCCTTAGGCATGGGGATGGATCCGCTTTATAGTGATTCCAGTTTATCGCAGTGCTGAAGACGGCTTTAGTACGGGTGTGGGAGGAGACAAGGGATTGAGGGTCCCACTCCTTCCGGATTGGGGCAGCGACTGAGGCCGTTAGGTGAGGTCTGAGTGAAGAATGGTTTCGGCAGATTGGGAGATGGTGGGAAGCTTTGTGGGCGGATGGTCGCCGGGAAGGTCGGCAGCTCGGAGTGGCGCTGACGGAAGCCCGTCTGAAATGGCTCGGAAATTGGTCATGACCTGGGGGAGAGTTCGCCTTGAGGTGGTGTTTTTAGCTGTATTGTTCGGGAACCGGATGCGTTAATTCAGCATGTGGGAGGGAATGACCTTGGAGTGAGGGTGGCGACAGAGTTGAAGAGGGATATCAGGTTTGACTTGTTGCATTTGTGGAAGGCGTTCCCTGGTATTTTGATTGTAGGGTCCGGTATCATAGCCGGAAGCAGTGGCGTTTCGCGAGGTCGGTGGATCATATTAACAGGGCCCGGGTACAAAATTGAACCGGGCATTGGCAGGGTCGGAGCGCGAAATGGACGATTGGTGGTCCGACAGGGAGAGCTAGAGGAGTCCACCGAGCATTAATTGAGGCGAGATGGGGTTCATCTCACGGGCATAGGTTTGGATTTGTGGATGTTGGTTTTGAAGGATGGCTTAAAGCAAACAATGGGGGTGTGGCGGGCCCGGGCCAAGTAAGGTGTCACTTGGCCGGTCTGTGGCGGGGTGATAGGTCCGTTCAGAGAGGTTGGAAGTACCGACAGTCGGTTTGTTGGTATGAAGCCACTCAGGGGGAGTGGCTTCGGTTTGGATGGGAACTTGTGGGCGGAGGTCCTGCAGGTTCTGGGGAGGGGTAATTAACGATGGAACGTTATTACCCCACACCTCGGGTCGGTTGGTCACGGCCGAGGTGGTCCTCTGGGCCGGTTGGAGGTTACGGCCAGGGGATAGGAATGATGGTTTGGCCTCTCGGACGGATCTATCAGGTGTGTTTTGTGGAGAATAAGTATATATGTACAGGTTATGTGTTATCAATGGGTGGCATGTGGAGCCACGAGTTTGGGTACATATATACTGTTAAATAAAGCTGTGGCCATTCGTGCAATAAAGTCGTAGTCTGTGTCATTATTTTAGGTACAGTTGGTAAGGGAAGTTTTACATTGGAGACCCGCCTATCCCTATAGATACGTCAAGATGGGCAGTGAACCCCATAGGGGTGAATAGGCCCCATGACGATCGGGAGGGTTCAGGGTAGGAAAGGGTTAAGGTATATGGCTAGAAGGTTGTATATGGGGCTTTTGGATTGGTGGGAGAAATGGCAAAGGGGATTGGGGGATAGACTGGAAGGGGTGGGGTGTTGCAGGGGGTATAAAGGGGGATGTGCATAGGTCACTGCCTCTTTGTCCTACAATCAATGTGTCCCACCCGCCCGCCCTGCAATAATATAAAAAAAAAAAACAAAACAAAAAAAAACCCCTAAGTTATACAGGGGTGGAAGTATCATAAAAAAAAAAAAAGAAAATAAATAAAAAAAAAAATAAAAAAAATAAAGAGTTTTGTTTTTGTCACAGCGGGGTGATAGGTCCGTTCAGAGAGGTTGGAAGTACCGACAGTCGGTTTGTTGGTATGAAGCCACTCAGGGGGAGTGGCTTCGGTTTGCATGGGAACTTGTGGGCGGAGGTCCTGCAGGTTCTGGGGAGGGGTAATTAACGATGGAACGTTATTACCCCACACCTCGGGTCGGTTGGTCACGGCCGAGGTGGTCCTCTGGGCCGGTTGGAGGTTACGGCCGGGGGATAGGAATGATGGTTTGGCCTCTCGGACGGATCTATCAGGTGTGTTTTGTGGAGAATAAGTATATATGTACAGGTTATGTGTTATCAATGGGTGGCATGTGGAGCCACGAGTTTGGGTACATATATACTGTTAAATAAAGCTGTGGCCATTCGTGCAATAAAGTCGTAGTCTGTGTCATTATTTTAGGTACAGTTGGGAAGTTTTACATTGGAGACCCGCCTATCCCTATAGATACGTCAAGTGCTAATAACCAGCGGAGCAGACCTTCAATCTGCTACAAGTGCCGTAAGCCGGGTCATTACTTCCGACAGTGCCCGTTAAACGAGCAACCCCTGGGGCCCCGGGCCAATCCTCAGGAGTAGAACATCGTGGCCCCCCGGACTGGCGGGACCGATATATCGGGGCCCGCCCCATCATCCCCGTGGCTGTGGACGGCATACCAGTGATGGCTCTCTTGGACACTGGATCACAGGTAACCACCATACCGTACACGTTGTACCAGCGGTATTGGGCAATAGACGAGCTGGCACCCCCAGATAATAGTATAACGTTAATTGCTGCTAATGGACTTCCATTGACCCAGGTGGGGTATAAACAAGTGGCTATGACAGTGGGGCAAGCTGAACTGCAACACCAGGGTATGATTGTGATCATGAATGAACCCAGTGATCATAACCCGAAGATAGTGCTGGGAACCAATGTGATGGAGCACTGCATGGCTGATGTACTTACCCTATTGCAACAGCTAGCCGCCACAGCGGCAGGGAGCCGGCAGAGAGCTGTGCAGCGTGAGATTCGAGCTCTGATGTACCGCCAGCATGTAAGCTCAACAGGAGGGGAGATTGGTGGAGTGAGAGTGATGGATGTTGCTCCCTTGACTGTGCCCCCTAGGAGTGAGATGATGATTTGGTGTAGGGCAGCAGTAGGGCCTCAGGGGCGTGACTACCCGGCTATGATGGAGCCCATGCCCTCCGAGCACTGGCCCACTGTAATGGCCGCCAGAGGGGTGGTGGATGTAAAAAAAGGAAGGGTGCCTGTGAGGGTGTTGAACTGTGGGGAGGAAGAAGTCAGGCTTCCCCGGTATGCCACTATTGCCAAGCTGCTCACCCTAGATCCCCACACCATCCACGAAGCCAGTCCCTCAGTCTCCTCACCTAACACCAGCTCTCCCCCGCCTCAAGGGGTGGTAAAGGAGTGGCACCAACAGCTACACGTGGGTACTGATGATACTCCTACACATCACAAAGCAGGGGTGTACATGGTGGTGCAGGAGTATGAACAGGTTTTCAGTAAACATCCACTAGACTTCGGGCAGATCAAGGGGGTCCAACATCACATTCCCACCGGTGAACACCCCCCTATCAAAGAGAGGTACAGACCTATTCCCCCTGCACATTACCAGTGTGCCAAATACATGTTGAGGAACATGAAGGAGGCAGGGGTTATTCGGGACAGCTGTAGTCCCTGGGCCGCCCCGTTGGTACTGGTTAAGAAGAAGGATGGTACCATGCGGATGTGCGTGGACTACCGGAAGATTAATCAGATAACCCATAAAGATGCCTACCCACTGCCTCGTATTGAAGAGTCTTTGGCCGCACTGAGAACTGCAAATTACTTCTCCACCCTTGACCTCACCAGCGGATATTGGCAAGTGGCAGTAGCACCGGAGGACCGGGAGAAAACCGCCTTCGCCACTCCGATGGGGCTCTGTGAATTCAATAGTATGCCGTTCGGGCTGTGCAACGCGCCAGGAACCTTCCAACGGCTGATGGAGTGCTGTCTGGGACACTTAAACTTCGAGACCGTCCTATTGTATTTGGATGATGTGATTGTTTACTCCCAGACGTATGAAGCCCATCTGGAGCACCTGGCCGAGGTGTTCGCATCCCTTGCCAAATACGGGATGAAATTGAAGCCTTCTAAGTGTCACCTGCTGAAACCCAGGGTGCAATACCTGGGGCACGTGGTAAGTGCAGAGGGTGTCGCCCCCGACCCTGAGAAGATCACTGCCATCCAAGGCTGGCTGAGACCAACCACAGTGAGGGAGGTGAGGCAGTTTCTGGGTCTGGTGGGGTACTACCGGCGCTTTATCAAAGGGTACACGAAGATGGCTGCTCCCATGCAAGATCTCCTCGTGGGACAGACCAAAGGTGGTAGACCCCTAGGGACCCCACTGGTGTGGGAGGAAAAGCATGAAGAATCCTTCTGCCAGCTGAAGGCGGCCTTGACTGGGGAAGAAGTCTTAGCATATCCTGACTATGGCTGCCCATTCATCCTTTATACTGACGCCAGCAATGTGGGACTGGGAGCAGTCCTGTCCCAGGTCCAGGATGGGAAGGAGAAAGTGATAGCTTATGCTAGCCGGAAGCTTAGGCCAACTGAAAGGAACCCTGAGAACTACAGCTCCTTCAAGCTCGAGCTCCCGGCATTGGTATGGGCTATCACCGAGCGGTTCCGCCACTACTTGGCTGCCGCAAAATTCACCGCTTTTACGGACAACAATCCGTTGACCCACCTGGACACAGCTAAGCTGGGCGCATTGGAGCAGCGGTGGGTGGCCCGGCTAGCCAACTACGACTTCACCATCAAGTACCGAGCTGGTCGTGTCAACATTAACGCTGATGCACTCTCCCGAATGCCCCATTTGTCAGAAGAAGGGGGCGAGGATGATGACCTCGAGGAGATTGAGCTGCCTGCATTTCACCAGCCACCAACTGAGAAGGTACAAATACACCAACAACGGGTGGATCTGGACCCCCGGCCCAGTCAGGAATGGCAGGAAGCTCAAAACCAGGCGCCGGCTGTCCGCCTCGTCAAGACCCTGGTGGAACAAGGTGCTGTAGGAATAGACCCTGCCGCTCCAGCTGAAGCCCAGCGCTTGTGGAAGGAACGGAAACGGCTTTATCTACATCAAGGGAAGCTGTACCGTGAGCTGATCAACACAAAGACCCATGAGAAAATTTGCCAGTTGGTTATTCCCCAAGCTGACGTGGCTACTGTTCTGCGGGCATACCATGATGGTGCCGGACACTTCGGGTGGAAGAAGCTGGAGATGCTGTTGAGAGAGCGGTTCTACTGGAGTGGGATGCGGGAGTCGGTAGAAGCCTGGTGCCGAGAGTGTGGTCCGTGCACGCTGAGAAGGAAGGACGAGACCAGCCAGAGGGCGCCCTTGCACCCAATCATCACACATCAACCGCTGGAGCTTGTCGCCCTAGACCATGCCAAGCTCACCCCCAGCAGAAGCGGGTACGCCTACGCGTTGACCATCGTAGACCACTATTCAAGATTCATGGTGGTTGTCCCCGTCAAGGACCTAACTGGACGAACTGCTGCTCGAGCGTTCCAAGCCTATTTCTGCCGCCCACATGGATATCCAGAAAAGGTGCTTACTGACCAAGGCCCGGCTTTTGAAGCGGAGGTGTTCCACGAGTTCTGCCAGTTGTACGGCTGTAAGAAGATCCGGACCACCCCTTACCATGCCCAGACCAACGGCATGTGTGAGAAGATGAATCACTTGGTCCTGGGACTCCTCAAGACGTTACCGCTGGAAGAGCGGAACCTGTGGCCGGAGAAGCTACCCGATTTGGTCGATATGTACAACAATATCCCGTCCAGCTCGACAAAGTGCACCCCAGCATACCTGATGAGGGCTCGTCCCGGCCGCCTGCCGGTGGACCTAGAGATAGGGTTGGAGCCCCCAGAAGCACTCCCTTCGACAGCTGAATGGGAAACTCGGCGGAAAGCACAATACCGGCAGATTCAGGAGTATGTGGAGAAGAATCTAAGTCGAAGTCGAGAACAGCAGGAGCAGCAATTCAACCAGAAAGCGTCTGCGAGTCCTTTCCAGCCAGGAGATGTGGTGTTAAAACGGAAGAGGAAGACCCACAAGCTGGATGATCAATGGGAACCGATCCCATACGTCATACAACCCACAGGGTGGGAAGATGGGAAGGCCTACCAGATCAGTCGTGACCAAGGGGGCACTTTGGCCACCGTCTCCCGGGACCATCTGAAAAGGTGCCCACCAGCATTGAGGGCAACGGCGGACGTACCAGTTCCTCCACCAGCGGAGAAGGCAAAAGAGGTGATCCACACTGTGATGGGTGACTTCCCAGCAGACTGGCCTACACAGAACGGCGCGGTGATTCTTCCAGTGATACTGTTCCCACAACCCGTGGATGAAGAAGTGGTGGAAGCGGTCGACCGTGAGCCAGAACCATTGCCAGTGCCCAGGGATGAACCTGTACCCAGCTCCCCTATGCCTCCGCCTGCCCCACACGATAGAAGGGAGGAGGAACCGGTTGTTCCCTCTGCCCCACTGCATAGCCCCACTGACACCGGGCCCCGAAGGTCCACCCGTCCCAACCTAGGTAGACGCCCACTTAGGTACAGGGAGACTGTCCTTTAAAGAGGGGGGGGTCAGGAAGTTTGTGTGAATTCACGTTTAAAAGTTTGTTTGAAAGTTTACAGAGAATGATGGAAAATGATGATACCGAGTACTTTACCTGATTGTCTGCTTGATTTGCAACCGGCCGGAGCCGGCACCGTTGTCCCTGTGGGGACCGTTTAAAAAAGTTTGCATGGGAACTATCCATGGACAAGCCCGTGAACTTGCAGGGCACCCACAAACGTTAAGTGGCTTGTAAATATGTTGTTTGCTGTTACCGTTTCCGCAATGCCGCCTCCGGAGAGGCAGGTTGGAGGGAGGGCCCTCAGCAGAGCAGGCTGGGGCCCAGCCACCAAAGGAACCGGTGGCTACCCTCTGGAGGGGAAGGACAGATCCCGCTCGGGTACCGTGTGCTGGACTGTGGGTCAAGGGGTGCTGCCTGGGCTTTAGGGGCAGCATCAGGGCCAGGTTGCTTGGGTGGGAGAGAGCGGAAACCGTAACCGTAAACCGTTATGCAACGTTTAAGAAATGTGCCTCCCGTTGTGGGAAGAATTATTAAAAATGTATATATGTTACCGTTTACAATGTTATATTTTACAGAAAAATAAAACCGGTGTTGGACGGGCAGCCCGCGGACGGTCTGCATTTTGCTAAGGGGGAATGTGACGCCCTGGGCAAGCCAGGGGTCACAGGTCATCACACTACCACACCCTACATCCCAGTTAGGCACACCAAGGCTAACCAAAAATCCTTGTTGCCTTCCTCCAGGGGCTGATGTTCACACCAGGGGGTGGGCCAGGCGGTTGGCTCCGCCGACCGAGGAGGACACAGCTCTGGAGGCGGGAGAAACCAGGCAGTTTAGCCCAGGCAGGGCTTGAGTGAAGATTAGCTCAGGGGGAGCTTGAGTAAACAGCTAAGTGAAGTAGAAGTGGAAGTGGTAAAGGAGGAGTAGGAGAAGTTGAAGGAAGGTGAAAGGTGACAGAAAGAAAGCCTGAAGTAGTCCAGCTGTGTGCAGGACAGAGTCAGCAAGGTCAGCAACGGCGGTGACTGTCTGGAGGGGGACTGTTTGGAAGTTCCTGGAAGGACCGCGGACGGGTAGTGGCCCGGCGGTCTGGAGCAGTGTAGCAAAGGACAGTCAGCACCAGGGCAGGGGCCTCTCGGACCCCGGCAAGGCTAGGAGTTGCCATAATTTGCCGAATCCGTCAGTGAAGGGGACGTAGATCCCCCAACAACCAAGTCCCGATTGAAGGCAACAGCCCAACCATTGTAGCAGAAGCACCGCCACCGCCAGGGCACCAGTTTCTCAGGGCCAGCGCCTGCGGGCAAAGAGTAGAGCTCCTCCGGTCCAGCTTGAAGCCGGGGAGCGGGTTACTGGTGGGGACCCATCGCGACCAACACAGAAACAAAGGTGCAAGGAAAAGGGACATCACCGTCACCTACTGGGAGAGCAAGTGCAGCCGTCCGTGGGAACCGTCTTTCCAGCCGTGTGGTTTACCGTAAAACTGTGTCAACGTCTCAGGCTGAGTGAGTACCACAGTGCCGCAAGGCACAGCGCTGCCCCCGCGTCCCTGCGCCCACCAGGCCCTGCATCTCCCATCTCATCACTGGGCCCCGGGATCATCAACCCCTACCCACGGAGGGGCAACACAACACCTGGCTGCTCTGTATCACCATCCCCGGGATCCCCATATTGAGCAGCGGTGGTGAAATCACCACAACCGTGGGTGGCGTCACGGACAATAAACAATCCCCACACCCAACAAACCCCTTTCACTCACGGGTGAGGAGTGCCGCTCGAGAACCCCCGGGATCCGGCCTACAGCTCGAGCCACCACTAAGCAGCGGCCGCCGGACCCGAGCAGAAGGGGGTGAGCGTAGTGTGCTGACACCCTCCTCCCCGCCCGCGACATCTGTACTGGATGTGACCAGTCATTCTGTGGGGACAGAGGCCTATAAAAGCCGCACTATGGTTTCCAAAATAGTGTTACATGTTGAATAAACCCTTCACTAGTCCGATGTATTCTTACAGCACTGCTCTATAGACAGATCAGATGGGCAATGAGCCCCATAGGGGTGAATGAGCCCCATGACTATCGGGAGGGTATAGGGTAGGAAGGGGTTAATCTTGGAGAGTAATAGGGCTGTGTAAGGGATTAGGGGATTGGTGGTTTGGTGAGCGGCGAGGATTGGGCCAGAGGTCATAAGGGGTGGGGAGAAAGGGGGGGGTTTATAAGGGGCAGTTAATTACAGTACCTCCTCTTTTGCCGTTGGTGCCATTCTTGTGTGGTCAGCATCGCCGGTTCCAGAATGGCTGACCTAGCGGCGCTGCTGGAGTGGGTCCGTGGAGCTTCGGAAGTCCTGGGAGTGGATGTGGAGCAGCTGCGTGCGGCCTGTGGGGACGGAGCGATGGTGCCTTCTGCTGTGGCTGCTGCTGCAGCACCCGGACCTGTGTTGCGCGCTCGGCGGTCGCGGCCGCCGGAGCGTTACTCCCCCAGCGGGAGGGGAGCAAGATCCAGGAGCCCCTTACGGGACCCTCCGGGGCAGGGGAGCCCTCACCAGCCTGCAGGAGCTTCGCCGGCCTCCGGGAGGAATCCTCATTGGAGATCCCGCGGGTCGGAGGTGGGCGGAGCTTGTGTGCGGCCTACTTCCGGTCCGCGGCCGGCAAGGCCCCGGACCAGATTAACAGCAGCCCCCGGTGATGTGCCGGCCGGGGGCAGAGCTCTGCAGAATAATGTGGCGGTGGAGACTCCCTGCAGATGGCAGGGGAGGCGCACAGATAGTGCAGCACAGGAGCTGCAGATCACCAGCCAAAGGGCTGAAGAGGAGGGGTCCAGCAACCGGCAGAGACACAGCGGGCGGACGTGGATCGTGCTGGGGGTGGACCCAGCGTCGATCAGAGGGCGGACGACCTTCCTGCAGTCGGCAGGGAGGGAGACCAGTGGGGATGGCAAGTGGAGCCGCAGTGCAGCAGTCGGCCTCGGGATCATCGTGGGTGGACGGCGGCAGGACGCCGCGTCGGGCGACACGAAAAAGGTCCAGCAGGAGGCGATTGGAGGAGCAGGGTGCGGTGACCGTGGGGGTTGACGGCAGCCAATTGCAGGCTGTCCCCTTGCTGGTCCCCCCTGAGGTCCTCAGCGGCAATTCGGACTCTGGCGACGAGGATGGAAGCGACAACGCGGCAAGACGGATGGAGCATCAGGAGAATCGTGATACGGCTGTTCCGGATCCAATTCAGAGGCAGCCCGGTGAGCGAACGATGAGTATGCTTAATGTTGCGGGTAGTGCGGGGGGGGGTGTCTTCTGTGTCTGTGAGTGCGCAGGGCTCTGGGGTTGGGGAGCCGTCGGCGTTACCGGGGGCAGAGTTTTGGGGCCAGTTATTGGGGGTGCTGCGGGGGCTGTCGGCTGAGCGAGCAGGTACGAGTGGGTCCGGTTCTCCGGCGCGGGCTTGGGTGGGTCCCTCGGGTGGCGTGCCGCCGGCGGTGGCGGCGCAGAGTGTTGCTACGCAGGGAGCTGCAGTGACGACAGAAGCAAGGCAGGTGGCAGGAGTTGCGGCCGGGTCGGACGCGGTAAAGGACGAGGAAAAAGAGAAGAAGAAAGAGGATGAGGTGGTGCGGCTAGATGATAGGGCGCGGAGCGAGGTATACGTTTGCTTCGAGAGTCCGCTGGGGGTGCATTTAAAAAAGGAGGTGAGGGAGAAGATATGGAAAGGGGAGTATGTGGAAATTTTTTCCCTGCTTCCCCTTGAGAAGTTTAACTTGGATAAGGTGAAGCCAAGCGATTCAAAAAAGGAGGAGGATGAGGAAAAGAGGAGGTATAGGCCTATTCCCAGGACATTTACCAACTGGTTACAGGCCTTTGCGATCCTAGCCAGTGTCATTGGGGAAAAGGAGCCGGAACATTGTTCCGCACTTTTCGGGTACATGGATTCAATTGGGGAGGCGTATAGAGTGTACGGCGGTTTAGGGTGGTTGAGGTACGACGAACAGTTTCGGCAGCGCAAGGCTCTGCGGGCCGGAATTAAATGGGACCACAAGGACATCTCCTTGTGGATGAGGTTAATGACAGCCCCGGCCCAGCCCTTTCGGGGGGCTGCCGGGGATTCGGGTACAAGCAACGGGTCCCCGGCGGGTCAGAGAAAAGGAGCCTGCTGGCAATTCAATGAGGGACAGTGTAAATTCGGGGCCTCGTGCCGTTTCAAGCACGAGTGTTCTGGGTGTGGTGGTTCCCATCCTTTGTCCCGGTGCTTTAAGAAAGGGAAGGGTAAGCCCGGGGAGGGGGCTGGAAAAAGGGAGGACGCTGGTGAAGGTAGAGGCGATGCTTCCCTATTTAAGTAGGTATCCGGATGTTCGGGCGGCCGAGTTATTGAGGAAGGGTTTTACTGAGGGTTTTCGGATTCCGTTTGAATCTGGGGCGCCAGTGTTTCGCCCGGGTAACTTGAGGTCCGCAAGGGAACACCCAGAGGTTGTGAAAGAGAAGCTGGACAAGGAGGTTGAATTAGGGAGGATGGCGGGCCCGTTTCGGGACCCACCATTTTCCAATCTTCGGATTTCGCCATTGGGGGTGGTTCCCAAAAAAGAGCCGAAGAAATTTCGGCTCATACATCATTTATCTTACCCGGCCGGGTTGTCGGTGAATGATGGGATATCACCTGAGCTGTCAGCGGTTTGTTATGTTTCTTTTGACAGAGCTTTGGATTTGGTGCGGGCAGCCGGGCGTGGGGCCCTGATGGTGAAAGCGGATGTGGAAGCAGCTTTTGGCTTGCTCCCAGTGCATCCAGACAGTCTGCACCTGTTGGGATGTATGTGGGAGGGAGAGTATTATGTGGACCGGACGATTTCCTATGTGTTGGGCCGGCAAGGTCTTCGGTTTGTTCGTTGTTGTTGTTGTTTACGTTACAGCGGATAGCGCAGAGTTTGGGTATTCCTTTGGCAAAAGAAAAAACGGAAGGGCCAGTGACGGCCTTATGCTTTTTGGGCATAGAAATTGACACGATGGCAATGGAATGCCGCTTGCCGGAAGGGAAGTTGGTGGATTTAAAAGCGTCAGTGCATTCATTATACCAGGCTAAAAAGGTGAGGCTGAGAGAGTTGCAGTCAGTTTTGGGTAAATTGAATTTCGCCTGTCGCATCATGCCGATGGGGCGCATATTTAATAGGAGATTGGCGAGTGCGACTGCTGGGGTGACAGCGCCGAATCATTTTGTCAGAGTGACGAGGGTGATGAAAGGGGATCTGCTGGTTTGGGATTCCTTTTTAGACAGGTATAATGGTAGGACACTGTGGATGAGCAAGGCAATGTCCAATAGTCAGATTGAGCTGTTTACGCATGCGGCAGGGGCGATGGGTTTTGGAGCGATTTTCCAGACTCATTGGTGCGTGGAACAGTGGCCACAAGCATGGAAGGAGAAGGGGCTGGTAAAGAATTTGGCTTTGCTTGAATTGTTCCCGATCATAGTGGCGCTCGAGCTGTGGGGCTCTGAATTTTCGGGAAAAAAGGTTTGCATGCATTGTGATAATATGGCGGTGGTTTATTCTATCAATTCGTTGTCAGCGAAATCTCCCCCGGTGGTGGGGTATCTGAGGCATCTGGTGCTCCGTTGCTTGGCACTGAACATTTGTGTTGTGGCGAGGCATGTGCCGGGGGTTTAGAATGAGGTGGCTGATGCGCTGTCTCGGTTTCAGTTTCGCAGGTTCAGAAGGCTGGTGCCGGGAGCAGACAATGATGGAGCACTATGTCCGGGATGGTTGTGGGATCTAGCATTGGTGTAGCTTTGGAGGGCATTAGGAGATCGGTGTCTGAGGCTACTTGGTGCCGATACCAGGCAGTGTGGAATGAGTGGGAAGAGTTAGGCAGGTCGGATTTCATGGAGCCGGGTTATAATGGCCGAGTGGTGGGGGTTTTGGCGGTGATTAGTGGCGATTTTTCAGCGGGACGGTCCGTATCAGTAATGAGTTACCGGTTGTCAGCCTTGGCCTTTTTATTCAAGTTGCAAGGGGTGCGGGATGCCACGAAGGATTTTCTGGTGCGGCAGGCCATGAAGGGTTTTAGAAGAGGGGTGCGGTCGCGGGACACTAGGCGGCCAATATCGCTTCCATTATCATAAAAAAGAGAAGTTTTGGCAGCACTCTGCGGTGTCAAGAAATCTATTTTATTTTTCTTTTTTGCAGACAGGTGATACAAACATGAGGGAGCAGGGGGAGCGGAGCACAAGGACGACGGTACCGTTTCGCACCTCTAGGGGTGCTTTCACGGGTCCACACAGAGCAACGTGAGTGTTAACCACTTAAATAGGGTAATTTTTTAACTCAACGTGTTACTTGTTAAAAACAAATTAAAAACATTCACTGAATAACAAACACTCTTTAAGCTGATGTTAGGACATAATCACAGTTTGACTCAAATAGATATTATTCAGTAGAGACATCGTATTAGGACTAATAATTCAATAGTCATTTCAAAAACATGATATATAATCATTGTCGTGTCAGAAATCTCATTTCAAACACTAGTTTTATAAATATATTAATCTTGATTTTTAGTGACCAAAAAAGTATGTATAACTATTATATCATATGACTACTGTATATATCTTATATACTTGATCAAGACAGAAAAATCTGAAAAGAGAGGACAGATGTATAATATAGGGAAAAAAAAAAAAAATCTATAAAAAAATGGCTAAATCATTCTTATCGTTGAACCCAATGGGTCCCATTGCCTTACTTTCTATAATCCATCGGGCCTCTCTTCTCAGCAAATATTTGTGCATATCCCCCCCTGCTGGGGAGGGTGTAATTTTTTCCAAACCTGCAAATTGTAAAAGTCTATGATTACCATTATGTGTGTTACGCATATGAGTGATGAGGCGAGTGGCTCCAATGCCAGTACTGATCGAGTGTGAATGTTCCCGGAATCTGATAAAAAGGGGTCTAATTGTCTTGCCTATGTAGAAAAACCCACATGGGCAAAAAATGACGTACACTACCCACTTAGTGCGACAAGTAACTAATCCTTCTATTTTATACCATTTATCACCTACTTTGATGTTTTTCCCTGTGAGATGTTGATCACAAAAGGAGCAATTCCCGCATTTGAAATTCCCTATGGGGGCTGCCCTTTCTAGCCAGGTTTTTTGTTGGATAAATCGTCTCTTTATGAGTAAATCTCCTATATTATTGGACCTACGATAAGTAATTTGCGGTTTTCTAGCTGCTATCTCCTGTAAATCTTTATCATTTTCAATAATGTGCCAGTGTTTATTAATCACTGATTTTATTCTCTGGTCCATGGAACCAAATTTGAAATTGAATCTAAACCGTTCATTTTTTTCTATGTCCGTTTTTATAGGAGTATGAATATTTTTATTGTGTTTTTGTAAAGATTTTTCTAGGGCTTTAGAAATGTTTTTTTGCGGGTATCCCCTTTCTCTTAGTCTAGTGCTTAGCTCATTTGCTTGTTCCAAAAAACGTTCTTTGCTACTGTTCAGCCTTTTGACTCTTAAAAATTGGGAATATGGTATTGATCTTTTTATGTGATCGGGGTGGGCACTATCATGCCGCAAGAGAGTGTTCACTGCTATTGATTTTCTGTATAGCTCTGTCTCTAGGTTGTTATTTTGAACCGAGATTTTAATGACTATGATAATGACTCAGATGACTGCCTGAAAGTGCTGAAGGATGTCCAGTGGCAGCCGGGATACAACCTAGCTTCTATTGACGTCGAGAGCCTCTACACCCGGATCCCTCAAGATCAGGGTCTGGAGGCTGTCAGATACTTTTTGACTAACATGGGCGAATCCGGCGACTTTGTGAATTTCGTAACTGAGGCTTTAACAATTGTATTAAAAAATAATGTGTTCAAGTTTGGCAACACCTGGTATCTACAACATGGGGGTGTGGCTATGGGCACCCCCATAGCATGTACATTAGCCAATTTATTTTTGGCCAGATTTGAGGACGACATGATCTATACTGATGCCAACAGTTTTTTGTGCCACATCAAGTATTTTTTTCGCTATGTGGATGACATCCTGATCATTTGGGATGGCACACAGAAACAATTTAAGGATTTTGTGACATCCCTAAATGAAACAAATAAATATAATATGTATTTTACCAGCGTGTTTGGGGGTTCCAACTTAGAATTCCTGGATATTAAAATCTCGGTTCAAAATAACAACCTAGAGACAGAGCTATACAGAAAATCAATAGCAGTGAACACTCTCTTGCGGCATGATAGTGCCCACCCCGATCACATAAAAATATCAATACCATATTCCCAATTTTTAAGAGTCAAAAGGCTGAACAGTAGCAAAGAACGTTTTTTGGAACAAGCAAATGAGCTAAGCACTAGACTAAGAGAAAGGGGATACCCGCAAAAAAACATTTCTAAAGCCATAGAAAAATCTTTACAAAAACACAATAAAAATATTCATACTCCTAAAAAAACGGACATAGAAAAAAATGAACGGTTTAGATTCAATTTCAAATTTGGTTCCATGGACCAGAGAATAAAATCAGTGATTAGTAAACACTGGCACATTATTGAAAATGATAAAGATTTACAGGAGATAGCAGCTAGAAAACCGCAAATTACTTATCGTAGGTCCAAAAATATAGGAGATTTACTCATAAAGAGACGATTTATCCAACAAAAAACCTGGCTAGAAAGGGCAGCCCCCATAGGGAATTTCAAATGCGGGAATTGCTCCTTTTGTGATCAACATCTCACAGGGAAAAACATCAAAGTAGGTGATAAATGGTATAAAATAGAAGGATTAGTTACTTGTCGCACTAAGTGGGTAGTGTACATCATTTTTTGCCCATGTGGGTTTTTCTACATAGGCAAGACAATTAGACCCCTTTTTATCAGATTCCGGGAACATTCACGCTCGATCAGTACTGGCATTGGAGCCACTCGCCTCATCACTCATATGCGTAACACACATAATGGTAATCATAGACTTTTAGAATTTGCAGGTTTTGAAAAAATTACACCCTCCCCAGCAGGGGGGGATATGCACAAATATTTGCTGAGAAGAGAGGCCCGATGGATTATAGAAAGTAAGGCAATGGGACCCATTGGGTTCAACGATAAGAATGATTTAGCCATTTTTTTTATAGAATTTTTTTTTTTTTTCCCTATATTATACATCTGTCCTCTCTTTTCAGATTTTTCTGTCTTGATCAAGTATATAATATATATACAGTAGTCATATGATATAATAGTTATACATACTTTTTTGGTCACTAAAAATCAAGATTAATATATTTATAAAACTAGTGTTTGAAATGAGATTTCTGACACGACAATGATTATATATCATGTTTTTGAAATGACTATTGAATTATTAGTCCTAATACGATGTCTCTACTGAATAATATCTATTTGAGTCAAACTGTGATTATGTCCTAACATCAGCTTAAAGAGTGTTTGTTATTCAGTGAATGTTTTTAATTTGTTTTTAACAAGTAACACGTTGAGTTAAAAAATTACCCTATTTAAGTGGTTAACACTCACGTTGCTCTGTGTGGACCCGTGAAAGCACCCCTAGAGGTGCGAAACGGTACCGTCGTCCTTGTGCTCCGCTCCCCCTGCTCCCTCATGTTTGTATCACCTGTCTGCAAAAAAGAAAAATAAAATAGATTTCTTGACACCGCAGAGTGCTGCCAAAACTTCTCTTTTTTATGATATTGGTACTTGCTCTGGCTTCTTGGCATTTAGCACCACGGTAGTTCAGGACTTCCACTTGCAGTCAGCTGTTTTTTTCAGCCAAGTCCAATGTGAGGATACAGCAGCTGATCTGCACTTCAAGCACCCACAAGACAGGCTCTACATGGAATTGAGCCAAAGGACTTTCTTGCAGCATTTTCCACAGAGTGGTAAGCAGTGCAGTGCACAACTTTTGTTTTTTCTTCTATTTTTATCACTTTTTGAATATCGCTTCCATTGTTAGTGCGTTTAGTGGGGTGCTTGGGGGAAGTGTGTGCGTCCCCTTACGAACAGAGGTTGTTTGCAGTGGCATTTGTATTGGCCTTTTTCGGGGCCTTTCGGATTGGCGAGTTGGTTAGTCCGGCGAAGCAGGTAGTAGGAGGGTTGTTATTGGGAGACGTAACGCTTGGAGTAGATCGAGTGGAATGTCGATTACGTTTTTCCAAAACGGATCAGGTGGGGCGCGGGCGCCTGGTGGTTTTGTACGGGCTACCTGGCCACCAATTGTGCCCGGTTGTGGAGGTAACAGAGTTTTTGAAGATAAGGGGAGGTTATCCTGGGGTTTTCTTGAGGCACGTGGATGGATCTGCACTGTCCAGATTCCAGTTTATTGCGGTTTTAAAAACTGTGTTGGCACGAGTGGGGGAGGTGCCAGGTGACTATGGGTCACACTCCTTTCGGATTGGGGCAGCGACAGAGGCGGCTAGGTGGGGTTTGAGCGATGATTGTATCCGGCGCATTGGGAGATGGAAGTCGTCCAGGTTCCGTTTGTACATAAGGCCGCACCTGCTGAGGGGTGACGGGGAGTGATTCGGCTGGTTTGGAATTACGGGGGTTAATAGGTGTTTATTTTGAGACTTGGTTTCTTAGTTCAGTTGCTGTTTATTCTTGGTTTTATATTTTTTAGGTGTGTGCCTGGTGTGGATTCTCGGCATTCCTTTGTTCACTGGGGAGCGTTGCGGGCGGATGTGCGTCCCGACGGTCGGCAACTTGGAGTGGCAAGAACGGATGCGCGGGTCAAGTGGATCGGGATTCGGGGCATGACCTGGGGGAGAGTTCGGCCAGAGGTGGCTTACTATATAAGGATCGACCAGGATCCTAATGTTCTCATTTTGCATGTGGGGGGAAATGATTTAGGGGTGAGGACAGCGAGGGAATTGAAAAGGGACATTAAGCTGCATCTTCTGCACCTGTGGAGAGCGTTCCCGGGTATTATTATAGTATGGTCGGATATTGTGGCTAGGGAGAACTGGCGTTTTGGGAGGTCGGTCGACCGTATTAACAGGGCACGTATTAAATTGAATAGGGCGATTGGCCGGTTTGTGGCGCAGAATGGGGGCTTGGTGGTGCGACATAAGGAATTGGAGGAGTCGGCAGGTCAATATTAGCGGAGAGATGGGGTGCATCTCACAGATATCGGCTTGGACTTGTGGATGCTTGGTTTGCGAGATGGTCTGGAGCAAGCCATGGGGGTGTGGGGGGCCCGGGCCACGTAAGGGGTCACGTGGCCGGTCTGTGGTGGGGGGATAGGTCCGTTCCTAGAGGCCGGGAGCACCGATAGTCGGTGGGGAGTATGAAGTCACTCAGGGGTAGTGGCTTCAGACAGGATTGGGAACTTGTGGGCGTAGGTCCTGCAGGTTCTGGGGAGGGGTATTTTAACGATGGAACTTTATTACCCCACACCTTGGGTTGGTTGGTCACGGCCGAGGTGGTCCTCTGGGCCGGTTGTATGTTACGGCCGGGGGATAAGGATGATTGTTGGCTTCTTGGACGGACCTATCGGTTGTTTGTCAGTTCGGAGGGTATACATGTATCGGTTTATGTTAAGAGGGTGGCATGTTGAGCCACAAGTTTTGATACATGTATACCGTTTAAATAAAAGCTGTGGCCATTCGTCCATAAAAAGTTGTTATGTCTTTATTTCAAGTAGAGTGGTTAAGAGGTGTCTTGTACATTGGAGACCCAATTATCCCTTTTAGATACGTCAAGATGGGCAATGAGCCCCATAGGGGTGAATGAGCCCCATGACTATCGGGAGGGTATAGGGTAGGAAGGGGTTAATCTTGGAGAGTAATAGGGCTGTGTAAGGGATTAGGGGATTGGTGGTTTGGTGAGCGGCGAGGATTGGGCCAGAGGTCATAAGGGGTGGGGAGAAAGGGGGGGGTTTATAAGGGGCAGTTAGTTACAGTACCTCCTCTTTTGCCGTTGGTGCCATTCTTGTGTGGCCCGCCCACCCGCCCTTAATGTATAAAAAAAAAAAAATAAAAAAAAAAAAAAAAGAACAAATGGTTTTATATGGTGGCTCTTTGTCGCAGCGGGGGAATAGGTCCGTTCCTAGAGGCTGGGAGCACCGATAGTCGGTGGGGAGTATGAAGTCACTCAGGGGTAGTGGCTTCAGACAGGATTGGGAACTTATGGGCGTAGGTCCTGCAGGTTCTGGGGAGGGGTATTTTAACGATGGAACGTTATTACGCCCCACCTTGGGTTGGTTGGTCACGGCCGAGGTGGTCCTCTGGGCCGGTTGTATGTTACGGCCGGGGGATAAGGATGATTGTTGGCTTCTTGGACGGACCTATCGGTTGTTTGTCAGTTGGGAGGGTATACATGTATCGGTTTATGTTAAAAGAGGGTGGCATGTTGAGCCACAAGTTTTGATACATGTATACCGTTTAAATAAAAGCTGTGGCCATTCGTCCATAAAAAGTTGTTATGTCTTTATTTCAAGTAGAGTGGTTAAGAGGTGTCTTGTACATTGGAGACCCAATTATCCCTTTTAGATACGTCAAGGCTTTTTTTTTTTTTACATATACAGTATTTATACTGAGGACCCTCCTGTACTATCATCACATATAGGCTATGTGCGCACGCTGCGTTTTTTTCTGACCACAAAGATGCATCATTTCAGGCCCCAAAAAAACACACAAAATTGCATCCACCAGAAAAAACGCATCAAACAAACCGCATGTGTTTTTTTGCTGCATTTTTGTCCGATGCATTCAATAGGTGAAAAATGCAGAGAAAAAGGCAAAAAGAATTGACATGCTGCAGTGGTCACCACAAAGACTCAGCCAAAAAAAACTGCAATGTGCGGACAGCCAAAATAAAATCTCATAGACTTTGCTGGGGAAGGAAATTCATGCAGTTTTGAGACCCTGATGAGTAATTACATATAGCCTAAGATAATGACACTGAGGGTACAGGAGAATGACACTGAGGGTACAGGTTAATGACGCTGACACTCGGGGTACAGGATAATGACACTGACACTCGGGGTACAGGATAATGACACTGACACTGGGGGTACAGGATAATGACACTGACACTGGGGGTACAGGATAATGACACTGACACTGGGGGTACAGGATAATGACACTGACACTGGGGGAACAGAATAATGACACTGACACTGGGGGTACAGGATAATGACACTGACACTGGGGGTACAGAATAATGACGCTGACACTGGGGGTACAGGATAATGACGCTGACACTGGGGGTACAGGATAATGACGCTGACACTGGGGGTACAGGATAATGACGCTGACACTGGGGGTACAGGATAATGACGCTGACACTGGGGGTACAGGATAATGACGCTGACACTGGGGGTACAGGATAATGACACTGACACTGGGGATACAGAATAATGATGCAGACACTGGGGATACAGAATAATGATGCTGACACTGGGGGTACAGAATAATGATGCTGACACTGGGGGTACAGAATAATGATGCTGACACTCGGGGTACAGGATAATGACACTGACACTCGGGTTACAGAATAATGACGCTGAAACTGGGGGTACAGAATAATGACGCTGACACTCGGGGTACAGGATAATGACACTGACACTGGGGGTACAGGATAATGACGCTGACACTCGGGGTACAGGATAATGACGCTGACACTGGGGGTACAGGATAATGACACTGACACTGGTGGTACAGGATAATGACGCTGACACTCGGGGTACAGGATAATGACGCTGACACTGGTGGTACAGGATTATGACGCTGACACTGGGGCTACAGGATAATGACGCTGACACTGGGGGTACAGGATAATGACACTGACACTGGTGGTACAGAATAATGACGCTGACACTGGGGGGACAGAATAATGATACTGGGGTTACAGGATACTGACGCTTGATACTCGGTACAGGATAAAACACTTGTGGTACAGGATAATTACTCTGGACACTCGGTTCTTTTCCTCAGCACCCAGCTTTTCTATGTTCTGATAGCCATCTTTTGTCTTTAGCACCCAGCTTTCCCATGATTTCAGAGAATGGGAAAGCTGGGAGCTGGGGAGCTGAGGACAAGACAGATATCAGAACATAGAAAGGCTGGGTGATGAGGAAAAGAGCCTCTTTCTCTCAGCTCAGCACCCAGCTTTCCCAATCCCATCCCATGCTGTGACTGCTGCTATCCCTCTTTCCCTAATCCCTACTGATATATGATTACTGTGTGGACTTCACTAATGTCACACAGCAGGGACTGGTGCACACACCCAGCACCCCAAAATCACACACACCCTGCACCCCAAAATTACACACACCCTGCACTCCAAAATCACGCACACCCAGCACTCCAAAATCACACACACCACGCACCCCAATGTCCTGCATATCTCATACAGACTGGCTGTACCCCAAATTACCCCTCTCTCAAACACACTGAAACCCCATGTTCTATACAAATAGTATCCCTTAACACCCCTGTGTCACAGCCTGGACCCCTGATATGCCACTCAACCCCCCCCTATATCTTTCACCAGACATATCTTCCTCGGTCACATCTTCCTCGGTATTTCCTGCCCGGCTTCTCCCACACGGTCACATGGGAATGACATCACCGCAGGTCCTCACTGCTCCACCACTGAATGCACTGCATCTTTTTCTCTGAAGCCGCTTCTGCTCTGCCCCTGCCACGCTGAAGCTCATAAGCTCCGGGTGCCTCCAGGTCAGGAGCGCCCCTCCCCCCCCCTCCCACACGCCAGACCAATGCTGTGTGTATATGTGTGTATATATATATATATATATATATATTTATATATATATATATAAATACACGTTTTTCCAAGCATGGCGTTAAGAGTGTGGCAGGTTTGAGGGGTGGAACCTGGGCGGAGTTTCAAGGGGGCCCAAAAATGTTGCCAGTATGGGGCCCTGAAATTCCTAGTGGCGGCCCTGCTGTACAGTATGAGGTGTGCAGGACCTGCAGACTTCGCCTCTCATACTCAAATGTACGCGCGTCTTTGAGGCGCACAAACAGAACAGTGCAGCACCAGGACTGAGGTGGAGGAGCTCCTCAGCCCCGCACCGACGTACCCTCACCACCAGGGCCGCACGGAAGAAAAAGACGAGCAGGCACCGGGTAAGCGCTCCTGAGGAGCCGAACATGACATGGAGAATCATTTTAGATGCAGGGGCCGCCGTGGGGAGGAGCGGTGTTACTTTATTGTACAAGTAACATTGTCGGACAGTGTGGGACATTATGATGAAAATTGTTGGGCAATGGGGGAAATTATTGGGCAATGTGGAACATAAGGCAATGTGGGATATGATAGGGCAATGGAGGACATGATAGGGCAATGGGGGACATGATGAGACAATATTGAACATGAGAGGGCAATGTGGGATATTATTGGGCAATGAGGCAATTAGGAAGGAGATTGTGAAAGGTGGCATAGTATAATGAGAAGCATGGGGGGGAATTTATGCAGAGATGTAGTATGGGGGAGATATTATAGAAAGGGCAGGTTTTGGGGGGACATTATGGAAAGGGGCACTTTGTGGGGCTATTTTGGAGAGGAGCAGTGTGTGTGGGGATCTTTTGTGCATGAAGCAATTAATAACCCCTTCTGATTCCCCTTGTTTCCCCCAGCTAAAATAAAAGACCCTGTATTCACCTCTGGGGCTGGCATCATTCCAGCGATGTCAGTAATTGCGTTTTGTGCCTTATGTTACATTGTGACATCACAGGAGCCCCACGTCCAATCACGGCCAGCTTCTGTCTCCCCGCCTTAGGAATGAACAATCATGTTGAGGAACAAAGGGGCCCAGGGTGGGAGATATTATTACTATATGGGGCCAGAGTGAGGAACATACATTATTGGTTAATGGTGGCAAATTGTGGATGCAGAGACACGGGGCTCAGTGGGTGCACTCGTCCGCTGGCCTGGCTGCCATTAGAAAGACACCATGGTCCAGGGCTCATCCCAACTGAACACCCGACCTCCTTAACCGTGGGCGGAACACTACTCAGACAACACAGGGTGAGGGAATCACAATATCAAGACTTTATTGGATCCCCAAACAATTAACGGTACATAGCACATAGCACAACAAAACACACAAATGTAGCAGGCAACAGTTTCTCACCCTTCCGCTGGCTCACCAGGTATTTAGAATGTCCATGCCTCAGAGGTTCCAGGGCTACTTACTCCAATCCAGCAGCACCCCGCTTTCGGCGGGCACCCACCGAGAATGGAATAACGCCAGATTTAGGAAGATGTCGGAGGGCCGCAAAGCCTGTAGCCAGGTGACCAAATTGTCCCAACCTAGGTTTTTTCCTTAAGTAGTCTCTGGTATCACAGCCGAATCCTTGCATTCAATGCTGAAGTCCATGTAGTGTTATAATCCAGGTTCAGCTATGGCTTGCCAATCGGATCCACAGATCCTAGATTGGTAGCATGTAGCAAGAGTCTCACTGGGCAATGGACAGTCCTCCTTCTTATACCTCTGAGCTCTCCATTCAGACCATTGAGGTCTTCACGATTGGTGGATAAGACTGGGCTCTTATTGGCTAGATTTCAAGCCGTATACAAAATATCCCAGTAATAATGGTCAATGGCAGAGACGAGGGAGAGACAGCTAAGTTAAATCGCATCCAGCGAACACATCGTATTACAATGGGTGTCTGGCCTTCAGTGGCCAAAACAATTACATGAGTCAACAAAAACTTCAATACTAAACTCCCAAGAGTCTTGTTGAACAATGAGGGATTATCCCCCATCTATAAACAAACTGTCTTCATGTCTGGCTGAATTTTAAGAAAGTTAACCCATGCTAGGTACTGAGTGTCCATGTTGTCACAGTGGACATAATTACTGTAGGAGCAAATTAGAGGACATTATTACTGCTGTAATATAATTTTGCGGATACTATCTTCCATGGGGAAACAAAAGTCTGTCATAGTGTAGAAATTGGGTAAAAAGTGAGGAATGTGCTCTGGGAGTGATCGGCTATAGGTGACTGTGTGTTATTTTCTGTAGAGTCGCGTCATGGCAGGAAGAAGTGATGGCGGTCAGCACCAGATGAAGAAGAAAATGAAGGTGAATAACTTCAGCTAGAGAGGTCACTGGTAAGTCAGTGCATTACATGTACACACACACATTATACACAATATACAGAGCTCCTGTGTATAATGACACTAATTAATGTGACTGGTGATCACTGTATTACCTGTACAATGACACTATATACAGAGCTTCTATGTATAACGGCACTGATGGTAATATTAGTGTTATTAGTATTGGGGTTTTTATTCATGATCATTATTGTAGTATTATTCGGGCACTGTGTGGTGGTAATATGTGGTCTGGTCACTGTGTGGGGGTATTTCTCTGTTGGATGTGGTATTATTTGGTCATTTATCTGGTCTGGTCATAGTGTTGAGGTATTTCTCCCTTGTCTGTGGTTGTAGTCGGGTACTATGTGGTGGTAATATGTTATTGGTCACGGTGTGGCGGTATATCTCCCTTGCATGTGGTATTATTGGTCTTGGTATAGTGGATTGTGTCTGGAGGTCACTTTTTCTCTCTATCAATAAAGGGAAGATTATTTCCAGTAGAGATTAAATACGTGAACGTTTAACCCCTCCCTGTCCTGTTACTATTACACTGTAGCAAATATGCTAAGTAATCGCCTATTCTAAGGCCATGTGCCCATGTTGAATATTCGGTAAGGTGTTACATCAGTATTTGTAGCCAAAACCATGAGTGATAAAATCAGACGAAAAGTCTAATAGAAACACCTCTGCATTTTTAACCCACTCCTGGTTTTGGCTTAAAAATACTGATGTAACATTGTGACCAAATACTGAGCGTGTGAACGTGGCCTAAGGATCAGTGATCAGTTATTCATCTGTGGGGACCGATTGCTGGGACCTGCACCGATCCTGCAACTTTTATCCTCATTAAAATGGAGCTGATGTCCGACTCGTCCCAGGATCCATTCATTCAATAAGTGATCACCTACCCAACCTTCACCTACCCAACCTGTGGATCGGTGATCACTTCACCAAAGATCCCCCTTACTGCAAACTACTGTAATTGTACATCAGTTATTGTGTGCGCAGGAGATGTGCAGGAGCCGCCTGTGTATACAGTCAATGCTCCACTATAACGGGGATAATGGCTAACAGGTATTTGCATATCGCTGTAGGGTGGGCCGCTGGAGTCAATTTCTCTGTGGACCCCAGTCCGACCCTGACTATGACTATGCAAACGGGACTGGAAGAGAACGCTCAGACCGGGCAGCGCCAGAAGCCCCGTCCCCAGATCACCTCCTGCCACACAATCCTCTTTCATCTTCTGAGCTGCACTGATCCATATGGTCAATATAGGGAGGACGATGCCTAGAAATTCAGTGGGTGACATTGTGTAGCCTGTTATTAGGCGTCCAGAGCCCTATTCATCAGGCTAGAATACAATATGGCAGTTTTAATGAAATAGGGACTAAAGCGGGCTTTACACGCTGCGACATCGCTAATGCGAAGTCGTTGGGGTCACGGAATTTGTGACGCACATCCGGCTGCATTAGCGATGCCGTTGCGTGTGACACCTATAAGCGATTTTGCATCGTTGCAAAAACGTGCAAAATCGCTTATCGTTGACATGGGGGATCCATTCTCAAATATCGTTACTGCAGCAGTAACGAAGTTGTTCCTTGTTCCTGCGGCAGCACACATCGCTCCGTGTGACACCGCAGAAACGAGGAAGCTCTCCTTACCTGCCTCCCGGCCACAATGCGGAAGGAAGGAGGTGGGCGGGATCTTACGTCTCGCCTATCTCCGCCCCCCCCCCCGCTTCTATTGGGCAGTGGTTCAGTGACGCTGCTGTGACGTTGCTGTGACGCTGAACGAACCGCCCCCTTAGAAAGGAGGCGGTTCGCCAGTCACAGCGACGTCGCTAGGCAGGTAAGTATGTGTGACAGGTCTGGGCGATGTTGTGCGACACGGGCAGCGATTTGCCCATGTCGCACAACCGATGGGGGCGGGAACAAACGCTAGCGATATCGGTACCGATATCGCAGCGTGTAAAGCGGCCTTTAGGGGGAGATTTAGTAAGGATTTGTTTTTACAGAAATCTAGTGTAAATATCTTAAAGAGAACCAACCAGCAGGATTTTGCTATATGAAGTAAAGGCAGTGGCATACAGGAAGTAAGATGCTGAATCCAGGCATACCTGTTGTACAAAGATCCGATGCTTGGCTGATGAAATATCTTATATCGAAGTTGCAGAAATACCCTGCACTCTGATTGTGTGCAACGGGAGCGGGGCCTTTGTGGGTTCGGGTCCTTGACGTTTATTCCTCCTCTGGCGTCCTCCTGGCTTTTCCCCCCTTTCTTTATATGAATATCGTGCCACCATTGCTGTTGTTGGCAGCACGTGTGTGAAGCCCCGCAGGTGTTGTGTCGGTGTCGGTGCGTTACCTTCAGGGACTCCACGTTGCTGGATCTCCGTCACTGGTAGGAAATCTTCTGTTTTGATCGTGACGCCACTCTCAGTATTGCGGTCAGTGGGGACCGCCACTGCAGGTTAGGGGACGCCTGGGGCTGATGGTGGGTGCAGTCGGATGTAGTAGCCTCCTGAGAGTGAGGCAAGCCCCAGGGCCCTGTATAGGTGCGTAGTACCACAAGTCGCAGAATGACCACACAGGCAGGATGTCTTTTAGGGTTTTTTACTCACATTAGATGGCAGGGTGAGTAACCCGGGCGTAGCTGGGGTGAACCAGGTGGGAACCAGGTATCCTTCAGGCTGACTTTATGAGGGTGACTACTGACTCGCCTTCCTTAGCCCTTGGTGGTTTGGGGTGACCCCGACTTTTAGTCCCTATGGGGGTCACCCAGGGAAGATGCTGCAGCCTCTCTCTCCCCTTCGTTCGCCGTATGCTTGTTCCCCGGACCAGGCCACTCCAGCTGCTTGCCTCCTGTGACCTATGGGCCCTCACTGCGGTTACGTGGCTGCGGCTTTTGTGGTGTTGTGGTGTGGGCTTTGAGAGCCCCACGCCGGCAGGTTTAGCAGGGAAAGGTGGATCTATCCTCGCTTCGGGATCTGCCGCCCGGTTGGGCCTGGTGCTCTCTAGCAGTCTCCTTACTTCCCACTCCGTTGCACTCCCTAGCTGAAGCTGGCTTTCAGGTAGCACTCCTAGTTGACCGTTCTCCCCCGTCTGTAGCCACTGCGCGGACGCTGTCAGATTGCACAGCTCCAGGGATCTGCTCCTCACTTGAGCTCCCTGGACTCTACACTGCACTGGCTCACTGCCCCTCCTCTCCTGTTCTTGCCTACGCCACCTAGCAACCAGACTCTCCACCACACCCCTTGAGAGGAGATGGAGGCTCTACCCCCTCCACTATTCCAGTGAAGGTGAAGGCTTGCCCCCTCCTGGGATCCCCAGGGGTCCTCTCATGGGTACATGTGTGAGACCTGATCACTATGCGCCTGTGTTCCACACCCCGGTCAGCCTTCTGGATTACCTGTGTTGTACTGTCCCCAGCATGGGTGCAGTACTCAGTGGTGCCTGACCAGGTCAGGGGCGCCACATTCCCCCTTAGTTATCACCAGCACGTCCTCGGGCTGCAAGACAACATTTTTTAAAATGCATAAAACATTAAAACATGTAAAACATTTTTAAAAGCACCAGGTACCATACATCACCACCCTCCACCCACAAGTCCGTTAACCCACCCAAAACCCTTTCACGTTGGCCGCGACTTCAGCCACTTCTGGCAGGATGTAGAGGCGGCTTACTTGGGCTGGTGGTTTCAGGGTATACCTGGCCTGGTGGACCCGCGCCTTCAGCCTCTTCTGGCAGGATGCAGAGGCGGCCTCCACAGTTGGTGCTGACCAGGTACCCTCTTTGTGGTGGAGAGCCAGGCCCCATAAACAGGCATGCTCTCTGGTCGCAGGCGAGCCAAGGCCCTATATACGGACGGGCTCCTCCTGGTTGCAGACGAGCCAAGCCCCTAAACAGGCTGACTCTGGTGGTGGTGGTGCCCTTTTGGTGTAACTATTTACACTGCGAGAGTTTGTGGCTATAGCCAGTTCATAGCCTTAAGGTTTATTTCTCACAATAGTTTTTGTGGGCACATGCTTAAACAATAACGTTGCAAACTTTTCAACTTGTCAAACCGGTCAAACTTTCGGTACTTCTTTCTTTACTTTACTCCTCGGTACCAGGGCTTTGGCCTATTGGGCTACGGCACCTGCTGTTTTCTTGCTCCTTGTCATCCTCTGAGGTAGTTTCATCTGTAGGCTCTTTGTCTTTTCTTTCTTGATCTTCATCTGTTCCCTTTTCTGCATCTGTTTCTTTATCTCTGTCTTTTCTTTCTTCTTTGGGACATGGTGCTACGTCTAAGGCATAGTAGCCCCTTTCTCCTTGATGCAAGGTGAATTGTACTGCGTCTCCAATTTTCAAATTTCTGCCTGAATGTCCTCTGGGCAGGTGGGCTTGAACATCTCTCCGATTCACAAATATGCCCTCTTTTATTCCTCTTGCTACAATAAAGCCGTATCCGCTTTTCAAATTGAAGTCCTCCACAACTCCTCTACACAGGGGTCCTCTGACCTGGGCTTTGGATCTTCTCAGGGCTCGTTTTTCTTGCAGGTCTCTGGCTGTGACTTCTCTCTGCTCTGGAGACTGTGGTGTTGGAGGATACTTTGTTCTGCTGCGTCGTGTCTTGCGGGCTGGGTTCATGCCTGCGGGCTCCCAGGTGAGGTCTTTGGGCTGATCTTCGTCAGCAGACGGGGTCAGATCTTCCTCATCCCAGCGAGAATAGGGCAGCATCTCTGGCTCTGGGTATGGGTCCACTGCTGGTGGCACTGGAGTCGGAGTCAGCCCCTCAGCTTCCTGGCCTCCCCTCCCCCTTAGTTCTTCGCTGCACTCTGGTTGTGGCAGCGCTGGGGATGAGTGTTCTTCAGCTGGCCCAGGTGGTGGACTCTCCGGCACAGCTGCAGGGGTTGCCTGAATCTCCTTGGGGGTATACGGAGGGAGCAGATACCGATCCACCATCTCTTGTGGGAACTGGGCCTCTAGGTCAGCCTTCAGCTTCCAGTATTCGGGGTCCTCTCCTATCAGGGTCTTCCTAGCAGGGACCTCTTTGGACTGGGGAGCGGTGTCTGCTCTGGCCTTGCAGGCCGGGAAAAATAGTGATGCAATCTCTTGGCGGGCCGCGCCCTGTATGGCGGCGGCCTGGTCTTGGCGGGCCGCGCCTGGCATGGCGGCGGCCTGGTCTTGGCGGGCCGCGCCTGGCATGGCGGCGGCCTGGTCTTGGCGGGCCGCGCCTGGCATGGCGGCGGCCTGGATCAGTGTCGCTGTTGCAGGGGGCTCTGTGCAGGCTGGGCTGGACGTCGCTGCAGGGACCGGGTCTTGGTGGGCCGAGCAGGGCATCGCTGCGGCGGCCGGGGCTTGGCGGGCCGAGCAGGGCATCGCTGCGGCGGCCGGGGCTTGGCGGGCCGAGCAGGGCATCGCTGCGGCGGCCGGGTCTTGGCGGGCCGAGCAGGGCATCGCTGCGGCGGCCTGGGCTTGGCGGGCCGCACCTGGCGTGGCTGCGGCCCGGCTCAGCGTCGCCGCGCCGGGCGCCTCTTCAGGGACCGCGGGCGTGGCAGCAGGGGTCGGGGCATCCGGGCCAGCAGGGGTAATACTGGACTCACCCATCGGTGGCAGCATCGGGGTCTGAGTCGTCGCCGTCCGGTCTGGCACTCGTCGTGCGGTTCCCCTCTCATAGGCCTGAACCGCGGCAGCCATCTCCAGAAGTTCCATGCGTTCTTCTCGGATCTGCTCCACGACCCGGGTCTCCAGTCGGTCGCAGAACTGGGCCAGCTCCCGATACCACCAGGCAGCGGAGCCCGGTTCTGGGTTTCTGCGGTCAGACGCCATTTCTTCCGTGTCGTCTTCTGCACGACTCTCCAGCTGTGGACTCGCCGTTGCCTCTAGTAGCAAGCTGTTCAGTTTCTGCTCTGCCTCTTTCAGCAGCTCCTCTCCCAGCAGCAGGCTTGTGGCTCCCTTTCTGTCCCGACGTCTCTGGACGCTTCCGCTCTTTTCACAAGCGAGGTCAGAACTCTGCAGGGGATCTCTGGGTAGCCACACCTCTTCGTGGGCGGTAACTTCTCCCAGCGCGGGCTGCTGTTGTTTTTCAGCGCGCTTTTCATGGTGGCAATATGGCGGCGCTTCCAATTTTTCAAGCGGACCGCCCAGGCACATGGTCACCTGTCTGAACAGGTCTAGTCCTTATCCTGTTCGTGACGCCAGATGTGAAGCCCCGCAGGTGTTGTGTCGGTGTCGGTGCGTTACCTTCAGGGACTCCACGTTGCTGGATCTCCGTCACTGGTAGGAAATCTTCTGTTTTGATCGTGACGCCACTCTCAGTATTGCGGTCAGTGGGGACCGCCACTGCAGGTTAGGGGACGCCTGGGGCTGATGGTGGGTGCAGTCGGATGTAGTAGCCTCCTGAGAGTGAGGCAAGCCCCAGGGCCCTGTATAGGTGCGTAGTACCACAAGTCGCAGAATGACCACACAGGCAGGATGTCTTTTAGGGTTTTTTACTCACATTAGATGGCAGGGTGAGTAACCCGGGCGTAGCTGGGGTGAACCAGGTGGGAACCAGGTATCCTTCAGGCTGACTTTATGAGGGTGACTACTGACTCGCCTTCCTTAGCCCTTGGTGGTTTGGGGTGACCCCGACTTTTAGTCCCTATGGGGGTCACCCAGGGAAGATGCTGCAGCCTCTCTCTCCCCTTCGTTCGCCGTATGCTTGTTCCCCGGACCAGGCCACTCCAGCTGCTTGCCTCCTGTGACCTATGGGCCCTCACTGCGGTTACGTGGCTGCGGCTTTTGTGGTGTTGTGGTGTGGGCTTTGAGAGCCCCACGCCGGCAGGTTTAGCAGGGAAAGGTGGATCTATCCTCGCTTCGGGATCTGCCGCCCGGTTGGGCCTGGTGCTCTCTAGCAGTCTCCTTACTTCCCACTCCGTTGCACTCCCTAGCTGAAGCTGGCTTTCAGGTAGCACTCCTAGTTGACCGTTCTCCCCCGTCTGTAGCCACTGCGCGGACGCTGTCAGATTGCACAGCTCCAGGGATCTGCTCCTCACTTGAGCTCCCTGGACTCTACACTGCACTGGCTCACTGCCCCTCCTCTCCTGTTCTTGCCTACGCCACCTAGCAACCAGACTCTCCACCACACCCCTTGAGAGGAGATGGAGGCTCTACCCCCTCCACTATTCCAGTGAAGGTGAAGGCTTGCCCCCTCCTGGGATCCCCAGGGGTCCTCTCATGGGTACATGTGTGAGACCTGATCACTATGCGCCTGTGTTCCACACCCCGGTCAGCCTTCTGGATTACCTGTGTTGTACTGTCCCCAGCATGGGTGCAGTACTCAGTGGTGCCTGACCAGGTCAGGGGCGCCACACGTGCACATTGCCACAGTTATTCTGTCTTCATTAAAATGGTGCCAGAGTCTGCGCATGCACGTACCATGATCTCCAGCGCCATTTTATTGAAGACACTGCAGTGAAGACTATGAGAGGCATCAGCGTGTGCGCAATTTATTTATTTTTTTTACATTTGTGTGTGCGCCCCTGCTGCTCATAGTGTTCACCACAGTGTCTTCAATAAAATGGAGCCAGAGATCGCGGTACACACATGCGCAGACTCCGGCGCCACTTTAATGAAGACAGAATACTGAGGTAATGAGCACGCGCCGCCAACAGCAGCAATGGTGGTGCAGTGTGATATTCAAATACAGAAAAAGGGGAAAGCCAGGTGGACGCCAGAGGAGGAATAAATGCCGAGGACCCGACCCACAAAGGCCCCGCCCCCGCTGCACCTGTCAATCAAAGTGCAGGGCATTTCTGGAACTTTGATTAAAGATATTTCTGCAACCGAGCATCCGATCTGTCTAAAGCTGGCTTTACACGCTGCAACATCGCTAGCAATTGCTAGCGATGCCAAGCGCGATAGCACCCGCCCCTGTCGTACATGCGTTATCTGGTGATAGCTGCCGTAGCGAACACTACGGCAGCTTCACACACAGATATCTGCCCTGCGACGTCGCTGTGTCCGCCAAACAATCCCTCCTTCAAGGGGGAGGTGTGTTCGGCGTCACAGCGACGTCACTTAGCGGCCGGCCAATAGAAGCGGAGGGGCGGAGATGAGCGGGACATAATATCCCGCCCACCTCCTTCCTTCCGCATTGCCGGTGGACGCAGGTAAGGAGATGTTTGTCATTCCTGCGGTTTCACACACAGCTATGTGTGCTGCCGCAGGAACGACAAACAACATCGTACCTGCAGCAGCAACGACATTATGGAAAGGAGCAACGTGTCACCAATCAACGATTTGTGACGTTTTTGTGATCGGTGATCGTCGCTCCTAGTGTTTAATAGTTGCGATGTCGGTAACGGCGCCGGATGTGCATCACTAACGACGTGACCCCAACGATATATCGTTACCGATGTCGCAACATGTAAAGCCCGCTTAAGGCTAGGTTCAAATTTCCGTTGTTTTGCATCAGTCACATGTGTTGCTTGACGCTTGTGACTGATGCGTTGTACAACAGATGACAAGAATAGAATTTATTGTCGGATTCCGTTGTAAAACATGAGAGAGAGAGCGATAAGCTGATCGTTTACAATAGCCGGCCGCCGGGTGATCAGTTGATCGCTCACAGAAGGCGGCCGCCGGGTGATCAGCTGATCGTTCGGCCGCTGAGAGAGAGCATGTGCAGTGGAATCAAAAGGATTCCGCTGTTACTAAAACGTTACATGCTGCGTTCCTGCCGCCCGACGGTCAGTCGTTCCACGGCAGATCAGTCGGGCGGAGGATGCAACGCAAGGGCATCAGTCATAATCTGCCGCTCATACAAGTATATGGGAACAATGGAATCCGCCAAACAGATTCCGTTGTTTACCAGAGTGGCGGATTTTTACTTATGCAAAACAACGGAAATGTGGACCTAGCCTAAGGCAGCTGCCATTTATATACAGAAATGAATGAGCCTCAGTAAAGCCTTATCTGCTCAAAAAAAGATTCTTATGCCATAAACATTTGTTTAGTGGGACTTAAGCTGTTCAGACTTATCCCCTTCATCCCGGGCAGTTTTCCGTTTTTCCATTTTTGTTATTTGCTCCCATTCTTCCGAGAGCCGTGACTTTATTATTTTTCTGTCAATCTTGCCATATGAGTAGGGATTGGCGAACCCAAACTGTAAAGTTCAGGGGTCCGTACTGAACACATGGGTGTTTGTGCACACGACCCCGAACACGAGCTTTCCTGGGACGTTCGTGTTACAGTTAAAGTCCAGTTGGGGTCAGGGGCTGTAAAAAAAAATTCACGTTATTAAAAAACATTATGACCATACTTACAGGTCCCGCGACGCGTCCTGCAGACTCTGTCTCCCGGTGTTTCTGCCTGCGCTTCCGATCATTGCTGTGCTGCCCGGTAACCAGCACAGAGTTACAGGACCTTCCGTGATGTCATACCTATGTGACCAGTCACATGTGAATGTTGTATTACCTCATTGGCTACAGACTGGTCACGTGAGTATGACGTCATCAAAGGTCCTTGTGTGCCGTATTGCGAGAGTTGCGTCGCATCACGTCGCACAATCTCCCTACAGCAGAGGGTCAGCTGTGTTTATTTCTATGCAGCTGAGTCGCTCCTGTCCTGGGAGTGGGGAGATGCATTGCGAGATGTAAGTGCAATCATCCCCTCACTGTCAGCCTGCTACATCGCTCTGCGCAGAGTGATGTAGCAGAGCTGACTGTCAGGTTTCCAGGTTTTCCAGTTCTCTTTTGAATGAGCTTGCCCTCAGTTAACATGGAGTTTAAGGTTCTGTTGCCCTACTTCCTGTCCAGCTGCTTAAAAGGCCGCCTCTCAGCCCAGTCCAGTGCCTGAGTATACTGCTTGCTGTGTGCTCCTGCTTTGCTGTTTCTACTTCCTGATTGCCTTGGATTCTCCTGAAACTCTACCGACCGACTCTGGACCATACCCGGTTTTCTTCAAGCTGTGCCCGGACTCCGTCTGCCGTCTTTGATCAGCACTCTGCCCGGTTCGTAACCACTCTGGACAATCATCTCGTACGGACACTCCTGGACTATACCACTTGCCCCTTGTGTACCGGCTGCCGCACATTTAGGCCTTCCGGGGTTGATTGCCGGACAGTCCCTGTACAGGGGTTCGCTCTGGTGGTCTCCCTGGGGGAGTCCGGTGCGTGGCCCCGGGAATCCCCTTCGCTCCGTTTTGTGTGTTGTTTTACTGTGTTTATTCCCGTTGTGTATCTACCGTGGTGACATATTATATAACATCTTGTACCAAGAACTCGTCTCTGTTGTCATTGCCCTAACGCAATCGAAATCCTCAGAACATACAGTAGTATTACACTGACTTGGGCCTCTTTGCTTCTCACTTTGTATAGACTGTGTCTGTGCACAGTGATGAAGCAGAATTGACATTGCCGTCCCTGTGGATTACGTTGGACTAAGGATCTTTTAATAATAAAGATGGAGTCTCTAAATATTTTTTTGGTTTTATTTCTAATAAAAAAGTTTTTCTATGTGTTGTGGGTTTTTTTACTGTTTCCTAGAAATTCATAGTGGCCATGCCTAATTTGGCGTGACACCATGAATTTTGGGCTTAGTACCATCTGAGAATAGAAAGCCGGTATTAACCCCTTTATTACCCAGCGAGCCACCCGGCACCACAGTCGCTGGACAAGTCGGGTAACACGCCTGGAAATGGCGCTAATAAACAATGTCGACAATCCCAGCCCCCAGCTGCCTGACTTTACCTGACTGGCGATCAAAACACAGCGTGAGCCCACACATTTTTTTTAAAATATTTTGTTAAATAAAAAAAAATAATGGGCTTCCCTGTATTTTGATCACCAGCCAAGGTAAAGCCAGGCAGATGGAGGGTTGGAAGCCCGTAGCCGTCCGCTTTATCTGCGCTGAGAATCAAAAATACCGTGGAGCGCTACATCATTTTTTCAATGATTTATTTTTACAGTACTGTGATGTCAGGCAATCACAGACCCGACACAGAGAATGGACATCTGTGATTGTCTGTTTCAGGAGGGGACAGCCATGTAGTCTTGCTCAGCTGGTCACACCCACTTACCTGGAGGCAGATCATACAATCAGAAAATCAGAAAAACTGAAAATTTTGCAGTGGTTTCTTACGGGAAGCCAATCCCATATGCCTGATTTACCTTGGCTGGCAATCAAAATACAGGGAAGCCCATTTTTTTTTCTTTTTAGTTATTTTAAAAAAAATAATTAAAAAAAAAAAATACGTGGGCTCCAGCTGCATTTTCTATTGCTAGCCAAGGGTAATCCAAGCAGCTACTGGCTGCTAACCCCCACTGCTTGGTGTTACCTTAACTGGCAATGGAAAATCCAGGGAAGCCCTTTTTTTTTACAAGTTTTTTGCAAAATATAGGGAAGCCCTTTTTTTAATTATTTCATGAATTTCATGAAATAATTAAAAAAAAGAAAGACGTGGGCTTCGCCCAATTTTTGTGTCCAGGCAGGTACAACTAGGTAGCTGGGGATTGGATTTCACAGCACAGGTGGGCCCAATCTTTCTGCACCACCCCCCCCCTTTCCAGCTGCAAATTTCAGTCCACAGCCGCCCCAGAAAACTGCGCTTTCATAGAAGTGCCAACTTCTTGCGCTGTATCCAACTCTACCAGCGGCCCTGGTGCCGGGTGGCATGCTGGGTAATAAGGGTTTAATACCAGCTTTGTTTAACCAGCTAGTATTAAGCCAGAGGTTCTTATTGTCATGCCAAGTTTGACCCGGCCGTTAAGAATTTCCAATAAAGGGTTAAAAAAAGACATCACACAGAGAAAAAAATACTTTATTAGAAATAAATACACAGACACACTTAGGAACTCCATCTTTATTACTCCCTCTCACTCCTCCACAATCCTGGTATTCTGTCTTCTTTCTTCTTCAACCCATGCAGCTCTGCTACATCATACAGCACTGCATGGGAGGAAGACGCTGCTGCTCCCAATGCTGTCTAATCACTTAATGAGTGAGCAGAGGCTGCGGGTTGGTAAGCAAAGACATCACCGCTGCCACCCTTGCAATAGTAACCTAACGAATGGTTTACTATAGCATCGGTGATTTCCGATCACCTGATTCCCGGCGTCGCTATTCATCACCGGCTGTGGCAGCCAATCCATGCATGTGGGCTGACTCTGTAAAGAGCGCCAACAGGCAGGGAGGGGGAGCCGAGCATGTGCCTGAGCATCTCTCCGGTAAACGGCGCTCGCCGAGTATACAGTGTACTGAGATGCGTGGGCAAGCACTGACAGGACCTAGCATGACGTCATGTGACCGGTCTGTAACCAACGAGGTATTACAACATTCACACGTGACTGGTCATATGGGTATGACGTCACGGAAGATCCTATCGTCAGTGATGGTTACCGGGAGGGCACAGCGATGATCGGAAGCAGAAGCGGCGGGAGACAGAGTCCGCAGGACGCGTCGTGGGACCTGTAAGTATAATACCAATATTATTATTAACGATATTCTTTATTTTACATCCCCCCGCACTATCCCATAACTGTAAAGTTCAAGTTTGGTGTTCTGACGCAAGTGCACATTATCTCAGAACCCGAACTCGAACCTTACAAAACATTCGGGCGAGTCTCCCGAACACGAATATCGGGGGGTTTGCCCATCACTACATATGAGCGCTTATTTTTTGAGGGACGAGTTGTAATTTTAAATGAAGCCGTACGTTTTACCATATATTGTACTGGAAAATGGCAAAAAAAATCCAAGTGCGGAAAAATTGTAAAAGTGCAATTACACAATTGTTTGGGGGATATTTTATTCACCTTATTCACTGTATGGTAAAACTGATGTGTTGGTGTGATGCCTCAGGTCAGTACACGTTCGTAGACACCAAACATAAATAGGTTTACTGTTATCTAAGGGGTTAAACAAATTCAGATATTTGTCCAAAAAAAAGTGGTGCACTTTTTGCGCCAATTTCCGAAAACCGTAGCATTCTCATTTTTCGGGATCTATGGCTCAGTGGCGGCTTATTTTTTGTATCTCGAGCTGACATTTTTAACGGTTCAATTTTTGCCCAGATGCTACATTTTGATCGCCTGTTATTGAATTTTGTGCAAAATTTGCGGCAACCAAGAAACGTAATCTTGGCGTTTGGTAAACGGCGTAGCATCAAAAAAATTCCAATCAGATTAATTGAGTTTATATTTTGATCGGGCATTTCTGAACGCAACGATACTAAATATGTGTATATTTTTCTATTTAACCTTTTAACTCTCAATGAGGTGAACAGGGAGTGATTTGAACTTTTTTTAGTTTTTTTTAAAACTTTTTTTTTTACTTTTTCTTATTTTACTACTCCACTTAGAGGACTTTAAGGATCAGCAGTCTGATCGCTCATTCATTTCTGTAGATCAGAGCAGCATTGCTCTGATCTGTAGAAAAACAGCTCTCCTCTCACACACAGCGCTCTGCCCATTCCGGGTTCCTAGGACATCAGTGCCGGTTCCACACATCACCACAATCAAAACACACACAACATTGCCCCTTTCCTGACTGGGGACCAGGCTAGGGTCGGGTCTTATGGTTGGCCACCTAATGGTAAGGGCCTTCCCACCCACTAGTCCAGGGACCCAGGAGGGGGGGGTGATGTCCGGGGAGTGAGGACTATACATTGTCACTGGTGTGCAACTCTTTATCCTATTGTTTAGTTGTATATTTTTGAGTCTTGCACCTTGTTCACACCATAGGTGTTCCAGACGTCCATTTTTTAATTAGTATGCATTTTCTGTCTGAGAACCCTGCCCCACCCATAGTCATGTGTCTTATTTCACATATATAACTTGGTCCTTTGCTTACCATACAGAGCAAGTTTTTAACTGCATGTGAGGTTACACATAGGTTAGGGACCCTAAAATAGAGATTACCTTGGCGTTTGGTTTTGGGGCTCCTTTGCATTGAGCAATACAATGGCTAAACATCTCTTATATTCCTATTATTCATAGCAGTTATGCATATTTCATTTTCATGTTTTTCACTTTTTTCAGATAGTTCATTGTATTTTTCAGTCTAGCATTCCCGTAGCAGTTCTGCTTTTCATTATTCCCCTATACATTGTGACTGGTGTGCAACTCTTTATCCTATTGTTTTGGGGAGTGAGGAGAGGCAACCCAGACAGTTAGTTGGATGGAGACGTCTGCAGCCAGCAGACGGGATGGTTCAGTTCCAGACAGGGGAGCAGCCATACCACTGACACTGGGGGGACACAGGAGAAACGGTCGCCGCGGAGATACAGTGTCAGTTCCCCCGGGACTAGTGCAGTTCAGGGTACAGATCCTTAGCTTAGGGGAAGCTTTAGTCTCCCATGATAATTCTGCCGGTAGAGGAGATTTCATGTTTCCTGCACCCACCTAGAGTGCCCGTGGCACAGCAGCAGCAGAGAGAACCAGGAGTGGAGACTTGAATCTAGCTCCCCCCAAAAGGTTTGCGCCACCTGCGAACGGGCCAGGACTTTGACTTAACACAAAAGGGACCCCAAGTAGCTTCAGGCCATGGGGACCTGTCAGAAAAGAGCACACAGAGGAAGGGCCCACCAGTCACTGTACCGATCCCAGTGTCTGAATAGTCCGGGATCGGCTGGAGCCCATGTTGGTGGAAACCGGCACCTCGCAGGCAAAGAACAATCAGTGAATAAAGAACTTAAACCGCAGTCCCTGTGTTGTCTACTTCTTTGCCGGTGCCCTGTGCTTCGGCGTAGACTACCACCTCCATCATCCTCTCTGGGGCCCACTCTACCTGTGGAGAGTGATACCAACTTTGCTGCGTCACACCATCAGCCCCAGCAGTGAGAGACACTCCGCAGTGGCGGCTTCCTCCCTCATAGCCACGTACCACAGGTGGCGCCACGAAGACAACTACTCCCAACATCCCCATCTTTCATTGACACCTCGGGGTCACGAAGCCGGGCAAGGCCACTGTGATATCCCAAACCATCACCGGCCCGGTGACAAGTACAACCCCTGGCCCCGTGAGCACGTCAGATCCATTGGGCTTTGATTTGTCTGTAAAATTTGTGCTTCTTATCTTACTGTAAATACTTTTATGCCAAAACAGACAAAAGTTTTCTCTACTGGCCAATCCAAAAAATATTTGCTTTTGGTGCACAGAGGCTTTTTTAATCAGGCAATTTTACAAATTAAACGAAAGATGATTTCCAGATTATCGGCTGAATAAATCGGCCGCCAGTCACCCGACTAAGGAGCAAAACAATGTCCATCGGGTGACAGATGATTGTGTTGATGATTGTCCTGTCCTAGAGTTATTGAGAATCGATTCACAGGATCCAGTCTATTGAGGTCGTCACTAACGGAGAATCATCAGTAATCTGAGAGCCCTGAGATCTGTGGAGGAAGGAGACGGTTCTCAGGGCTTCCAGCAGCCACAGATTACTGACATGGCCGATATACTGGGTCGTACAAATCGATTTGTACCAACTGTATTCTGTGCGCCTGGAAGTGCGATGATCGGCCGGTCTAGAAAGACCATTAAATGACGGATGATCACCTGGATGTGGACGATCAGCGGTCGTTTAACAGACATGATCGGCCATTGTAAGTGCACTGTGCGTCCCACTGCCTATAAGACTGTATGCAGATGAGAACAACTGGACTCATCATTCCCATAGCTCACAATTACTGGCTGATTGGCCACTAGTGATACACTTTAGATTAGGGCTACACAGACAGCGGCATGTACGGGTGACATCTAGATCATGCATCTCATTGCTACATTGAAAGACAAATATTTCCAAATGTTTCCAAATGTGTTTGATTTTCTGTTTTTCTTTGTTGCAGGAAAATAAAGGAGATGACACAAAGTTATATTTATAATATTCTACCTTTTATTACTGGCATATTTACTATACTTATAAATGTGAGGTTCTTAGTGCACAGTTTAACCAAATTGTGCAAGCCCATCTGCCAACGACAAGGCGACCTCATCAGATGGGGCCCTACACTAACCTATTTATTGTATTTATAATAGTCTTATTATTATCCTAGTAACCTATTCATTACTATTACAATATTATTATACTTATTATTACTATCATTACTTTAGTACTATAAGATCACTAGAATTAAAACTGTTGATCCAGAAGAAGGCGAAAAAAACCCTGGACACATTCAGCCAATTTGTGTCAAGGGGAAAAATTCCTTCTCGACCCCGGGAAAAGGCGATCAGTCTGAGGACCCTGGATCAAACCTGACACTACCTAGTAATGTATTATGTTTTTATTATATTATTCCTAATAATAATAATGTAATATTACAATTTTTATTTCTATATTAGTATTACTATTATTTTTTTTAAATACTATTTATGTGTTATGTTGTTATTATTATTATATTATTCTTAATAATAATGTAATATTATCATTTATATTACTATTATTTTTTTAAAATACTATTTTTATTTTTCTAATATTATGAATATTAGTACTAATATTTCTATTATTTCTCTATTTACTATTAATTAGATCCCTATTCCTAAAGCTGTTGATTCAGAAGAAGGCAAAAACCCCTGAACACATTCAGCCAATTTGTGTCTCAGGGGAAAAATTCCTTCTCGACCCCGGGAAAAGGCGATCAGTCTGAGGACCCTGGATCAAACCTGACAGTACCTAATAATGTATTAAGTTGTTATTATTATATTATTCTTAATAATAATGTAATACCTATTAATTATTTACTAATTATTCTAGTCATTATAAGAAATACTGTAATATTATTCTTATTATTAGTTATGCTATGTTTACTTTGTTGCTATTTTACTGATCTTATTACTAATTTTTTATTATTATTATTATTATCTTACTTTTTAATATTTTTTTAGATATGTTTGGATTATTGCTATTTTATTATTACTATTATTACTAACATTTGTATTGATATTTTACTAAAATTATAACTTAGATCCCTATTCCTAAAGCTGTTGATCCAAAAGAAGGCAAAACCCCCCAGACACCTTCAGCCAATTTGTGTCTCAGGGGGAAAAATTCCTTCTCGACCCCGGGAAAAGGCGATCAGTCCGAAAACCGTGGATCAAACATGCTGAAATTATTTTTATGGCTCTAATTATCATTATTATACAATTAATGATTATAATATTAGATACTATATTACTGCTCCTATTATATGTCTTTTTAATGCTTTTACTACATTTTCAACCTATTTCTAAACCTAATAATTACTATTTTATGGTTATTATTAATTATTATTATTATTATACTTACCAGATTTTTTGCTGCTGTATGTTGCGGCTACAGTCCATCAGCGTCTCATCACTTTGAAGAGGTTAGTCCATATGGTGTTTTTTATTTTACTGAAGTTGGTGGTGATTTTTTTGAATATGGAAGACTGCTGGCGGATCATCTGTCTCTGTGTCGGCTGCTTCTTAACTTGTTGTCTCTTGGCTGGCTTTTTCTGAAGTCTTTGTCTCTTTGCCAGGGGGATCTGAAGTCGTTGACTCTGTGCCGGTTGGTCCTGATCGCGTTGTCTCTTTGCTGGCTGGTTCTGATCGCGTTGACTCTGTTCCGGCTGGTCCTGATCTCGTTGTCCCTTTGCTGACTGGTCCTGATCTCGTTGTCTCTTTGCCGGCTGGTCCTGATCTCGCTGTCTCTTTGCCGGCTGGTCCTGATCTCGCTGTCTCTTTGCTGGCTGGTTCAGAGTGCTTGTTGTGGTATTTTGCACCATTCTTCTTTTAGCTCCTGAACCTTTCTTTTCTTTCTTCTTAGTGTCTTCTTTCTCATCTTCTTCAAAGTCTTTTACCTCCCGATATTTCATTGGATTGGATATTAGCACTTCATTCCGCTGCTGTGGTGTCTTCTTGGTGTCTTCTTTCTCACTTTCTTCCTGGTCTGTGACCTCCATTGGCTCCGCTATCTCCTCTTCATTCAGCTGCTCTGGCGTCACTGATGTCGGCTTTGGCGTCACTGATGGCGGCTTTGGCGTCACTGATGGTGGCTCTGGCGTCACTGATGGCGGCTCAGGTCTTTTTTCGTATAACGGAAACGGAAGATATTTTTTCTGGGTTTCGCGGTTGGTCGGCATCAGGCGCTGAGAAAAAAAGAGCAAGTTAATTGTCTGTTGAGACGTTCCTTTACATCTATGGACAGAACACGAGGACATAATATGCGGTGTGATCAGTCACCTCCATATTGAAGATCGGTGATGGCAGGAATCTTGTGCTGTAGATGAGCAGTTGGTTTTCCGCCTCCTCCCTTGTGCTGGGACAATCTGGAGAGAAAACACAAGCAGATAATGGGATCAATCATACAATGTCCAGAAATCCTTAAAATGACAGGAAAATTCCTTTAACCCAAATCATCGTGACCTGCTGGATTCTGAATGATTCTGTGCAAAGAAAATCACACAAATTACAATGGAAAACTATTTTCTAACTGACAATGTCCTGTAATTCTGTGCTGGACTAATACATGTTCTGGATTATTAAATGCTGGATTATAGGAATGGCACTTTATTCTCAGATGAAGTGGAAATTGTTATTATATAAAATAATAATCTCACATGATACGTATCCAGATCCGAAGATGCAGTGCCGGCGGCGGTAGACGTCCTAAATAAAACAGAATCTGGTGAGTGTCCACTTATCACTCATCAGGGATGGACAATAGGACGAGGGTCCGTGTATAATAAAGCTGCAGACCTCCATAGACCGGCTGCTCGCTGCCATCTTGTAAATGTCGTACATTGACAACTCCATTCGAAAATCTGTGAATCCAAAAAAGATTTAGTCACAGATCTGATAAATACACAAACACCGCAGCTTCCCACACATATTCATAGTGAGCGTCCCCCCCCGGTATCAGACCCCATTACACCCATACATGGAGACAACATGATCAAATCCAGTCTATTCTGGGTGTTTGTAGAGTCTCCAGTATAGGTAATACCACATGGAAAACATTGTACATAGGATTGTGCTGGGGCCGGTAAATACAGATATATAGCAAACATGGATTTCTATGTTCTTCATGCAAATAAAAACAAGTAACCCCCCAAAATTGACAGCGAAAGTGACTTCATTACCAGCACATAGAGCCTGACCCCCAATAACAGTGCCAGGACACTAACCCCACTGACATTAGTGGTAAATAATGCCCCAATAAATAATACCGGCCGCAGTGTCCTGTGTAACCTAAACATAAACTTCTGCTTTCCTGCAGCCACTAGGGGGAGCCCAGTGCACCAGTAAATACAGATTGCACTGATAGCGCCCCCTAGTGGCCGGTGACAGCAGCCGTTGTGGCAGAATTCTCGGCTCTGCCCGGTGTTCTCGCCTGTTTTGAGTTTAGGTGAAATAATAAAATCATCAGCGGATTCCAGATAACAGGAAAGAAGCATCGAGGAGAGGAGATAAATCAGTGTCCGGTCATCAGGGGATGTGATGGCGGCACTCACCGATATACAACTCCACTCGTCACTGTCTGTAAAACTCTGAGGAGAGCGACAGTTTGTTTGTGTTTATTTCTTCAGATTCAAATCCAGCAATCTTATTGGCTGCTGACCAGCGTCATGCAACACACAGAATTTAAAGGGACAGGACGCTGTTATTTCTTCACAGTGCATTTCATATAGACGTGTTATAACTCTGCTTAATATATGAAGCTGGGGAGATAATCTGGGGAAACAGCTTTATGTTTTCATACTCAGCAATTAAAATGTCACTATAGATATCGTCAGAACATTATATTCTACATATTATTAGAGTATCGGTGCATGAAGGAGTTAATTATAAATTATAATATTTTCAATTTTCTCTTCCTGAACAGGATATTTTACACAATTTCCTTTTTTCTCACACGGCTGATGGCTATTTTTACATTACTGACATTTACCTTAATGACCCTGACTGCGGCCGAGGTGTCAGCCGGACTCCAATATCATCACTGGGGTCCATTGGTTGCAATAAGTTCTGAGCTGATGGGGCTGAGGGAGATTTTCTGATTCATGTTCAGTTTTTCATCTGCTGCCGTTTCCTTCTCTGCATGTTCAGCGCTTAACGTCGCCCATTTCTTGGTGAACGACAAATCTTGAAGCCCCGTCTGCTGTGAAATTGTTGCCACTTTTTGCTGTGCTCTGTCTTGGCATGAAATTGTCTTCATCAGCCTCACCTCTGCAGTTGAGTTTGACTTTTCCTCACTCAGTTTTTCTCTATTTACTCACACACCTGACTATAATCCCTCATAATCCCTGACTTTGTGTTATGGGCAGCAAAGTGGCTCAGTGGTTAGCACGGCTGCTTTACAGTCCTGGGTTCAAATCCCTCCAAAGACAACATCTGCAAGGAATAACAAAATAGCTCCAGCACACCACTTTTTTTGTTATTTATTGGACTTATTTTCTCCAGAGCACCCGACTATATAGTTGAGCCAGGTCTATTCTACTATTTAACATCTGCAAGGAGTCTGTATGTTCTCCCATGTTTGCATGGGTTTCCTCCAGATTCTCCTTTTTATTCCAACACTCTATGACGTCTATGGATTATCACACCTTGTACAGCGGTGATCAGAACCTGGGCAATCATTAATCAGAAGTTCCCAGTGGAGCACAGTTTTTACAGCAGGGCAATTTTCTATGTACAGAGTCACTGGGTAACTCTCCTTCTTCTGTAGAGTGTAAGCTCTTATGGTCAGTGGCGTCCCTTCTCTCTTTCCTATAGAGTGTAACCTGTTATGGTCAGTAGTATACTCTCTCTTCTGTACAATGTAACCTCTTTTGGTTAGTAGGATCTCTCCTTCTCTCTCTCTCTCTTCTGTAGAGTGTAAGCTCTTATGGTCAGCAGTGTCCTCTCTATACTGTAGAGTTTAAGCTCTTATGGTCAGCAGTGTCCTCTGTATACTGTAGAGTGTAAGCTCTTATGGTCAGCAAGTTCATCTTTCTCCTGTAGAGTGTAAGCTTTTATGGTCATCGGGGTTCTCTCTGTCCTGTAGAGTGTAAGCTCTTATGGTCAGTAGTATCCCCTCAATACTGTAGAGTGTAAGCTCTCATGGTCAGCAGTGCCCTCTCTATACTGTAGAGTGTAAGCTTTTATGGTCATTGGGGGTTCTCTCTGTCCTGTAGAGTGTAAGCTCTTATGGTCAGCAGTATCCCCTCTATACTGTAGAGTGTAAGCTCTTTTGGTCAGCAATGTCCTTTCTGTCCTGTAGAGTGTAAGCCCTTATGGTCAGCAGTGTCCTCTCTATACTGTAGAGCAGGGTCGGACTGGGGTGTCTGGGGCCCACCAGGGGAATTGACTCCAGGGGCCCACCCTACAGATAAATTTAAACACATATTATCGTTATTCCCATTATTGTGTTGCTTTGACTGTAAACACAGGCGGCTCCTGCACATCGATATTGTGCACCATAACTGGGATGTACAATTATGGTAGTTTGCAGTAATGGGGTCTTTGGTGAAAACAAGTTTTCACCGATCCACATTGTAGGTTGGTGATTACTTATTGATCGGTGGAACCAGACCAGTGGAAACCGCACCGATAGGAAGATTGGGGAATGTTTTGCAGCGGCAGCAGGTGGAGTGTGTGACCGCAGCTCCATTCATCCTCTGTGGGGTGGAGTGTGTGACCGCAGCTCCATTCATCCTCTGTGGAGCAGCCAGATAAAAACAAGCGCAGCGCTCGCAGCCACTGAGGGAATGAATGGATCAGGGGTCGAGTCGGACACGAGCTCCAGTGTAATGGGGGATAAAAGTTGCACGATCGGTGCAGGTCCCAGCAATCGGACCCCACTGATGAATATGTTATCACTTATCCTTAGGCCACGTTCAGTATTTTGTCAGTGTCTTACATCAGTATTTGTAGCTAAAACCAGGAGTGGGTGAAAAATACAGAAGTTGTGCTCGAGTTTCTATTACACGTTTCCTCTGATTTTACCACTCCTGGTTTTGTCTTCAAATACTGAGGTAAAAAACTCACTGAATACTCAACACGTGCACGTGGCCTTAGTAAAGGTGACTACTTTTTTCACAGGAGAACCTCTAAGTGCATATTTACTGCAGTGTAATAGTCACAGGACAGGGATGGGTTAAATGTTTAAGTATTTAATTTCTATTGGAAATAATCTCCCCCTTATAGAAAGGAAAAAGTGACCTCCATACACAACACAATCCACTATACCAAAACCAATAATACCACATACAAGGGAGAATTCCTGCCACACCGTGACCAGACCACATATTACCACCAATCAGTGACCAAATACAGCCACATATAAGGGAGAAATACTGCCACACCGTGACCAGACCGCAAATTGACCGAATAATACCACATACAAGGGAGAAATACTGCGACACTATGACCAGATACCAAACTACCAAAACATAGTGATCAAAACCAACCATATACAAGAGAGTAATACCACCATACCATAATTGGACCACATAGTAACCGAATATTACCACATACAAGGGAGAAATACCGCAACACTATACCCACACCACATAATGACCGAATATAACTACATACAAAAGCGTAATACCGCCACACCATAAACAGACCACATAGTGACTGAATACAACCACATACAAGGGAGAAATACCGTGACACTATAACCACACTACATAATGACCAAATAATACCACACACGAGGCACATATCAGTACAGCATGACTAGAGAACATATTACTACCACACAAGGACATATAATACTACAATAATGATCATTAATAAGAACTTCAATGCTAATAACGCTAATATTATCATCAGTGCCATAATGCACATGAGCGCTGTATATAGTGTATAGGTAATACAGTGCTCACCAGTGACATTATACACAGGAGCTCTGTATACAGTGTACAGTATAGGCTAAGTTCACACTTCTGTTGTTTTGCATAAATCACAATCCGTAGCCTTGAGGAATTATGGTATGCTGCAAAATATTTTGCAGGAATCCTGTTTTTCCCCATAGACTTCTATTAGTGACGGATTGCGACTGATGATGCTGTGTTGCATCCGCTGCGTCACCGTCAGTCGTTTTTTAACTGACCGCCGGGCGGGAGCAACGCAGCCTGTAACATTTTTTGAGCAGCACGATCCGTAGGATTTTGCTGCGCATGCGCTCTCTGGCTCCCTTCCCCCGTAACCAGGATAAACATCGGGTAACCAAGCAATGCGCTTTGGTTAGTTACCCGATATTTACAGTGGTTATGGGTGCAGGGAGCCAGCGCTAAGCAGTGTACGCTGGTAACCAAGATAAATATCGGGTAACCAAGCAAAAAGTGCTTTGCTTTTAGTTACCCGATATTTACCATGGATACAGTGTGCAAGGAGGCAGACACTTCCCCACTCGGCTCCTCCCCCTCCCGCACTCCGCATGTGTACACACACACACACACACTCACTTTTCCCCAGCCCTGCAGTCCCTGCGGCACTGAAGTCCTCAGCTCCACGGCCCCGCTCGGCTCCGCCCCCTCGCGCTCCGCCCCCTCCCGCACTCCGCATGTACACACGCATGTAGACACACACACTCACACACTCACCTGTCCCCAGCCATGCAGACCGCGGCACTGACGTCCTCAGGTCCGCCCTCCGAACTCTGCCCCCCGAACTCCGCCCCCACACACACAATGGAGTCCGACAAGGAAATTCTTTTCTTTGTCATCCGTTGTCATCGGTTGTACAACGCATCAGTCACATGCGTCAAGCAACGCATGTGACTGAAGCAAAACAACGGAAATGTGAACTTAGCCATAGTGTGTGTGTTAATGTAACACACTGACTTACCAGTGATGTCTCTAGCTGACTTTATTCATCTTCACATTTTCTCTTCATCCGGCGCTGACCGTCATCACTTCTTCCTGCCATGACGTGACTCTGCAGAAAATAACAGTCACCTATAGCCGATCACTCCCAGGGCACATTCCTCATTATTTCCCCAATTTCTACACCATGTCAGACTCTTGTTCCCCCATTGGAGACAGTGTCCTCAAAATTAACATATTTCATCAGTAATAATGTCCCCTAATTTGCCCCGACAGTAATTATGCCCCACGTCCCACCATAAACCAATAATGTATGTTCCTCATTCTGGCCCCATATAGTATTTATAGCCCTCATCCTGACCCCTTTTATTTAATAATGTCTGGGGAAACAAGTGGAATCAGAAGGGGTTTTTAATTGCTTCCTGCACAAAATATCCCCCCACACACTGCTCCTCTCCAAAATAGCCCCACAAAGTGCCTCTTTACAAAATGTCCCCCAAAAATTTGCCCTTTCTATAATATCTCCCCTATACTAAATCCCTGTATTAATCCCCCCCCACTCCTCATTATACTATGCTGCCTTCCACAATCCTTGATGTCTCATAATGTCACCCATTGCCCTATAATGTCCCAATTTCTTTCATAACGTCCCATAACGTGTGTGCAGGAGGACAGTGCAGTGTGTGTGCAGGAGGACAGTGCAGTGTGTGCGCAGGAGGACAGTGCAGTGTGTGCGCAGGAGGACAGTGCAGTGTGTGCGCAGGAGGACAGTGCAGTGTGTGCGCAGGAGGACAGTGCAGTGTGTGCGCAGGAGGACAGTGCAGTGTGAGCACAGGAGGACAGTGCAGTGTGAGTGCAGGAGGACAGTGCAGTGTGAGTGCAGGAGTGGGAGCAGTGTGCCTGCAGGAGGACAGTGCTGTGTGAGTGCAGGAGGAGGGAGCAGTGTGCCTGCAGGAGGACAGTCTAGAGTGAGTGCAGGAGGGGGGAGCAGGGGAGAGTCCAGCACTTGTGTCTTCTCAGGCCCCCCTGTACCTGCAATAGAAAAAGCAGAAACAGAGGGGACTCAGAGAAAGCAGCCAGAGGAGCCCTCAGTGCCCCCTCAGTGCTGCCATCCTGTGCCCTCAGTGCCCCCCAGTGCTGCCATCCTGTGCCCTCAGTGCCCCCCAGTGCTGCCATCCTGTGCCCTCAGTGCCCCCCAGTGCTGCCATCCTGTGCCCTCAGTGCCCCCCAGTGCTGCCATCCTGTGCCCTCAGTGCCCCCCAGTGCTGCCATCCTGTGCCCTCAGTGCCCCCCAGTGCTGCCAGCCTGTGCCCTCAGTGCCCCCCAGTGCTGCCAGCCTGTGCCCTCAGCGCCCTCCCCCCCCCCCGCAGTGCTGCCAGCTTATGCCCTCAGCACCCTCCAGTGCTGCCAGCTTGGGCGCTCAGCGTCTTCCAGCGCTGCCAGCCTGTGCCCTAAGCATCCCTAGGGCCAGTATGTATGCCCCACAGGCCGCCACTGTCAGTATGTAGGCTCCACAGGCCCTAGTAATGTGTATGCCCCCCCCACTGACCCCAGTAATGTTTATGCCCCTAGTAATGTGTATGCCACCCGAGTAACATGGATGCCCCCAGTGATGTCTATGTACCCCCAGTAATGTGTATAACCCCTGGTGACCTCAGTAACATATATGCCCCACCCAGTGCTGTCTATGCCCCCTGTGCTGTATTTGCCCCCAGCCATCACACAGTGCGGCCTGCACAGCCACATGCCCTGGAGGAGCTGGACGAAGACAAGCGGCGGAGGTGAGTAAGGCTGCTGCCGGCTTCCCCATATTAATACCTCTAATGTGTCTGTGTGTATGATGTGTGTATGACTGTGTGTAGATTTACATCTGTTTATGTGAATATTGTGAATTTTTCTTCAAATATATGTGTGTACTAGCTGTACTAGCGTCGGTCGGTCTCTCTCTCTGTCTGTCGGTCTCCCCCCTTTATCATACTCACAGCTCACTGGCGTCTCGCTGCACGGCATTCACACTGCTCTGGCGGCTTTTCCTCTTTTGAAAATGCCGGCCGCTCATTATTCCATCTCATATTCCCTGCTTTCCCCGCCCACCAGCACCTATGATTGGTTACAGTCAGACACGCCCCCACGCTGAGTGATAGCTGTCTCACTGTAACCAATTACAGCTGCCGGTGGGTAGGTCTATATTGTGGAGTAAAATAAATAAATAATTAAAAAAAAACGGTCCCCCCCAATTTTGATACCAGCCAGGGTAAAGCCACACGGCTGAAGGCTGGAATTCTCAGGATGGGGAGCTCCACATTATGGGGAGCCCCCCAGCCTAACAATATCAGCCAGCAGCCGCGCGGAATTGCCGAATCCATTAGATGTGCCAGTCCCGGGACTCTACCCGGCTCATCCTGAATTGACCTGGTGCGATGGCAATCGAGGTAATAAAGAGTTAATGGCAGCCCATAGCTGCCACTAAGTCCTAGGTTAATCATGGCAGGCGTCTCCCTGAGATACCTTCCATGATTAACCTGTAAGTTAAAGAAAATAAACACACACACCTGAAAAAATCCTTTATTTGGAGTAAAAGACAAAAAAAACCCACCCTCTTTCACCACTTTATTAATCCCCAAATACCCCTCCAGGTCCGACGTAATACACATGAGGTTCCACGCATCCAGCTCTGCTACATGAAGCTGACAGGAGCGGTCACAGACCAGACCGCTCTCTATCAGCTCCACGCAGCAACTGAAGTGAGCCACACGATCAGCGATGACGTCACTCAGGTTACCCGCGGCCACCGCTGGATCCTTCAACTGTTACAGCAAGTTGCCCGAGTGATTGAAGTGAGCAGCGCGATCAGCGATGACATCTCAGGTGAGTTGCGGTCTCAGATGGAGGACTCCAGCTGGCCGCGGGTAACCTGAGTGACATCACCGCTGATCGCGCTGCTCACATCAGTCACTCAGGGGATTTGCGGTCACCGGTGAGTCCTTCACGGGTGACTGCTAGCCAGGACGCGACAGACAGAGCCGCGGGATGACAATGAAGTCTGGTGAAGTTCATCCGAGTTCATTCTCATCGCTCGACTCTGTCTGTGTCTGCTGTCAGCGGGCATGTAGCAGACCTGAATTGACGGGGAACGCACTGCAAAAATGCATGCAAAACACCTGGAAAATGCATCCAAAATGCATGCGTTTTGGATGCATTTTTTTTTTTTTTTTACAAACAGTGTTTACATTTGTCCAGTCTGCCAGAGGGTGTATTCTTTTCCGCACTGCGCACATACCAAGCTGAGGTCACACTGGCATATCACATGTGATGCGATATGCTAATGACCCTCGGCTCCTGCTGTTCTATGAGCGTGAGCCATTACACTGTGATCTGATCCTGCAATCGGATCACAGCTGAGGAGGAGAGGGAGGGATTAAGGATGTCGTGCGTTCAGTTGGGATGAGTCCTGAGCCACGCTGTCTTTTTAAAGGCGACTGGATCAGCGGACGAGAGCACCCACTGACCCCTGTGTCTCCACAGGAGAGCACCCACTGACCCCTGTGTCTCCACAGGAGAGCACCCACTGACCCCTGTGTCTCCACAGGAGAGCACCCACTGACCCCCGTGTCTCCACAGGAGAGCACCCACTGACCCCTGTGTCTCCACAATTGGAACAATCAGAACAGTAAGTCGCCTGTATTCACTAATTCCTCCCATTAACCAAAAGCACAGTATTACAGATATTTTATCTAAAAGAGCGGATCTGTCATGAAGTCTGCAGTTTTGTATATGGGGCAGATTTATGGGACAGATCTGCTTTTAAACAGAATTTTGTGGTCTAAAATATTCTAGTTTAAAAGTAACACTGCCAAGTTTGCATTTATATTTTAATTTACTACTTAGAAATAAATCTATGTATATTTTTTTAATTATTGTTTCTAAAACAATGATTGTCACTGCTGACTGGGCGTGATTAGAGGTGTGGCCATGGGCGTGGCTTAAAAATTTGCAAACTATATCCCTCTTTACATTCTTTCAAAGTTGGGAGGTATGCTGTAGAGTGTAAGCTCTTATGGTCAGCAGTGTCCTCTCTATACTGTAGAGTGTAAGCTCTTATGGTCAGCAGGGTCCTCATTCTCCTGCAGAGTGTTATTGTGGCACCCCAGGGTTGCCACAGTAACAACACAAAGGGTTAACTCCCCACACACAACACCAAAACCTCCTGGCCAGAAGGGGGAGACCAAGCTGCTTCCCTGTATATTCTGGTGGAGGGAGGAAATGGTCAGAAGTAGTTTCAGTTTGGAAGTTCAGTGCAGAGCACTGAGGAGACAGGATCTCTGCAGGTTGGAAGCTGGCTTTAGCTCGCCTCAGGATCCACTGACCAATTCCAGGCCTAGCTGAGGGTCTGAGGAAAGGAGAAAGCGTACACAGAGGAACATTCCTGGGAGGCAGAGCATTGCAGAGCTCATCCCCAGTGGAGCACACAGAACGGATGCTGGATCCGAGACTGCAGGTTACATACTGCACAGTGAACACCAGAGAAGTGAGGATTCCACATTCTCTATCTGTACCACAGACACAAGCAACAAGCGCAGAGTTCAGGAACATACTAGTAAGGACTCGAGTTGCCTGTCAGGTCGGTACCGAGGAGCACAGAGCCAGCTGCATAGTTCACGCAGCAGCAGGGCCACAGACACACAGTGCAGGCAAGGAAGCCAAAACGGCCCGGCTGGGTGGGAGAAACCCTGAACCCCTCACAGACTCCGTGGACAGTACTCTGCTGAATAACATCATCAGTAAAAGACAAAGAAACTGCAAAACCGTGAGTCTGCCTGTTTATTGTGCTCGTGTCCTGCACTCCCCCCATAGACTAACATACTGCCCCGGGGAAAAGGCTCTACCCGTGGGGAGCCGTCCCATCTCAAGCTGCCTTCCATCACCCCGGAGGTTCTGCAGCAGCGGTGGTCATCTCTGATCACATTCCACGGGTGGCGTCACGAACATAACCCCCCCCTTTTATTGTGGAACCAGGGAGCACAGACCGGGTCACGACACCGTGATCCCCTTTCCAGAAGCGACCCCTTGGCCCGGTTCTGGGTATCTCCTTAACCCCTGGCGACACAACTTTGGCGTCACGAACAGGATGCGGACTGGACCCGGCTGCAACCCGGGTGACGTGCGCCGGTAAAGACTTATTGCATCGCATAAAAGACTTGCACTGTGAATTGTTGCAACAAAGAACGGACTTTAAACTTTGCAAAGATACCTGGAAAAATCCAAAATTATCATTGGTAACATTTTCCAGGCGCCATCTTTAATCACGCCATTACCTGCTACGCGCGGGAAAACATCGCGCCTAAACTAAGACTCCGCCCACCGCTTGCAGAGGAGGTGCGCTCGGTGCTGCGACCCGAACGAAAACGCAGAAAAGTGTCCCAGGCTTGCTGTCAAGAAGACTGGTGAAATTAACTAAGGGGGCGCAAAGATGTCGCAGCAGGGAGACGCTGTTGTACCCGGAGGTGCAGCGGCACCTATCATGCCGTTCCTGATGCCGTACACCCCGGGTGCAGTGTGGCTGCCGCAGTACTCAGGTGAGCCCAACACACTTAATTACTTTATCGGAAAGCTAAAAATCTACTACAGCATGTACCCCCTGACAGAAGCTCAGCGTGTTGGTATGCTTATGGGACAGTTAACTGGCAATGCCCAGCGGGAGGTTACATCCTGGCCGGACGATGCAAAAGACACTGTAGAGCATATAATAGCTGGACTAAAAGCAGCTTTTGAATCCACTGCTGGCAGCCGGGCTAAAATGAGGTTCTTTGGATGCAAGCAAAAACCTAGAGAGAGCGCAAGAGACTTTGCCTTAAACTTGCAGGAGGCGCTCAGAGCACTTAAATTAGCAGAACCTGCCTTAGCCCCTGGAGCAGATAAGCTGCTGATAGACCAATTCCTGGATGGACTCTCATCCCCTTCCCACCGGGGACAACTGAGCATGATGGTGATCCAGGATCCAGGACTAACATTTGCCCAGCTAAAGGATAGAGCCATCCGCCTCCAGCAGGTGGAGGAGCCGCAGGATATAGACTCTGTTCAACACCTTACAGTGGCACCCCAGCAGCCAGTAGTGCCAGTGACATCGGCCATGTCAGCCGCTGCTGCTAACCACCTGGAGCCGATCACTAATGAGGCTCTACATCAAAAGCTTGAAGCCCTTACAGACACTGTTGCTTCCATGGCTAGAATCGTCCAGGAGCTGCGTGGATCCAAGTCTGCACCCAAGATTGAGCTGGCGACCAGCAAGGAGGATGTCCCATGGATGAGGCCTAGGAGATACCAAGCGACGAGAGGACGACCCAGCGACCGCTACCAGCCGGATGGACAGCCCATTTGCCGCCGTTGCAATGAGCCAGGTCACTTTGCCCGTGAATGTGCTTTAAATGGGGATCCCCTGGGGAGGCGGGCCGCTCCTCAGGAATGAACTCTCAAGGTCCTTCACCCTGGCACGACAAGTATGTGGGGGGACGTCCAGTCATCCCCATCGTGCTGGATGGCATTCCACTCAACGCCTTGCTGGACACTGGTTCCCAAATATCATCAATTCCGCATGTCCTTTATAAGAGGTACTGGGCTGATTCAGACGTTAGCAGTGGTCCATCTAATGTTGCATTGAATATATGGGCTAGCAATGGTGAATTAGTACCACAGGTTGGTTTCAGAGAAATGACCATTAAGATTGGGAGAGTAGAATTGCAGAATCAGGGTATTATCATTGTTGATGTTGACCGACGAGAACGTGAACCAACTTTGCTGCTAGGAATGATTGTAATTGAAAATTGTTTTGCAGAGGTAATTACTGTCTTGCAGCAGATCGCCGAGACTGCCAAACCTGGGCAACAGAGAGTCCTGCAGAAGGAAATTAAAGCCTTGATGCTGAAGCAGCAGGTAGAAATGTCAGGAGGTGAAATTGGCAGTGCAAGGGTAAGTGACCCAATACCTATTGTAATTCCTCCCAAAACGGAAATGCTGGTCTGGTGTAGAGCTGCAATAGGCATCAGAGGGCGAGACTATCAGGCCCTGGTAGAACCCGTGTACTCAGACAGTAGGCCCACTGTACTGACGGCCAGAGGAATAGTTGAGGTACATCGGGGAAGAGTGCCAATACGCCTTCTAAATTGTGGGGAAGATGAGGTCACCCTACCAAAGTATGCTACCATGGCTAAGCTATATACGGTTGATAACAACGCCATCACCACCGTTGAGCCCTTGAAGCCGTCAAATCAGGCGGAGGACAATGGCTCAGAGGGAAAGCTGGAGGATTGGTGCCAAAAGCTACATGTAGGCACCGATTCTACACCCTCCCATCAAAAGCATGGAGTATACAGGGTAGTGAAAGAATATGAACAAATATTCAGCAAACACCCATTAGACTTTGGGCAGATCAAAGGGGTAGAGCACACTATACCCACAGGTAACCATCCACCCATAAAGGAGAGGCATAGACCAGTACCACCGGCTCACTACCAATGCGCCAAAGACATGCTCAAAGAAATGAAAGGAGCAGGGGTAATAAGAGACAGTTGTAGCCCCTGGGCAGCCCCACTAGTGCTAGTTAAGAAAAAAGATGGGACCATGAGGATGTGTGTAGACTACCGACAGATCAACCGCATTACACACAAGGATGCATACCCATTACCTAGGATAGAAGAGTCATTGGCTGCATTAAAATCCGCTACTTACTTTTCCACCCTAGATCTGACTAGTGGGTATTGGCAAGTTCCTGTGGCAGAGGCTGATAAGGAGAAGACAGCGTTCACCACGCCGATGGGCCTCTGTGAGTTCAATTGTATGCCGTTTGGACTCTGCAACGCGCCTGGTACCTTCCAGCGAATGATGGAGTGCTGCCTAGGACATAAGAACTTTGAAACTGTCCTCCTGTACCTGGATGACGTCATAGTCTACTCCAAGACCTATGAACAGCATCTACAAGACCTGGCGGAAGTGTTTGAAGCCTTATCCGGATACGGAATGAAAATCAAGCCATCCAAGTGTCACCTTCTAAAGCCAAGGGTACAGTACCTGGGACATGTCGTGAGCTCAGAAGGGGTAGCACCAGATCCTGAAAACGTTACCGTGATCAGAGATTGGCCGAGACCCACTAGCGTGAAAGAGGTGAGGCAATTCCTGGGACTGGTGGGCTACTATAGAAGATTTATAAAAGGGTTCACGAAGCTAGCAGCACCCCTACAAGACATCCTGGTAGGACAGTCAAAGAAGTCTGCAGCCAGAAATCCTCCTTTCCAGTGGAGTGATGAGAGAGAAGAGTCCTTTAAGAAGTTGAAGTGGGCACTGACAGGAGAAGAGATCCTGGCATATCCAGATTACCATCAACCCTTCATTTTGTACACGGATGCCAGCAACGTAGGACTGGGAGCCGTATTGTCTCAAAAGCAGGAAGGCAAGGAGAAAGTTATTGCCTTTGCAAGCAGGAAGCTCCGGCCTACAGAAAGAAACCCAGAGAATTACAGCTCCTTCAAGTTAGAACTACTGGCAGTAGTTTGGGCTGTAACAGAGCGTTTCAAACACTACCTGGCAGCTGCAGAATTTACCATCTTTACTGACAACAATCCGTTGACCCACCTGGATTCTGCAAAACTAGGTGCGCTGGAACAGCGATGGATAGCCCGACTGTCAAACTACAACTTTGTCATCAAGTACAGGGCAGGCCACAAGAATGGGAATGCAGATGCCTTATCCCGGATGCCACACTCGGGGGACGTGGAAGAGGAACCGGAGGGACTGGAAGAAATTGAGCTGCCGGCCTTTCACCGTCCTAAGGTGGGACAGTATCAACCGAGTGTCTACCAAAAACAACAGCAGGCAACTCTCAACCCATTAGCACACCACGGATGGGCTGACACCCAAGACAGCGATCCAGCTGTGAAGCTAGTGAAAGAACTGCTTACACAACAAGGTGCATACCCTAATCAGAATGCCCCAGCTGAGACACATCATCTCTGGAAAGAGAGAGGTAAATTGTTCCTGTACCAAGGGAAGCTCTGTAGAAGGCACACCAATCCAAAAACACATGAGTTGGTCTGGCAGATCATCGTGCCCAAGAGAGACGTCAAGATGGTTCTGGAAGCTTATCACGACGGTGCTGGTCATTTTGGTTGGAAAAAGTTGGAAGTGCTCTTAAGAGAAAGATTCTACTGGGTTGGCATGAGAAAATCAATTGAAGATTGGTGTAGAAAATGCGGACCGTGCAACCTCAGAAGAAAGGATCAACAGAACCAGAGAGCTCCACTCCAGTCCATAGTAACCAAGCAACCACTCGAGCTAGTCGCATTAGACCACGTCAAGTTGTCACCAAGCCGGTCCGGCTATGTCTATGCCTTAACCATCGTGGACCATTACTCACGCTTCTTAGTGGTGGTACCCGTGAAAGACCTTACAGCTAGAACAGCAGCTAAAGCATTCCAGACGTACTTTTGCAGACCCCATGGTTACCCAGAACAAGTCCTTGCAGATCAAGGTCCAGCTTTCGAATCACAGATCTTCCAAGAATTCTGCAACATGTATGGCTGTAAAAAGATCCGCACAACAGCATACCATCCCCAAACAAATGGCTTATGTGAGAAGATGAACCATATTGTGATTGACCTGTTGAAGACCTTACCAGAGTCAGAAAGAAATCAATGGCCAGAGAAATTGCCAGACTTGGTGGACTTGTACAATCATGTCCCGGTGAGTTCTACAAACTGCACCCCCGCTTACCTTATGCGTGCAAGGCCCGGTAAACTGCCAATTGATTTAGATATGGGAATTCTGAAGCCAGATGCAGAAGTTCAAGAATCCAATTGGGATACCCTACGTCAGCAGCAGTATCGCCAAGTACAAGAGTGCGTAGAGAAAAGTCTCCAACAAGCTAGGGGAAGACAAGAGAGAAACTTCAACCAGCATGCTCTAGCAACCCCATTGCAACCTGGTGACCAAGTTCTCAAGAGGAAACGGCGCACAAACAAATTGGATAATCAGTGGGAAACCACCCCATATACAGTCTTACCATCAAGTATGGACAATCCCAAAGTGTGTCTCATCAGTAAAGATGAAGGAAGGACATCAGCTGTCGTGTCAAGAGATCAACTCAAACCGTGTCCTGAAACCCTGAAGACACCAGAAGTCACCTTACCCATACAGGTACAACCTGTCAAGAAGGAAGAAGATGTATTCCATACAGTCTTAGGAGATTTCCCAAAAACATGGCCAAATTACTATGGAGCAGTAGTAGTCCCAATGATTGCCTTCCCTCAAGTGGTGGAACCACAATCAGAACCCGTACCACAAGAAGTCTCAAGACAAGAAGAACTGGAAGTCGAAACCGTAGAGGAAGAACAGATTCCTGGTCCCAGTGAGCTTGCCAGTCCTACAGTCAGTCCACCATCCTCACAAGTACCAGAAACACCAAATAGGTACACTTCCACCCACACCATTATGCTAAGTACACCCAGTACACCAGCAGTACGCAGGTCACAGCGTAGTACTCAGGGTCAGATACCAGCAAGATATAAAGACTAATGTGGAATTGCATATAAAATGTACATATGTTATAATGTTTATATGAAAAACCGTAACAGTTTAGTGTACAGAAAAGGTGAGAGAAGAGTGGTGTAAGGTGGCAGCCCGGAGAGTTACAACTTGATCACATGTTGGTGGCCCGAGGGCCGTGAGGCCTACTGCACTTATGACCAGAGTAGAGACACCTTTAAGAAGTGTTTGTTGATTGAAATGTTTATTTAATTGCAACGTTAAGACCAAAAGCCCAGTACCTACAGAGACTATACTGTATGAACACTTACATATTTTTGAACATTTTGGACTCTTTTTGAGCTTTAAGGTTTTTGTATTTTTCCTTTTGAGACTCTGTATTTATATATACACTTATTGTTGATAACTTGTTTGTTTGTTTCACAGTCCCGGAGTACTGTTCTTCACTAAGGGGGAATGTGGCACCCCAGGGTTGCCACAGTAACAACACAAAGGGTTAACTCCCCACACACAACACCAAAACCTCCTGGCCAGAAGGGGGAGACCAAGCTGCTTCCCTGTATATTCTGATGGAGGGAGGAAATGGTCAGAAGTAGTTTCAGTTTGGAAGTTCAGTGCAGAGCACTGAGGAGACAGGATCTCTGCAGGTTGGAAGCTGGCTTTAGCTCGCCTCAGGATCCACTGACCAATTCCAGGCCTAGCTGAGGGTCTGAGGAAAGGAGAAAGCGTACACAGAGGAACATTCCTGGGAGGCAGAGCATTGCAGAGCTCATCCCCAGTGGAGCACACAGAACGGATGCTGGATCCGAGACTGCAGGTTACATACTGCACAGTGAACACCAGAGAAGTGAGGATTCCACATTCTCTATCTGTACCACAGACACAAGCAACAAGCGCAGAGTTCAGGAACATACTAGTAAGGACTCGAGTTGCCTGTCAGGTCGGTACCGAGGAGCACAGAGCCAGCTGCATAGTTCACGCAGCAGCAGGGCCACAGACACACAGTGCAGGCAAGGAAGCCAAAACGGCCCGGCTGGGTGGGAGAAACCCTGAACCCCTCACAGACTCCGTGGACAGTACTCTGCTGAATAACATCATCAGTAAAAGACAAAGAAACTGCAAAACCGTGAGTCTGCCTGTTTATTGTGCTCGTGTCCTGCACTCCCCCCATAGACTAACATACTGCCCCGGGGAAAAGGCTCTACCCGTGGGGAGCCGTCCCATCTCAAGCTGCCTTCCATCACCCCGGAGGTTCTGCAGCAGCGGTGGTCATCTCTGATCACATTCCACGGGTGGCGTCACGAACATAACCCCCCCCTTTTATTGTGGAACCAGGGAGCACAGACCGGGTCACGACACCGTGATCCCCTTTCCAGAAGCGACCCCTTGGCCCGTTTCTGGGTATCTCCTTAACCCCTGGCGACACATTATCTCTTATGGTCAGCGGGGTCCTCTCTGTCCTGTAGAATCTAAGCTCTTATGGTCAGCGGGGTCCTCTCTATACTGTAGAGTGTAAGCTCTTCTGATCAGTGGGGTCTTCTTTCTCTCTGTCTTCTTTCCCCCCATTTACATTTTCTGAGCAATTACAAGTTTCCCAATATTGGGATTCATGCAAATTTGTTTGCAGTTGTCCATTCGGAAAGTCTTTTAGAATCATCCAGCCGCTCTGCTCCATTAGAGGCCTGAAATAGCTAAAAAAAAGTGCTTGAAGTCCACTTCTTCATTTGTATTTAAAAACGACTTTGCGGTTGCTACATTCAGGCTTTTGAATCTTTTTTATCTTCAGGTTTCCATACATGACAAGCGTTTAACAGAAGTGACCGGATCATTCTTCTGGCATTTTCTCCTGTGAAGCCGCTGTATACTTTACAATAGAAGTAACTAAGAACGCAAAAAAAAATCCCAAAGTCACCTGAGTGTTTTTACCTAATTTTAGAGTATTATTACTTACTTAATGGATTGAAAAGAAAACGAGAAAAAAATGGCCACAAGAAACACTTAAAAAATTGTTGAAACAATGTTAACAGACAACGATTTAGAGGAACCGTCAGCAAAACGCTGCGTTAAATGTAAAGAAGATGGTAACAAAAAAGTGCAAGGACCAAAAAATGCCAAGAATTGTCACATAGAAGAATTCCGGAAGCGGTTTCCAGGAAAATCTTTTCGTATTTGAACTGTTAACAAAACACAGTGTGAACTTATCCATACATTTAAACAGTGCGGCTCCAGGACTGAGGCGGAGGAGCTCCTGAGCCCCGCACCACAAGGCTGTCATCACCGGGGCCGGTCAGAAGAAGAGGACACTCAGGTACTGGGTAAACGCTCCTGAGGAGCCAAACATGACAATGAGAATCATTTTAGATGCAGGGGCCATCGTGTGGAAGCAGCGGTGTTACTTTACAAAGGACATTATCAGGCAGTGGAGGATGTTATGGAGAAAATTGATTGGGACATTATTGGGCAATGGGGGGACATTATTGGGCAATGGGGGGACATTATTGAGAAATTTGGAACATAATGGGGCAATTTGGGACATGATGTGGCAATGTGGGACATTATGGGGCAATGGGGAACATTATGGTGCAATGTGGAACGTTTTTGGGCAATGGGGTACATGAAAGGGCAATGTGGGACATTATTGGGCAATTTGGGACATTATGGGGTAATGTGGGACATTATGAAACAAATAAGAACATTGTAGGGCATTGGTGGACATTATGGGGCAAGAAGGGACATAATGAGGCAATTAGGAAGGAGACAGTGAATGGATAATATAGTATAACTAGAAGGTGGTCCGATTCTAACGCATCGGGTATTCTAGAATTTATTGTGTAGTTAATGTATGATTTTTGTTATATATATATATAGATGTTGTGTGTTGTTGCCAGTGTTTGTGTAGGGTGCTGTACATGTTCTGGGTGTTGTCTGGGTGTGGGGGGGGGGGGGTGAGCGAGCGGTGTTGTTTGTGTGTTGCGTTGTGTGTGTTGCGTTGTTTGTGGAGTGCTGTGTGTCTGCAGCGTTGTGTGTGTAAGATGCTGTGTGTGTTGCGCGGTTTGTGTGGGTGTGGCTGTGGGGTGCGTGTGTGTGTTTTGGGGGAGGTATGTTTTATGCAATGTGTGTGTCAGGTTTCCAGGTTTTCCAGTTCTCTTTTGAATGAGCTTGCCCTCAGTTAACATGGAGTTTTAAGGTTCTGTTGCCCTACTTCCTGTCCAGCTGCTTAAAAGGCCGCCTCTCAGCCCAGTCCAGTGCCTGAGTATACTGCTTGCTGTGTGCTCCTGCTTTGCTGCTGCTAATCCTGATTGCTTTTGGATCCTCCTAAAGACTACCGACCGACCGACTCTGGACCTTACCCGGTTTCTCAAGCTGTGCCCGGATTCCGTCTGCCATCTTCGGTCAGCACTCTGCCCGGTTCTCTCTGGTTCGTAACCACTCTGGACAATCATCCCGTACGGACACTCCTGGACTTTTACCGCTTGCCCCTTGTGTCCCGGCTGCTGCGCATTTAGGCCTTCCGGGGTGATTGCCGGACAGTCCCTGTATAGGGGTTCGCTCTGGTGGTCTCCCTGGGGGAGTCCGGTGCGTGGCCCTGGGAATTCCCTCCGCTCCGTTTCGGGAAGGTATTGTGTGTATTTGTATTGCTGTGTTTGTTCCGTTGTTATCTACCGTGGTTACAGATTATAAAACATCTTGTATCAAAAACTCGTCTCTGCTGATCATTGCCCTACGCTATCGAAATCCTCAGAACATATAATAAGTATTACAGTGTGTGTTGTGCGGTATGTGTGTGTATTTGTGTGTGCCACGGTGTTTGTGTGTTGGGTGTTGTGTGTTTGCGGCGTTGTCTGTGTGTGTGGGTGTCTGTGTAGGGCGGTGTTTGTGGTTCCCAGTGTGTGTGGTGTGTTGTGCGGTGCGTGTGTGGCGGTGTGTGTGTGTTTTGGGGGGAGGTGTGCACCCCCCATCGTGGTCCACCCCCCCATGCTGCACCCCCCATCATGCTCCATCCCCCATGCTGAGCACCCCCCATCGTGCTCCATCCCCCATGCTGTGCACCCCCATCGTGCTCCATTCCCCATGCTGCGCACCCCCCATCGTGCTCCATGCCCCATGCTGCGCACCCCTTATCGTGCTCTACCCCACATGCTGCGCATCCCCCATCGTGCTCCATCCCCCATGCTGCGCACCCCCCATCGTGCTCCATCCCCCATGCTGCGCACCCCCCCATCGTGCTCCATTCCCCATGCTGCGCACCCCCCATCGTGTTTCATCCCCCTATTCTGAGCACCCCCATTGTGCTCCATCCCCCACGCTGCACCCCCCATCGTGCTCCATCCCCCATGCTGCACTCCCCATCGTGCTCCATCCCCCATGCTGCAACCCCCATCATGCTCTATCCCCCATGCTGCGCACCCCCCATCGTGCTCCATCCCCCATGCTGCGCACCCCCCTTTGTGTTTCATCCCTCCATTCTGGGCACCCCCCATCGTGCTCCATCCCCCACGCTGCACCCCCCATCGTGCTCCATCCCCCATGCTGTACTCCCCATCGTGCTCCATCCCCCATGCTGCACCCCCATTGTGCTCCATCCCCCATGCTGCACACCCCCCATCGTGCTCCATCCCCCATGCTGCGCATCCCCCATCGTGCTCCATCCCCCATGCTGCGCACCCCCCATCGTGCTCCATCCCCCATGCTGCGCACCCCCCATCGTGCTCCATTCCCCATGCTGCGCACCCCCCATCGTGTTTCATCCCCCTATTCTGAGCACCCCCATTGTGCTCCATCCCCCACGCTGCACCCCCCATCGTGCTCCATCCCCCATGCTGTACTCCCCATCGTGCTCCATCCCCCATGCTGCACCCCCATCGTGCTCCATCCCCCATGCTGCACACCCCCCATCGTGCTCCATCCCCCATGCTGCACCCCCCATCGTGCTCCATCCCCCATGCTGCGCACCCCCCATCATGTTTCATCCCCCCATTCTGGGCACCCCCCATCTTGGTCCACCCCCCATGCTGCACCCCCCATCGTGCTCCATCCCCCATGCTGCGCACCCCCCATCGTGCTCCAACCCCCATGCTGCGCACCCCCCATCGTGCTCAATCCCCCATGCTGCGCACCCCCCATCATGCTCCATCCCCTATGATGCGCACCCCCCATTGTGCTCCATCCCCCATGCTGCGCACCCCATCGGTGCTCCATCCCCCATGCTGCACTCCCCATCGTGCTCCATCCCCCATGCTGCACTCCCCATCGTGCTCCATCCCCCATGCTGCAAACCCCTCAGAGAGGAGTATAATAGGAGGATTATAATAGGAGGAGTATAATGGGAGGAGTAGTCCTGGGGAAAGAGGAGTATAATGGGAGGAGTAGTCCTGGGGAAAGAGGAGTATAATGGAAGGAGTAGTCATGGGGAAAGAGTATAATGGGAGGAGTAGTCCTGGGGGGAGATGTACAGGTGCCCAACGTGTGCGGGCGTGTGGCCTATCGGGCATCATGTGCGGAGGCGTGGCCTAGCGGGCATCGTGTGAGGGGACGTGGCCTAGTGGGCATCATGTGGGGGGGCGTGGGCTAGCGGGCATCGTGAGGGGGGCGTGGCCAAGCGGGCATCCCGTGCGGGGGGAGTGGCCTAGCGGGCATCGCGTGCGGGGGGCGGGCCTGGCCAAACAGGTAATCCATGCGGGGGGTGGGGCCAGGCCGAGCCCAGCGGCCAATCTGACCGTTGTCACTGTAAGGACACAATTTTTTAGCAAGACAGACAGACAGACAGACAGAATAAGGCAATTTATAGTATAATGAGGAGCTGGGGGGACTTTATGCAGAGATGTAGTACGGGGGAAATATTATAGAAATTGCAGGTTTTGGGAGGACATTATGGAAAGGGGCACTTTGTAGAGCTATTTTGGAGAGGAGCAGTGTGTGGGGGGATATTTTGTGCAGGAAGCAATTAACAACCCTTCTGATTACCCTTGTTTCTCTTAGCTAAAAAAAGACCCTGTATTAACCTCTGGGGCTGGCATCATTCCAGCGCTGTCCGTAATTGCGATTTGTGGCTTATGTTACATTGTGACATCACAGGAGCCCCACGTCCAATCACTGCCAGCTTCTGTCTCCCCACCTTAGGAATGAACAATCATTTGGGGGAACATAGGGGCCCAGTATGGGAGACTTTATTAAATAAAGGGGGCCAAGATGGGAGATATTATTACTATATGCGACCAAAGTGAAGAACATACATTATTGGTTGATGGTGGCAAATGGTAGACATAATTACTGTAGGGGCAAATTAGAGGACATTATTACTGCTGTAATATAATATAATTTTGAGGATACTGTCTTCCATGGGGGGAACACAAGTTTGACATAGTGTAGAAATTGGGGAAAAAGTGAGGAATGTGCTCTGGGAGTGATCGGCTATAGGTGACTGTGTTATTTTCTGTAGAGTCACATCAAAGCAGGAAGAAGTGATGGCGGTCAATGCCAGATGAAGAAAAAATGAAGATGAATAACTTCAGCTAGAGAGGTCACTGGTAAGTAGAGATGAGCGAACCGGTCGCGGTTCGGCTCGAGTTCAGTTCGCCGGACGGAGGTCTCGTTCGAGTTCGGTTCGGCAAACCGGTTCGGCGAACCACTCGAACCGCACAGGAAACAATGGGAGGCAATCACAAACACATAAAAACACCTAGAAAACACCCTCAAAGGTGTCCAAAAGGTGACAAACAACTCACAACACAACACAAACACATGGGAAAGTGACAAGGACATATACTCATGCGAAAACAAAACAGCTGGACGAGGAAAAAGAGGAGGAGACACAGAGATAGGCATGGCATGCCCTTCTAAAATCATCTAAAACACTGCAAGGTGACTCCAAGTTGAGTCTCCCTTTTTTTCCAAAAATTGGGCCACACACACCCCAACAGTGGCAGCACTTGTGCCCTAGTTGTACACTTCACGGCTAGATTTGCATCAAGCACATTCAAAAATACGCCACCCTTAACCGTCCCCAGGATGACACCGGGGTAGGTAGCAAAGTCTTTCCTGATCCCAGCTCTGTGCATCTTGGATCATTTTTAAAAACACAGCAAGGGTTACTCCAAGAAGAGTCTCCCTTTTTTCCAAAAATTAGGCCACACAGACACCCCATCAGTGGCAGCACTTGTGCCCTAGTTGTACACTTCACAGCTAGATTTGCATCAAGCACATTCAAAAATCCGCCATCCATAACCGTCACCAGGATGACACCGGGGTAGGTAGCAAAGTCTTTCCTGATCCCAGCTCTGTGCATCTTGGATCATTTTTAAAAACAATGTAAGCAAGGGATACTCCAAGCGGAGTCTCCCTTTTTTCCAAAAATTGGGCCACACACACACCCACCCCTTCAGTGGCAGCAGTTGTGCCCCAGTTGTACACTTCACAGCTAGATTTGCATCAAGCACATTCAAAAATACGCCATACTTAACCGTCCCCAGGATGACCCCGGGGTAGGTAGCAAAGTCTTTCCTGATCCCAGCTCTGTGCATCTCTGATCATTTTTAAAAACAATGTAAGCAAGGGTTACTCCAAGCGGAGTCTCCCTTTTTTCCAAAAATTGGGCCACACACACACCCACCCCTTCAGTGGCAGCACTGTGCCCCAGTTGTACACTTCACAGCTAGATTTGCATCAAGCACATTCAAAATACACAAGCATTTACTCTCCCCAGGATGACACAGGGGTAGTAAATTCCTTGTGGATCCATGACTTGTTCATTTTGATGAACGCTAGTCTGTCCACATTGTCACTGGACAGACGTGTGCGCTTATCTGTCAGCACACACCCAGCAGCACTGAAGACACGTTCAGAGACAACGCTGGCAGCTGGACACGACAAAATCTCCAAGGCGTAAGTGGAGAGCTCTGGCCATTTTTCAAGATTTGAAGCCCAAAATGAGCAAGGCTCCATTTGCAAAGTCATGGCATCGATGTTCATTTGGAGATACTCCTGTATCATCCTCTCCAGCCGTTGACTATGTGTCAGACTTGTTGTCTCTGGTGGCCTTGCAAAGGATGGTCTAAAAAAATTATGAAAAGATTCAATAAAATTGCCGTTACCAGCACCAGATACGGTGCTACTGGTACAGGTAGACTGTTGAAGATGACGAGACCGTCCCATGTTTGTCAAGTTACAACTGGGAGATTCACTCCGTGCACCACGGTTGTTTGGTGGAAAAGCCGAGCTAAGATCGAGTAACAGCTTCTGCTGATACTCCTGCATACGTGCGTTCCTTTCTATGGCTGGAATTATGTCACAAAATTTGGACTTGTACCGGGGATCTAATAGTGGGGCAAGCCAGTAATCATCATCACTTCGAATTTTGACAATACGAGGGTCATGTTGGAGGTAGTGCAGCAAGAAGGCGCTCATGTGTCTTGCGCAGCAATGCGGCCAAGTCCACGCTGTGTTTGTGGCATAGAGGTGCTAACCGTTCTTTCTTCCTCTGACATCTTCCCCAAACCTCTTTCAACAGAAATTTGACCAAGGTCTCCCTCATCCGCTGAGTCTTCCATGTCCATGGACAGTTCGTCCTCCATTTCTTCATGTTCTCCTGCACCTTCCTTAGCATTTTGCCTGCTACTATGCACCCTTGTTGATCCCTGTCCGACAAGGTCCCATGCCTGCCGCGTTGGTGAAGAAGGAACGTCTGGACCTTGGTGATGTTGTTGTGTCTTGCGCATATGAATCCTCCTGTAGTTCCTCCCCTTCCTGTTGTCCCACCCCCTGACTCCGAATAGTGTTTAGCGTGTGCTCCAGCATGTAAATGACTGGAATTGTCATGCTGATAATGGCATTGTCAGCGCTAAACATATTCATCGCCATGTCGAAACTGTGCAGAAGGGTGCATAGGTCCTTGATCTGAGACCACTCCATCAGGGTGATCTGCCCCACCTCTGCATCTCGTTGGACCAGGCTATACGTCATGACGTATTGCATCAGGGCTTGACGGTGCTGCCACAGTCGCTGTAACGTGGAGAGTTGAATTCCAGCGTGTCGGCACATCGCATTTCAGGCGATGAACCGGCAGGCCAAAAGACTTCTGGAGCGATGCAAGTCGCTCAGCTGCGGCGCTTGAACGGCAGAAGTGAGCAGACAGTTTTCGTGCCCTGTGCAGAAGGCCATCTAGGCCGGGATAGTGTGTTAAAAATTGCTGGACAACAAGGTTCAACACGTGAACCATACAAGGCACGTGTGTCACCTTGCCCAGGTGAAGGGCCGCACCCAGGTTTGCAGCATTGTCGCACAGGCTGCAGGTTGTGTGGAGACAACCATTTATTAAACTCAGTCTCCAGAGCTGCCCACAACTCAGTCGCTGTGTGACTCTTATTTCCAAAACATTTCAAGCTAAAGACCGCCTGATGCCGTTGCGCTCTGCTGCCAGCATAGTAATGAGGGGTGCGTGATTCCTTCTGCGCAGTTAGAACGCTGGTGGCCTGACCAGGCAGGCTTGGGGCGGAGGTGGAGGACCCAGACTAGGTGGATGATGCAGAAGCAGTGGCGGAACTTGGACAGACAGAGGATTGACACACAAATCGTGGGGACGGCAAGACTTGTGCAGCAGACCCTTCACCATCTATCACCATAGTTACCCAGTGCCCAGTCAGCGACATGTAACGTCCCTGTCCATGCTTACTGATCCAAGTATCGGTGGTGAAATGCACCCGTTCACACACAGAGTTTCTCAAGGAAGCGGTGATGTTGTGTGCGACATGCTGGTGTAGCGCAGGCACACCTTTCTTAGAGAAGTAGTGGCGACTGGGCATCTGGTACTGGGGCACAGCGACAGACATAACGTCTCTAAAATCCTGTGTGTCCACCAGGCGGAAAGGCAGCATTTCGGTAGCCAAGAGCTTACAGAGGGATAAAGTCAACCTCTTAGCTTTGTCATGGGTCGCAGGAAATGGCCTTTTATTTGTCCACATCTGAGGGACAGAGATCTGGCTGCTGTGTGTAGACCGGGGTGAGTAGGGTGTCCCTGGAAAAATGCAGGTTTGTGAGGAAAGTGCAGGCGTAGACATGATGTTGCCGTCATCCAACGTTGGTGCTATCGATGTCTGAGAGAGCTGTACACACGCATTTGTTTCCCCTTCCAAACCAACTGACGACCTACCAAGCAAACTTCCTGTTGCGGTTACAGTGGTGGAAGTTGTGCGTGGAAAACCAGGTGTGACAGCTGTCCCCACAGTCCTAGAAGATGAAGAGCGCGTGGATGCACTGGAAGGGGCAGGCGGTGGATGGTCCGCTCCGCTTTGCCGCATTGCAGCACGGTGAGCTTCCCACTGGGACATATGATATTTATTCATGTGACGATTCATGGAAGAAGTTGTCAAACTCCTGAGGTTTTGCTCTCTATTAACAGAATCACGAGAAATTTTACATATCACATGATTTGGGCGATCTTTTGCTATGTCAAAAAAGGTCCAGGCTAGGCAAGGTTTAGAGGGCATGTGACCTGCTGAGCCCCCCCGACTAGTGCTCAGAGGCAGAGTGGTGGCTGAGGATGCAGTTGTAGACGTGCTACCAGTACTACTCCTCTGTCCAGGAAGGCGCAAGGTAACTTCGTCGTCAGTAGCATCCTCCTCCACCGCCTCTGTTGACCTCCTCGAGTGCCTGACTGTGGGTTGACAGTAGGTGGGATCTAGAACTTCCTCATCAATTGTTGTGTTTGCACTCCCCTTACCCTCAGACCAAGCCTCTTCTTGCCCTGACCGAATATTTAAGTTGTCATCCCAATCTGGTATCTGCGTCTCATCGTCATCAGTATGTTCCTCATTGTCTATTACAACAGGTGTTTCAGTTTGTGAATAAGGGTCAACATTATGCTCAGAAACTTGGGCCTCACGGCCTGAATCAGAGTCACAAAGGTTCTGGGCATCACTGCAGACCATTTCATGGTCTGTACTCACTGTAGCTTGGGAGCAGACCTCTGATTCCCAGGCTATAGTGTGACTGAACAGCTCTGCAGACTCAGCCATCTCTGTTCCACCATACTGTGCAGGTCGGATGGAGACTTCAGAGCTGGGAGAAAGCAAGTGTGACTGGGATGACAACTCAGAGGACTGGTGTTTTTTGGATGCGGTAGTTGAGGTGGCGGAGAGGGCACTTGTTGGACCACTTGAGATCCATTCAAGCATTTTCTTTTTTTGGCCATCATCTACCTTTGTTCCAGTTGTTCGTGTCCGTAAAAAAGGGAGCACATCGGATTGTCCACGGTAAGTAGTAGACATCTTACTTTTGCTGGAAGATGGTCTATCTTCAGCAGATGTTAATGGAGCTTTGCCACCTTCCCCACGGACAAACCCTTTTTTTCCTTTTCCAACACGCCTCTTCCCCTTTCCACCAGCATCTGTCATTTTGCCACTCATTTTGATTGCGACAAGATTGTGCACTTAAAATGTGGTATTAAAAATTGAGAGGTGGTGTAGATTGCAGCGGTGGTCTATCTTTATTAACAGCAGAATAAACAACAATAACTATCCCTGACAATGCAACTACGGCCCTTAAACTGGCAGCACAGTTTGCTAGTATAATGGCTTAGTAACAATGAGCTTGAGTGTGCAAAGGGCAGGAGGGTACAGTGACAGGGTTGTGGGTCAGTGTACAGGAAAGGAAGCCTCACTTTCTATCCCTCATAATGGGGAAATGCAGTGAGGAAATCCCTGACCTTAACTACACAGACGCTGTTATCTTCTGTAGCTGTTAAAATCTGTTTCCACAGACCTGACTGTCACCTATGGCTCTGAGCCTGCTGTTATTAGCCGTTAGAAGGGCTGAAAGACACTTCTAACCCTATTCTGTATAGCGCTGTGTGTAGAGCGTACACAGCAGTATCGGAGACAGGAGCTGCGCCGGCGGTGACTGACATCCAGACGCAGAAGGCAGATAATGGCGTGCTGGAGGAAAATGTCCGTTTTTATAATGCAGGGACATGTGACATGGACATCCTATCACACATGCCGTTGCTTCTCTGGCTAAAAGTCCACTTAGCTGTGTGTGTGTCTGGGATTGGCTGACATGCTGGCCCGCCCCACTACACGCGCGCTTAGGGAGGGAAGGAAGAAGAGAAAAAAAAAAAATGGTGATCGCCATTATCCCAGCAGCAGTGATCTGAACGCGCTGTTCCCACAGACTATACGCTGAAATTTCATAATAGTGTGAGTCACAGAGTGACTTACACTATTACAGCGGAAAGCCAGCTAGTAATTAGCTTGGCTTTTTGCTGCTAGAACCGTTCTCAAACGTAACTAGAACTATCGAGCGTTAGCAAAAAGCTCGAGTTCTAGTTCGATCTAGAACAGCCCCCAAAATCACTCGAACCGCGAACTGGAGAACCACGAACCGCGCTCAACTCTACTGGTAAGTCAGTGTATTGCATGTACACACTCTGCACTTTATACAGAGCTCCTGTGTATGTCACTAATTAATGTCACTAGTGATCACTGTATTACCTGCACACTATATACAAATCTTCCGTCTATAAAGTCACCGGTGATCACTGTATTACCTGTACACTGACACTATATACAGAGCTACTATTTATAATGGCACTGATGGTAATATTAAAATATAAACATAAAAGAGCCACATAAGAAAAAAATTATTGGCAACAACTCAAAATAACAGTAGAACCCAGACAAGAGAGTCTTTAAATTTGCCAAATGATAGAGACACTCAGACAAGCCATAATTATAAATGTACAAAACATTTTATTTAAATAATGCTGTAGGTGTATCAATAACATATCACAAAGACATAGAAAAGGGACCAGAGGGAATAAGTGCTGAGTGGGAGACACCCCACATGTCCCGGAAATAAATAAAGGAGAACAAGTCTCCACAAGATCCAAGAAACCTTCCCAGGGTTAAAATAACCAACCGGTAGATGATAGCCCAAGGGTGTAAAAGGTAGCCTAATGAATTAAGTAGTTCCAAGTATAGCCCAAAGGGCAATGCACCTACCAGGAAGATGGATCACCAGAAGACCGGGGTAGCACGTGTTTCGCTTGATGTGCTTCGTCGGGGGACAGATAAAACTAGTGCAATGTGTGGGCCTTATAAAGGATACCAAACCCCATTAAAACGCCCCCTCATCAGTGCGTCAAAATGAATAGCACGCCGGGTCACGCCGCGGTGAAGCGTCAGCAGCGGAGGTCGGATGGAAGAAAACTTCCTGTGACGTCACAAACACTTCCGGTCTCCGCTGCTAAGGACGCCATCGCGGTCGCGCACAGGAGGCAGATACCTCCAGCTGACGTGTCACACGGTCGACCCAGACCAAATAAGGTAAGAGAAGAAACTCACGCCCACTCAGCAAATGAGCGACGATAGCCCTGCAAACTAGCAGAATCCTACCACAGTTTGCTGGGGAAGCTACAAGATGTAAGGTATTGGAACCGGGACGTATGAAAAATAAAGAGAGAGAAAAATGGAGGAAGAAAACAAGCATAGCTGAGACCACAATACAGACATGCGGAGAGCTCTTATTGCAATTTTATATATAATATAAAATACACATATAAACATACAAAATTACGTAACAGTTATAAATATAGTTATAAGTAGAGTTGAGCGCGGTTCGTGGTTCGAGGTTCTCCAGTTCTAGGCTCGAGTGATTTTGGGGCCTGTTCTAGATCGAACTAGAACTCGAGCTTTTTGCAAAAGCTCGATAGTTCTAGAAACGTTCGAGAACGGTTCTAGCAGCAAAAAACCAGCTAAATCCTAGCTTGGTTTCTGCTGTAATAGTGTAAGTCACTCTGTGAATCACACTATTATGACATTTCAGTGTATAGTGTGCGTGAACAGCGCCTTCAGATCACTGCTGTTTCTATAATGGCGATCGCCATTTTTTTTTTTTTTCCTTGTCTTCCTTCCCTAAGCGCGCGCGTGTAGTGGGGCGGGCCAGCATGTCAGCCAATCCCAGACACACACACAGCTAAGTGGACTTTTAGCCAGAGAAGCAACGGCATGTGTGATAGGATGTCCATGTCACATGTCCCTGCATTATAAAACCGGATATTTTCCTCCAGGACGCCATTATCTGCCTTCTGCGTCTTTGGTGTCAGACATCACTGTCACAGCTCCATCCTCCTGAGTCCTATCGCCGATACAGCTGTATGCGCTGCATACACAGCGTTAGACAGCTTAGGGAGAGCACTTTCTAGCAGTCCTTTTAAGGGCTCAAACCGGCAGGGTCAGAGTTAAGGTGACAGGTCCTGAAAACAGCGACAGCGTCTGTGTAGCCAAGGTCAGGGATTTCCTCCCTGCATTTCCCTATTAGGAGGGAATAGAAAGGCAGGCTTCCATTCCTCTACCCAGACCCCACAATCCTGCCACTGTAACCTCCTGTCCTCTGCACACTCCAACTCATTATAACTAAGCCATTATACTAGCAAACACTCAGTGTACCTAGTGGCATCCTATACGTGGCTATTGGACTTTGCTATAGTCCCACTAGTGCAAAGACATTTGCAGAGCGCGTCTGCCTGCATTGCACACTCCAACTCATTATAACTAAGCCATTATACTAGCAAACACTCAGTGTTCCTAGTGGCATCCTATACGTGGCTATTGGACTTTGCTATAGTCCCACTAGTGCAAAGACATTTGCAGAGCGCGTCTGCCTGCATTGCACACTCCAACTCATTATAACTAAGCCATTATACTAGCAAACACTCAGTGTACCTAGTGGCATCCTATACGTGGCTATTGGACTTTGCTATAGTCCCACTAGTGCAAAGACATTTGCAGAGCGCGTCTGCCTGCATTGCACACTCCAACTCATTATAACTAAGCCATTATACTAGCAAACACTCAGTGTACCTAGTGGCATCCTATACGTGGCTATTGGACTTTGCTATAGTCCCACTAGTGCAAAGACATTTGCAGAGAGCGTCTGCCTGCATTGCACACGCCAACTCATTATAACTAAGCCATTATACTAGCAAACACTCAGTGTACCTAGTGGCATCCTATACGTGGCTATTGGACTTTGCTATAGTCCCACTAGTGCAAAGACATTTGCAGAGCGCGTCTGCCTGCATTGCACACTCCAACTCATTATAACTAAGCCATTATACTAGCAAACACCCAGTGTACCTAGTGGCATCCTATACGTGGCTATTGGACTTTGCTATAGTCCCACTAGTGCAAAGACATTTGCAGAGCGCGTCTGCCTGCATTGCACACTCCAACTCATTATAACTAAGCCATTATACTAGCAAACACTCAGTGTACCTAGTGGCATCCTATACGTGGCTATTGGACTTTGCTATAGTCCCACTAGTGCAAAGACATTTGCAGAGCGCGTCTGCCTGCATTGCACACTCCAACTCATTATAACTAAGCCATTATACTAGCAAACACCCAGTGTACCTAGTGGCATCCTATACGTGGCTATTGGACTTTGCTATAGTCCCACTAGTGCAAAGACATTTGCAGAGCGCGTCTGCCTGCATTGCACACTCCAACTCATTATAACTAAGCCATTATACTAGCAAACACTCAGTGTACCTAGTGGCATCCTATACGTGGCTATTGGACTTTGCTATAGTCCCACTAGTGCAAAGACATTTGCAGAGCGCATCTGCCTGCATTGCACACGCCAATTCATTATAACTAAGCCATTATACTAGCAAACACCCAGTGTACCTAGTGGCATCCTATACGTGGCTATTGGACTTTGCTATAGTCCCACTAGTGCAAAGACATTTGCAGAGCGCATCTGCCTGCATTGCACACTCCAACTCATTATAACTAAGCCATTATACTAGCAATTTTTGCTGCCAGTTTAAGGGCCGTAGTTGCATTGTCAGGGATATTTATTCTTTATTATTCTGCTGTTAATAAAGCTAGACCACCACTGCAATCTACACCACCTCTCAATTTTTACTACCACATTTTCAGTCCACAATCTTGTCGCAATCAACATGAGTGGCAAAATGACAGATGCTGGTGGAAAGGGGAAGAGGCGTGGTGGAAAAGGAAAAAAAGGGTTTGTCCGTGGGGAAGGTGGCAAAGCTCCATTATCATCTGCTGAAGATAGACCATCTACCAGCAAAAGTAAGATGTCTACTACTTACCGTGGACAATCCGATGTGCTCCCTTTTTTACGGACACGAACAACAGGAAGAAAGGTAGATGATGGGCAAAAAAGGAAAATGCTTGAATGGATCTCAAGTGGTCCAACAAGTGCCCTCTCAGCCACTTCAAGTACCGCATCCAAAAAACACCAGTCCTCTGAGTTGTCATCCCAATCAAACTTGATTTCTCCCAGCTCTGAAGTCTCCATCAGTCCTGCACAGTATGGTGGAACTGAGATGGCTGAGTCTGCAGAGCTGTTCAGTCACACTATAGCCTGGGAATCAGAGGTCTGCTCCCAAGCTACAGTGAGTACAGAACAGGAAATGGTCTGCAGTGATGCCCAGAACCTTTGTGACTCTGATTCAGGCCGTGAGGACAAAGTTTCGGAGCATAATGTTGACCCTTTGTCACAAACTGTAACACCTGTGGTTATAGACAATGAGGAACATACTGATGAAGATGAGACTCAGATACCCGATTGGGATGACAACTTAAATATTCGGTCAGGGCAAGAAGAGGCTTGGTCAGAGGGGGAGGGGAGTGCAAACACAACAATTGATGATGAAGTTCTAGATCCCACCTACTGTCAACCCACAGTCAGGCACTCGAGGAGGTCAACAGAGGTGGTGGAGGAGGATGCAACTGATGACGAAGTTACCTTGAGCCTTCCTGGACAGAGTCGGAGTACTGGTAGCACGTCTACAACTGCATCCTCAGCCACCACTCTGCCTCTGAGCATTATTCGGGGTGGATCATCAGGTCGCATGGCCTCTAAGCCTTGCCTAGCCTGGTCCTTTTTTGACATACAAAAAGATCGCCCAAATTATGTGATCTGTAAAATTTGTCATGGTTCTCTTAGTAGAGGTCAAAACCTCAGCAGTTTGACAACTTCTTCCATGAATCGTCACATGAATAAATATCATATGGCCCGGTGGGAAGCTCACCGTGCTGCAATGCGGCCTAGCGGAGCGAACCATCCACCGCCTGCCCCTTCCAGTGCATCCGCGCGCTCGTCATCTTCTAGGACTGTGGGGACAGCTGTCACACCTGTTTTTCCACCCACAACTTCCACCACTGTAACCGCAACAGGCAGTTTGCTTGGTAGGTCGTCAGTTGTTTTGGAAGGGGAAACAAGTGAGTGTGTACAGCTCTCTCAGACATCGATAGCACCAACGTTGGATGAAGGCAACATCATATCTCCGCCTGCACTTTCCTCACAAACCTGCATTTTTCCAGGGACACCCTACTCAACACCGTCTACACACAGCAGCCAGATCTCTGTCCCTCAGATGTGGACAAATAAAAGGCCATTTCCTGCGACCCATGACAAAGCTAAGAGGTTGACTCTATCCCTCTGTAAGCTGTTGGCTACCGAAATGCTGCCTTTCCGCCTAGTGGACACACAGGATTTTATAGAGACCTTATGTCTGTCGCTGTGCCCCAGTACCAGATGCCTAGTCGCCACTACTTCTCTAAGAAAGGTGTGCCCGCGCTACACCAGCATGTCGCACACAACATCACCGCTTCCTTGAGAAACTCTGTGTGTGAACGGGTGCATTTCACCACCGATACTTGGACCAGTAAGCATGGACAGGGACGTTACATGTCGCTGACTGGGCACTGGGTAACTATGGTGATAGATGGTGAAGGGTCTGCTGCACAAGTCTTGCCGTCCCCACGACTTGTGTGTCAATCCTCTGTCTGTCCAAGTTCCGCCACTGCTTCTGCATCATCCACCTCATCTGGGTCCTCCACCTCCGCCCCAAGCCTGCCTGGTCAGGCCACCAGCGTTCTCACTGCGCAGAAGGAATCACGCACCCCTCATTACTATGCTGGCAGCAGAGCGCAACGGCATCAGGCGGTCTTCAGCTTGACATGTCTTGGGAATAAGAGTCACACAGCTGAGGAGTTGTGGTCAGCTCTGCGGTCCGAGTTTAATAAATGGTTGTCTCCACTCAACCTGCAGCCTGGTAAGGCCGTGTGCGACAATGCTGCAAACCTGGGTGCGGCCCTTCACCTGGGCAAGGTGACACACGTACCTTGTATGGCTCACGTGTTGAACCTTGTCGTGCAGCAATTTTTAACACAGTATCCCGGCCTAGATGGCCTTCTGAACAGGGCACGAAAACTGTCTGCTCACTTCCGCCGTTCAAGCGCCGCAGCTGAGCGACTTGCATCGCTCCAGAAGTCTTTCGGCCTGCCGGTTCATCGCCTGAAATGCGATGTGGCGACACGTTGGAATTCAACTCTCCACATGTTACAGCGACTGTGGCAGCACCGCCGTGCCCTGGTGCAATACGTCATGACATATAGCCTGGGCCAACGAGATGCAGAGGTGGGGCAGATCACCCTGATGGAGTGGTCTCAGATCAAGGACCTATGCACCCTTCTGCACAGTTTCGACATGGCGACGAATATGTTTAGCGCTGACAATGCCATTATCAGCATGACGATTCCAGTCATTTACATGCTGGAACACACGCTAAACACTATTCGGAGTCAGGGGGTGGGACAACAGGAAGTGGATGAACTACAGGAGGATTCATATGCGCAAGACACAACAACATCACCAAGGTCCAGACGTTCATCATCACCAAGGCGCCAGGCATGGGAGCATGGGGGACAGGGATCAACAAGGGCGCATGGTAGCAGGCGAGATGTTGAGGAAGGTGCAGGAGGACATGAAGAAATGGAGGACGAACTGTCCATGGACATGGAAGACTCAGCAGATGAGGGAGACCTTGGTCAAATTTCAGTTGAAAGAGGTTGGGGGGAGATGTCAGAGGAAGAAAGAACGGTTAGCACCTCTATGCCACAAACACAGCGTGGACTTGGTCCGCATGGCTGCGCAAGACACATGAGTGCCTTCTTGTTGCACTACCTCCAACATGACCCTCGTATTGTCAAAATTAGAAGTGATGATGACTACTGGCTTGCCACACTATTAGATCCCCGGTACAAGTCCAAATTTTGTGACATAATTCCAGCCATAGAAAGGGACACACGTATGCAGGAGTATCAGCAGAAGCTGTTACTCGATCTTAGATCCGCTTTTCCACCAAACAACCGTGCAGGTGCAGTGAGTGAATCTCCCAGTTGTAACTTGACAAACATGGGACGGTCTCGTCATCTTCAACAGTCTACACGTACCAGTAGGACCGTATCTGGTGCTGGTAACAGCAATTTTATGGAATCTTTTCATAATTTTTTTAGACCCTCCTTTGCAAGGCCACCAGAGACAACAAGTCTGACACATAGTCAACGGCTGGAGAGGATGATACAGGAGTATCTCCAAATGAACATCGATGCCATGACTGTGCAACTGGAGCCTTGCTCCTTTTGGGCTTCAAACCTAGAAAAATGGCCAGAGCTCGCAACTTACGCCTTGGAGATTTTGTCGTGTCCAGCTGCCAGCGTTGTCTCTGAACGTGTCTTCAGTGCTGCTGGGTGTGTGCTGACAGATAAGCGCACGCGTCTGTCCAGTGACAATGTGGACAGACTGACGTTCATCAAAATGAACAAGTCATGGATCCAGAAGGAATTTACAACCCCTGTGTCATCCTGGGGAGAGTAAATGCTTGTGGATTTGGAATGTGCTTGATGCAAATCTAGCTGTGAAGTGTACAACTAGGGCACAAGTGCTGCCACTGAATGGGTGGGTGTGTGTGGGGCACAATTTTTGGAAAAAAAGGGAGACTCCGCTTGGAGTAACCCTTGCTTGCTGTGTTTTTAAAAGAAGCCAAGATGAACAGAGCTGGGATCAGGAAAGACTTTGCTACCTACCCCGGTGTCATCCTGGGGACGGTTAATTATGGCGTATTTTTGAATGTGCTTGATGCAAATCTAGCTGTGAATTGTACAACTGGGGCACAACTGCTGCCACTGAAGGGGTGGGTGTGTGTGGGGCCCAATTTTTGGAAAAAAGGGAGACTCCGCTTGGAGTAACCCTTGCTTGCTGTGTTTTTAAAAGAAGCCAAGATGAACAGAGCTGGGATCAGGAAAGACTTTGCTACCTACCCCGGTGTCATCCTGGGGACGGTTAATTATGGCGTATTTTTGAATGTGCTTGATGCAAATCTAGCTGTGAAGTGTACAACTGGGGCACAACTGCTGCCACTGAAGGGGTGGGTGTGTGTGGGGCCCAATTTTTGGAAAAAAGGGAGGCTCCGCTTGGAGTCACCTTGCGGTGTTTTACATGACTTTAGAAAGGCGTGCCATGCCTATATCTGTGTCTCCTCCTCTTTTTCTTTGTCCAGCTCTTTTGTTTTTGCATAAGTATATGTCCTTGTCACTTTCCCATGTGTTGTGAATTGTTTGTCACCTTTTGGACACCTTTGAGGGTGTTTTCTAGGTGTTTTTCTGTGTTTGTGATTGCCTGCCATTGTTTCCTATGCAGTTCGAGTTCGGTTCGTCGAACGTTCGATGAGCCGAACTCGAACGGGACCTCCGTTCGGCGAACCGGCCTCGAGCCGAACCGGGACCGGTTCGCTCATCTCTAGTTATAAGCGAGCTGCAATGCATATTTGTTAATAGATCCGATGTAGTGGACTCCATGTTCATGGTTTGCTTGTTAGAAAAACTTCCACCTCCTTCCATGATGTATGTCCCGGTGGGAATAAAGGCCACGGAGATGGGGTCTGGAAATGACAGGGGATGGATCAATATAAGCTAAGGAACCAAAAAAGACCACTGTTAAAATTGAGAACCAGAAATCACTGCACAGATAACAAAAACAAACCTAAAAATACTATAAGTGCAGTTGCCCACACGCCGTAAACAACTACTATATGGACACATGCACCAACCATATAAAAATGTAGGTAACTCTCCTCAGCACAAGGAGGACCAACCATAGAACAAAAACATGTCATATATGGGGAAAACCTGAGTCATTACAAAAACGGGGCAAAAGTAAGCCGTTCATTAAGTCCATGCGGGGACATGGTTCCAAGGGTAAAGATCCATCGACACTCCACTTGTGCCAGGCGCTTTTTCAGGTCTCCCCCACGAATCCCAAGATGTACTCTGTCAATCCCACGGACCTTCAGGGATATTGGGTCACAATTATGGACCTCCCTGAAGTGGCGGGGGATCGTCTTGAGGGATTCTGGGTTGATAACCTCCTTGGCTGCCAGTATATCGCGTACATGCTCCCTTGTACGGATACGGAGTTCCCGAGAGGTCAATCCGATATATATTTTGTCGCAACCACATGTGGCGTAATAGATTACGGCAGATGTGTTGCAGGAAATATATTCCCGGATTGAAAATTCTCTGAGGCCATCGGCGGAGAAGAAAGTAGTAGCCCTGATAATATTTTTACATCCACGGCAACAACCACATGGATAGCAGCCGACTCGCTGGGGACCACAGCCAAAGAGGGGGGGTGCCCTCACAACATGGTGACTATGCACTAACATGTCTTTAAGACTCCTACCCCTCTTTGCTGTCATCATAGGACGATCGGGCAAATATCCCTCAAAGGCAGGTTCCGTTTGAAGGATTGCCCAGTGTTTACTTAACACACCCCTTATCTGTTCCCACTGTCTACAGTAGGTGGAGATAAATCTGGCTATTGGGCCAGTTGATTTTGCTGTCATATTTCTCCCAGATAATAGGTGGTCACGTCTCGAGAATTTGGCCCGCTGATAACCTCGTTTTATAGATCTACTACTGTAGCCACTATTTATGAATCTCTCCCTCATATCCCCTGATTCGACCTCAAAGGAGCAATCCAAAGAGCACAGTCTGCGCAAGCGCAGAAACTGGCCCGTCGGGATTGCGTTTACCGTTGACCTAGGGTGTCCCGAGGTGGCGTGGAGGAGGGAATTGACCGCGGTGGACTTACGAAAGATGGTGGTGGATACGGCGCCACTCAGTTCGATGGAAATCCGGATGTCAAAAAAATCAATGGCCCTTGGCCTCATCTGATGAGTCAATAAGATGTTCCGGTCATTGGAGTTGAGTCGACGCACAAAATCCTCAAGTTCAGAACCGGTTTCACCCCAGACGACAAAAATGTCATCTTTATAGCGAAGCCAGCACTGCGCATGGGAGCTCGCCGGCACGCCGCCCCCAAAAACCTCCCTCTCCCAGAAACCGAGAAAGAGGTTTGCGTAGGACGGCGCACAAGCCGCCCCCATCGCAGTGCCGCACCGCTGGAGGAAGAACCGGTCCCGGTATGAAGAAGTTGTGCATCAACACAAACTCCAACAACTCCATGATCAGACCGGACAGGGACCTATCCAGATTACTTGCATCCAGATAGAACTGAGTGGCTGCAAGTCCATCGCGGTGACCAATGCTAGAGTAGAGGGCCTCGACATCCATGGTCACCAGTAGTACATCCTCCTCCAAGACTAAGCCCTCCAGCCTCCTAAGGACGTCCGAAGTGTCTCTGACATGGGAGGGCAATGTCTCCACAAGTGGGTGCAAGTAGTGTTCAATAAATTTGCAAGTGACATCGCACAACCCACCCATGCCAGAGACAATGGGACGTCCATTGACACCATTGAAGCATGATGTTTTTTCCTGGAATGTGACACACCCCGCCACCGATAAAATTGGCCGTTCTTATAGTCCATAACGTCCCGCTGGTATTTTTTCGTTTTGGTATTCAGAATTTCTTTCTCCCATTTCGAGAACTCTTTGTCCAGTGACTCATTATACTTGGACAGTTCATCTGGGGTTAGCTCCGAGGAAAGAAGGGTCTGGGCCTCCCCAATCTCCGTCTCAAGCTCACTGATGGACTTTTCATTCAGCTCTATCAGGAGCTGCATGAAAGTCCTGGAGCAGCCAGCCGCGGCTTCCTCCCATTTGGTTTTAATAGTTTCGTCCGAGACGGTGAAAGAGTCAAAAACCCTAACTCTAAGCCCCCTGGGGACCAACCCTCTATCCAGATACCTCTTCATAAATGCCACATTCCACCATAGACGTGTTTTTCTATTTAACATAGATTTAAGGCTGTTCATGTGATCCAGAGCAGTTCTGGAACTCAAAGAAGGTAACTCCTCCCCTCCAGCTTCAAACACCCGGTCCAATTGTGTTTCCCACGCTTTTACGCGGGCTTTAAGATCCATAGGACCCTGAGAATAGCCTGTGATAAACCACAGTAATACTGAAATATAAACATAAAAGAGCCCCATAAGAAAAAAATGATTGGCAACAACTCAAAATAACAGTAGAACCCAGACAAGAGAGTCTTTAAATTTGCCAAATGATAGAGACACTCAGACAAGCCATAATTATAAATGTACAAAACATTTTATTTAAATAATGCTGTAGGTGTATCAATAACATATCACAAAGACATAGAAAAAGGACCAGAGGGAATAAGTGCTGAGGGGGAGACACCCCACGTGTCCCGGAAATAAAGGAGAACAAGTCTCCACAAGATCCACTTATTCCCTCTGGTCCTTTTTCTATGTCTTTGTGATATGTTATTGATACACCTACAGCATTATTTAAATAAAATGTTTTGTACATTTATAATTATGGCTTGTCTGAGTGTCTCTATCATTTGGCAAATTTAAAGACTCTCTTGTCTGGGTTCTACTGATGGTAATATTAGTATTATTAGTATGGTGGTTTTTATTCATAATCATTATTGTAGTTTGTTCGGGCACTGTGTGGTGGTAATATGTGGTCTGGTCAGTGTGGGGTTATTTGTCTGTTGTATGTGGTATTATTGGTTATCTATGTGGTTTTCTCATAGTGTTGCAGTATTTCTCCCTTGTATGTGGTTGTATTCAGGTACTATGTGGTGGTAATATGTTATTGGTCATGGTGTGGCAGTATTTCTACCTTGTATGTGGTATAATTGGTCTTGGGATAGTGGATTGTGTCTGGAGGTCACTTTTTCTCTCTATCAATAAAGGGAAGACTATTTTCAGTAGAGATTAAATACGTGAACGTTTAACCCCTCCCTGTCCTGTGACTATTACACTGTAGCAAATATGCTAAGTAATCGCCTATTCTAAGGCCATGTGCCCATGTTGAATATTTGGTAAGGTGTTACATCAGTATTTGTAGCCAAAACCAACAGTAGTAAAATCAGAGGAAAAGTATAATAGAAACACCTCTGCATTTTTAACCCACTCCTAGAAATACTGATGTAACAAACTGACCAAATACTGAACGTGTGAACGTGGCCTAAGAATAAGTGATAACTTATTCATCTGTGGGGACCGATTGCTGGGACCTGCACCGATCCTGCGACTTTTATCCCCATTAAAGTGGAGCTGATGTCCGACTCGTCCCAGGATCCATTCATTCAATTGAATGAATGGATCACCTACCCATTCAAGTGATCACCTACCCAACCTGTGAATTGGTGATCACTTCACCAAAGATCCCCCTTACTGCAAACTACTGTAATTGTACATCAGTTAGTGTGTGTGCACAGGAGATGTGCAGGAGCCGCCTGTGTTTTACAGTCAATGCTGCACTATAATGGGGATAACGGCCAACAGGTATCTGCATATCGCTGTAGGGTGGGCCGCTGGAATCAATTTCCCTGGTGGGCCCCAGACACAACAGTCCAACCCTGTGCGTAACAGTAGCATTGGTATGTAACACATCAACATTGCAATGTGTTATGGGCAGCTATTAGTTCAAGTGAGTGTAATGCTCCATGGGGACCATCCTGGTCACAAGGACACTTTTCTGGGCGCTCAGTCACCTTTTGTTATAGTGCTGATAGAAGGATTTGGTGGTTGTAGGATATTGTGTCACCAAAGTGTAACTTTTTTTAATTAGTGTCACACCTATCACTTGGGAGAGAAGGCACCTCACTGGAGAAGCGTCCACTCCTCGTGGGCTATGTATCTGTGGCGCCCCTGACCTGGTCAGGCACCACTGAGTACTGCACCCATGCTGGGGGCAGTACAATACAGGTAACCCAGAAGGCTGACCGAGGTGTGACTATACAGGCGCATAGTAATCAGGTCTCACACATGTACCTTTGGGAGGACTCCTGAGAACTTCCAGGAGGGGGCGTGGCCTCCATGTCCACTCAAGGGGTGTGGTAGAGAGCCTGGTTACTAGGTGGCGCAGGCAGGCACAAAGGGGAAAGAGGAAGAGAAGGAGTGAGGAGTTTGGAGCAGGGAGTTGAAGAGAGAGGAGTGTGGAAGTGGAGCTCAGACAGGAGCAGAAGTGCAGAACCCACAAGTGAGCCGGTTTAGTGTGCAGCTCAGGGAGAGCAGAAGCAGACCCTGGAGCTGTTAAAGTCTAACAGCGTCCGCGCAGTGACTACTGACGGGGGAGACCGGTCACCTGGTAGTGCCACGCGAAATCCACCCAAGGCTAAAGAGAGAGCAACGGAGTGAAGAGTAAGAAGGACTGCCAGGGAGGTACCAGGCCCGAAGGGGTAACAGGTCCCAGTGCAGAGATAGATCTAGCTTTCTTCAGCCAAACCTGCCTGAGGGGCACTTCAAACCCCCAAGACGACACCACAGGGTCCGCAGCCACGTAGCAAAGTGAGGGCCCATAGCTCACAGGAGGCAAGCAGCTGGAGTGACCTGGTCCAGGCTACAAGCAAACGGGCCTAAACGAGGGGAGCAGCAACTTCCCTGGGTGACCCCCATAGGGACTGCAAGTCGGGGTTAACACAAACAACAAAAGGGCTAAGGAAGGCGAGTCAGTAGCCACCCTCACAAGTTAGCCTGAAGAACGCCTGGTTCCAGCCTGGTTCATCCCAGCTACGCTCGGGTTATTCACCCTGCCATCAACAGTGAGTAAAACCCCTGAAAGACATTCTGCTTGTGTTGAGTTATTCTGCACCTTGTGGTTCCACACACCTACACAGGGCCCTGGGGCTTGCCTCACTCTCGGGAGGCCACTACATCTGACTGCACCCACCATCAGCCCCAGGCACCCTTTAACCTGCAGTGGCGATCCCCACTGACCGCAATTCCGAGAGTGGCGTCACGACAATCCCAAGAAGGTTCCCTACCTGTGACCAGAACCGTCCCACCACGTGGAGTCCCTTAAGGTAATGCACCGACACAACTACACCTGCGGAGCTTCACATATCCATCCCATGGGGTGAGCTCTTTCTTGTATGGGGTGCAGTATGCACCCGGTGTGTGCTCCCGGTCAGGGCGCTCAGTCTCTTGCAGTAATGAGGGGCTGCGATCTGTCATCCTGTCTCCATATATCACGTTACCCTGAACGAGAGCTGGAAATTACAGATTAGTGATGTGGGGTGTCTCATAGATGCATGACATCACTAACCTAGGGCTTAGTGGCAGCTATGGGCTGCTGCCATAAACTTCTTATTACCCCGATTCCATCCACACCAGGACAACGAGAAGAGTCGGGTCCAGCGCCAGAATTGGTGCATCTTATGGATCCGCCACTTCTGGGGCGGCTGTGGGCTGCTATTGTTAGGCTGGAAGGGGCCAAATAACGATGGTCCTTCCCACCCTAATAATATCAGCCCCCTGTTGTCTGCTGCACCTTGGCTGGTATTGGAAAAATGAGGGGATCCCACATCATTTTTTTAATGAATCAAATAATTAAAAAAAAGGGTGGAATCCCCTCTATTTTTCATAACCAGCCAAGGCACAGCAGAGAGCTGAGGGTTGCAGCCTGCAGCTGCTGCTGTTCTTGTGCAGGATATGAAAAATGGGGGGGACCCCATGTTATTTTTTTTACCCCAAAAAAAGAAAAAAACCTAACCAAGCTGGCTATCCCTCTATGAAGCTATTCTATTATTTTTTTCTATGTATTCTTTCTTATTATCTAATCTATATGTTCTTATTATCTATCTATCCATCTAGCTATTCTTTCTATTTTTTCATATATAATCTATTCTACCTATCTATCCATTATCCTTTCCTATCATATTTTGTTTTTCCTTTAAAAAAACGCAATGACAAAAATGCACCAAAAACGCACCACAAAACGCACCTACATTACAAGCATTTTTTGGGACATTTCCCGGCTCTCTCTGACAAGGTGCAGTTTTGGTTGCAGTTTGTGTGCAGAAAAAAACTGCAGCATGCGCATGCATCCTTACCCAACTCCTTCTTCATTGGGAGGGAGAAGGGCAGAATTTACCATCCCGGGCAGTCCTGAAAGTGCTTCAGATGTGGTAAAACAGGTCATCTGTCCAATGACTACTGTGGGGAAGTGCAGCCTGTGTGGGGAAATCGGCCATATCGCTGCAGACTGCTGGGACATCAGGTGCAACCTCTGTGGTAAGATGGGCCACCCTCACAGGGACTGTCCAGATCCCTGGCACAACATCTGTAGAGTCTTCCCTGATGAGGATGTGATGGTAGCGGCAGAGGCTCGGGAGGTAGTGGCAGAGGCTCAGGAGGTAGTGGCAGAGGCTTAGGAGGAGGATTCAATGTCGGGAGAGGTACTGATCAGCTCAGATGTCCCCCGGGAGTCTACTCATGTAACACCAGAGCAGCAGGGTACGGAGGGTGCAGAAGGGAACATGGAGGTCATCCCTCAGGTGCAGCAGCCTCAGGTAGCCCCCCCTTCAGCATCACTGTCTGTATCTGATGACTGGAGCATTAATCAGAATAAACGGAAGAAAAACAACACGTCCTCCCGTAAACCTGAGGCAGAATATGACAGAGCTAGTAAGAAGGTCCAGAGCTCTGCAGGTGTGATGGTCGTGTCCAACAAGTATGGGGCTTTATCTGAGTCAAATGATAATGATTATGAGGAAGAGTTGGGGAAACTTGAGGACGAGTGAGACAGGGACGTAGAGGACCATCCCCCGCCAAAGCGGAAGCCCCTGTCTGTAGACCCTCAGGTAGAGTCTGACATGGACACCGGTGGTGGACCGAACGTCCCTGACTCCTGATGATGGCTGTCACTCTGCTCCTTCTATATATTGTATGGTGATTGCAGGGTTTCTTTGACACTCATTTCCCACCACAGGTGTGGACTCTACTTTATTTGTGTGTATGATCTGATTATTTAGTGCTGGTGTCTATGTGACCTCAGTGATTTGTGTTTTGTATTTATGGAAGTTTTTGTTTATTATACTTGTATTTATGTTTGTTTTTTCCAATTAAAATTGCCCCTATGTTCCAGAATATAACTACTATAATACTGCCCCTATGTACAAGAATATAACTACTATAATACTGCTCCTATGTACACGAATATAACTACTATAATACTGCTCCTATGTACAAGAATATAACTACTATAATACTACTCATATGTACAAGAATATAACTACTATAATACTGCTCCTATGTACAAGAATATAACTACTATAATACTGTCCCTATGTACAAGAATATAACTACTATAATACTGTTCCTATGTACAAGAATATAACTACTATAATACTGCTCATATGTACAAGAATATAACTACTATAATACTGCTCCTATGTACAAGAATATAACTACTATAATACTGTCCCTATGTACACGAATATAACTACTATAATACTGCTCATATGTACAAGAATATAACTACTATAATACTGTCCCTATGTGCAAGAATATAACTACTATAATACTGCTCCTATGTACAAGAATATAACTGCTATAATCAGGGCTGTATTTGGCCTTCGTGCTGCCCTAGGCACTTTAAGTGGTCGCGCCCCTTACTGACAACGTAAAACTATGATTTTGGGCACACGACATCTATTTAAGGTGGATCTACTCTGTTACACACTTGAAAAAGTGCTAAAGGCTATAAGAATGAAGATCTGCACTTGCTGTGCACACGTTCCGTTTTATTTAGCTTATTGTTAACAGCTTCAGATTTTCAAAGACACTAAAGGCCGCTTTACACGTTGCGATCTCGCTAGCGAGCATACCCGCCCCCGTCGGTTGTGCGTCACGGGCAAATCGCTGCCCGTGGCGCACAACATCACTCGGACCAGTCACACATACTTACCTGCCTAGCGATGTCGCTGTTGCCGGCGAACCGCCTCCTTTCTAAGGGGGCGGTTCGTTCGGCGTCACAGCGACGTCGCTAAGCGGCCGCCCAATAGAAGCAGAGGGGCGGAGATGAGCGGCCGTAAACATCCCTCCCACCTCCTTCCTTCCTTTCTTATTGCGGGCAGCCACAGGTGAGGTGATGTTCCTCGTTCCTGCGGTGTCACACACAGCGTTGTGTGCTGCCGCAGGAACGATGAACAACCTGCGTCCTGCAACAGCAACGATATTTGGGAAATGAACAGCGTGTCAACGATCAAAAATACGGTGAGTAATTTTGATCGTTAGCGGTCGCTCGTACGTGTCACATGCAACGATGTCGCTAACGAGAACGGATGTGCGTCACGAATTCCGTGACCCCAACGACATCACTTTAGCGATGTCGTTGCATGTAAAGCACCCTTTAGGCTATGTGTCCACGAGACTTTGTACCTGCGGATATAAACATTTAAAAATTGTTCAAAAGACCCCTTAGAAGTGCACAGCTCAGGAGACAGGACTATGACTTTCTACAGCATCCGCTCTGCATGCTCTTCTAAAAGAGCTTTTCAGCTGTGGTTGGGGGGTCTACAGACCAGATTTCTCACCAATCTTCTTAGAATTATTGGGCATAAAATCTAAAAAAAACAAAAAGTTCAGTTACTCTTTGAGGTGCATTTACACTGCTGCCAATAATCAGAAACCGAATGATCTATCTAATCCGGCTGTCAGATCACCCGACACACAAGCAAAAGGTTTGTTTGTCGGGTGAAGTGATTTTCCATTTACATAAATAAACATTTATATAAGGGACGATTCCACTACAAAAATCACACACAGTTTAGCTTAAAATGGGTTGTCCGGTCTAGAATGACAAGTCTGTAGTTCGACTATGTGTCCCTCTATGACTGCAGACCTGTGAATCCTCCCAGTGCACTCATGGTGGTCAAGTATGCGATATACAGACTCCTAGTGAGAACTCCGCGGTGCTGGATGTTGATCTCCCTAAGGTCAACCATCCTTACCTATGGAGACACCATCACGTTTCTCAACGCTGGCAGGAAACTAGCCAGGTCTTTCACCGGGATGGAACAACCACAGGAAGGGCAGTCTCCAGTCAAGGAGACCACCTATGCCAAACATGGTATCCATCCACAGACAGCTGTTTCGGGGTATTTGCCCCTCATCAGTGTGGAGTAGGAAACTCGCTAGTGGGAGCACTGCCTAGTAGAAGACTACATAGGTAAGGATGGTGTCTCCGCGGTGCTGGATGTTGATCTCCCCAAGGTCAACCATCCTTACCTATGTAGTCTTCTACTAGGCATTGCTCCCACTAGCCAGTTTCCTACTCCACACTGATGAGGGACAAATACCCCGAAACAGCTGTCTGTGGATGGATACCATGTTTGGCATACGTGGTCTCCTTGACTGGAGACTGCCCTTCCCGTGGTTGTTCCTTCCCGGTGAAAGACCTGGCTAGTTTCCTGCCAGCGTTGAGAAACATGTGATGGTGTCTCCGCGGCTTCCTTGTTTTCCTAGTGAGAACTTGTCTAGTGGGTAGGGCCTCACTTAATGCACTTCTATTGGGTGAGGTGGCGTCCCCTAGATGGGTTCTAGCTGGGACTCTGCATATCGCATAATTGACCGCCATTCCCGGCACAGACACCAGAGAATCCTCATAGCACACAGTGAGTGCACTTGGAGGAATCACAAATCTGCAGTCACACAGAGGGACACACAGAGGGACTGCAGACTTGTCATTCTAGACTGGACAACCCCTTTAATATTCGCTTCAAAATCTATTTTTTAAAATGCAAATTAGGAGCTTTGGTGCACCCTTGGCGTGGCCTATGCCTTGGTGCACTGTTATATTTGAATATGAAGCCAGTCCCTTCTGTTGATTGACAGCGCTTAGTAAGATAGGTAAAATCAGACATACAAGCTAATATTAGACAGCACTCACTTTTACTAAAGCACTGTCAATAAAAACAAAAGACTTTAAAATACAAATATGAGAGCGTAATGGTGCACCAAGACAAAGCCCACCCCAACGGTGCACCGACACAAAGACCACCCCAACTGTGCACAGAGACAAAGCCCACCCCAACGGTGCACCAAAGCAAAGACCACCCCAACGGTGCACTAAAGCAAAGACCACACCAACGCTGCACCGACACAAAGATCACCCCATTGGTGCACCAAAACGCCCTCCTTTGCATATTGAATAAAAGTAGATTTTTCTGCAAATATTAAAGGGAACCTGTCACCAGTTTTTAAGTCTATAAGCTGTGGCCACCACCACCAGTGATCTCTTATATACGGCATTCTAACATGCTGTATATAAGAGCTCAGGCCGCTGTGTAGAACGTAAAAATCCCTTTATAATACTGACCTAGGGGGGTGGTGCGGTGCAGACTGGTCGAATGGGTGTCTCCGTTCTCCGGTACCGGCGCCCCCTCCTTCGGCCATCTTTGTCCTCCTTCTGAAGCCTGGGTGCATGAAGCATCCTACGTCATCCACACTCGATGGCATTGTGGTCCTGCGCAGTCGCACTTTGATCTGCCCTGAGTGCATTGTAGTGACCCTGTGCAGGACCTCAATGTCTGCTAGTGTGGATGACGTAGAACACATCATGCACCCACGCTTCAGAAGAGGAAGGACAAAGATGGCCGAAAGAGGAGGTGCCGGTAGCAGAGAACGGAGACACCCATTCGACCAGTCTGCACCGCACTGCCCTTTAGGGGAGTATAAGGTGATTTTTACATTCTACACAGCGGCCTGGGCTCTTATATACAGCATGTTAGAATGCCGTATATAAGAGCCCACTGGTGGTGGTGGTGGCCACAGCTTATAGTCACCAAATCTGGTGACAGGTTCCCTTTAAAGAAGCACTCCGGTTATTTTTTTCCCCTAAGCCTGAGTAAATGTTAGTGTAGTTTACGGTCTGTGATAATTCACTCACCGATCGCTGTATTCTCATGTCCCCGACTCCATGATGACTTCACATCCACAGCTCGTCTCTGCAGACTGCCCTCTTCTCCGGTCTTCTGCAGCACATCTCACCATGGTGCCCTGTAAAATAATAATGTCATTATAATGTTCCTGAATAACAATAACCACAAACGCTGTGCCATATAAACCCTATACTGTGAAAAAAATAACTGCTCCTCACTGCGCTCCCCGCAAAAGAATATTACTCCTCACAATGCCTCTTAATGAACATCCTCCACACTATCCTCGCCTATAAAATATTCCCACAACACCGTCCCCACTTATATACTATGACCGCCACACTGTGCCCTAATAAACTAAAACACCACACTGCCCTCCCCTATAAACTACACCCACCACACCTTCCTCAATTATGAAATATGCACACTGTCCTCACATCATGCTGCCCCCTCCTCACAATGTCCCATGCTGCCCCTCTCCAAACTGAGCCTTCCATGCTCCCCCTCCTCACAATGTCCCATGCTGCCCCTCTCCATACTGAGCCTTCCATGCTCCCCCTCCTCACAATGTCCGATGCTGCCCCTCTCCATACTGAGCCTTCCATGCTCCCCCTCCTCACAATGTCCCATGCTGCCCCTCTCCATACTGAGCCTTCCATGCTCCCCCTCCTCACAATGTCCCATGCTGCCCCTCTCCATACTGAGCCTTCTTAATGTACTCCAAATGCTGCCTGCCCCTTTTCCATAATGAGACCACCATGCTGCCCCCACCCAGCACACCACAGAGACCACCATGCTGCCCCCACTCAGCAGACCACAGAGACCACCATGCTGACCCCACTCAGCACACCACAGAGACCACCATGCTGCCCCCACTCAGCACACCAAAGAGACCACCATGCTGCCCCCACTCAGCACACCACAGAGACCACCATGCTGCCCCCACTCAGCACACCACAGAGACCACCATGCTGCCCCCACTCAGCACACCACAGAGACCACCATGCTGTCCCCACTCAGCACACCACAGAGACCACCATGCTGACCCCACTCAGCACACCACAGAGACCACCATGCTGCCCCCACTCAGCACACCACAGAGACCACCATGCTGCCCCCACTCAGCACACCACAGAGACCACCATGCTGCCCCCACTCAGCACACCACAGAGACCACCATGCTGCCCCCACTCAGCACACCACAGAGACCACCATGCTGCTCCCACTCAGCACACCACAGAGACCATCATGCTGCCCCCACTCAGCACACCACAGAGACCACCATGCTGCCCCACTCAGCACACAGAGACCACCATGCTGCCCCACTCAGCACATAGAGACCACCATGCTGCCCCCACTCAGCACACAGAGACCACCACGCTGCCCCACTCAGCACACAGAGACCACCACGCTGCCCCACTCAGCACACAGAGACCACCACGCTGCCCCACTCAGCACACAGAGACCACCACGCTGCCCCACTCAGCACACAGAGACCACCACGCTGCCCCACTCAGCACACAGAGACCACCACGCTGCCCCACTCAGCACACAAAGACCACCACGCTGCCCCACTCAGCACACAGAGACCACCACGCTGCCCCACTCAGCACACAGAGACCACCACGCTGCCCCACTCAGGACACAGAGACCACCACGCTGCCCCACTCAGCACACAGAGACCACCACGCTGCCCCACTCAGCATACAGAGACCACCACGCTGCCCCACTCAGCACACAGAGACCACCACGCTGCCCCACTCAGCACACAGAGACCACCACGCTGCCCCACTCAGCATACAGAGACCACCACGCTGCCCCACTCAGCACACAGAGACCCCCGGGTTACCTCACATTTTATACTGAGTCCCCTACATTGATCCACTCCATATTGAACCCCCCATAATGACCCCCCCATATTGAACCCCCATGCTACCCCTTCTCCATAATGAGCTCCCAATGCTTCCCCCTCTCCATACTTAGTGAGTTGATACACGGCACTTCTGGGGGGGCACAAGGAGAGTCCAAAACCGCCTCAAGTAAATATAGAAACTTGGCGCTCGATCAATGTGAATAGTGTTTTTATTGTGAAGAACTTGGAGCAGCACAAGCCCAGCACTGCCACATAGTCAGCGGAGGACACCACGTCATACCGGGCCACGCCGCTTGCCACGCTACTATACCTTCTGAGGAGCCTCTGAACGCACTGATGAAGGTCTTTTGACCGAAACATCTGCGCTTGTGCTGCTCCTACAAGTTCTTCACAATAAAAACAACGGTTCACATTGATCTTGGGTGCCAAGCTTCTACATCTACCCCTCTCCATACTGAGACCCCCAACATACCGAGTCCTTATACTTTTCCCCATCGATTTTGTCCCTTGCACTATCCCTCCCTCTGTAAGCCCCCTAACCCCCCCATCTACAGCAAAAGGTCCCCCTAAACCCCCCTGCTACAGCAAATGGCCCCCTAAACCCCCCTCCTACAGCAAATGGCCCCCTAAACCCCCCCTCCTACAGCAAATGGCCCCCTAAACCCCCCCTCCTACAGCAAATGGCCCCCTAAACCTTCCCTCCTACAGCAAGAGGTCCCCTAAACCCCCCCTCCTACAGCAAATGGCCCCCTAAACTCCCCCTCCTACAGCAAGAGGTCCCCTAAACCCCCCCTCCTACAGCAAAAGGTCCCCTAAACCCCCCTCCTTCAGCAAAAGGTCCCCTAAACCCCCCCTCCCAACAGCAAAAGGTCCCCTAAACCCTCCCTCCCAACAGCAAAAGGTCCCCTAAACCCCCCCTCCCAACAGCAAAAGGTCCCCTAAACCCCTCCTCCTGCCGCAACAGGTCCCCTAAACCCCTCCTCCTGCCGCAACAGGCTCCATTAACCCCTCCTCCTGCCGCAACAGGCTCCATTAACCCCTCCTCCTGCCGCAACAGGCTCCATTAACCCCTCCTCCTGCCGCAACAGGCTCCATTAACACTCCTCCTGCCGCAACAGGCTCCAATAACCCTCCGCCTGCCGCAACAGGCTCCATTAACCCTCCGCCTGCCGCAACAGGCTCCATTAACCCTCCGCCTGCCGCAACAGGCTCCATTAACCCTCCGCCTGCCGCAACAGGCTCCATTAACCCTCCGCCTGCCGCAACAGGCTCCATTAACCCTCCCCCTGCCGCAACAGGCTCCATTAACCCTCCCCCTGCCGCAACAGGCTCCATTAACCCTCCCCCTGCCGCAACAGGCTCCATTAACCCTCCCCCTGCCGAAACAGGCTCCATTAACCCTCCCATTGCCGCAACAGGCTCCATTAACCCTCCCCCTGCCGCAACAGGCTCCATTAACCCTCCCCCTGCCGCAACAGGCTCCATTAACCTTCCCCCTGCCGCAACAGGCTCCATTAACCCTCCCCCTTTACAGCAATAGGCCCCCTTGACCACCATCTTCTTTAATAGGCCCCCTAACTCTAAGACTATACTAATAGCCCCAGCCTCCCTAAACACTGTCGAGTCATAGCCCCCCCCTAACCTCCAGACTACAATAATAGGCCTCCTAATCCCCAGTCTATAGCCTCTGCCGGCCCCTCCCCCGCAATCCTAACGTTATAGCCTCTGCCTGCCTCCCCCCTTCTCCTTCCTTCACTTCACAGCATTAGGAACTCTTGCTGCTGCTGCTGCTGCCGCTGCCGCCCTCCTCCTCCTCCTCCTCCTCTTGCCGGAGCTGCAGCTCCTCCTCCAGTGTCCGTCATCCTCCTGCAGCTGGCTCCGGTGAGTGTGCTGTCCTCCGCGGCATCTACAGTTTTGGCCGCCACAGCACGGAGCTGATTGGCGCGCCTCTGACCCCGGAAGTGCAGATGCCGGCACTTCCGAGGTCAATCAGCTCCCTGTGCACGGCGCCCGCAGTCTATTTGTATGCGCGTCTTAAAGACGCAGATATAGATAGATGGAGGTGCGCCTCTCACCCCCCCCTCCGAAAGCACAGCGGATTTAATAGACTGTCTAACGGAGGGGGAGGAGGATGTTAAAAAAAAATATCTATATATATAGATTTTTTTTTTTGCAGCCAGAAGGTGCCGCCCCCCCCCGGCAACGCGGCGCCCCAGGCACCGGACCACGGGTGCCTAATGGTAAATACGGCCCTGGCTATAATACTGCCCCTATGTACAAGAATATAACTACTATAATACTGTTCATATGTACAAGAATATAACTACTATAATACTGCTCCTATGTACAAGAATATAACTGCTATAATACTGCCCCTGTGTACAAGAATATAACTACTATAATACTGTTCCTATGTACAAGAATATAACTACTATAATACTGCTCCTATGTACAAGAATATAACTACTATAATACTGTCCTTAAGTACAAGAATATAACTACTATAATACTGCTCCTATGTACAAGAATATAACTACTATAATACTGCTCATATGTACAAGAATATAACTACTATAATACTGCTCATATGTACAAGAACATAACTACTATAATACTGTCCCTATGTACAAGAATATAACTACTATAATACTGCTCATATGTACAAGAATATAACTACTATAATACTGCTCATATGTACAAGAATATAACTACTATAATACTGTTCCTATGTACAAGAATATAACTACTATAATACTGCTCCTATCTACAAGAATATAACTATAATACTGCGCCCTATGTACAAGAATATAACTACTATAATACTGTCCCTATGTGCAAGAATATAACTACTATAATACTGATCCTATGTACAAGAATATAACTATAATACTGTCCCTATGTACAAGAATATAACTACTATAATACTGCTCATATGTACAAGAATGTAACTACTATAATACTGCTCCTATGTACAAGAATATAACTACTATAATACTGCTCCTATGTACAAGAATATAACTACTATAATACTGCTCCTATGTACAAGAATATAACTACTATAATACTGCTCCTATGTACAAGAATATAACTACTATAATACTGCTCCTATGTACAAGAATATAACTACTATAATACTGTCCCTATGTACAAGAATATAACTACTATAATACTGCTCCTATGTACAAGAATATAACTACTATAATACTGCTCCTATGTACAAGAATATAACTACTATAATACTGCCCGCTATGTACAAGAATATAACTACTATAATACTGCTCCTATGTACAAGAATATAACTACTATAATACTGCTCATATGTACAAGAATATAACTACTATAATACTTCTCATATGTACAAGAATATACCTACTATAATACTGTCCCTATGTACAAGAATATAACTACTATAATACTGCTCCTGTGTACAAGAATATAACTACTATAATGCTGTCCCTATGTACAAGAATATAACTACTATAATACTGTTCCTATATACAAGAATATAACTACTATAATACTGCTCCTATGTACAAGAATATAACTACTATAATACTGCTCATATGTACAAGAATGTAACTACTATAATACTGCTCCTATGTACAAGAATATAACTACTATAATACTGCTCATATGTACAAGAATATAACTACTATAATACTGTCCCTATGTACAAGAATATAACTACTATAATACTGCTCCTATGTACAAGAATATAACTGCTATAATACTGCTCCTATGTACAAGGATATATCTACTATAATACTGCCCCTATGTACAAGAATATAACTACTATAATACTGCTCCTATGTACAAGAATATAACTGCTATAATACTGCTCCTATGTACAAGAATATAACTACTATAATACTGCTCCTATGTACAAGAATATAACTACTATAATACTGCTCATATGTACAAGAATATAACTACTATAATACTGCTCATATGTACAAGAATATAACTACTATAATACTTCTCATATGTACAAGAATATACCTACTATAATACTGTCCCTATGTACAAGAATATAACTACTATAATACTGCTCCTGTGTACAAGAATATAACTACTATAATGCTGTCCCTATGTACAAGAATATAACTACTATAATACTGTTCCTATATACAAGAATATAACTACTATAATACTGCTCCTATGTACAAGAATATAACTACTATAATACTGCTCATATGTACAAGAATGTAACTACTATAATACTGCTCCTATGTACAAGAATATAACTACTATAATACTGCTCATATGTACAAGAATATAACTACTATAATACTGTCCCTATGTACAAGAATATAACTACTATAATACTGCTCCTATGTACAAGAATATAACTGCTATAATACTGCTCCTATGTACAAGGATATATCTACTATAATACTGCCCCTATGTACAAGAATATAACTACTATAATACTGCTCCTATGTACAAGAATATAACTGCTATAATACTGCTCCTATGTACAAGAATATAACTACTATAATACTGCTCATATGTACAAGAATATAACTACTATAATACTGTCCCTATGTACAAGAATATAACTACTATAATACTGCTCATATGTACAAGAATGTAACTACTATAATACTGCTCCTATGTACAAGAATATAACTACTATAATACTGCTCATATGTACAAGAATATAACTGCTATAATACTGCTCATATGTACAAGAATATAACTACTATAATACTGTCCCTATGTACAAGAATATAACTACTATAATACTGCTCATATGTACAAGAATGTAACTACTATAATACTGCTCCTATGTACAAGAATATAACTACTATAATACTGCTCCTATGTACAAGAATATAACTACTATAATACTGCTCATATGTACAAGAATATAACTATTATAATACTGCTCATATGTACAAGAATATAACTACTATAATACTTCTCATATGTACAAGAATATACCTACTATAATACTGTCCCTATGTACAAGAATATAACTACTATAATACTGCTCCTGTGTACAAGAATATAACTACTATAATACTGTCCCTATGTACAAGAATATAACTACTATAATACTGCTCATATGTACAAGAATATAACTACTATAATACTGCTCCTATGTACAAGAATATAACTACTATAATACTGTTCCTATGTACAAGAATATAACTACTATAATACTGCTCCTATGTACAAGAATGTAACTACTATAATACTGCTCATATGTACAAGAATGTAACTACTATAATACTGCTCCTATGTACAAGAATATAACTACTATAATACTGCTCATATGTACAAGAATATAACTACTATAATACTGTCCCTATGTACAAGAATATAACTACTATAATACTGCTCCTATGTACAAGAATATAACTGCTATAATACTGCTCCTATGTACAAGGATATATCTACTATAATACTGCCCCTATGTACAAGAATATAACTACTATAATACTGCTCCTATGTACAAGAATATAACTACTATAATACTGCCCCTATGTACAAGAATATAACTACTATAATACTGCTCATATGTACAAGAATATAACTACTATAATACTGTCCCTATGTACAAGAATATAACTACTATAATACTGCTCCTGTGTACAAGAATATAACTACTATAATACTGTCCCTATGTACAAGAATATAACTACTATAATACTGCTCCTATGTACAAGAATATAACTACTATAATACTGCTCATATGTACAAGAATATAACTACTATAATACTGCTCCTATGTACAAGAATATAACTACTATAATACTGTCCCTATGTGCAAGAATATAACTACTATAATACTGCTCCTATGTACAAGAATATATCTACTATAATACTGCTCCTATGTACAAGAATATAACTGCTATAATACTGCTCCTATGTACAAGGATATATCTACTATAATACTTCCCCTATGTACAAGAATATAACTACTATAATACTGCTCCTATGTACAAGAATATAACTGCTATAATACTGCTCCTATGTACAAGAATATAACTACTATAATACTGCTCCTATGTACAAGAATATAACTACTATAATACTGCCCCTATGTACAAGAATATAACTACTATAATACTGCCCCTATGTACAAGAATATAACTACTATAATACTGCCCCTATGTACAAGAATATAACTACTATAATACTGCTCATATGTACAAGAATATAACTACTATAATACTGTCCCTATGTACAAGAATATAACTACTATAATACTGCTCCTGTGTACAAGAATATAACTACTATAATACTGTCCCTATGTACAAGAATATAACTACTATAATACTGCTCCTATGTACAAGAATATAACTACTATAATACTGCTCATATGTACAAGAATATAACTACTATAATACTGCTCCTATGTACAAGAATATAACTACTATAATACTGTCCCTATGTGCAAGAATATAACTACTATAATACTGCTCCTATGTACAAGAATATAACTATAATACTGCCCCCTATGTACAAGAATATAACTACTATAATACTGCTCATATGTACAAGAATGTAACTACTATAATACTGCTCCTATGTACAAGAATATAACTACTATAATACTGTCCCTATGTGCAAGAATATAACTACTATAATACTGCTCCTATGTACAAGAATATAACTATAATACTGCCCCCTATGTACAAGAATATAACTACTATAATACTGCTCATATGTACAAGAATGTAACTACTATAATACTGCTCCTATGTACAAGAATATAACTACTATAATACTGCTCCTATGTACAAGAATATAACTACTATAATACTGCTCCTATGTACAAGAATATAACTACTATAATACTGCCCCCTATGTACAAGAATATAACTACTATAATACTGCCCCTATGTACAAGAATATAACTGCTATAATACTGCTCATATGTACAAGGATATATCTACTATAATACTGCCCCTATGTACAAGAATATAACTACTATAATACTGTTCCTATGTACAAGAATATAACTACTATAATACTGCTCCTGTGTATAAGAATATAAACTACTATAATACTGTCCCTATGTACAAGAATATAACTACTATAATACTGCTCCTGTGTACAAGAATATAACTACTATAATACTGTCCCTATGTACAAGAATATAACTACTATAATACTGCTCCTATGTACAAGAATATAACTACTATAATACTGCTCATATGTACAAGAATATAACTACTATAATACTGCTCCTATGTACAAGAATATAACTACTATAATACTGTCCCTATGTGCAAGAATATAACTACTATAATACTGCTCCTATGTACAAGAATATATCTACTATAATACTGCTCCTATGTACAAGAATATAACTGCTATAATACTGCTCCTATGTACAAGGATATATCTACTATAATACTTCCCCTATGTACAAGAATATAACTACTATAATATTGCTCCTATGTACAAGAATATAACTGCTATAATACTGCTCCTATGTACAAGAATATAACTACTATAATACTGCTCCTATGTACAAGAATATAACTACTATAATACTGCCCCTATGTACAAGAATATAACTACTATAATACTGCCCCTATGTACAAGAATATAACTACTATAATACTGCTCATATGTACAAGAATATAACTACTATAATACTGTCCCTATGTACAAGAATATAACTACTATAATACTGCTCCTGTGTACAAGAATATAACTACTATAATACTGTCCCTATGTACAAGAATATAACTACTGTAACGTTGCGCCCTGCAACGTGGGGGGTTTCACTCGCTTGCAGCGGTGTGAGGTAGCTTCAGCAACACACGTACACAGTCTCTTCATAAAAATTCTGGCAGTTTATTAAAAACACTCAGCATAAACTGCCCTCAAACATAAACAATAAGTCCATAATGGAAGTTTAGCAACTTCCCCACTCTCTGGCACCTGCCAGCGTACAGCTCTAGCCAAGGTTCCTTCCAGCACCCAGGGCCCTCTGCAGACCCCTGTCTGTCTCTCCTCCAGGAGAGATTCGGCCCTACAGCCCTGGCCTGGCTGCACTCACCTCAGACTCAATATCAGAGCCTTGTGATCAGCCTCCATGCAGGCTGAAACACCCAAAGCTCCTGGCTCTGCTCTCACTTGTTTCCAGTCCACACACTGGACATCTAGAGCCAGTCTCTCTCTAGACTGCCCTAGACACACTTCCCCCAGGTTCAGAGACAGGATTGCTTTAACCCCTGGAGCCACACCCACAGGTGGTAAGGAGTGTGTAATCAGCATCACACACCCTTCCATGGCTCTACATGTAATGGAATCCTGTGGAACCACAGGTCCCAGCCAGCTTCACATTGCAGAGCACCCACGCTTCTGCAAAACATGCCAGCCCTTTGTAATACAGCCGGTTGATACCTCACATACCCTCCCCCTCTGTTCAAACCCGTAGGGGAGAACACTTGCCAATGACCTGGGGCCGCGAGACAGGGCATTCTTGCTGCCATGCCCCACCAGTCGAGAGGGCCGTCCAAGAGCAGTAGTCCCTGAGACATCGCCCGACACTGTCACCAAACTCTGTCTTGTCAACCTAGGGTTAAAGGACGTCCCATTTCCAGACCGTTCTCTCCCTGACCCCCTCCCAGGGTCACCGTAGTAGAGAGACATGTCCCCAGTCAAACCTACAGTCTTGTCCGAACCTAGGCCTTCTCGAGTACCCCCAAGGCTACTGTCGGGAACTCTAAGCTCATAGCGGCCACTATCTACAGTACATCGTAGGTTACCACTCTGTCGGCGATTCCTTTTATCGCACGTCTGAACTACTGGACTGACACGCCATCTTCCACTTCTTTCCCCTGAACAACGGGTGGAAGACGGCTGCTGTCCCCCACACAGTTGGCGAAGCTGCTCCTTAATTTTCAGGTTTTCTTGCCACAACCGCTCCATGTCACGTACATGGTGTACCCGATATTCAATAAGGCTTCGAATGTTTCCAAGACTCTCTACAGTCCCGACACAGACAAACGGAACCATACCAGCTTCCCTGGGTATCTTGCTCTCATTAGCAGCAGGGATTCTTAATCTCACCAATCCTGATTTATTCACCATGTCTTGCATGACTCGTCCGGTTTTTCCAATGACTCTCCCCACCAGAGCCCGGGATACTTGGACAATATCTTCCGCCAGACTCTGCGCTTTCCTTTTATACTCTAGCTGTCTAGTGGCTTCTTCCTTTTGCAGTTGGACCTGCCACTTCATACGAACACATCTGAAGTGCATGTCCTTTAGAATAGCCACCCGCTGCCCAGTAATTTCACTGGTGGACAATATCACTAACTGTTCAGCCCCTGGGGTACAGTAGACCTCACACGCTTTCACAGCTCTCTTAAATTCGTCATGCATGCACTCGGTGGCACACGCTTCTCTTAAGTCCTCAGGTATATCCACCATGCACTTGACTACAGAAGTCTCATTCATCCCTGCCACATGCTTGTCAAGTTTAGCTTCCAAAGTCAGCTCTCTTTGGGCCTCCCCTGCTTCAACATGTTTGGTCAGGATTGACACTCGCTGCTCCATCTGCTCCAAGGCTCCCTGGGACTTGGACTGGTACTCTGCCAAGCGACTTCGGAGCTCAGCCACTTCTTTCTCCAGCTCCCTTACTCGACTCTCAGTAGCCTGCCTAAGAAGTATCTCTTGTTGCAGATGGTCTTTGCTCATCCTCTTGAATGAGTCTTCATTTGCGGACCTCTCTGGTCTACGACACACTATTTCTGAGGCTTCTTCCAACTCCGCTTCAGAACATTTGGGTTTCTTACTCTTCTTACCCATGACCGTCTCTATATCCTCCATCGTAGTTTTACCAAGCAGGTCAGGCAGGCTCCCAGTCCTGGATGAGACCTCTGGTCCAGACTTCACCTCCTCAGAGGCTCTCTTCACTTCAGCGCCAGCTGTTTCTTGGGTCTTCACTGCATTATCTTCACCTTCCTCTGGGGTCTCGGCAGTGCCACCCTCAGCCTGGGTGTCACACCCTTCAACATGGCACTCTGTTCCTTTTAGAGTTTTGGGGCTAAATTCGCTGTCATCCACCGCAGCACTTGGTAGTTCACCAGTCTGCTCACCACGACTGTTGGGGATTATTCCTTCCCCCACACTCTCTAGGATTCCCTTTCCTATACCACTCTCGTCTGACAGACTATCAACTTCACACTTTGAAATCATAGGGACCACCACCATTACGTCCTTGGTTGGCTCCTTCTCCGCACTTGCAGCGCGCTGATTTCTGTCGTCACAATGTGTCAGTTCAATCTCTGATTCCTCAGTCTTTTGTAGGATATCACTGTCTGACTCCACCGTAGCAGGTGTTATTAGCATCATGTCTTCATTAACCAGGCATGTCACTTTCTCTGCACCCTCAGACGGCCTACACTGTGCCCCCTCTCGGCGCTTATTACGTCTTCGGCGTCGGGAGGAAGTTTTCCCCTTCTCGCCCATCTGTACCACACTGTACTCGTGTGTCACTTTTCTAGAGTCAGTGTCTTTACTGGAGTCATCATCACTCACCCTGGTATCCTGGACTATCATGTCCCCACTTAACCAGATGTCTGCCTCCCTTTCTGGAGCTACCCCGTTTTTAACGGTCACACTATCGGTTATTCCCTTAGTCCTTATGTCACTAAGTTGGGTCCGTCTATCATTTTCTTTGGTCACCCCTAACTTAGGACAGTCAATTTTAGGAGGTGCTATCTCCTCCTTACCACACATAACTGCACAACAAGGACCCCTTTTCACCTCCCAACGTGGTGGGGTTTCCTTTCGGCTGTTCCGGCTCTTACACAAGCAACCGTATACGTCCCCCTGCTTCCACAAGTGCACAAATAATTTAGAGTCCCAACCTATAATAATTGGGTGCAGTAAATCTGAGACTACTCCAACATCATGAGAACCACTGTCCCAGGCTGTCTTAATGACCACGCTGGAGACCGGGTATTCTGTCTCAATACTGTGGGTGCAGCCGACGTGGATCTTCCTTCCAGGAATCAAGTGGACATCAGAGGTGGCCCTCACCAGGGTCACCAAGCTCCTTGAGTCTACGACTCCTGTTACAGATTCCCCATCCACTTCCACGGAACACAGACGTGGCTTCTCGTCGGATGGGTGGTCTATATTGCAAACAGGACACTTGTGGCATGAACACTGTTGTCCCTGGCAACAGTCCATCTGCGCCACTTCACCCTTGGATTTGGGATGCTCCGCACCCTTTTGGGGGACCACCGCTTTCTGGGACTCCATCCCCTTATAGGCAACCACCCCTTTATGGGACTCCACCCCCTTATGGGCAACCACCCCTTTATGGGCAACCACCCCCTTATGGGCAACCACCCCCTTATGGGCAACTATTCCCTTCTGGGACTCCGCCCCCTTTTGCGGTTTCCATGCAATGTCCTTAGCCCCCAGTTCACACCGTTTGCCCTTGTCTCCCTGGGCACCCAGTGTCCATACTGGCCCCCGAAGGGAACGCTCAAACTGGTCCATGGCTGCGACATCGCTACACACTGACAGCTCCTGCTGTCCCTGGACCAGGAACTGGTACAGCTCCTCCACAACGTCCGCAGGGACCATTCCCTCTTTTTGGCTTTTAGCCCCCACTGCTGTCACTGGACCTCCAGGCACATGCTGTTGGTGCTGCTGGCTCTGCAGCAGCTGGTTCAGGAGCTCCTCCATGCTTTCCGGGTTGTACCGCCCGTACAACCAGGGTCTCCAGCCTGTGGTGTATCACTGCTCACCAAGCAGGGCCTCGCAATTCCGGCTGGCCTGGAACCTCCAGTCGCTGGACTCTCGCCACTGCAGCACGGGTCCCCAACGACCTGCTGATTCACCGCCAGGTGCTTGAGAGCGCTGTCCCTGTTCGTGGACCCGCCGATCCACCGCCAGCTGCTTGAGTGCGCAGACAATTTTCGTGGACCCGCCGATCCACCGCAAACCGCTTCAAAAAATTTTCGTGGACCCGCCGATCCACCGCAAGCAGTCCGTATCCACAGGAATATGTCCTAGGCCGTTGCCCCTAGCAACCAGGCTGCGTTGCCCCTAGCAATCAGGCTGCGTTGCCCCTAGCAACCAGACCGCATGCCCGCATTCTCCACCATATGTAACGTTGCGCCCTGCAACGTGGGGGGTTTCACTCGCTTGCAGCGGTGTGAGGTAGCTTCAGCAACACACGTACACAGTCTCTTCATAAAAATTCTGGCAGTTTATTAAAAACACTCAGCATAAACTGCCCTCAAACATAAACAATAAGTCCATAATGGAAGTTTAGCAACTTCCCCACTCTCTGGCACCTGCCAGCGTACAGCTCTAGCCAAGGTTCCTTCCAGCACCCAGGGCCCTCTGCAGACCCCTGTCTGTCTCTCCTCCAGGAGAGATTCGGCCCTACAGCCCTGGCCTGGCTGCACTCACCTCAGACTCAATATCAGAGCCTTGTGATCAGCCTCCATGCAGGCTGAAACACCCAAAGCTCCTGGCTCTGCTCTCACTTGTTTCCAGTCCACACACTGGACATCTAGAGCCAGTCTCTCTCTAGACTGCCCTAGACACACTTCCCCCAGGTTCAGAGACAGGATTGCTTTAACCCCTGGAGCCACACCCACAGGTGGTAAGGAGTGTGTAATCAGCATCACACACCCTTCCATGGCTCTACATGTAATGGAATCCTGTGGAACCACAGGTCCCAGCCAGCTTCACATTGCAGAGCACCCACGCTTCTGCAAAACATGCCAGCCCTTTGTAATACAGCCGGTTGAAACCTCACACTACTATAATACTGCTCCTATGTACAAGAATATAACTACTATAATACTGCTCATATGTACAAGAATATAACTACTATAATACTGCTCCTATGTACAAGAATATAACTACTATAATACTGTCCCTATGTGCAAGAATATAACTACTATAATACTGCTCCTATGTACAAGAATATAACTATAATACTGCCCCCTATGTACAAGAATATAACTACTATAATACTGCTCATATGTACAAGAATGTAACTACTATAATACTGCTCCTATGTACAAGAATATAACTACTATAATACTGCTCCTATGTACAAGAATATAACTACTATAATACTGCTCCTATGTACAAGAATATAACTACTATAATACTGCCCCCTATGTACAAGAATATAACTACTATAATACTGCCCCTATGTACAAGAATATAACTGCTATAATACTGCTCATATGTACAAGGATATATCTACTATAATACTGCCCCTATGTACAAGAATATAACTACTATAATACTGTTCCTATGTACAAGAATATAACTACTATAATACTGCTCCTGTGTATAAGAATATAAACTACTATAATACTGTCCCTATGTACAAGAATATAACTACTATAATACTGCTCCTATGTACAAGAATATAACTCTGGAAACTTAATCCCTTCTGGATCCAGCTTATAGGGGGATCTTTGCATGATACTATCTTAGAATATTTCCAACTTAATGAGTGCTCCGCACCATCACATATAGTCTGGGACTCTATGAAAGCCGTGGTGAGGGGCATCTATATCCGAAAAATATGCATACGTAAAAACCAAAACAGACGCTACACCCAAAGTCTAATTCAGGAAGTATCTGTTGCGGAGGCTACGGTGGTGCTCAACCCGACAGGAAACTAAAAACACTCTAGAGAAGGCACAAATGTCACTCAAAGAAAATCTCATGTCGGCGGCAGCAAATAAACGTTATTTCCTCAAACAGACATATTTCATAGAGGGGGAAGGAGTAGGGCACCTACTAGCCACGGTTATTAGGGTGCAGGAAGGATCTTCATATATAAATAGGCTGAAGAAGGAGTCGGGTGATCTTGTAACGGAAAGTGAGGATATAGTCAGGGAGATAAAGAGGTATTATATGCGGCTATACACATCAGACTGTGACCTTACGGAGACTGAGATTGAGCAATATTTGGATGCTCTCTCTCTCCCCACACTGGCCGACGAACAAAGGGATTTGTTGGATCGAGACATCCTGTTGGAAGAATTAGAGGAAGCGCTTGGCCAGACGCAAAATGAAAAAGCTCCGGGAATGGATGGCCTGCCTGGCGAGTTTTATAAAACGTATGCACCCTTACTGCTACCTAAACTACTTAAAGTATTTGAAGAGGCTGAAAGGCAGAGGGTCCTCCCGCCTTCTATGAGGGAAGCTTTAATAGTCTTAATATTAAAACCCGGAAACATACCTCCCAACCGTCCCGGATACAGCGGGACAGTCCCTCTTCTGAGCCTTTGATCCCGGGTCCCGCCCGTGAGGCTGTTTCTCCCGGCTCCACCCACCCACTGTAGCCCCGCCTCGCTGTTTCTCCCTTCTACAGAGCCGAGCGCGCACCTACTCCTGTGACTGCTGCTGAGGTATGAATCACCCCCTGCAGCAGAGCGACCCCCCCCTGCAGCAGAGCCCCCCCCCCTGCACCAGAGCCGACCCCCCCAGTCCCGGAGCCTGCGTTTCCCTGCAGCTGTTCTCTCTGATTCCCCGTGTGCGGCTTCTCACTGCTGCAGACACGCGGGGAGTCAGGAAGCTGAGGAGACCGTGCAATCAGCACTTATCTCCTGCAGATAGCAGTGACAATAACCTATGCAGAGTGGCATCTGCAGGCTTCTATTAGCTTACCGATCAGTGGTCTCCTGCCTGTGGAGCAGAGCTGCTGGGTCCTAGCTTCCCAACAGCTTCAGCTCTGCTTTATCCTGACTCCCCTACCAGTTAAAGGGAACATGTCAGCAGAAATTTCACAATAAAAATAAAAGATTCCCCTCTGCAGCTCCTGGGCTGCTTCTAGAAAGGTTCCTGTTGTTATTGTGCCCCCTTTGAGACCTACAAAAATACTTTATGAAGTCTTACCTTTTTGTATGCAAATGTGTTTTTATGGTCACGGGGGCGGGCTGTCTGGCGTCCGTTATTCCCCCTCCTGCCGCTTTACGCAGTCCCCCATTGCTCATTTACATACACAAGGACGCCTTCCTCATGTAACTGTCCCCCCGAAGTTTTGCGCATGTGAACGCTTTTTCAGGTGATTGCGCAGGCACGAGATTATGGGCGGCGCTGTGATTGTCATCAACAGCGTTAACCAAGTACCCGCCCATAATCTCGTGCCCGCACTTTTCCCTCTGACTCCACCGTTATGCGCAAGTGCTGGCCATATGAACCATGTTACCTATTACCGCTTGCACGAGATTATGGGCAGGTACTTGGATGACTTTGCTGATGACAATCACAGCGCCGCCCATAATCTCGCGCCCATGGTAATAGGTAACGTGGTTCATATGGCCAGTGCTTGCGCATAACGGTGGAGGCAGAGTGAGAAGCGCGGGCACGAGATTATGGGCAGGTACTTGGATGACGCTGCTGATGACAATCACAGCGCCGCCCATAATCTCGTGCCCATGGTAATAGGTAACGTGGTTCATATGGCCAGTGCTTGCGCATAACGGTGGAGGCAGAGTGAGAAGCGCGGGCACGAGATTATGGGCGGGTACTTGGATGACGCTGCTGATGACAATCACAGCGCCGCCCATAATCTCGCGCCTGCGCAATCACCTCAAAAGCGTTCACACTTTGCACAGTGCTTACTCCCGCGAGAGTGGCACTGGGCATGCACAAAACTTCAGGAGGACAGTTACATGAGGAAGGCGTCCTCATGTATGGAAATGAGCAATGGGGGACGGCGTACAGCGGCAGGAGGGGGAATAACGGACGCCAGGCAGCCCGCCCCCGTGACCATAAAAACAGATTTGCATACAAAAAGGTAAGACTTCATAAAGTATTATTTTAGGTCTCAAAGGGGGCACGATAACAACAGGAACCTTTCCAGAATGCAGCCCAGGAGCTGCAGAGGGGAATCTTTTTTATTTTTTTTGCTAAATTTCTGGTGACAGTTTCCCTTTAAAGGGAACCTATCAGGTGCAATCTGCACTCAGAGCCAGGAGCAGTTCTGGGTGTATATTGCTAATCCCTCCCTAACTGTCCCTGTATACACCAGCATAGATAAAGGCATCTATAGAAAAAGTATTTTTAAAGAGCTTATATCTTATGCTAATTAGCGCGGGGACTAGTCCCAAGGGCGTTACTTCACTTGGCTAGTCGGCTCATATAGCGTGTTAGTACTCACACAGGGGCGTAATAACATGCTAACATGCTATGCGAGCCGACTAGCCAAGTGAAGTAACGCCCTTGTGACTAGTCCCCGCGCTCATTAGCATAAGATATAAGCTCTTTAAAAATATTTGTTCTTGATCTCTTTATCTATGCTAGTGTATACAGGGACGGTTAGGCAGGGATTAGCAATATACACCCAGAACTGCTCCTGGCTCTGAGTGCAGATTGCACCTGACAGGTTCACTTTAAAGGGAACCTGTCACCAGATTTGGGGCCTATAAGCTGCGGCCACCACCAGCGGGATCTTATGTACACATTCTAACATGCTGCATACCTCCCAACCGTCCCGGATACAGCGGGACTTTCACGCTTTACGTTGTTTGTCCCGTTGCCACGGGCGGGACGGCCGGCTCCCGGGCTCCGCCCACCCACTCTCTCTCCGCCTCCCTGCTTTTCCCTCCTACCATCCTAGTAGACGTGGCATAGAGAGGAGCGCTGCCTGTGCTGCTGCTGGTACAGTAAACTAATCTCCCCAGCGCTGATTTCCCTCCCTCCCCCCTCACCCCCGGCCGGAGCCTGTCTGTGCGGTTGGCCGGCCGCCTGTCTGTGCGGTCGGCCCGCCACCTGTCTGTGCGGGCGCCCCCCTGCCGCCTGTCTGTGCGGGCGCCCCCCTGCCGCCTGTCTGTGCGGGCGCCCCCCGCCGCCTGTCTGTGCGGGCGCCCCCCTGCCGCCTGTCTGTGCGGGCGCCCCCCTGCCGCCTGTCTGTGCGGGCGCCCCCCTGCCGCCCGTCTGTGCGGGCGCCCCCCTGCCGCCTGTCTGTGCGGGCGGCCCGCCGCCTCATTGTGCGGGTGGCCGGCCGCCTCTCTCTGCGGGCGGCTGGCCGCCTCTCTGTGCGGGCGGCCCGCCGCCTGTCTGTGAAGGCGGCCGGCCGCCTGTCTGTGAAGGCGACCGGCCGCCTCACTGTGGCTGCCTGCGTGTCCGTGCTGGAGGCCCGCCGGCTGCCTGCGTGTCCGTGCTGGAGGCCCGCCGGCTGCCTGCGTGTCCGTGCTGGAGGCCCGCTGGCTGCCTGCGTGTCCGTGCTGGAGGCCCGCCGGCTGCCTGCGTGTTTGTGCTGAATGGGTGTGGATGGGGAGTGGATATGGGCGTGACTGTGAAATGGGTGTGGTTAGGGGGCGTGGCCTAAAAATTTGCCGCGGCGCGCTACGCGCGCCGCAAACTTTGTCCCTCTTTTCCTTCTTTAAAAGTTGGGAGGTATGCCGGAAAAGAGGGGGCGTGGCTTGAGCTTGATGGCAGGCAGACATGCTCTGTAGGAGCTCTTGCAGGCTGAGGTGGCATATAACATAGCAAGACCCACCTGGCACTCTCTAACATGCCGGGGAAGAGAGGCACAGCACCACAGACCGGACCACCAGCCCTGAGAAGCAGCAGCACAGCAGTGGATCGTCTGTTCAAAGGGGGAAGCTCTCTCCGGTCTCCAGGCCTGCTCCAGTAATGGCACCTGCATCCATGAGGCAGGGGCCTGCAGCAACAGCAGCCGTCAGTGGTGGCAGCGGGACAGAAGTGGCGGTGGAGATGCATGGCGTGCAGGTACAGGGCGGTACCGTCAGAGATCAGCTGGGACCGAGATCTCTGCTTTTGTGGCGCCCCTGACCTGGTCAGGCACCACTGAGTACTGCACCCATGCTGGGGACAGTACAATACAGGTAATCCGGATGGCTGACAGGGGTGTGGAACACAGGCGCATAGTGACCAGGTCTCACACATGTACCCATGAGAGGACCCCTGGGGATCCCAGGAGGGGGCAAAGCCTATACCTCCACTGGAATAGTGGCAGGGGGTTAAAAGCCTCCATCTCCTCTCAAGGGGTGTGGTGGAGAGTCTGGTTGCTAGGTGGCGTAGGCAAGAACAGGAGAGGAGGAGCAGTGAGTCGGTTAGAGCAGAGAACTCCATAGGGCTCAGTGAGGAGCAGACCTGTGGGGCTGATGCTGTCTAACAGCGCCCGCGCAGTGACTACAGACGGGGGAGAACGGTCAACTAGAAGTGCTGCCTGAAAGCCAGCTTCAGCTAGAGAGTGCACGGAGTGGGAAGTAAGGAGACTTCTAGAGAGCACCAGGCCCAACCGGGCGGCAGATCCCGAAGCGAGGATAGATTCACCTTTCCCTGCTAAACCTGCCGGTGTGGGGCTCTTACAGCCCACACCACAACAACCAAAAGCCGCAGCCACGTAACCGCAAGTAGGGCCCATAGGTCACAGGAGGCAAGAGGCTGGAGTGGCCTGGCCCGGGGAACAAGCACACGGCACAACAAGAAGGGGAGAGAGGCTTGGAGCATCTTCCCTGGGTGACCCCCATAGGGACTCAAAGTCGGGGTCACCCCAAACCACCAAGGGCTAAGGAAGGCGAGTTTGTAGTCACCCTCATACAGTCAGCCGGAAGGATACCTGGTTCCCACCTGGTTCATCCCAGCTACGCCCGGGTTACTCACCCTGCCACCTGAAGTGAGTAAAAACCCTGAAAGACACTCTGCCTGTGTGTGGTCATTCTGCGACTTGTGGTACTACAGCTTTACAAAGGGCCCTGGGGCTTGCCTCACTCTCAGGAGGCTACTACACCCGACTGCACCCACCATCAGCCCCAGGTGCCTCCTAATCTGCAGTGGCGGTCCCCTCTGACCGCAAATCTGAGAGTGGCGTCACGATCAAAACTGAAGATTCCCTACCTGTGACCAGCACCAGCTACGTGGAGTCCCTGAAGGTATGCACTGATACAACACCTGCGGGGCTTCACATTTGGCGTCACGAACAGGATCCCAACACCCAAATACCCCCTTTTACTGTGGAGCCTGGGATCACAGACCGGGTCACGCCATCGTGATACCCGCAGAAGTGACTCTGTAGCCCGGATCTGAGTACCCCTGGTCCCCGGGCGACACATTTGGCGTCACGAACAGGATCGAGCCCATCCAGTCACCTGGAGGAAGTGCGCCTTGCCCCGTCCGTCAGCGGCGTCCCGCTGAGGAAAAATCCAGAAGTCCGCCATTTTAGCCGCCATTTTAGGCGCCAAAAACAACAGCTTGGCGCCTTCTTCTCCGAGCGGCGGGCGCGAAAAAGAGGCTCCGCCCCCTGAGAACGCGGGCGGAAGTGAAGCTCCGGAGGACCGGAAGCGAAAGAGAAACTTTAAAGTTGCTGGAAGGACTGCTCCCGAGTACCAAGGGGGAGCAGAAGGAAGGAACCGCAGCTTATGTGGCAAGGACTGTAAAGGCAGGGACGCCAGGACTCTGCCAACGTTTGGTTCCTGGAGAGGCCGCCGCAGCGATGCACCGACCCGTTACCCCTGTTACCGGTAGCGGAGCCTGCAGCGCCTGTTGGGGAGGACCCAGACCTGGGGTCCCCAGGCCTCACCTTTGTCACCGCCCTGCCACCGGCCCCGGCAGTCCGCCCGGCCGCAACGGAGATGACGACGGCTCCGGCAGTCCGCCCGGCCGCAACAGTAGCGAAGTACTGGTCCCGTTGACCAATCTGGAACCGTTTCTGGACTAGGGTCAAGGGGTGCTGCCTGGGCTTTAGGGGCAGCACCAAGGCTAGGTTGTTTGGGTGGGTGACTGAAGGACCCGTTACACAGTTATTATTAAAAGTGTTATTTGTTGTTGTAACGTTGAAGCAATGTGCATCCCGCTGTGGGAAGATTGAAAATGTTTAAAATGTTTTATTCTTTTCCAGTTTTAATAAATGTCGGTGCCTAGCTGGCCCGAGGACGGGCCGTGTTTTACCAAGGGGGTGTGTGACGCCCTGGCACAGCCAGGTTGTCACAGAAAGAGTTAATCCTCCTTGGTAATCTGATCTCACACCGGTGCAGCCAGACAAGCACAGCCCCCAGTGTAAAGGAAAAGCAGAGGAGAGGGGAGGGGCTGGAGGAGACAGCGTGTGGAGAGGAGACAGGAGAGAGGTCTGGAGTTAGCTCCCAGGCTGGGAGTGAAGCGTTCTCCAAGAGGGCCGGGGCAGGCCGTAGTGAGGAAGGGGCCAGAACAGGTAGCCGGAGCCGGGCGGTGGCCCCTCGGTACCTGGGTACCCGGATCACTACAGGGGAGTGATTCCTCGTCCCCGGCTGAGGAGAAAGAGGAAGAGAGAGGAGAGAAAGGCACTTGGCTGCAGGGAAGGAACAACAAGGGCTGCTGCACCGTGTGTGGGACACTAACACCCCCCGTACCGGAGGCCGCGGACACCGGCAATTCTTAGTTCACCAGTGACTCCGTGTGACTTTCTTGTGAGTACACCCGTGCCCTCGGGCACCGCACTGCAGCACTGCGCCCTGCTCCCTGCTCACCCTATCACCGGGCCCCGGGACTACCAACCCCTACCCACGGAGGGGCAATACAACACCTGGCTGCTCCCCATCACCATCCCCGGGGATCCCCGTCCAGAGCAGCGGTGGTGCAATCACCACAGCCGTGGGTGGCGTCACGGACAATATCCCAACACCCAAATACCCCCTTTTACTGTGGAGCCTGGGATCACAGACCGGGTCACGCCATCGTGATACCCGCAGAAGTGACTCTGTAGCCCGGATCTGAGTACCCCTGGTCCCCGGGCGACACACTTTCGTCACAGAGACCAGTGGTGCAGGGGTATACAGGAGGTGAGGCTGCTGCACAGAATACTCAGAAGGAGGGGGGCGGTGGAGTTCAGGCCCCACAGCAGAGCTTGATGAGCCAGGCTGGTGAAGAGAGCAGGAGTCTGGGCACTGATGGAGATATGCATGTGGGTAATGAATGCAGGGCCTCCCAGGCATGTCAGGAGTTGTCAGGCTCCCAAAGCAGTCAATCCCCACACAGTCAGGGGAACCAAAATGGAGGTCAGATCACACAAGGAGTTAACCCAGGAAGCTCCACTGTGGATACAGAGCGCATCCTGCAGCTGCTGGCTGCTCTCCCCACCAAACATGACCTGGACAATCTAGTTACTAAAATGGAGGCGGCACATGAGAGGGCTCTGTCCATTGTGAAAGGGGACATTGATGCTCTGGATACTGTCACGCTCCCCGGCTCCCCTGCTAGGCTCCCCGGCTCCCCTGCCTTGCTTACCGGCTCCCCTGCCACGCTTCCCCGCTCTCAGGTCGCGCTCCGCCGCTCCCGTGCCAGGCTTCCCGGTCCCCCGCTCCACAGCCTTCCTGCTCCATCGCCTGCGGTCCCCAGGCAGCCCGGTCCCCGCTCCCGGCGCCCGTCGGCAACTCGGCCCCAGCCCGGCTCTCCTGCCTCCTGTTCACCGCTCCCTGCTCTGGCTTCTGGCACCCGGGCCTCGCGCATGCGCATTAGGGCGCGCGCGCGGTCATTGACCCTCTCTTAAAGGGCCAGTGTCCTCCAACAGGATATTGAAGAATCAGGTACAGGGTATATAGGGGAATCCTTTCCAAGTGGGCGGGGCCTGTTCTTCGTGTTTTGCTAAGCTAGGAGTCAGGTCTCCTTGTGTCTTGCGGTATACTTACCTATCTCTCTCCTAGAGCCGCTCCTGCCTCGCCATCCGGTCCTGACGATTCCCGAACCCCGAACGGTGACTGTCCGCCATCCCGTCAGTCCATACCATCTCTGATCCCTGTGGTGACCCGTCTTCTCGCTCCGTCGGTTCCGGACTCTGCCTGACAACATCTCGGCCTCCGAACCTGAGCTCCGTCATCCAGACTACCTTCGGTGACTCCGTGGTCCCAGGGACTTCTACACTCCACTCCTTTGAACGGACTGTCCTGCTACCTGTAGTGCTCCGGCTACCGGACCCCTTGCCTTCAGTGAGGTGTTCGGCCCAGTGGATCCACCTCCTGGGTCTGCCCGTCCACCTGGCCCTAACAGATACATGCACCACTGCAGTGGAGAATGATGTGTTTACACTATTTGAAAGAGTTAACACACTGGAGCAAACTCTATCCAAAGCCAGTACACACCTGCAAAATGTCGCCATCCTGTTAGATGACCAAGAAAACAGGGGGAGGCGAAATAATATTCGTTTGAAAGGCATCCCAGAAGAGATAGCAGCAGCTGCCCTCCTTAAGTCTGTAACTTTAATTTTCAACAAAGTGATGGGAGCTGCAGAGGACTCCACTTATGTGATCGACAGAGTCCACAGAGTGTTCCGCCAGGGGCCGGGTGACACAGCACAGCCGAGAGATGTTCTGTGCAGACTGCATTACTACACGGATAAAGAAGCCATACTGAGGAAGGCATGGGTCCTTGGAACCGTCTCTTACAAAGGGTCTGAAATCAAGCTTTTTCCTGACATATCAGCCAGAACCCTGTATATGAGGCGTCAGCTCCTCCCTATTCTACAAAAAATTAAAGAGAAAGGAGCATCTTACAGATGGGGACATCCATTTCACCTAATAGTACGCCACAATGGAGACCAATATCTGCTGAAGTGGCCGGAGGAGGTGGAGGGTCTCTTCCAATTTCTTGATACACCGGCAGTGGAGATCCCTAACTGGCTACATATGGACAGACCCGCCGGGTTACCCCAAAGAAGAAGAGAAGGTGGACGCCGCCGTGCAAGACCTCAGAAGAGTTCCAGGGATCCCAAGCCGGCCGGAGAATCTTCCCAGGAGGAGCCAGATTGAAGACTTGGGTCTGATTGCGGTTTTCTATCTTGTGGTGGGGGGAGCGGGAGATGTGGGAGGATGGCCCCTTATAGGCCGGACGCGAACTTAAATATTGGGTTAATTGCTACTTGAAATATATTTGTCTCTCTTTTCTTGGGTGGCAGGGAGAGAGGTGGAGAGATTATTATTTCCCCTCTATGCTCTCTTTTATCCGTTTGTGTTCCTCCCTTTTCTCTCTTTTTCTCTTCCTCTTCTCTCTCTCTCTTCCCTCTCTTTCTCCTCTCTCTTCTTGCTCCTCCTTTTCTCTCTCGTCCCTTTCTCTCTTTCTTCTCTCTCTCTCTGCTCCGTCGTTTCTCTTTCGTCCCTTTTTCTCTCTTCCTCTAGTCTCTCTCTTCTTTATCTTTTTCTCCCCTTTCTTCCCCTTTTCTATCTCTTTCGCTCTCCCTTTCACACCCCCTCTCTTTGTCTCTCTCTCCCCCTAAGGGGGTCTCACATGGACCCTTCAATTGATAATGTTGATGGATAGTCTGATAAATGTGTTGTTCTTCTAAGAAATGTGCCTCTCACTGCCCTGTCGTGTAACGGGGGGGTGAGACGTGGGTTTTCAGTTCACTATAATATTGTCATTTCTGCCTCGAGCTTGTTTAGCTTTTGCCCTTGGTCTTCCACGCACCCCAAGGGTTGTTCTCCCATCTGGAGAGCACCAGGTCTCTAAGTTCTTCAGAGACTGCATAGTTTTATTGTGTGAAACTTACTGGCCATTCCTTTAGGTCAGCTGTTATTGTTCATATTTTCTGTCTGCTAATACTTATCGCTTTTTTTTTTTTTCTCTCTCTCTCTGCTCTTTCTTCTCTGCTGCTAGTTCTTTTTTCTACCTGATTCTTGATCCCCCCCGCCTTACCGCACTTTCCCGTATCCGGTCAGTGTTTTGTAGGGGGTTCAACACTGTTCCTGACCCAACATGCATAAACCAGGGAACTCGGAGGTGAAATGTGGGACATTGAATGTGAAAGGTTTACATAGCCCGGGTAAGAGGTCTATCCTGGCAAATACGTTAAAAAAAATGGGGGTCCAAATTGCTTTCTTGCAAGAAACGCATCTGTGCAAACATAAACCGTTTAAATTGACATCATATATATTATAGACACTGCACTCTCTACTCAAAACGAGGTATATAAAGACCAACAAATTTGTTTTTTCAAAAAAAATTTTTTGTATTTTTATTTTTCAGTGGTTTGTCAATGCTATAAGTAGAAGAAAGGATAGTAGCAATAATACATATGGTGGGACGTTTCGGCCTTAACATCGGCCTTCTTCACGCCGTATTACACTGTAAAAAGGGTAAAATAAAGTAGAATCAACATACATGAAAAGAGAGTTATTTACATATATTTACATTTATACATCAGAAAAAAGAAAAGACTATCTGTCTCAGAAAAGGAATATTTTTCTTTTGCGAAGGAATTTTTTTCCATGTCGACATTGAATCCTTGGACATATGAGGTGCAACATTATATAATATGGTTACCCTAGAGGTATCATGTAGAGACCGGACAAAAAGCGACAGTAGTAAAGATGAAAAAATATAAAAATATATATGAGACCTACCTCCATAAGGGTGAGGGAACTAGTTTCCAAAAGGTGAAAGGAGTGAATGCAAGAAGGAATAGAGTAGAGGGAACACTCTGGGTATTGTTTTTTTCTATTGGTCACAGAAAGCAATTCCTGTAAATAAAGGTAAAGGATTGAGTAGGTGGCAGACCAACATATAGAGTATTTACGGATCCCTAATGGGGATATGTACATCTAGATTAGATTACCTGGTGGGAAAAGTATCTCAGGGTGCGTCTGCTCTGGCGAGATCTAATGTGTATATCCGTAGAACATTTGGGATTGTAGTCCCTATAGTATAGAGTAAAAAATATGATGGTTTTTTTCAGAAGGGGTTTTTTTAAAAAAAGTATCTATGAGATACGTCGTGGATAAGCTAGCTACCTCGTAGTATTGTATATCCTTATTTCAATAATATTGGGGGTAGTGCAGAACCTTGTTCTGGATATGATATTCTTAATTACAACACCAAGCTGCTTGTCCTATAGAAAAAGGGACATGTATGGTCAGCCAGTCACTGGAGCTATGATACGGGTTATATAGCAGCAGAAATACCTTTTTGGATTCCACAAAAGAGTTATGGTAAATTGGATGCCCTGTGTTGATCTTTACAGAATGTGGTTCCTTAAAAGAAATATGAGTTGAGCATATTTAGGATTATTGTACATATGTGCGGTCATCAGTGTACAATGTAAAGCAACGGTACCTTGGAGCAGTCTAGATTATTAATCACCACTTGTTGCAGGGAGTAGTTAGCCAGCAGGAGCTTGCTATAATCTAGGAAAGGTAGTATGTGTCAGGGTTGAAAACAAGTACCAGGTCATATAGTAGAGCTACTCGGCATACTATGCGTTACCTGTATTATCTTTATGCAGAAGGTATATATAGGAGAGTGTTGGGTGTCCCTCTATAGGAAAAATAGATGAAATTAATAGATTGTATGGAGGGTGCTTCCAGGTGGAGGGGTGTAGGATCGCATCATACCTTATGGACGCCGTCTTCCCAGACTGTGGCTGCTGCAATGAGGAACTGTGTTCGTGGGCTATTTACCTCCGAAATCCGGAAGTAACGTCAGACGCCGGCGCATGCGCAGTAGCACTATGCGTTCGTATTAGTGTGAATAAGGTACCGTTAGGTATGTAATAGAGGCACAGGCGCCTGCGTAGTTGGTGGTTTTTAATACTTAGGGGAATAACTGTACTGGGAAGACGCTTTCCTGGTATGTAGATGTTTGTAACAGTAAACGAAGAGGATAGATGATAGAGAATGAGAAAGGAGAATCAGTAATGATTGACATTATGCAAAACGGTGTGTGAGAATCGCACTGCAGATGGTATATATACACAATGAATAGTAAGTGGACATGAATATATATATATAAACATTATGAACAGAGGCACAATTTAACCCTACTGTAGCATAGGTAGTGTATCACAATGGTTAAATGCCATATAAACATAAGTCGTATGACCTAAAGGAAAAAAATGTTAATAGTAAGAGGACATGAATATATAAATATAAACATTATGAACAGAGGCACAATTTAACCCTATTATAGCATAGGTAGTGTATCACAATGGTTAGATGCCATAAAAACATAAGTCGTATGACCTAAAGGAAAAAGATGTTAATGCATAAACTATAAGGGTCCCAATATACTACAAGGTGCCTAAACAGTATAGAGTACATAATACTATGTGGTGGTGCCAATATATACTTTACCATCTAACAGTGGGTGCGTGGTGGAAGCAGAAATGGTGGTAGAGGTTTTTCTTAATTTTTCTGTAAAGAATTACAAGAAGATTAGTTCTCAGATATCCTATAGTTTAAAGAATAGATAAACACTTGAGAAGCTATTTTTTAAGTAGGCCAATCGATTTCTCTATTAAGTCCTTTAGGTGTAAGGGTTTGGAGTTTATATATCCAAAAGCTTTCACGCTTTTTCAAGAGTTCTATGTGGTTACCACCACGTCGCGGCCTGTGTACTCTGTCTATAACTTGGAACCGCAATTGCGCCACACTATGTCTGGCTTCATGAAAATGGTGAGGGATAGGAAGCCATAGTTTCCCACATCTAATAGTCGATTTGTGGCTAGCAATTCTGTCACCTACATGTTGGATCGTTTCCCCTACATATAGTAAACCACAAGGACACTTAATTATATAAATTACGAAATTGCTTTCGCAGGTAAAGTGTTCCTTAATATGAAAGCTCTTACCAGATCTGGGGTGCACAAAATGGTCACCCTTTATCACGTTTGAGCAGGAGGCGCAACTGAGGCAAGGAAAGGTGCCAGTTCGTTTAGGCGCTAGAAATGTTTGAGTGTTGGATTTATCACTTCCCACATCGGCTTTGACCAGGGAATCTTTTATATTTTGTGGTCTCCTTTTACACATTAGTGGAGGAAGGGTAAATGAACCTACATCTGGATAAGCCTTTTGGAGAAGCGGCCAGTGGCGATGAATAATGTTATATATTTTGGGCATAGAGGGGTGGTGTGTATGCACAAACGGAATTCTGTCATATTTGATAGTCTCTTTTTCCGTAGTGGTAGCAAGGAGAGCCCTTTCCTTTTCTGTTTTTAATAAGGTCTCAGGGTAGTTCCGTACGAGGAACCTCTCAGTCATCTCCTCTAATCTCTGTTTCCTGATGGTATCATCTGAGACTATACGAGTGATCCTTTTAAACTGTGACCTTGGTAGACTGTTCTTAGTGGATTTTGGGTGACAGCTGTTGTATAAAAGCATGCAATTGCGGTCGGTAGGCTTACGATAGAGATCAGATGATAAAAGGCCCGTTACATCTTTTTTAATACACGTATCAAGAAAATTGATTTCACTTGGGTGATGGTTGAGTGTAAATTTTAACTCCGGCCATATACTATTGATGTAATCATTAAAGGAAGAGAGGCTTGTAGTATCACCCTGCCATATGCAAAAAATATCATCGATGTAACGGACCCATACCAGGGCCAGTTCATCAAACGATGGGTAGGAGTAGATGTACCGATTCTCAAAAAAATCCATAAAAAGGTTTGCATACGCAGGGGCTACATTTGATCCCATTGCGGTCCCGTGGCACTGGATATAGAAGTCATCTTTGAATAGGAAGTAATTCTCATTGAGAACTATTTCTAGAAGAGCCATGATAAAGTCGATGGAGTCTTGTTCTAGATTAGTGTCGTCTAGTGCTAATTTGGTGGCTTTGATACCCTTTGTGTGTGAAATGGAGGTATACAAGCTGGATACGTCCCATGTACAAAGGAGATTATTGGGGGATACTGAACCTATACTTGTAATTTTTTGGAGAAAACTATTGGTGTCCAATATAAACGACCTGGTCTTTTTGGTAAGGGGGGTAAGAATCTTCTCGAGGTAGATGGATAGGGGTGAGAGGATGGACTCGGTAGAAGCTACGATAGGCCGCCCGGGGGGGTTTGTGAGTGATTTATGTATTTTGGGTAGGATATAGAAAACGGGAGTTATGGGATGTGTTTTGGTTAGAAAAGAGCGAGTAGAAGAATCAATGGTGCCTTTATCCTGATAAATGGTCAGTAAATTCTGGATTTTTTGTTGGATTTTGAACACTGGATCAAATGATATTTTTTGGTACGTGGTAGTGTCGTCAAGTTGGCGTCTTATTTCTTTTATATAGTCATGTGTGTTCAGAATCACAATTGCCCCGCCTTTATCTGCCGGCTTGAGAGTTATCATTTTGTTGTTCCTTAACGCGGTTATAGCTAGTTTTTCAGATCTGCTCATATTGCTATGTGTCGGGTAAAACCCCAATTGATGTTCGTGGATATTATCCTTGATGTCACGGTCAACCAGTGATATAAAAGTTTCCACTGCATGGTAGGTTTTGGGCGGCATAAACGAACTAGGATTGTATAAACCAAGTGTCCTGATATTTGTCTCGTTAAGGGGTGTCGGTGGGTCCCTAACCTGTGGGGGATTAGTGCCAAAGTGAGTTTTTAGCCTAACGGATCTATAGAACCTCTGGATATCACTTTCTAAAGTAAAAGAATCCCACCTAGGTGTAGGGCAAAAGGTGAGCCCTTTGTTCAATACCGTTAATTCATCTGGTGTCAGAGTGTAGTCGGATATATTAATCACTAAATTGGGACCCTTACCTGTGATCTCAAGGTCATCGCCCAATCTCCTCCTCCCCCTCCTCGACCTCCTCGTTGGTTTAGTTTTCTTTTTCCAGGTCCTAAAAAAGGTGCTGCACTTGTGTGACTGCCACTGGATTCGCTTCCAGATGAGGCTGAGTGATAGTTCGGTGGTCTTCTCCATTGACGTGTGTTGTTTGTTTGCCAATCTTTCCATCTGTAGACTCTATTTTGTAGATAATCGTCAGTATCTCTCTGAAATTTCTGTCTTTTTTTATCCTCCAGATTTTTCTTAAAATCTTTGAGGGTATCGTCAGCCTTCTTTTTGAAGGTAGCAAGATCTCCAGGGGTCAGGCTGTCCGCTAGTTGGGTTTCTATGGATGCTATTTTATCCTTAGATTCTTTAATAGCAATTTGAAGATGTTCTATAGTTAGAACAATTATATCTAAGGAACATTTGTTCAAAATTTGTTGGTACTTTCTACAATAGTCCTCGTTATTTGAGAAGAGAGTGGGTCTCAGATTGCATCTAAGGCCTCTTGGGATGCGGCTTTGTCTAAAGTATTCCGCTAGGGTGGTGCAATGGAGATCAAGGGAAATTAACGTACGATTCTCCTTTTCCCAGTCTCTAGACCTTACCTCTCTAATTGGGGTCCTGAGAAATTCGGTAGAATTAGTAACCTGAGATAATATATTGTTACAGGTAGTATCATCATATGCAAAAGTGTCCAAAGACATGGAAAAAACTGGTGCAATCAACCAAGAAAAGTACGTAATATAGAGTTATATGGTGTGCACTCAGCTATAAGTGAATTTGGAGGTGCTAGTGAGTGGACCAAGGCCCAGACTATCATATATATTATAGACACTGCACTCTCTACTCAAAACGAGGTATATAAAGACCAACAAATTTGTTTTTTCAAAAAAATTTTTTTGTATTTTTATTTTTCAGTGGTTTGTCAATGCTATAAGTAGAAGAAAGGATAGTAGCAATAATACATATGGTGGGACGTTTCGGCCTTAACATCGGCCTTCTTCACGCCGTATTACACTGTAAAAAGGGTAAAATAAAGTAGAATCAACATACATGAAAAGAGAGTTATTTACATATATTTACATTTATACATCAGAAAAAAGAAAAGACTATCTGTCTCAGAAAAGGAATATTTTTCTTTTGCGAAGGAATTTTTTTCCATGTCGACATTGAATCCTTGGACATATGAGGTGCAACATTATATAATATGGTTACCCTAGAGGTATCATGTAGAGACCGGACAAAAAGCGACAGTAGTAAAGATGAAAAAATATAAAAATATATATGAGACCTACCTCCATAAGGGTGAGGGAACTAGTTTCCAAAAGGTGAAAGGAGTGAATGCAAGAAGGAATAGAGTAGAGGGAACACTCTGGGTATTGTTTTTTTCTATTGGTCACAGAAAGCAATTCCTGTAAATAAAGGTAAAGGATTGAGTAGGTGGCAGACCAACATATAGAGTATTTACGGATCCCTAATGGGGATATGTACATCTAGATTAGATTACCTGGTGGGAAAAGTATCTCAGGGTGCGTCTGCTCTGGCGAGATCTAATGTGTATATCCGTAGAACATTTGGGATTGTAGTCCCTATAGTATAGAGTAAAAAATATGATGGTTTTTTTCAGAAGGGGTTTTTTTAAAAAAAGTATCTATGAGATACGTCGTGGATAAGCTAGCTACCTCGTAGTATTGTATATCCTTATTTCAATAATATTGGGGGTAGTGCAGAACCTTGTTCTGGATATGATATTCTTAATTACAACACCAAGCTGCTTGTCCTATAGAAAAAGGGACATGTATGGTCAGCCAGTCACTGGAGCTATGATACGGGTTATATAGCAGCAGAAATACCTTTTTGGATTCCACAAAAGAGTTATGGTAAATTGGATGCCCTGTGTTGATCTTTACAGAATGTGGTTCCTTAAAAGAAATATGAGTTGAGCATATTTAGGATTATTGTACATATGTGCGGTCATCAGTGTACAATGTAAAGCAACGGTACCTTGGAGCAGTCTAGATTATTAATCACCACTTGTTGCAGGGAGTAGTTAGCCAGCAGGAGCTTGCTATAATCTAGGAAAGGTAGTATGTGTCAGGGTTGAAAACAAGTACCAGGTCATATAGTAGAGCTACTCGGCATACTATGCGTTACCTGTATTATCTTTATGCAGAAGGTATATATAGGAGAGTGTTGGGTGTCCCTCTATAGGAAAAATAGATGAAATTAATAGATTGTATGGAGGGTGCTTCCAGGTGGAGGGGCGTAGGATCGCATCATACCTTATGGACGCCGTCTTCCCAGACTGTGGCTGCTGCAATGAGGAACTGTGTTCGTGGGCTATTTACCTCCGAAATCCGGAAGTAACGTCAGACGCCGGCGCATGCGCAGTAGCACTATGCGTTCGTATTAGTGTGAATAAGGTACCGTTAGGTATGTAATAGAGGCACAGGCGCCTGCGTAGTTGGTGGTTTTTAATACTTAGGGGAATAACTGTACTGGGAAGACGCTTTCCTGGTATGTAGATGTTTGTAACAGTAAACGAAGAGGATAGATGATAGAGAATGAGAAAGGAGAATCAGTAATGATTGACATTATGCAAAACGGTGTGTGAGAATCGCACTGCAGATGGTATATATACACAATGAATAGTAAGTGGACATGAATATATATATATAAACATTATGAACAGAGGCACAATTTAACCCTACTGTAGCATAGGTAGTGTATCACAATGGTTAAATGCCATATAAACATAAGTCGTATGACCTAAAGGAAAAAAATGTTAATAGTAAGAGGACATGAATATATAAATATAAACATTATGAACAGAGGCACAATTTAACCCTATTATAGCATAGGTAGTGTATCACAATGGTTAGATGCCATAAAAACATAAGTCGTATGACCTAAAGGAAAAAGATGTTAATGCATAAACTATAAGGGTCCCAATATACTACAAGGTGCCTAAACAGTATAGAGTACATAATACTATGTGGTGGTGCCAATATATACTTTACCATCTAACAGTGGGTGCGTGGTGGAAGCAGAAATGGTGGTAGAGGTTTTTCTTAATTTTTCTGTAAAGAATTACAAGAAGATTAGTTCTCAGATATCCTATAGTTTAAAGAATAGATAAACACTTGAGAAGCTATTTTTTAAGTAGGCCAATCGATTTCTCTATTAAGTCCTTTAGGTGTAAGGGTTTGGAGTTTATATATCCAAAAGCTTTCACGCTTTTTCAAGAGTTCTATGTGGTTACCACCACGTCGCGGCCTGTGTACTCTGTCTATAACTTGGAACCGCAATTGCGCCACACTATGTCTGGCTTCATGAAAATGGTGAGGGATAGGAAGCCATAGTTTCCCACATCTAATAGTCGATTTGTGGCTAGCAATTCTGTCACCTACATGTTGGATCGTTTCCCCTACATATAGTAAACCACAAGGACACTTAATTATATAAATTACGAAATTGCTTTCGCAGGTAAAGTGTTCCTTAATATGAAAGCTCTTACCAGATCTGGGGTGCACAAAATGGTCACCCTTTATCACGTTTGAGCAGGAGGCGCAACTGAGGCAAGGAAAGGTGCCAGTTCGTTTAGGCGCTAGAAATGTTTGAGTGTTGGATTTATCACTTCCCACATCGGCTTTGACCAGGGAATCTTTTATATTTTGTGGTCTCCTTTTACACATTAGTGGAGGAAGGGTAAATGAACCTACATCTGGATAAGCCTTTTGGAGAAGCGGCCAGTGGCGATGAATAATGTTATATATTTTGGGCATAGAGGGGTGGTGTGTATGCACAAACGGAATTCTGTCATATTTGATAGTCTCTTTTTCCGTAGTGGTAGCAAGGAGAGCCCTTTCCTTTTCTGTTTTTAATAAGGTCTCAGGGTAGTTCCGTACGAGGAACCTCTCAGTCATCTCCTCTAATCTCTGTTTCCTGATGGTATCATCTGAGACTATACGAGTGATCCTTTTAAACTGTGACCTTGGTAGACTGTTCTTAGTGGATTTTGGGTGACAGCTGTTGTATAAAAGCATGCAATTGCGGTCGGTAGGCTTACGATAGAGATCAGATGATAAAAGGCCCGTTACATCTTTTTTAATACACGTATCAAGAAAATTGATTTCACTTGGGTGATGGTTGAGTGTAAATTTTAACTCCGGCCATATACTATTGATGTAATCATTAAAGGAAGAGAGGCTTGTAGTATCACCCTGCCATATGCAAAAAATATCATCGATGTAACGGACCCATACCAGGGCCAGTTCATCAAACGATGGGTAGGAGTAGATGTACCGATTCTCAAAAAAATCCATAAAAAGGTTTGCATACGCAGGGGCTACATTTGATCCCATTGCGGTCCCGTGGCACTGGATATAGAAGTCATCTTTGAATAGGAAGTAATTCTCATTGAGAACTATTTCTAGAAGAGCCATGATAAAGTCGATGGAGTCTTGTTCTAGATTAGTGTCGTCTAGTGCTAATTTGGTGGCTTTGATACCCTTTGTGTGTGAAATGGAGGTATACAAGCTGGATACGTCCCATGTACAAAGGAGATTATTGGCATTGACATCACGCTGGTTCCCTGAGGCGTATCATAGCTTCTCGCCAGACCCGAAGTCCCGAGGTACTAGTATTTTTGTCTCGCGCTCCATCCCTTGGGAATTCATGGACTCTCGCAGTGATGACAGGGGACGGCAATTATTGGTGAAGGGCAGGATCGCTACGCATATTTACACATTAGCTTCTATTTACCTCCCCAATGTGGGGCAAATTGATACCCTGGCCGGATTTGTTGAAACTATGGAGGATTTCGTGGAGGGGACACTCATTATGGGGGGGGGATTTCAATATCGCTCTAAACCCAGCTCAGGACACCTCCTCAGGGGCCTCTGCACATCCTACATCAGCCCTCCGCAGGCTGCGGTACTTATTACATGAGCAGCAGCTCGTGGACACATGGAGATTGTTGCACCCGACTGACATGGACTACTCTTTCTATTCAAATGCACATGGTGTATACTCCAGATTGGACTACTTTTTTGTAAAACATAAAGACCTCGAAAGGATCTCCAAAGCCCAGATAGATAGCATAACATTCTCTGGCCATGCACTTTGCACTGTGTCTATGGTGCTACAGTCTCCGTTTCCACAGCAGTGGCAATGGAGACTGAACACTTCCCTACTGGAGGACCCTGAAGGCCTTCAGTCAGTACAGAACTCCCTGACTGAATACGTTGAACGCGGGTGGGGATACATCACCAACGACGGTCTGGGAGGCCCACAAATGTGTTATTCGAGGGGTTCTCATACAGCAAGGGGCAAGAAGAAAGAGGGAAAGCGAACTAGAGGTCAACAGACTGCTAACACAGCTGAGAGATCTGGAGACACAACATAAGCAGATGCCCTCGGCGGAGGTGGGGGGAACCTTATTCAAAGTCCGGGACGAGCTACGGAAACTACTTAACAGCAAGGCAAAAGGGGTCCTTAATAGATGGCGTAGACATTTTTATGAATACGGGAACAAGTGTAGCAAGACATTAGCGAGAGCACTCAGACAACAACAGGCGACAACCTTTATATCAAAAATTTCCCCTACACACCCTCAGGGATCAATATTACATTCTTCGGCAGAAATTGCGGAGACGTTCCAAAAATTCTATGCATCCTTATATAATTTAGAGACACATGACCCCACTTTGTCAAAATCATCTATTAAAAGTAAAATTTCAGAGTACATCAGAGAAGCAAAAATGCCGCGGTTGACAGACTCCGAGATAGCCGCATTGGAAACTCCAATTTCAAATCAAGAGCTGGTGGACGCAATAGGGTCATCCAAATCGGGAAAGGCACCTGGGCCTGATGGACTCCCCCTCGTATACTACAAAAAACCTAAGGAGATTATATCCCCACACCTCCTGTCAGCCTTTAATTCTAGGGCTTCAGAGGGCTCAACTCCCAATGCAGATTCATTGAGAGCACACATCACGGTAATACCTAAGATGGGGAAAGACCCAACACAATGTGCTAGCTATCGCCCGATATCCCTGTTGAATGTGGATACAAAATTATTTGCTAAAATCCTTGCAAGCAGGCTGGCACCTCTGATCTCTCAAATAATCCACCCAGATCAGGCAGGGTTTATGGCGGGTCGTGAGGCACGTGATAACACAGTTAAGGCCATTAATTTGATATATAAAGCTAAAAGTGGGGGTCTACCCTCTATCCTGCTGTCAACTGATGCCGAAAAGGCTTTTGATAGAGTGGATTGGACCTTTATGGAAGCCACGCTCGGGTGTCTGGGGTTAGGAAGTGGAATGATGGGTTGGATCATGTCTTTATACTCGGTACCCTCGGCGAGAGTCCGAGTGAATGGGATTCTGTCGGACCCATTTAAAATATCTAATGGCACCCGTCAGGGATGTCCGCTGTCTCCCTTAATCTTCATCTTGACGCTAGAACCCTTCCTCAGACACGTACGAGCCAACTCAGATATTGCGGGTATTGGGGTGGGCCATGTTACGCACAAAGTAGCTGCATATGCGGACGATCTCCTGTTTTTCGTTTCAGCCCCCAAGATCTCCCTGCCCAACTTAATGAGGGAATTCCGGAGATACTCCAGTTTATCAAATTTCAAGATAAATTTCACGAAATTTGAGGCCCTTAACATAAATCTCTCATCCAAAGAGGTGGAAGAGTTGAAGGGATCGTTTATTTCCGATGGGCATCCCAATCTCTAAATTACCTGGGGATACGGCTGACTGGGGATCTCGGTCTGCTCTACTCTCAGAATTTCCCGTCTCTGCTGTCTTCCATTAGGCGAGACTGTGACAGATGGGGGAAATCATTATTCTCTTGGTTTGGCAGAAGCCAGATTTACAAAATGAATATCTTACCTAGAATTCTATATCTACTCCAGGCGCTCCCAATCAAAATACCCTCAGGATTTTTCAAATCTCTGGAGTCCATTCAGTCCTCCTTCATTTGGGCAGGTAAATCGGTACGAATAAAAAGAGCTATTTTGCACAGGACCAAGTGTAGGGGGGGGGATTGGGCTGCCAGACATGAGAAGGTATCATTTAGCAGGTCATCTAACTAGAATGATTGATTGGTGCAGGAACGGGTCTCAAAAGGCTTGGATACAAATTGAACAGTCCTTTCCCCAATTCCCCTCAACAAATTGCCATGGGTGCTCTCGGAGGTCCATGCAAGCTTGGAAACACATCCAACTATCGGGTCAACTGTGAAATACTGTAATACGGGGAAGGTGCAATCAGAAATGTTACCCAGGCAATCGAGCTTGACGCCAATCCTGAGCCATCCTGCCTTTGAGCCAAGCAGAGCGGATCCAGTTTTTCGGTCTTGGGTTCGGGGCGGGGTGGATCGGGTAGAGGACTTTGGAAACCGGGACACCTGGCCGTCGGTAGAGGGATTGGCAGCTAAACAGGATCCCAGCTCACTTGGTCATTGGAGATGCTTGCAACTGGCACACTTTTTCAGTAGCCTTCCAGCCAGATCCCTCTTTCAGCGACCCAAGACACAGTTTGAACAAATATGTATGGGACCAGGCACGATACGGCATTCTCTTTCGGCAGTATATTCGCTCCTATCTTCGCCCCCGGACCAACAAATCCCCCCTTTTGCTTCACAGTGGGAACGGGATCTGGGAATCCAGCTGACACCAACACAGTGGGAAAGGGTCTTCAGATTGGCGCACACATCCTCCATCAGCTCCAGGTTTCAAGAGGCTAGCTACAAGCTGCTAACCAGATGGTACAGAGTACCTTCGAGGTTACATGCGATGTTCCCAACGGTTGATCCCATGTGCTGGCGGTGTGGCACAGCAGAGGGCAACATTCTACACGTGTTCTGGGAATGTGAGGCGATCCGGCCCTTCTGGAGGGGAGTGTCTGATATCATTTCACGGGTGACGGGTGGAGAGGAGGAATTGGGACCTGCTGCTGCCCTGTTACATCACTGCGGGACTTCTGAAAAAATATACAAAAAATCTCTGAGGAAATTCCTCATCATGGCGGCGAGAGTGTGCATCCCAGAGAGATGGAGGAGCACGGCACCCCCCTCGCTGGTTCAATGGATCAATAAGGTCAATGACCTCATGTATATGGAGGATCTAACTTCATCATTACACAACTCATATGAGAAATTTTGGGCCACGTGGAGGGAGTGGATGGACTTCCAGCACTCGGAGGACTATGGTGCTCTGGTGGGCGGTGTTGAGGCACCTGAGGGAACCACAGAAGGTAGTACATAAGCGGATCCCCAGAACCCCCCCCCACCCCACCTTGTTACCCTCACCTGGCCCCTCCACCTCCAAGCCCCCCCACCACCCCTTCTTACCCTCACCTGGCCCCTTCACTTCCCAGCCCCCCCCACCCCTTTTTACCCTCACCTGGCCCCTCCACCTCCCAGCCCTCCTCCCCACCACCCTCCTCCTTTTCCCCAGTTTCTCACTCTTTTCTATTCTTTGTTTTATTTCTCTTGCTTTCTTTCTGGTCTTTTCCTCTTTCGCTTCTTACTATTCTTGGTGAGTTACGTATGTTACCTGTTAAATGTGAATTTATTCTTTGAAAAAGCTAGATGGAACCTTGAATGTCTATACACCTGAAAGGGGGCATTTGCGGGAACATTTTCTGTCACAATGTAAAAATGTAAAGTGTGCCTTATGTCCTATTTTTTGGTGTGTTGAATGTATCTTACAAAGGTCCATTTGATCTTAAGAACTGTTACGTGTACTGTTAAAGGATTACATTTACAAATAAAAGATTTAAAAAAAAAAAAAAACCCGGAAAAGATCCGGAGATCCCGGATTCGTACCGCCCAATCTCTCTACTACCAACAGATGTTAAATTACTGGCCAAGGTGCTCGCCAATAGGATGTCCCGAGTCATCTCATCTATTATACAGAATGATCAAACAGGATTTATTCCATGTAGAGCCACATCTATGAATCTTAGAAAATTATACTTAGGGATTCAGCATAGTTCTGAGAAGCCAGGGGAAAGGGCAATTTTGTCCTTAGACGCCGCTAAGGCGTTCGATAGTTTAGAATGGGGGCATTTGTGGGCGGTACTTCGGAAAATGGGTTTTGGACACAGATTTATAAATTGGGTGAAGCTGCTATATGACTCACCCGTGGCGAAGGTTGGGGCTAATGGCAGGGTCTCTGAGTCTTTTCCTCTTGGAAGAGGTACTAGACAGGGGTGCCCACTCTCGCCCTTGCTATTTGCTACTGCAGTGGAGCCATTGGCAGTTGCAATACAGAAGTCCAGGGAGATAACGGGATTTAGGTGTGGAACAGTGGAGCAGAAAGTATCATTATATGCGGATGACCTACTTTTATATTTAGACAGGGTACATTCCTCGATTTTGCCGGCAATGGATATCATTCAAGAATTTGGGCGAAGGTCTGGCCTTCAGATTAATTGATCCAAATCGGCTTTAATGACGATAGACCCTCTCCCGGTGGATTTCTCTGACTTGCAGATACCGCGGTTCCTGTGGTCCGAGAGTTTAAGTATCTGGGAGTAACTGTTAGCCCAAATCCGATGGGTTTCCAGGCCCTAAATCTGGAACCCCTGTTGCAGCGGTTCAGAGCAAAGGAACACACCTGGTGTCGCTTGCCGCTATCAAATATCAGTAGATCCAACTTAATCAAAATGGTAATGATGCCACAATTACTATATCTTTTACATAACTCTCCAGTGTGGATACGTAGGGAATTTTTTGCAAAAATTAATACATTATTCCGGGAACTTATCTGGAAGAAAAAACAGGCTAGGATTCGACTGGAAGTGCTACAGCGGGGAAAGGAGCAGGGAGGACTGGCGGTACCAAACCCATATATATACTATTTAGCCTCCCAGATGCAACATCTTAGGGGTTGGGGCAAAGAAGGAGCGTATGATAACAGTGGTGATATAGTGAGAGAGGTATCGGTATGGAAATATCCGGGTTGCCGGTTGGATGTGAGACAAAGACAGATAAATGGGGCACGATATCCCACGTTGGCTATGATATTTCGGGTATGGGGCAGAGGTAAGTTTCTTTTGAAGATAAATGGGCCTACGGATTTCTGGCCACTGGCGGAACCCGGATTTGCCAGAAATTAAAAAATTAGTGGGGTTCAGAGGATGGGAAGATAAAGGAATCCATTTAGTGTCACAAGTACTACAAAATAATATTCTTAAGAGTTTTGAGCAATTGAGAACGGAGTTTCACCTCCCGCATATCTTCTTTTATCAATACTTACAGCTGAGGCACGCACTGGAAAGACAGGGGAGGACAAATCCGGTGACAGTGACACATAATCAAACATTACATATGCTGCTTACATCTGAGTCCTCTCAAGGCCTTATTTCTGAACTATACAAAAGATTACTACCTGCCCATCTGGAGACATACCCACTGACTGTTAAAAGTAAATGGGAACGTCCCCTGATGGAAGACCAGGGGTCCGACATTCTAGAACAGGTCCCTAAACTGGCGGTCTCTGAGTGCCAAAGGCTTTCTCAAATATATCTCATCCACAGGGTATATAAAACTCCCAGCCTATTATTCAGGATGGGACTTAAGGTGGTGTCACACACAGCGACGACGACGACATCGCTGCTACGTCACCATTTTCTGTGACGTTGCAGCGACGTCCCGTTGCTGTCGCTGTGTGTGACATCCAGCAACGAGCTGGCCCCTGCTGTGAGGTCGTTGCTGAATGTCCTGCTTCATTTTTTCATCGTCGCTCTCCCGCTGTGAAGCACACATCGCTGTGTGTGACAGCGAGAGAGCGACGAAATGAAGCGAGCAGGGAGCAGGAGCCGGCGTCTGGCAGCTGCGGAAAGCTGTAACCACTGTAAACATCAGGTAACCAAGGGAAGACCTTTCCCTGGTTACCCGATATTTACCTTCGTTACCAGCCTCCGCCGCTCTTGCTGCTAGTGCCGGCTCCTGCTCTCTGCACTGTGACATGTAGCTGCAGTACACATCGGGTTAATTAACCCGATGTGTACTGTAGCTAGGAGAGCAAGGAGCCAGCGCTAAGCAGTGCGCGCGGCTCCCTGCTCTTTGCACTGTGACAGGTAGCTGCAGTACACATCGGGTTAATTAACCTGATGTGTACTGTAGCTAGGAGAGCAAGGAGCCAGCGCTAAGCAGTGTGCGCGGCTCCCTGCTCTCTGCACTGTGACATGTAGCTGCAGTACACATCGGGTTAATTAACCCGATGTGTACTGTAGCTAGGAGAGCAAGGAGCCAGTGCTAAGCAGTGTGCGCGGCTCCCTGCTCATGTAGCGACGTTATGATCGCTGCTGCGTCGCTGTGTTTGACAGCTAAGCAGCGATCATAACAGCGACTTACAAGGTCGCTGTTACGTCACAGAAAATGGTGACGTAACAGCGATGTCGTTGTCGCTGTCGCTATGTGTGAACCCAGCTTTAGACCAAATGCACAATGTGTTAGGTGTGGACAGGATGATGCCCATTTGATGCATGTTATGTGGGAGTGTGGACACATTGGTGATTTCTGGAAACAAACCCTGGGACTCATAGACCAAATATATCATATCACAATACAGCCGTCCCCTCGTTTATGTTTGTTGAGTCTGTGGGAGGGAGGAGTAGACCCGGACTCTCCAACAGCCCTGGGAATAGCCCGTATCCTGTATCAAGCAAGGAAGATACTGGCATACCATTGGTTAGATCCTCTACCACCAACATTACCAGAGCTTAAAAATAAATGAAATAACGTCATTAGATTGGAAAGGGGAGTTTATTTAAAGAGAAAAACACTGAGAAAGTTTTACAAAATCTGGCAGCCATGGATGGAGTCGTCGGGCCTCCCCTCTGGGGCACTAGTGCAGGATGCAATGCTGGACCAGTTACTGTTGTGCTTGCAGTGAATGGAACGTTTGGGGAGTAAAAGTTAAAACTAGTGTTTTACGTGGCGGAGTGGACATTGAGCGGCGCTGTGGGAGGGGCCGAAAGGGTGCGATTGATGACTAAACGGGGAGAGAGAGGCAAGCGGGTATGGAAAAATGATGCGGACCCACACGGCTAATGGAGGAGAATTTTCTATTAGACTGAGGAATTATTGCATAACTTAAACTTTTGTTTATCTGTGGAGCCATGTTATATGTAGGCTCAATTTATATAACTGATCTAAGAATCCTTTTTTCCTTTTTTTTTATATTCAGAGGAAGAACCTGATTTATAGACAACATATGTTTTTTCAATGTACACTTTTATTAGTTATATAAGATGCAATATATTTTCTCTGTATTGATTCTTAGTTGTTTAATAAAAAAGATCTGATTTAAAAAAAAAAGAATATAACTACTATAATACTGCTCCTATGTACAAGAATATAACTTCTCTAATACTGCCCATATATACAAGAATATAGCTACTATAATACTGCTCCTTATGTACAAGAATAGAACTACTATCCACAGCATTACATAGCCAAAGTCCAGATGGTAACGATTATCATATCCACAATGTGATGATGTAAAATGGAACAGGCAATGCCATATTACAAATGTCGCAGGCTGGTCTCAGATGGTAAGGACCTCATAAAAGCCCTTAAGCTTTTTTATTTTATTGGGGAAAAACATGGGAAATGAAAAGGGGTAGTCCTAGTAGTGCATAAGTCCTTTAAGATCAAAACTAAAGGCATCAAAGTGAGCTAAAAAGCCTTTTGGCTATGTTCACACATTGCATTTTTGCTGTGTTTTTTTCTGCAAGAAAACATAATCTCTTAGCAGTAATAAAAAACAAGCTGCGTTTTTTTTTGCTGTGTTTTTGGTCTACAGTGCATGTTTCAAAAGCTAGTTCATTCACTAAAAACAGCAGGGGTTATCACTTGTTCCCACATCTGATTTTAAAATCTTTGAGGACACCTATGCACAGATTTAAGACGGTTTCAGATGTCCGTGTTTAATCAGGTACAACCACACGCATGGGTATGGTCATACGTGTGTCACGCGTGTGTCAGGTGTATGACAACTGTGTTTGCATACGTGTGACATTAGTGTGACACATACCAGAGAAAACACGGGTCTTTGAAATAAAAAGATTTTCTATAGTGGCCGGTATCCAGCGCTGCTTTCTTCGGCTCTATTGTCTCCTGCTTCTGACCCCCACTAATTATCCTCATTGAATATTCACTGCACCTCGGACCTGAAAGCAGGAGCATCGGCAGGGACACCATCGGCGGGGACACCATCGCCGGGACAGCATTGTTGGTGACAACGCCGGGGACAGCATTGCCGGTGTCAGGTGAGTATCCAGCAAGCAATGTATGTGCAGTGAGTGACGTCCAGGAGGTCATCGGACTTCCCAATGAACTCTGATGACCTCCTGATGACACTCACGTGACACCCACGCTACAGCGGGTATCACGACGGTGACTTCAAGGGTTCATCAGAGTTCATTGGGAATTCACATGACCTCCTGGACGTCACTGCACACACACTGCTTGCTGGATACTCACCTGTTACTAGCGATGCTGTCCCCAGCACTGTCCCCGGCGATGCTCCTGCTTCCAAGTCAAAGATGTAGTGACTATTCAATGAGCATAATTAGCGGGGGTCAGAAGCAAGTGACGGCAGAGCCGAAGAAAGAAGCTGGATACAGGTGAATATAGGAAATATTTTTATATCAAAGACATGGGTTTTCTCCGGAACGTCTCACACTGATGTCACACAGATCACATCAGTGTGTGACCCGTGTGACACCCGTGCTGCCGGAGGAAAAACGGACATGTCTCCATTTGTACGTGCGGGTTCACGAGGGATCACACGGTCTGTGTTGAAACACAGACGTGTGTGTAACTCCAGAGAATAATATGGATATGTGTGGTATCCGTGTTAGAAACGGATGTCACACATACCTGAAACACGGACGTCTGAAACCGGCCTAAGGCTAGTTTCACACTTGCGTTGAACGGTATCCGTTGCATTGCGTTGTGTGACGGATGCAACGGTGTTGCATATAGTGGCACAACGGATGCAACGGATGCTGCAAAACAACGGAATCCATTTTGATTTTTTTTTTTTTTTTTACAGTTTTACCGGCGGCAGACTATTGTGAACGATTAGCTGATCGCTCCCTGCAGCCGGCCGCCGGGTGATCAGCTGATCGCTCCCTGCAGCCGGCCGCCGGGTGATCAGCTGATCGCTCCCTGCAGCCGGCCGCCGTGTGATCAGCTGATCGCTCCCTGCAGCTGGCCGCCGGGTGATCAGCTGAGCACTGTCACATGCCGGCGCCCGGGCATGCCGGCGGGCGCTCAGCTGAGCGCTGTCACTTGCCGGTGCCCGGGCATGCCGGCGGCCGGTCGCTCAGCTGAGCGCTGTCACTTGCCGACGGCCGGGCGCTCAGCTGCACGATCGTCCACCGCGAGCCAAAATAAAGTTTGTGATTTAAAAAAAAAAAAAAAGAGCATGCGCAGTGAAATCCAGAGGATTCCGCTGCTCAAAACAACATTACATGCTGCGTTCCTCCCGCTGGGCGGAAGCAACGGAGCGTCGCCCAGCGGAAGCAACGCAGGTCCTTTTGGTACAATCCGTCAACCATACAAGTCTATGGGAAAGAGCGGAATCCGTTAACGGATTCCGCTGCTTTCCAAAAGGGCGGATTGTAACGGAAGGAAAACAACGCAAGCGTGAACGTATCCTTAGAGATACCTGGTCACCTCTCTGATGTCAGACTGCTATTTATCCTCTCTGAAACTGACCCTAATAATAGTAGCAGAGGTCCATTCACTCAGTTGCATAATAAAAGCAGCGGGATGCCTCCTGCCCCTAGTGATATCTCAGCAATTGACATTTTTGTCCAATTGGTATCTAAAGATTTTAACTCGACAAGTTTTTCCAAATTTCTTTTTGGCTTGAATGATAATAATTTAGGTCTCTCCTTTACATTGGAGAGTCACCCTTCTGAACTACTGAAGGCCCACACCTACCTACGCCTTGTTAAGATGGGAGAGTAATTACCCTGTACCACTAAGAAAGGACTCACCAAGGGACATTACCTGAGTATCCATTGAAATTGTTCCCTCGTTAAAGATTTTAAACACCAAGCCTCTGATCTATGTTGATGCTTTTGAAAAAGATGGTACCTTGATAGCATCCTCAGGACTGTCTATGAGGGAGTCAGAGCTAGTGATAGATATCAGCTACTTGTCCCGAATCCCTAAGAACAAAGGAAGATGTAGTCCGGTATATCACAACTTTTGATAACTGCTCCCCACAAGTTCGTAAAATTTAGTAAAAACTTTGACCCATCTTCCAGATGGATGGTGACATTGTAGAACTGGTGGGTCAAATACCCCTCTTATACCTTTAAAAGAGGCAAATCACGAGCAGATACAGTGCCTTGCGAAAGTAGTCAGCCCCCTTGAATTTTTCAACCTTTTACCACATTTCAGACTTCAAACATAAACATAAACATTTTGAATTTTATGTTGAAGATTTTGAATTTTATGTTGAAGAATAAACAACAAATGGGACACAATTGTGAAGCTGAAGAATATTTATTATTATAAATTTTTGTAAAAAATAACTGAAAAGTGGGGTGTGCAATATTATTCGGCCCCTTTAAGTTAATACTTTGTAGGGCCACCTTTTGCTGTGATTACAGCTGCAAGTCACTTGGGGTATGTCTCTATTAGTTTTGCACATCGAGAGACTGAAATTCTTGACCATTCTTCCTCTGCCAACTGCTCGAGCTGAGTGAGATTGGATGGAGAGCATTTGTCAACAGCAGTTTTCAGCTCTTTCCACAGATTCTCAATTGGATTCAGGTCTGGACTTTGACTTGGCCATTCTAACACCTGGATACGTTTATTTGTGAACCATTCCATTGTAGATTTTGCTTTATGTTTTGGAACATTGTCTTGTTGAAAGACAAATCTCCGTCCCAGTCTCAGATTTTTTGCAGACTCCAACAGGTTTTCTTCAAGAATGGTCCTGTATGTGGCTCCATCCATCTTCCCATCAATTTTAACCATCTTCCCTGTCTCTGCTGAAGCAAAGCAGGCTCAAACCATGATGCTACCACCACCATGTTTGACAATGGGGATGGTGTGTTCAGGGTGATGAGCTGTGTTGCTTTTACCCCAAACATATCGTTTGGCATTGTGCCTAAAAAGTTCGATTTTTGCTTTCATCTGACCAGAGCACCTTCTTCCACATATTTGGCGTGTCTCCCAGGTGGCTTGTGGCAAACTTTAAACAACACTTTTTATGGATATCTTTGAGAAATGGCTTTCTTCTTGCTACTCTTCCATAAAGGCCAGATTTGTGCAGTGTACGATTGATTGTTGTCCTATGAACAGATTCTCCCACCTCAGCTGTAGATCTCTGCAGTTCATCCAGAGTGATCATGGGCCTCTTGGCTGCATCTCTGATCAGTATTTTCCTTGTTTAACATGAAATTTTTAATGGACGATCGGGTCTTGGTAGATTTGCAGTGGTATGATACGCCTTCCATTTCAATATGATTGCTTGCACAGTGCTTCTTGGGATGTTTAAAGTTTTGGAAATCTTTTTGCAACCAAATCCTGCTTTAAGCTTCTCCAGAACAGTATCATGGACCTGCCTGTTGTGTTCCTTCGTCTTCATGATGCTCTCTGTGCTTTAAACAGAACACTGAGTCTATCACAGAGCAGATGCTTTTATACGGAGACTTCTTTGCACAGTTGGATTATATTTATCATCATCAGTCATTTAGGACAACATTGGATCATTCAGAGATCATCAATGAACTTTTGGAGTGAGTTTTCTGCACTGAAAGCAAAGGGGCTGCATATTATTGCACACCCCAATTTTCAGTTTTTTATTTTTTACAAAAATTTAAAATAAGCAATAAATATCTTTCAACTTCACAATTGTGTCCCACTTGTTGATTCTTCACCATAAAATTTATTTTTTTTATCTTTATGTTTGAAGCCTGAAATGTGGGAAAAGGTTGAAAAATTCAAGGGGGCACTTTCGCAAGGCACTATAGATTAGTTCATAGCCATTTTGTGCCACCAAGTTCGTGTACATGGCTATCATCTAACATCAAGGGGTCTTTTAAGTGTCAAGGTGATGTAGCATGCCCAGTGATAAAAACCTTCACGAGCACTGTAACAAGCATGGAATATCAGATTTACACTTTTATTAACTACAAAACAAAGGGGGTCATATACAAGGACACATGTTCCTGTGGCCTTGAATATGTGGGCAAAACAAAGCGAGAACTTAGAAGAAAAGTGGTGGAACATCTTAGGGACATTGCAATACAAAGGATACAGCTTTGGTGAGGCATATCAGTTCAGCACATACCAGTTGACTGTTCCGGTTTGAGGTTCATGGGTATCGACCATGTAAAAATTACACCTAAAGTGCTGGCCAAAAGTATTGGCACCCCTGCAATGCTGTCAGATAATACTCAGTTTCTTCTTGAAAATGATTGCAATCACAAATTCTTTGGTATTATTAACTTCATTTAATTTGTCTTCAATGGAAAAAAATAAAAAAATGTCATAAAGCCAAATTGAATATAATTCCACACCAAACATTAAAAGGGGGTGTACAAAATTATAAGAACTGTTTGAAAAATCATGTGATGCTTCTCTAATTTGTGTAATTAACAGCACCTGTAACTTACCTGTGGCACCTAACAGGTGTTGGCAATAACTAAATCACACTTGCAGCCAGTTGACATGGATTAAAGTTGACTCAACCTCTGTCCTGTGTCCTTGTGCGTACCACATTGAGCATGGAGAAAAGAAAGAAGACCAAAGAACTGTCTGAGGACTTGAGAATCCACATTGTGAGGAAGCATGAGCAATCTCAAGGCTACAAGTCCATCTCCAAAGACCTGAAAGTTCCTGTGTCTACGATGCGCAGTGTCATCAAGAAGTTTAAAGCCCATGGCACTGTGGCTAACCTGCCTAGATGTGGAAGGAGAAGAAAAATTGCCGAGAGATTTCAACGCAAGATTGTGCGGATGGTGGATAAAGAACCTCGACTAACATCCAAACAAGTTCAAGCTGCCCTGCAGTCCGACGGTACAACAGTGTCAACCCGTACTATCCGTCGGCGTCTGAATAAAAAGGGACTGTATAGTAGGATACTCAGGAAGACCCCACTTCTTACCCCAAAACATAAAAAAGCCAGGCTGGAGTTTGCCAAAACTTACCTGAGAAAGCCTAAAACGTTTTGGAAGAATGTCTCTGGTCAGATGAGACAAAAGTAGAGCTTTTCCAGGAAAAAAAAAGAAGCATTCAAAGAAAAGAACACTGTAGCTACAGTCAAACATGGCGGAGGTTCCCTGATGTTTTGGGGTTGCTTTGCTGCCTCTGCCACTGGACTGTTTGACCGTGTGCATGGCATTATGAAGTCTGAAGACTACCAACAAATTTTGCAACATAATGTAGGGCCCAATGTGAGAAACAAGGGTCTCCCTCAGAGATCAAGGGTCTTCCAGCAGGACAATGACCCAAAACACACTTCAAAAAGCACTAGAAAATGGTTTGAGATAAAGCACTGGAGACTACTTAAGTGGCCAGCAATGAGTCCAGACCTGAATCCCATAGAACACCTGTGGAGAGGTCTCAAAATGGCAGTTTGGAGAAGGTGCCCTTCAAATCTCAGGGACCTGGAGCAGTTTGCCAAAGAAGAATGGTCTAAAATTCCAGCAGAGCATTGTAAGAAACTCATTGATGGTTACCGGAAGCGGTTGTTCGCAGTTATTTTGGATAAAGGTTGTGCAACCAAGTATTAGGCTAAGGGTGCCAATACTTTTGTCGGGCCCATTTTTGGAGTTTTGTGTGAAATGATCAATGATTTGATTTTTGTTTCATTCTCTTTTGTGTTTTTTCATTGCAAGCAAAATAAATGAAGATAATAATACCAAAGAATTTGTGATTGCAATCATTTTCAAGAAGAAACTGAGTATTATCTGACAGAATTGCAGGGGTGCCAATACTTTTGGCCTGCACTATACAGGTGGAATCTGGGACCGCTCTTTACTACAACAAGAATCCAGGTGGATTGTCATTAGGTGTTGTGCTCCTCATTCCCTAGGTGTCATGGCAACTTCAGACTCTGTTCCCATTCTGAGGTAGGGGTGGGGGCTGTGTTGTCTCAGGGTTTGTCACTAGGTAAGCTTCGCCCATGTGCTTTTTTGTTAAGAATTTGTCACCAGCTGAAAGCAATTATGACATAGGTAATTTTTCACCATCAAGTTGGCATTTGAGGAATGGCGACACTTCTGGGAGAGGACCACTCACCCTGTTACGGTTATTACAGACCATAAAAATCTTTTATATCTTGAGTCTGTTATGCGCCTTTCTCCAAGACAAGCTTGGTGGTCTTTATTCTTAAACAGGTTTGATTTTTTTGTTACTTACCGTCCTGGATCAAAAAACACTAAGGTAGATGCGTTTTCAGGAGCTTTCCAGATGGAGAACCGCGTGACGAAGTGGTGCCCATCCTGTTGAAAGGTGTGGTGGTGTCGACACTCCCAGCTAACAAGTCATTTGTTCCTTTTGAACCTTCGTCTTAAACGTTTTTGTGGGAGCATCATGATTCTGTCCTTGCTGGTCACCCTGTGGTAAAATGCACACTGGATTTCCTGTTACGTCATTTCTGGTGGCCCAAAATCCAGAGGGGCGTGGTCTCCTATGTGTTCACTTGTACCACCTGTGCGCATTCTAAGCCTTCACACTCTCGTCCGTCTGGGTTTCTGCTACTGTTAAGTGTACAGATGTTTCCATGGATTTTATTACTGATCTGCCTCCTTCTGCTGGTAGCATGGTGATTTTGGTTGTGATGGACAGGTTTTCCAAAATGACACATTTTGTTGTTTTACCATCTCAGCCTAATGCCAAGGCGTTAGCTTGGGTGTTCATATGGGAGATTGTCAGACTCCATGCAGTCCCATCTGACATTGTATCCGATAGGGGTACTCAATTTATGGCTAATTTTTGAAGAGCGTTCTGCTTCCGCTTGGGGGTTGAATTGTCTCACTCTTCAGCTTTCCATCCACAGACGAATTTGCAAACTCTCATCTCTTTTTTTTGTGTCTATGGTCTACATCCTCAATTACAATTAGGTCCAGAAATATTTGGACAGTGACACAAGTTTTGTTATTTTAGCTGTTTACAAAAACATGTTCAGAAATACAATTATATATATAATATGGGCTGAAAGTGCACACTCCCAGCTGCAATATGAGAGTTTTCACATCCAAATCGGAGAAAGGGTTTAGGAATCATAGCTCTGTAATGCATAGCCTCCTCTTTTTAAAGGGACCAAAAGTAATTGGACAAGGGACTCTAAGGGCTGCAATTAACTCTGAAGGCGTCTCCCTCGTTAACCTGTAATCAATGAAGTAGTAAAAGGTCTGGGGTTGATTACAGGTGTGTGGTTTTGCATTTGGAAGCTGTTGCTGTGACCAGACAACATGTGGTCTAAGGAACTCTCAATTGAGGTGAAGCAGAACATCCTGAGGCTGAAAAAAAAGAAAAAATCCATCAGAGAGATAGCAGACATGCTGTCACGCTCCCCGGGTCCTCACCCCCGTCCCCCGGCTCACCTGCCACGCTCTCCGCTCCCCAGTCACCGGCTTCCGTCCGTCCCAGGGCTCCGGGCCCCCGATCCCGGCGCCCGACAGCTTCCCTGGACCTGGCCGGCTCCCCTGCGTCCTCCTCGCAGCCTCCCTCCCTGGCTTCTGGCACCCGGGCGGCGCGCATGCGCATTAGGGCGCGCGCGCGGTCACTGACCCTTTCTTAAAGGGCCAGCGTCCATTAACAGGAAATGAGGTTGCACAGGTACAGGGTATATAAGGGGTCATTGTCCAAGGGGGCGGGGCCTGATCTTCGTGTTCCCTGAGCTAGGAGTCAGGTCTCCTGGTGTTACTGTGCTCGTACTCACCTATCTCTCTTTGTAGAGCCGTGCCTGCTTCGCCATCCAGTCTGCCGTGTCCTGATCCCCGCACGCTGTCCGTCTGCCATCTGACAGTCCGTACCATCCCGGATCCCTGCGGTGACCCGTCATCTTGCTCCAGAGGTTCCGGACCCCGCCTGATATCACCTCGGCCTCCGAACCTGAGCTACGTCACCAAGACCACCTTCTGTGACTCCGTGGTCCCTGGGACTCCTCCGCTGCCTTCACTTGCACGGACTGTTCTACTGCCCATCAGTGCTTCAGCTGCCGGACTCCCTACCACCATCTCAGAGAGTTCGGTCCAGTGGATCCACCTCCTGGGTCTGCCCGACCGCCCGGCCGTGACAGTAAGATCAGGCCATGGATCCCGCTGCAGCACTATTGGCCCTGCAAGAGGAACTCCAACGCCAGCGTGAAGTCCAGACCCGCATGCTGCAATTTATGACCTCCGTGGACACCCGCCTGTACACGTTACAAGCATCCATGACGCCTGCGGCACTCAGGTCCTCCAATGGACAATCCACGGCTCCCGCACCAGTGGCAGCCTCGTCGGGTGCTTCCCAACTCCGGTTGGCTTCACCACCTCGTTATTCTGGAGATCCCAAGACCTGCAGGGGCTTCATCAACCAATGTTCCCTTCATTTCACGCAGCTGCCACATCTATTCGCCTCCGACCAAGCCAAGGTCGCCTTTATAATGTCCCACCTAGAGGGCGAGGCACTGGCGTGGATGAACCCCTTGTGGGAGAAGGAGGACCCTGTGACCAAGAACCTTCGAGAGTTCCTGCAGGCCTTTCGCAGTACCTTTGACGAGCCGGGACGCGCCTCTGCGTCTGCTTCATCACTTCTCCGCCTACGTCAAGGAACACTGACGGTGGGCCAATACGCCATCCGTTTCCGCACTTTGGCTTCTGAACTCGGGTGGAATAATGAGGCCCTGACAGCCGCCTTCTGGGAGGGACTCTCGAGTCGCATCAAAGATGAGTTGGCGGGTCGTGACTTGCCCTCCACCCTAGATGCCCTGATTGCCCTGGCTACTCGAGTGGACATTCGTTTTCAGGAGCGCTCTAAAGAGCTGTCTCGTGAGAGACGACCGGTACGGCATTCCTCACCTCCCCAGAAGCCCTCCGCACCTCAGTCATCAACAGCTGGGATTCCCGTCCACGAGCCTATGCAGATTGACCGAGTACGACAGTCTGAACAGCGTCGAGCAGAGCGGCTCGCCAAGGGCCTCTGCTTTTACTGCGGAGAGGGCACACACCTGCTACGCGCCTGTCCAGAGAGGCCGGGAAACTCCAAAGCCTAGGGTTGGTAGGAGAGGCCACCCTAGGTGCTGGGACTCTCTCCGACCCGGTTATGTGGACTGTGCAAGTGTCAACGGGAGAGACACGGTTCACGGCTGAGGCATACCTCGATTCCGGGGCAGCAGGCAATTTCATTCAGCAGGCCACGGTGGACAAGTACCAGCTGCCTGTTACTCCACTTGACAAACCCCTCGTGATAGCCTCTGTGGATGGGAGACCCCTCTCTGATACCATCTCCTGGGTCACCAGACCGGTCGAACTACGTATCGGTGCCCTGCACACCGAGAACATCTCTCTCTACGTCCTTCCACACATGTCCCATCAAATCCTGCTGGGACTTCCCTGGTTGCGGACACACGAACCCTCAGTCAGCTGGGGTACTGGCGAAATCACCCGATGGGGCCCTTCTTGTCATGAGAAGTGTCTGAAGTCCATACCACACATCCGACGACCTCCGGTTCCAGAGAACCTACCGGAACTGCCCTCGGCCTATTGGTCCTTCGCAGACGTTTTCGACAAGAAGGAGTCTGAGGTACTTCCGCCACACCGTCCCTACGATTGTGCCATCGACCTGCTCCCAGGAACAACACCACCTCGAGGACGGATATATCCGTTGTCCCCAGCCGAAACCAGGGCCATGTCTACCTACATCACAGAGAGCCTGGCTAAGGGATTCATCCGGAGATCCTCCTCTCCTGCGGGAGCGGGCTTCTTCTTCGTTAAGAAGAAAGAGGGTGACCTACGCCCCTGCATCGACTACCGGGGTCTGAATCAGATCACCGTAAAGAACAAGTACCCTCTGCCGCTCATCCCCGAATTGTTCGACCGGCTCAGAGGAGCCCGTGTGTTCACCAAACTGGATCTTCGGGGTGCTTACAACCTAGTTCGTATCCGCTCTGGGGACGAATGGAAGACCGCGTTTAATACTCGCGATGGGCACTATGAATACTGCGTGATGCCCTTCGGCCTATGTAATGCACCAGCAGTCTTCCAAGAATTGGTGAACGACATCTTCCGGGACCTCCTCTACGTCTGTGTAGTAGTGTATCTGGATGACATCCTTATCTACTCTCCGGACCTCCAGACCCACAGAGAGAACGTCCAGCTGGTCCTACAACGACTGAGAGAGAATCGTCTATACGCCAAATATGAGAAGTGTGTCTTTGAGCAGTCTTCTCTCCCTTTCCTGGGATACATCATCTCGGGTACTGGACTGCAAATGGATCCTAAGAAGGTGTCCTCCATACTCAACTGGCCTCCCCCTTCTGGACTAAAGGCAATCCAACGGTTCCTGGGATTTGCCAACTACAACCGCCAGTTCACCTTGGAGGTGGATGCCTCCTCCTCGGGAGCCGGAGCAGTGCTCATGCAAAAGTCCTCCTCCGGGAAGATGGTTACATGCGGTTTCTTCTCCAAGAGCTTCTCTGCACCTGAACGTAATTACACCATCGGTGACCGAGAACTATTGGCGGTCAAACTGGCTCTGGAGGAATGGCGCTACCTCCTGGAAGGAGCAGTGTACCCCGTGATTATCTACACGGACCACAAGAACCTGGAATACCTACGGTCCGCTCAGCGACTGAACCCACGGCAAGCCAGGTGGTCCTTATTCTTTGCCAGGTTCGACTTCCAGCTCCATTTCCGACCCGCAGACAAGAATGTACGTGCGGATGCCTTGTCTAGGTCTTTCATGCCCATGGAGCAGGAGGAAGAGACTACCCAGCCTATCATCCCTCCTAGCAAGATTATTCCGGTGGCCCCTGTCACCCTGGCCCAGATACCGCCCGGAAAGACCTATGTCTCTGAGACTGACAGGCAAAAGGTGTTACACTGGGGTCATGCCTCGAAAACAGCCGGTCATGCAGGCCAGAAGAGAACATGGGGTGCGATTGTACGCCATTATTGGTGGCCATCCCTTCGCACGGACGTCGCTGCTTTTGTCTCTGCCTGCTCCTCTTGTGCCAGGAACAAGACGCCCAAACACCTGCCCTATGGCCGTCTTCTGCCTCTGCCGATACCCACAATTCCGTGGCAACACATAGCGATGGATTTTATTACGGACTTGCCATTATCCTCTGGACACACAGTCATATGGGTCGTGGTGGACCGGTTCTCCAAAATGGCTCACTTCGTCCCTATGGCTGGACTGCCCTCTGCTCAGGAACTCGCGGAAGCCTATATACATCACATCTTCCGCTTGCATGGTTTCCCATCCCACATCGTGTCCGACCGAGGAACTCAGTTTACCTCCCGCTTCTGGAGGGCGCTCTGCAAACATCTGGGTGTGACTCTGGACTTTTCTTCTGCTTACCATCCTCAGTCTAATGGCCAAGTGGAGAGGGTCAATCAAATCTTGACCTCCTTCTTACGTCACTACGTCAACGCCCATCACGACGACTGGTCCACGCTTCTACCTTGGGCTGAATTCTCACATAACCACCACATCAGTGAGTCGTCCTCCAAATCTCCCTTCCATGTAGTTTACGGACTTCAACCCTCCGTCCCGTTGCCTATATCCCCTTCATCGGATGTTCCGGCTGCTGATTCTGCAGTTCGTGACTTTGCTACCATTTGGGACTCTGTCAAAGCGTCCCTTGGGCGCGCTTCCCAGCGGATGAAGAAACACGCTGACAAGAGACGTCTGGATCCTCCGTGTTTCTCTCCTGGTGACCTGGTCTGGCTTGCTTCCCAGTACATCCGATTGAAGATACCTTCCTACAAGCTGGGTCCTCGCTACATCGGGCCGTTTAAGGTCCTCAGCAAGATCAATGAGGTATCCTACAAGCTACAGCTCCCGGCCACGATGAGGATACCCAACTCCTTCCACGTCTCTCTGCTCAAGCCGGTTGTCCTTGGTCCCTTCTCCGCTGCTGCCAGTCCGGCCCCTCCTCCTATTGCCGATGATGACATCTATGCGGTAAGGGATATCGTGGCCATGAAGACCGTACGAGGTCGACAGTTCTTCCTGGTGGACTGGGAAGGGTATGGTCCTGAGGATAGGTCTTGGGAGCCCAGGGAGAACGTGGGCACTCCTCTTATCCGTGCCTTCATGTCCCGGTTGCGGGGAGGGGGGCGTGGGGGGGGGGGTACTGTCACGCTCCCCGGGTCCTCACCCCCGTCCCCCGGCTCACCTGCCACGCTCTCCGCTCCCCAGTCACCGGCTTCCGTCCGTCCCAGGGCTCCGGGCCCCCGATCCCGGCGCCCGACAGCTTCCCTGGACCTGGCCGGCTCCCCTGCGTCCTCCTCGCAGCCTCCCTCCCTGGCTTCTGGCACCCGGGCGGCGCGCATGCGCATTAGGGCGCGCGCGCGGTCACTTTAACAGGAAATGAGGTTGCACAGGTACAGGGTATATAAGGGGTCATTGTCCAAGGGGGCGGGGCCTGATCTTCGTGTTCCCTGAGCTAGGAGTCAGGTCTCCTGGTGTTACTGTGCTCGTACTCACCTATCTCTCTTTGTAGAGCCGTGCCTGCTTCGCCATCCAGTCTGCCGTGTCCTGATCCCCGCACGCTGTCCGTCTGCCATCTGACAGTCCGTACCATCCCGGATCCCTGCGGTGACCCGTCATCTTGCTCCAGAGGTTCCGGACCCCGCCTGATATCACCTCGGCCTCCGAACCTGAGCTACGTCACCAAGACCACCTTCTGTGACTCCGTGGTCCCTGGGACTCCTCCGCTGCCTTCACTTGCACGGACTGTTCTACTGCCCATCAGTGCTTCAGCTGCCGGACTCCCTACCACCATCTCAGAGAGTTCGGTCCAGTGGATCCACCTCCTGGGTCTGCCCGACCGCCCGGCCGTGACACATGCTTGGAGTAGCAAAATCAACAGTTGGGTACATTCTGAGAAAAAAGGAATTGACTGGTGAGCTTGGGAACTCAAAAAAGGCCTAGGCGTCCACGGATGACAACAGTGGTGGATGATCGCCGCATACTTTCTTTGGTGAAGAAGAACCCGTTCACAACATCAACTGAAGTCCAGAACACTCTCAGTGAAGTAGGTGTATCTGTCTCTAAGTCAACAGTAAAGAGAAGACTCCATGAAAGTAAATACAAAGGGTTCACATCTAGATGCAAGCCATTCATCAATTCCAAAAATAGACAGGCCAGAGTTAAATTTGCTGAAAAACACCTCATGAAGCCAGCTCAGTTCTGGAAAAGTATTCTATGGACAGATGAGACAAAGATCAACCTGTACCAGAATGATGGGAAGAAAAAAGTTTGGAGAAGAAAGGGAACGGCACATGATCCAAGGCACACCACATCCTCTGTAAAACATGGTGGAGGCAACGTGATGGCATGGGCATGCATGGCTTTAAATGGCACTGGGTCACTTGTGTTTATTGATAACATAACAGCAGACAAGAGTAGCCGGATGAATTCTGAAGTGTACCGGGATATACTTTCAGCCCAGATTCAGCCAAATGCCGCAAAGTTGATCGGACGGCGCTTCATAGTACAGATGGACAATGACCCCAAGCATACAGCCAAAGCTACCCAGGAGTTCATGAGTGCAAAAAAGTGGAACATTCTGCAATGGCCAAGTCAATCACCAGATCTTAACCCAATTGAGCATGCATTTCACTTGCTCAAATCCAGACTTAAGACGGAAAGACCCACAAACAAGCAAGACCTGAAGGCTGCGGCTGTAAAGGCCTGGCAAAGCATTAAGGAGGAAACCCAGCGTTTGGTGATGTCCATGGGTTCCAGACTTAAGGCAGTGATTGCCTCCAAAGGATTCGCAACAAAATATTGAAAATAAAAATATTTTGTTTGGGTTTGGTTTATTCGTCCAATTACTTTTGACCTCCTAAAATGTGGAGTGTTTGTAAAGAAATGTGTACAATTCCTACAATTTCTATCAGATATTTTTGATCAAACCTTCAAATTAAACGTTACAATCTGCACTTAAATTCTGTTGTAGAGGTTTCATTTCAAATCCAATGTGGTGGCATGCAGAGCCCAACTCGCGAAAATTGTGTCACTGTAGAAATATTTCTGGACCTAACTGTATGTACGTTGCATAAAGATCACTCTTCTAGAGTACCAGAAGAGGACCAGCTAGGGTCACCTTTGGAGTCTACATGGAGAAAAATTCAGCAGCACTTGCTTAGCAAGGGTACTAGGTATCTGTGTGTGGCTGGCGGTAGACATGTGCCTAGTTCGGCCCTGTGTGTGGGTGATTTCGCGTGGTTGTCCACTAAGAACATCAAGCTTAAATTACTTTCACTTAAGTTGGGATCTCGATTCATCAGTCTATTTAGAATGTCTACCGTCATCAACCCGCTGGCCTTCTGGTTGGCGTTACCTACTATTTACAAAATTCAAAATGTATTTCATAAGTCTCTGCTGAAAAAATGTGTGCGTTCGGGAAAACCTATTTTGGTGGACGGTTCACTGGAGTTTGTGGTGTCTAGAATTGTTGACTCCCAGGTTGTTCGGCACTATCTGCAGTATCTGGTGCACTGGCAGGGTTATGATCCTGAGGAGAAGACTTGAGTGCCAGCATCAGATATCTATGCAGAACGACTGGTTACGTCTATTCATCGCCGTCCTGAGTTACAAGGGCCAGTAGATCCTGAGGGTTCAGATGCTTCTCGTAGAGGGAGGGGTATGACATAGCGACTTCAGATTCTGCTCACACTGCAGAGTATGGCAGGCAATCTGATGCTTCTTAGTTGCTCAGCCGGAGTCGGGCGGCGACTGTCTAGTGCTCACTGGTCATCAGTGTGGCAGTAGTTAATTCCTGCTGGCTGGTGAATGCTGCTGGGGTCACAGGTTACTGATGTTCTATCACCGCCACCTCTGGGATATAAAAAATGGTGGAACTAAGCCTCACATGCCGATTAGAGCTCTAGTTTTTCTGGAGCAATACTGGTCCTTGTGTGTGGTGATCCAGTTATAGGTGAACAGTTGATGTTATTGGGTGTGCAGTGGAAATATCCTTTCCATTTATTTCCTCCCTGTACTTTATTTCTGCTTGAATATTTATTGTCTTCTCCTCTGTATGTATATCCTGTGAGTTTGAGTTTTGGTTTTCCCCTGTCTGTTGTTTTTTGTATGGTTCATTTCTCCTGTCCTGGCCCTCCCCTTCAGTGGGCAAGAGGGGGTGCTAGACCAGGGCTACACAGGAGTCAGGCTACGTTGGCAGTCCAGACCTCGCCACCATCAGGCATACCTTTGGGAGAAGGGACAGCGTAGTATCCCTAGTCTGAGGGCCAGTCTAAGCAACCCTACTCCTGGTTTTGGTGTCATATCCATGACATGGATATATTTTCTTAAAACACAGACACCGCAGGCTTTAAATGAACTTCTGACTTTTCACTGTTTCCTTACCTAATTACGGGTTAGTAGGGCCTCCAGTGTAAGCCATCGAGGAGTGGGGGCGCCACTCCTTTTTTTTTTCTTAAGGTGCCAACCCCTGTGGTCAGGTAGAGAATATGTAAGGAAAGGCAGGGTGAAGTTAGGTCCTTTCTAATTTTTCCCCTTTTCCTTAGTTTTTAAGTCTGGAGAAACGTTGCCCCTGAAAATATAATTTATTTCCTTAATAAGTTTATATGCAAATAGTACCCATGAATATGGTTGCTATAGTAATGGAGAGGCTACGGGATCTAGCACAAACGCTGTGATTTTACGTGCATCCTGATAAGATAGCATGATATGCAGGGATGATGTAAATACAGGAAATGACGTTGTCATACCAGAAAGTGACGCCTGCCAAGCGTTCCACGGGTTTAACAACTAAACAGGAAGTGACGCATGTGGATCAAGCACCGCACATGTCATTGGACAGATGAACTTACAGAATGATTGGCGCCTTTTGGGGCGCAATGTAAATGATGTGTGGTGTATTACCACCCTCCCTACCTCCGGTCATTTCCTGTGTGTGTACCTTTTTAAAGGCACTGGTGGCAACGCCCATTCAGATATTCCTAGACACATGCTGCTGATTGCGGACAGCGTCACAATAAGCCATTGTGGCTACATTTAACCCCTGCTCCCTGATGAGTATTTAACAAACTGCATCGGGAGCCTTTCTCTGTGGATGGTTACCCTCCCAGACTAAAAATAGCAGACTGCAGGAATTTGGTGTATACATTTCAGCACCAAATCTGCATCTCTTGGCAAAAAAATGCAGTTTTCTGACTGGAGGTCCAACTATGACCGCACATAAACTGTGTGACGTCACCGCTCGCAGCTGCGGCTCAGTCAGTCTTTGCCTGAAGGCATAGAGTGTGGTCATGTTCTGTGCTCGTGCATTATTACATCAGTATGTAGCAGAGACAGGATCGTCGTGGGACCTTGTGTGGATTACGTCGGAACTGGGTGTTTGGGGTTAATAAATTGATGAAAGAGGTTGTTTTTTTCTATTTTATTTTACATAAAGGATTTTTATTTTTTTTTTCACTTATAGTATTAGTAATGGGGGTGTCTCATATATGTCTGTAATACTATTGTATGTTTGAGGATTTCGATAGCGTTAGGGCAATGACAGCCAGAGACGAGTTTGTGGTACAAGATGTTTTTATGATATGTAACCACGGTAGATACACAACGGAAATACACAGTATAACAAACACAAAAAATACCTTTCTGAAACGGAGCGAAGGGGATTCCCGGGGCCACGCACCGGACTCCCCCAGGGAGACCACCAGAGCGAACCCCTATACAGGGACTGTCCGGCAATCAACCCCGGAAGGCCTAAATGCGGTGCAGCCGGGACACAAGGAGCAAGCGGTAAAGTCCAGAAGTGTCCGTACGGAATGAAAGTCCAGAATGGTTATGAACCGGAAGAAACCGGGCAGACGTGCTGACAAAAGACGGCAGACGGAGTCCGGGCACAGTTTGAAGAAACCGGGTATGGTCCAGAGTCGGTCGGTAGATTTCCAGGAGGATCCAAAGGTAATCAAGTAGCAGCAGCAGCAAAGCAGGAGCACACAGCAAGCAGTATACTCAGGCACTGGACTAAGCTTAGAGGCGGCCTTTTAAGCAGCTGGACAGGAAGTAGGGCAACAGAACACAAAACTCCATGTTAACTGAGGGCAAGCTTTTTCAAAAGAGGACTGGAAAACCCGGAAACCTGACAATGTCTCTCATTACTAATCTAGGTCTTAGAGGCAGATATGAGCTGTCATTAACCCCTTATATTACCCTGATTGCCACCACTCCAGGGCAATCGGGATGAGCGGGGTAAAGTGCTGGGATTTTTGCATCTAATAGATGCGCAAATGTTGGGCAGCTACAGGTTGCTATTTTTAGGCTGGGGGGCCCAATAACCCTAGCCTGAGAATACCAGCCTCCAGCTGTTGGCTTTATCATGGCTGGGTATCAAAATTGGGGGAGACCACACGCAGTTTTTCAAAAATTATTTAAATAACTAAACAAAAGCCGCATAAGTTCCTCTTATTTTGATCCACTGCCAAGAAAGGAATACAGCTGGGGGTTGCAGCCTTTAGCCATAGGCTTTATGTGTGCTGGATATCACATTATGGGGGGAATCCCACTCCAATTTTTTTTTTATTTCTTTATAAACCACTATAGATACGCAGACAGCGTATGTGATTCCAAGGAATCACAGGGTCACACAGGGTGGGGGCGCAGTCTGACTGCAACCAATCTCAGATGCCGGGACTGCTGGTGGCCGATGGAAGCAGGGAATATTTATGAGGGTTACCGAGCGGACTAGGAAGTAGTTACAGTTTGACAGGAGATTCAGTAGGTATAACGCTTCTTCTTTATTCCCTATTTTCTGTCTTTTTCCTTTTTTTTTAATTATCAGGGTGTCGTGAATCCAAACAATTACACAGAGTTCCCTGAGAGCTCCTTGTTTGGGGGTCGGTGCATGGATGGTAGGTATCCGGTACAAACCCCGATCTTTACAGGTTGTATTCACCCATCGCTAGACTATTCTCATCCTGTAATAGTATCTTTTTGGATTTTATCGCCTGACAGCTGTGTATGAGCAACTGTTTGTTGTTTATGTCTTGTGTGTGTTTTTAATAAGGCTTTTTAACCATTATAATTAAAAGCTAAGTTTTATATCAATTGCTGCCTCTGCGAGAAATCAACATCTTAGTAATATCAGATACTTCTTGAGTAATATTTCCTCCATATACATTCTCCAAAAGAGCAGCAAAAAACAGCTGCAACTTGTCACTCATCACTTTCAATGCTGAAAAAAGCAGCAAAAATGCAGAAAGAATTCACATCCGGCTGCTTTCAAAAACGCAGTATCTTGTATTTGCATCAAATCAATGAAAAAACAGCAAAAATGCACCGTGTGAACATAGCCTCTCTGCACATGTAGCACAGCGACGCGAGTCGTTATGATCGCTGCTGCGTCTGCTGTGTTTGACAGGTAAGCAGCGATCATAACAAGGTCGCTGTTGCGTCACAGAAAATGGTGACGTAACAGCGACGTCGTTGCCACTATGTGTGAACCCAGCTTTAGTTTGTATTAGCTACTAGAGAGGAGTGAATAATGTGCAGGGCCCTGGTACGTGTCATGGCCGGAGATGGGGTCCTATGAGCCTTCTATCTGCCGACACCTGCGCCTCCGATCAGTCCCACGTCTTCCGTGGGGACGATGACATCAGGCCAGGCCTACAAATCAGATGTGGCGGCATGTAGGCTGTGACTCTAGTCCGCAGCTATGGAACACTAATGGCGCATGTCCTGCACACAAGCTCTGATTGCTATTCACACAGGCGCTGTATTATGTCATTAGTTACTCCTGTCACTGGAGCTATGACCGGCGTGCACATGCGCTGTACAGAGCAGGCTGGCTCTCGCCGTCCTCCTGGTACTCCGCACTGTAGTGAGCACGCCCCTCGCGTTCTATCATGACGTACGCTGTACGGACACCACCACCTTTCTACACCACGTTCTACACCTCTGCGTCCGAGCGCATGTTCCGGTGACGTCAATGTTTTGCGACAAGCAGCAAGTCGCCCCTTCCTGTTTCCACGTGATTCCTGTGGGCAGCGTGTGCGAGGTCGGAGCGAGAATCATGGCTGATCAAGTGGTACCCAGCGATCTGTTCCCTCATGTGCTGCGTTTTCTGCGCGACAACCAGTTCACTAATGCAGCTAAAGAGTTCGCGAGAGCGACCGGAGTGGTGAGTGACTGGCGGCCATGCTGCATGTGTACGGACCGCAGTGTGTGTACAGTAGGGGGCTGCTGGCGGTACCGGAGCTGTGACCGGTAGTCTTCCTCAGCATTGCTTTCTGCTGTACTGAGGGGCTCTGTGTATGAGCCAGTGCTTGTCATCTGTGAACTCCTGTACCTATGAGAACTGTCCATAGTGTCTGACAGGGTAATATTGTGTGTGGGAGACTGGTCCTCCGGAACAATGCCGCACACACCATTATTGTACCCAGCAAACTGGGGGAAATCACTGGACTCCAATAGTCTTGTTAGTCCCTGGTAGTCTTGTTAGTCCCTGGTAGTCTTGTTAGTCCCTGGTAGTCTTGTTAGTCCCTGGTAGTCTTGTTAGTCCCTGGTAGTCTTGATAGTCCCTGGTAGTCTTGATAGTCCCTGGTAGTCTTGATAGTCCCTGGTAGTCTTGATAGTCCCTGGTAGTCTTGATAGTCCCTGGTAGTCTTGATAGTCCCTGGTAGTCTTGATAGTCCCTGGTAGTCTTGATAGTCCCTGGTAGTCCGTTAGTCCTGTGCTGGTGCCGCAGTAATGTCTTATACGTCCAGCAGTCTGTCCGACCCTTCATTATAAAAAGAAGCCATAATGCATGTGTGAACAGAGCCCTGTGCCACGGTCATCTGGTGTATTATGGGTGCTGGTTCGCACCTCTGTTCAGCCTCATTCCGGCGTCCATGATTGACTCGTGTTCTGAATAATTTTTGGGGGATACATGTACCTATTCTGTGGTTTCTCAACCAAACTCCTGCACATCTGAGAGTCTGGGATATAACTATGCCATCTCAGCGTCTGAATGAGACATTAAAAGGGACAAAGTTAGGTTGTGTGTAAAGTGGGGTGAATTCCCCCCCCCCAGCATTTTTTTTTCTTGCAAATATGCAAAAAATCCTTAATCCAGGAACGTCTATAAGAATCCTGACTTGCTGTGCACGTTCAGGATTTTTTCCTTAACGATTTTGTTGCAAATAAAGTAATGCAGCTAGTCAATTCTTTCTTCATTGTTGCCGTGTGTTTTTGCTGCAATTTGACCCCCATTTTTTTTTTTTTTTTTTATGTGTTGTTTTTTTTTTCATTGCTGGTGAAAGCAATGAAAATAACACACAGAAAAGTGTTTTTTGCCATGGCGGTTTTCCTGCCGGGAGACGCAGATGTGGGTGCAGAATGTCTGTAACCGAATCTGCAACGTGTGCACATAGCCTTAACGGGATAAAGATCCTATCCTAATATGTGGTAGGTGTAGTAATAATAATGTTAGCAAAATACCTCCAGTTAGAAATGATTAGTTATAATACCCTGCACATGAGGCAGGTCATAGCAGCTTAGGTATCCATGGTTATGACAACCCTTAAGCTGACAGTTGCTTGTGGTCGTCACCATGGATACCTATGGTACTGTAATACCCTGCACATGAGATAAGAGACATGGCTATATCAGGAGAGCTATACTACATATCTAATTGGAGGAATTTGCTATTATCACTATTAGTATTATTATACCTACTACATATTAGGATAGGATCTTGAAGATGGGAATACCAGTTAAATTTTAAAGTTAACTTTAATCAATAGATCGTGGAATAATAGTGATTTCCACAACTGGATGTGTGGCTTGATCATACCACATTTCCTGGGCCGGCGAGGAAGTAAAAATGTATAGACATTACAGCATGGGGTCACAGCTGATTCTTTCTGTGAGGTAAAGCATTTCCCTGTCCGTTTTTTAAAAAAAATGTTTTCAAGAATCATCTGTGATTCCCTGCTGTAACGTCTTTGTTTTTTTTTTTTTGCTTCCTCCTCGGCCCAAGAGATGTGGTATGATCAGATCATGTCCCTGTACGGTCAGACACAGCCATTACACAGTACATAGCAGGGGCACATATATAAGATTATCTCAGCAAAGGACTGTGTTTTTTTTTTTGTTTTTTTTTTTTAACATCCAATTGTGGAGATAATTTTTCCAAGATCCTTTGATTAAAATTAACTTTTTTTTGTGGGAAAACCCCTTTTAGGATGTAACACTGGGATTTCCCTCCGGGCATTAGAACTGGAGATGAAGCACTACAGATACTTATAGTGGGTTAAAGGTCTACTTGCAGTAACTGATTTGCAGCATTAAATGACCACTGATCAATAAATACTGGACATAAAATTGACAGTCATTTAATAACCTGATAGGCTGGAAACACGTAACGTTACACACTGCGTGAAGTGTCATCAATCACACAGTGCCCACTAGGCTGCTATTATTCTCAGTAGTGCAGGTCTTACATAGCAGGACGCGCTGTCAAGAATGATGATTATCTGTGTACCTAGTAGATCATGTCACCCGATGACAAGTGTTTTGCTCATTCGAGTGATTGGCAGCCTGTAACTGCAAGATTATTGTGAAATGATAATCCTTCAGTGTAAATGCAGCTTTACTCCAGTTCTAATGAATGGTGGATGGTCCACATGTTGTGTTAGTAATATGGGAACCAAAAGGACCTATATTTCCCTCATCACAGCTACTGTCCATAAAATGCAAGGATAGTCACAAGTTTGTCTTTTAGATTTATTTCTGTAGAAAAACATTAATTTTCTGTTTCCAAGATACAAAAATATTTAATGTTGGTCTTCGACCACATCTCCATTAGGAGCGTTCATTGAAAATTCAGTCAAAAATGTCTGAAAAGTGTGTAGTGGGCTGCACAATTTTTTCAAATAAAATGGACTCGCTAGGAAACGCGAAAGATCAAATTTATATTCAAAAGGAATTTTTATTTTCAGCCCCTAGCTCAAAGCAAAAGGCTGTAATTCGTAGCACAGATATAGACGGGCCTATTATCTCCTTTGTGACATCCGCTGTACATGTGCTACATGTATGGAGCAGGCTCAGGAGCGGAGCCTGCTCCATGCATCTGCTAATGGCTGTGTATTGTGAAGCCAGAACCCAAGACTGAACCGCTAATATTGGGGCTGACTCTGATCCCAGCAGTGGATCCCACTTGTTGCCACCGTCTGCATTTAGGCCGGTTTGAGACATCCGTGTTTCAGGTTCGTGTGACATCAGTTTTTAAAACGAATGCCACACGTACCCATGTTATTATTTGCTGTTAATCACACGTCCGTGTTTTCACACAGACCGTGTGACCTCTCATGACCCCGCACGCACACACGCAGGCATGTCCGTTTTTTTCCGGCAGCACGGGTGTCACACGGATCGCACACTGATGTGATTCGTGTGACATCAGTGTGACACGTACCGGAGAAAACACAGGTCTTTTTAATAAAAAGATTTTCTATATTTACCTCTCTCCAGCGCTGCTGTCTCTGGCTCTGCTGCCTCCTGCTCCTTATCGCCGCTCATTATACTCACTGAATATTCAGTGCCCTGTTAAGCTGGAAGCCGGAGCATTGCGGGGACTTCAGTGCCGGGGACCGCATCGCTGGATGAGTATACAGCAGAATGTGTGTGTGTGTGTGTGTGTGTGTGTGTGTTCAGTGTATACGTGTGTGTGTGTGTGTAGTGGGAACCTGTAAGCCGGATCATCGCAGGGACAGCATCGGGGACTCATCACAGTTCCCAATGAACTCTGATGAACCCGTAAAACTGTAGGGCGGGGGTCAACAGGATGTCATCAGAGTTCATTGGGAACTTCAATGACCTCCTGGGTGTCACTGTGCTTGCAGAATACTCACCTGTCCCTGTGATGCTGTCCTCTGCGGTGCTGTATCCAGCGCTGTCCTCGCGATGTTCCAGCTTCAAGGTCCTGAGTGCAGTGAATAATCGATGACTATAATGAGCGGCGGTCAGGAGCGGGAGGAAGCAGAGCCGGAGACAGCAGGTAAATATGGAAAATCTTATTTCACAGACCCGTGTTTTCTCCGGTACCTGTCACACGTATGCACATACTTGTGACACACGTGTGACCATAACCATGCATGTGACTGGTGCCTGATTAAACACGGATGTCTGAAACCGGCCTTAAGAAATAGGACACCAATTTTTCATTGTCCAATTGAACCAGCTATGCAATCGGTGGGTCCTGATTGTGCTGTCCTGGCAGACAAGAGGCCGCCCATGTCTGCCATGTTTATTTCTACAGTAGACTGCAATACTACAGATTTGAGCAAGCAAATGTAGGTCCATATAAAGACTAATGGAGAGTATAAAAAATAATAATAAATATAAATAAATTTAAAAAAAAATCACTTTGCTCCTCCCCAAAAAATTGAATACAGAAATTAAACACATTAGTCTCTCATGGTTAACAAAATAGTACGAATACATCTTGTCCCTCAAAAATTCAAATGTTCATGGGGTGATCCAATACTTAAATTGTCCTAAATTTTTATTTTTACTCCTTAAACACATTTGTAACTATCTTTATCACACAATACCCTACATTTCTCTCTATCCTGTTAATTCCTAATTGTGTTTTTTTTTTGTACTGCACTTCCTGTGACGTTTCTCTTGAGAGGCGTCTCAAACATGACTTCATAGGAGGTTGAGGCTGAAGTCGCCTCTCAGCAGCGTCTATCTCCCCTCTTGGTACAGGGAGTCAATGGGGTGTTGTTGCAGTTACTTGTTCCAGTTTCTTGCATTGCTGCCTGCTGAAGATGTCCTGAATCCATGGCGTTGCTAGCAGCTGTGGGAGAAGTGACCAAGATGTTCACAATATGCTTCTGTCTCCACCGGCTGTAGCATTTTAGGCTATGTTCACATTTCTTTAATAAAAAAAAAAAATAAATAAAAAAAAGTTTTCAGAATATGGCAACACAAAGTAGTGCTATTGCTATTTGTCACCTTCCATTTGTTAGGGCCCATACAGCCCCATAGACCTATTACAGTGTGGGCCGTTCACCTGTCCAGGTATATTGGTGTACCGAGATGTAGTGGCCCATACAAACACATGGAAACGCCCCATTATGATCTGAGTCGCCAATGTAATATGTTCATGGAAGAAATCAGATAGCACTGGGATGGCGCCTGTTTGTTGTTTGCTTTTTTGTTTGTTAAAAAAAACCCAAAAACCTGGAAAAACTGCCTTTATTTTTAATCTTTAGGAAAATTACTGAAACTCTAATAAGAACTGATACATAACTGAAACTGATGAAAATCTGATCCAAAGCACCAATGAAAATCAGACTGTTTAATGTGTACAAGAGAAATCACTGACGTTTATATCAGCCCCTTAACATGCCTGTAATGTCCCCTATAAGGCGGGACATGGCAGTCTGCTGCAGAGGCTCCTGGTGGGCTGGTAGATGCTGGTGCTGAGGCTCCTGGTGGGCTGGTAGATGCTGGTGCTGAGGCTCCTGGTGGGCTGGCAGATGCTGGTGCTGAGGCTCCTGGTGGGCTGGCAGATGCTGGTGCTGAGGCTCCTGGTGGGCTGGCAGATGCTGGTGCTGAGGCTCCTGGTGGGCTGGTAGATGCTGGTGCTGAGGCTCCTGGTGGGCTGGTAGATGCTGGTGCTGAGGCTCCTGGTGGGCTGGTAGATGCTGGTGCTGAGGCTCCTGGTGGGCTGGTAGATGCTGGTGCTGAGGCTCCTGGTGGGCTGGTAGATGCTGCTGCTGAGGCTCCTGGTGGGCTGGTAGATGCTGCTGCTGAGGCTCCTGGTGGGCTGGTAGATGCTGCTGCTGAGGCTCCTGGTGGGATTGGTTGGTGCTGAGGCTCCTGGTGGGCTGGTAGATGCTGAGGCTCCTGGTGGGCTGGTAGATGCTGAGGCTCCTGGTGGGCTGGTAGATGCTGAGGCTCCTGGTGGGCTGGTAGATGCTGAGGCTCCTGGTGGGCTGGTAGATGCTGAGGCTCCTGGTGGGCTGGTAGATGCTGAGGCTCCTGGTGGGCTGGTAGATGCTGAGGCTCCTGGTGGGCTGGTAGATGCTGAGGCTCCTGGTGGGCTGGTAGATGCTGAGGCTCCTGGTGGGCTGGTAGATGCTGAGGCTCCTGGTGGGCTGGTAGATGCTGAGGCTCCTGGTGGGCTGGTAGATGCTGAGGCTCCTGGTGGGCTGGTAGATGCTGAGGCTCCTGGTGGGCTGGTAGATGCTGAGGCTCCTGGTGGGCTGGTAGATGCTGAGGCTCCTGGTGGGCTGGTAGATGCTGAGGCTCCTGGTGGGCTGGTAGATGCTGAGGCTCCTGGTGGGCTGGTAGATGCTGAGGCTCCTGGTGGGCTGGTAGATGCTGAGGCTCCTGGTGGGCTGGTAGATGCTGAGGCTCCTGGTGGGCTGGTAGATGCTGGGGCTCCTGGTGGGCTGGTAGATGCTGGGGCTCCTGGTGGGCTGGTAGATGCTGGGGCTCCTGGTGGGCTGGTAGATGCTGGGGCTCCTGGTGGGCTGGTAGATGCTGGGGCTCCTGGTGGGCTGGTAGATGCTGGGGCTCCTGGTGGGCTGGTAGATGCTGGGGCTCCTGGTGGGCTGGTAGATGCTGGGGCTCCTGGTGGGCTGGTAGATGCTGGGGCTCCTGGTGGGCTGGTAGATGCTGGGGCTCCTGGTGGGCTGGTAGATGCTGGGGCTCCTGGTGGGCTGGTAGATGCTGGGGCTCCTGGTGGGCTGGTAGATGCTGGGGCTCCTGGTGGGCTGGTAGATGCTGGGGCTCCTGGTGGGCTGGTAGATGCTGGGGCTCCTGGTGGGCTGGTAGATGCTGGGGCTCCTGGTGGGCTGGTAGATGCTGGGGCTCCTGGTGGGCTGGTAGATGCTGGGGCTCCTGGTGGGCTGGTAGATGCTGGTGGGCTGGCAGATGCTGGTGCGGAGGCTCTTGGTGGGCTGGCAGGTGCTGGTGCTGAGGCTCTTGGTGGGCTGGCAGGTGCTGGTGCTGAGGCTCTTGGTGGGCTGGCAGATGCTGGTGCTGAGGCTCTTGGTGGGCTGGTAGATGCTGAGGCTCCTGGTGGGCTGGTAGATGCTGAGGCTCCTGGTGGGCTGGTAGATGCTGAGGCTCCTGGTGGGCTGGTAGATGCTGAGGCTCCTGGTGGGCTGGTAGATGCTGAGGCTCCTGGTGGGCTGGTAGATGCTGAGGCTCCTGGTGGGCTGGTAGATGCTGAGGCTCCTGGTGGGCTGGTAGATGCTGAAGCTCCTGGTGGGCTGGTAGATGCTGAGGCTCCTGGTGGGCTGGTAGATGCTGAGGCTCCTGGTGGGCTGGTAGATGCTGGTGCGCTGGTAGATGCTGGTGCGGAGGCTCTTGGTGGGCTGGCAGGTGCTGGTGCGGAGGCTCTTGGTGGGCTGGCAGATGCTGGTGCGGAGGCTCTTGGTGGGCTGGCAGGTGCTGGTGCGGAGGCTCTTGGTGGGCTGGCAGGTGCTGGTGCGGAGGCTCTTGGTGGGCTGTCAGGTGCTGGTGCGGAGGCTCCTGGTGGGCTGGCAGGTGCTGGTGCGGAGGCTCCTGGTGGGCTGGCAGGTGCTGGTGCGGAGGCTCCTGGTGGGCTGGCAGGTGCTGGTGCGGAGGCTCCTGGTGGCCTGGCAGGTGCTGGTGCTGAGGCTCCTGGTGGGCTGGCAGATGCTGGTGCTGAGGCTCCTGGTGGGCTGGTAGATGCTGGTGCTGAGGCTCCTGGTGGGCTGGTAGATGCTGGTGCTGAGGCTCCTGGTGGGCTGGTAGATGCTGAGGCTCCTGGTGGGCTGGTAGATGCTGAGGCTCCTGGTGGGCTGGTAGATGCTGAGGCTCCTGGTGGGCTGGTAGATGCTGAGGCTCCTGGTGGGCTGGTAGATGCTGAGGCTCCTGGTGGGCTGGTAGATGCTGAGGCTCCTGGTGGGCTGGTAGATGCTGAGGCTCCTGGTGGGCTGGTAGATGCTGGTGCGGAGGCTCTTGGTGGGCTGGCAGGTGCTGGTGCGGAGGCTCTTGGTGGGCTGGCAGGTGCTGGTGCGGAGGCTCTTGGTGGGCTGGCAGGTGCTGGTGCGGACGCTCTTGGTGGGCTGGCAGGTGCTGGTGCGGAGGCTCTTGGTGGGCTGGCAGGTGCTGGTGCGGAGGCTCCTGGTGGGCTGGCTGGTGCGGAGGCTCCTGGTGGGCTGGCAGGTGCTGGTGCGGAGGCTCTTGGTGGGCTGGTAGGTGCTGGTGCGGAGGCTCCTGGTGGGTTGGTGTAATCCTGTAGTCCACAGGGAAGTCCCAGTATGTTAAGGGTTTGGGTTTTTTTTAGGCGCTGTTCTCACTGCATTACTTCTGATGGTAGTATAAATAAGAAATATTCCCTGATCAGTATCGCTGACATATGCCACTGACTAGGTATATGTCAGCCATCAATTCATATTGTAAAAGTTAGGCTATGTGCGCACGTGTGCGCTTTGCACCGCACCGAAAAGGTGCGCTTCAGAGCGCAGCTGAAAAGCTCCGTTCTGAAGCGCATGGTGCCGGCGAGAACGTGTGCTCTGCCTGCAGCTCCTGCCATAGACAGAGCAGGAGCTGCCGGCAAAGCGCACGGAAGAAGTGACATGTCACTTCTTAGAACGCAGCGATTCGGGCAGCAGCCGAAGCGCTGCGCTCTAAGACGCCACGTGCGCACGGCTCCTGCACAATCTCCATAGACTGTGCAGGGGACGCAGGATGCATGCAGTTACGCTGCGCAACAAAGCGCAGCGTAACTGCATGAATTACGCACACGTGCGCACATAGCCTTATTCTGCACCGGTTTTTTTTCTTGTACTTCTTTCTATAGGAAAGTACAGCAGACTACGCTTCTTTATACAACTTAGGAATGTTTTTGTCACATTTTTATCTGTTTGACAGTGAGAACATGAATGAAACAAAATGTGAGAGGATTCCTAGATTTGCTTTAATAAATCCAGTGTAACCTTTATTTTGTTAAAATACTGTCCACTTTTCGTGTCACTTTCCAAACCTGGCCAGTGACAATAAGACTCGGTTATAGCTACATTGAAGGCCATTATGATCTCCGCTGTCTTCATTACAACTGTCAGTCAAGATACAACAATTAGTCTGCACCAGATTTGTCATACAACTTCAATTATAGGGTCCATAAGGGAAAACTCTAAATACGTTTCCTATTAATCTTATTAAAGGGAATCTGTCTTCAGGTTTTTGTCACCAAATCTGACAGCAACAGAAACAGAGACCCTGATTCCAGTGATGTGCCACTTATAGAGCTGCTTGCATCAGTGATGGGAAAATTATAATCACAGATAAGGCGGCTTTCACACTACGTTTTTTTAACATCCGTCATGAACGTTTTTTTAACGCAAAAGCGGATCCAGTGCAAATGCGTTTTCAGTTCAATGCATTTGCAATGGACTCGCGTTAACATGCGTTCACCTGCGTTTGCGTGCGTTATAGTGAGGATCCAGCGAGTTGCAGTTTTTTAACATTTTTCAAAAACGCTACTTGTAGCGTTTTTGAGCTGCGTCCAAATACTGCAAATTGCTGGATCCTGACTAAACAGCATGTGAACGCAGGTGAACGCTGGCATGCTGATAGACAGGATCCTGCTTGCTCTACTGAGCATGCACAGAAACTAGTCTCGGGTGATCAGTCCCTCTCTCTCCTCCCTCTCTCACCCTCTCTCTCCTCCCTCTCTCATTTCTCCCTCCCTCTCCTGTCTCTCTCTCCCACCTGAGAGCTGCGGACACTCGTAACCAAGGTAAATATCGGGTAACCACTTCTTAGTTACCTGATGTTTACGTTGGTTACGTGTACAGACGCTCGTAACCAAGATAAATATCGGGTATCCAAGCAAGTTACCCGATGTTTACCTTGGTTACGAACCTCCGCAGTTGTAAGAAGCCGGCTCCCAGTCAGGCACGTTTAGTTCCCCTCACTCCCGATCACATGACTCCAATGCCCGCCCCTAAACATCCAGTGACCGGATCCTGCAAAATAACACATGCGTTAGCATGCGTTTTTTGCTGTAAAAGCAGGATCCGCTTTTACAGCAAAAAAACGTTCATGACGCATGTTAAAAAAACGTAGTGTGAAAGCAGCCTTAATCAGCAGGAGATTATTAGAGGACTAGTAAACCTGCTGCAAGGTAGTTCTCCATATTCATGAGTTCTCTAATCCTGTCTGCACCAGTGATTAATGGCTTTCTGCCTATTTACAGTGTACACAGCAGCTAATCAGTAATGTGGGTGAGGATATACAGAGCTCAGCATTCAAAGAAGTACTAGATCTGTAGAGAAAACTTTTAATTTTATCATTATATTTTTTAAGAATTTGTTTGCACAGAAACTTTGGCAATGTCCTGTGTATTACAGATGTACAGTCATGGCCAAAAGTTTTGAGAATGACATCAAAATTATATTTTCACATGATCTGTTGCCCTCTGGTTTTTAATTGTTTGTCTGATGTTTACATCACATACAGAAATATAATTGCAATCATATTATGAGACCAAAAGGTTATATTGACAGAATGAGTTAATGCAACAAGTCAATATTTGCAGTGTTGACCCTTCTTCTTCAGGACCTCTGTAATTCTCCCTGGCATGCTCTCAATCAACTTCTGGATCAAATCCTGACTGATAGCTGTCCATTCTTGCATAAGCAGTGCTTGCATTTTGCCAGAATTTGTTGTTTTTTGTTTGTCCACCCGTCTCTTGATGATTGCCAACAAGTTCTCAATGGGATTAAGATCTGGGGAGTTTCCAGACCATGGACCTAAAATCTCTGTTTTGTTCCATGAGCCATTTAGTGATCACCTTTGCTTTATGGCAAGGTGCTCCATCATGCTGGAAAAGGCATTGTTGGGCGCCAAACTGCTCTTGGACAATTGGGAGAAGTTGCTCTTGGAGGACATTCTGGTACCATTCTTTATTCATGGCTGTGTTTTTAGGCCAGACTGTGAGTGGTGCGATTCCCTTGGCTGAGAAGCAACCCCACACATGAATCGTTTCAGGATGCTTAACAGTTGGCATGAGACAAGACTGGTGGTAGCGCTCACCTCTTCTTCTCCTAATAAGCTGTTTTCCAGATTTCCCAAACAATCGAAAAGGGGATTCATCTGAGAAAATGACTTTACCCCAGTCCTCAGCAGTCCACTCCCTGTACCTTTTGCAGAATATCAGTCGGTCCCTGATGTTTTTTCTGGAGAGAAGTGGCTTCTTTGCTGCCCTCCTTGAAACCAGGCCTTGCTCAAGCAGTCTCCGCCTCACAGTGCGTGCAGAAGCACTCACACCAGCCTGCTGCCATTGCTGAGCTAGCTCAGCACTGCTGGCAGTCCGATCCCGCAGCTGAAACAGTTTTAAGATACGGTCCTGGCATTTGCTGGCCCTTCTTGGGCGCCCTGGAGCCTTTTTGGTAACAATGGAAGCTCTCTCCTTGAAGTTGTTGATGATGCGATAGATTGTTGACTGAGGTGCAATCTTTGTAGCTGCGATACTCTTCCCTGTTAGGCCATTTTTGTGCAGAGCAATGATGGCTGCACATGTTTCTTTAGAGATAACCATGGTTAACTGAAGAGAAACAATGATACCAAGCACCAGCCTCCTTTTAAAGTGTCCAGTGGTGTCATTCTTACTTGATCATGACTGATCGCCAGCCCTGTCCTCATCAACACCCACACCTGTGTTAATGGAACAATCACTAAAACAATGTTAGCGGCTCCTTTTAAGGCAGGAATGCAATGCTGTTGAAATGTGTTTTGGGGGTTGAAGTTCATTTTCTTAGCCAATATTGACTTTGCAAGTAATTGCTGTTAAGCTGATGACATTGCTTTATGACATTCTGGAGTATATGCAAATTGCCATTAGAAAAACTTAAGCAGTAGACTTTGTAAAAATTAATATTTGTAGCATTCTCAAAACTTTTGGCCATGACTGTACAAGTCAATGACTGTATCACATTCATCACCTGTAAGGATAAGTGGCAATATAAATATATGTATGTGTGGATGCTATATACATAGCATAAACTCCACTTGCCATGAGCCACAAAGGCAGCATGTTAGCCATTTTTTCTCTAGGCCTAAGTAATGATAATTCACAAAGTTGACTTTTCTCTAATTTTCCTTTCCCCCATCTTTTCCCATGACAGAAGGAGCAGGACGCTAGCCCGGCATCACTTGTTGATATATTCAGTGATTGGATTAAGTGAGTTATTTATTGATTTTTTTTTTTTATCAGTCTGTTTTTTTTTATTTATTTACTAGAAGGTGGCCCGATTCTACGCATCGGGTATTCTAGAATTTACGTATTGTGTAGTTAATGTATGATTTTTATATATAT